>NC_092817.1:115231740-115966740 GCF_023375885.2 Dermacentor andersoni
CGGCGGATACTGACCACTGTTACGGCTGGCGTCTAGCACCTCGTGCAGAAAAGAATTTCACCCGGCCTTCATCCCCCATGCCTCGTGGTAATGAAGCGTGCCTTGGTAATTCGCCATGACAATCTCGAGTGTCTGCCGGTCTGGCGGAAGCCCCGCAGTGTTTACAGGCCTCTTTTGTGTGTGTGTGTGTGTGTGTGTGTGTGTGTGTGCGTGCGTGCGTGCGTGTGTGCGTGTGCGTGTGCGTGTGTGTGTGTGTGTGTGTGTGTGTGTGTGTGTGTGTGTGTGTGTGCGCGCGCGCGACATTAGAGGGACACTTTATTCGAACGGTCAAACTCTACAGGCGAACTTCCACGAACCAGCAACGCGCAAAAGAGACGGACCAGCGTCTACAATTCCAGGAGGCGGGCCCCTCTTTCCGCCAATCAGACTCTCTGCCGGTCAAGTGACGTCGACGGAAGCAAGATCCGTCCCACGATTGTAGAGAGCCTATTTAAGGGGCTCCGAAATCTCACTTTTTAATCACATCATTCTCTTCTCATCATCTTTCATCAACCTTTGAATAAACCATGCAAGCTTCGCACTAGAAATCGTCTCGCCCTCGCTTGGAAGCCATGGTCTACCGGATGCCTGCAGGCCGCCGACAACGCCACGCTAGCCAACAGTATTGTTGGTCGAGCTTCGATAGGCAGGCGTCGCTACAACTCGGCAGCAGTACGATACGCTACCCTGGAGTACGCAACACCACCTGCTGTGGCTGCGTTAAGGGGCTTAAAGGCCACGAGAGAAAAAGTGCTTAGAGGTGTCCGGATATACAGAAAGACTAACCCACAGACTCTACGAACGGTTGATTCGGCAAGTGCTCTCGTGAAGCGGTTGATCTCGATTTTTACCAATAACTCCTCCCGGGAAGTTCTATAGCAAATAAATTGAAATGATTTATCTGTCATGAGTCCCACAAGCCATTTACGCTGCTTCTTCTCGATAAACGACGGTACGCATTTGTTGAACCGTAACATATAGTATGACAAACCGCGCGATCAAGAACGAAAAGGTCAGGCGCCAGTAACGTTCCGTTTCCCATGCAGCGCTTGCCTCATCAAGCGCTTTTTTCAGGACAGTGCAGTAAAAAAAAAGGAGGGGGGGCGGGAGCTGGTCGCGAGGTGACGCACCTGCTAAAATAATGGTGCTTTCGTCCACATCGGCACAAACTTATTCCCGAGCAATGTGGGGGAGATTTACTGGTTCCGAGTGTCATTGTCTTCAGGAAATAAACATTTCCTCATCTTGTTCTTCGCCATTACCTTCCACACGGACTGGCACGTTAACCCTTGCTCGGCGTCGCACGTTCATTCTTATACACCATTCGATAGCGTATCTGGATAACGCGGTATAGTAGGGACGACGGGAAGCCATTTTGAAAAGAAACGCAGGGCGAAAGAAACTATATCGCCCCCCAGCCATGGCGTCTATGAACTGCCGGCCAGCAAATGATGATGTCCAAAATTTTCGCCCACTCGTTCAAAAGTAACATCTAGATGAATTTCTGGGCTTTTCTGATGGCGCATCGTATTGCAGGCTTCTGACCAGCTTGAGTGTGTCCTCCTCTCGCATGCCGTACCGTCTGTGTGAGATGCGCGTGATCATGCGGGCTACTTGTAGCGTGGACGCCTTGAGTAGGGCGAGGGTGTGGGTGCAGCGTTGGTTTGACTGTATCCACATCCCCAGGATTCTGATGAGCGTCTTTTCCGGTATCGGCTTCACCTCGAGGTAGACGCTGAGCTTTAACTAGTCGCTGGTGGGGACAGTCCGGTTTTGCTTTCCTCTCCAAACTCTCCGGAGCTCGGACTTCTCAGTGGAGCAGGCTATTCTCTTGCTCTGATGTAGTCCTCTACGCAAGTGGCTGCCTCTTGTAACTTCTGTTCTTTCTCTCTGAGTGAACTTGTCGTAGGGGAGGACGTACGAGATCTCGTGCCACCGCACTATTCGTCACACGGAAAACCGAGTCCGGAGCTTATTTGGCAAGTGACAGGCAATTTCTTTTGCTTGGCGCACATCACGTTTATAGCAAGAAAACTGATATTGAAGGCCTCGTTGAAGGGCCCCTCACCAGGTCTGGCAATTTTGAGCCCACAAGCTCAGTGGATACAATGCGCGCTAATTACTGTGTCTGATCACTTCGCGCCGCGTAAGGAGCTTATATTTCAAGCGAAACGCCATTTGCCCTTCTACATGGCAGCGTGACATGACATACATGGCATGACATACATGACATACCTGGCAGTGCTGTGACGTCACTCACAGTCACACGTGACTTCGAGATTTAATTAACGCACCATAAGTTATTTGTTTAATCGGTTGCTTCAGTAGACGAATTAAAGTTCACATGAATAATAAAATACAAATCGAAGGTTTTTGTGTTTTTGTTTTATTTCGTACCGCTGCAAGAGAGAGGTACTTCCGTTCCGTCACTTTGTTTCCTTCTCATTTTCTACCTTGTTCCAGCGCCGCCCTCTTTCATCCTCTCGTGTCTGCCTCAGTGCTCGTGACTGTGGCACTGACTTATACCGCATAAAATAAACCTGGAAGCTGCTGCCCTACTACTGTACCCGCGTATTTGTAAGAACGATTAAACCCGACTTACGTATACCGTTAATCAGGTGTTTTCTTGTCAAACGAGACAAACGAAATAGCTCGCGCGCGAGACCGTCACTGGAAGTGCGCTACTCAACAAAAACACGAGATATGGGGAGGGGGAGAAGTCGGGTTCCGTGACGTATTCTTCACGCGATTCTCAGGCATCGGTGTGGTAGATTGCAGGGGAGAAATTTCGCTTGCGGAGGCTGGAGGGGGTCAAGTGGACAGTGTCTATGTTGGCTGTGATGCTCGCATCCTATAAGATTATGGTTTCGCTGCACTTGAAATAATTCTGTCTCTGCTATGAATGAACTAACGTGAAAAATTATTGTAGTAGAACACTCCTTAGAGGGCATGTAACAATTTCCTGTATATACGCTCCTGACAGTGGAGTTTCACGGCGACAGTCGCGCCACCTGTAGCGTCGAAAGCGCGACTCTGGCACTGATCCAACTTCAGCCGACGGCGTAGAATCCAGCTGGCGCACACGTGTTGTTATGACCACGTGTGATTCGAAACTTCTGAACCATGTGCGGCACCGTCCTGCAGGTAAACGTTCTCATACAGCTGTTTTACGATGACAAATGTGCAAGACATAGAAAACTGCTCAGGAAAGAAAGCGTGGGGACGTTGGTACTGCTGCGTCAAAGGCTGTAACGGCCGCGCAGGGCTGCCTGCTCTCCGATTCTGCCGATTTCCTGGCCGGCCTTGGTTTCGTGCTCGCGCTTCCTTCCTGGAGGATCGCACTAGAAAGTATTGTAGTCAGTAGACTGAAGTTTTTCGTCGAGAAAGAGTTTTGCCGGGCAGCCGACTTACATATGTTTGTGGATTCTCCATATCTTTTAGAACTATTTATTTTTCCGTACGATGCGTAGTGCGTTATTGCTGCAGGTGTTCTGGCTTGCGTGAGTCGCTGAGCGCTCCACGCTGTGCGGCTCTAATTGGGTTTAGGTTGCCGGATACGGTCACCCGAGAGTCTTGGCGGCCGGAGTGGCCCAAGGTCGTGCCGATGCTTCGGCACTTGTAAAGATAGTACTGCGGTTGCTTGGCACAGCATAGCAGTGTAATAAAAATTTTTTGCAAGTTGTTTAAAAGAGCCTTTTAGTAATTCAAAAAGATATGACGCCTATCATAACGCTTAATAAGCTCAGCCATGCCTGCACACTCAATTGGGCTACTTGATCAACGCATATTATGATAGTTGAGTGTACTCAGGCCAGAGGCACGCTGTAGTTGTGTTTGCCTTGCTGGGAGTGACACTTAGCCAGCACAGTCACACCGGCGACTTCTTTCATGCTGTGAACGTGCCCGGCAGCGTAGAGCTTCTCCTCTTTTCGACGAATGGCACGGCGTATCCGACCGCCTATTTTTGAGATTGGTTTGAAACCACACTGCAAAACTTGCATGATTAGTTCGTTTCAAAACAAGCATGAACATGCGATCACGTCGGCAGGTCCGCGTGGGCAGCGTGAGTAGCGTGGTCCGTCAGTGTCAATTTTGACGGAAGGAGCCGCAAGAGGCGCTGACGATCGCTGCTCGGACACTCCGCCTGGGCAGTGTCAGGAGCTTGACCTACTGTATAATCTATACAGTAGGTCGTGGTCAGGAGCGTATAACCAAAATTTATTTGTGGACTGCTGAAGGGCCCTTCAAAAAGCCGTCAAACTTGCGAAAAATGTTTTTTTTTTTTTTAAACTGGCCGCTTATATTCTTCAGATGAGAAGACATCTTGCAAGGTGGTATGAAATAATTGTAATCAGGGCACTCATGAACTTTTGAACGACGCTTTCTTTGCCTCTTCCTTCGACATTCTCACTGCTGCTGTCGCGCGCAACGCTTCGGTGGGCGATTCAGAGCGTGTGTATACTTGACAGGAGCGAATCAGGAGGAAAGGCGACGGAAGAAACTCACTTTCACGCAACCACATCGAATGGGCACAATGCCCTCTGGAGCTCCCTGGCCGTCGCCACCTTAGCCGCTTGACAGCTGTAATTATCCGTGACTCCCCTCAGAAGCATTCCAGAAACTGCAGTGCTTCCCTTTCTAGACTAGTGTGTCAGGCCAGTGGGGACGCTCGTAGAACTGTAGAGAGCAGTAGGAGAGACAGGAGAAGAGGAAGTTCACATATAAGAGAGGGGGAAGAGTCGTGAGAAGGCAAGCAGCGACTACAGACCTTTTCATGGGGCGAGGAGGAAAGGGCGCGCGGCGAGCCTTTCCTTCTCTCTGGTTCGTGTGATCCGGCGCGGCGCTGCTTGAAAGTATTGCTGTCGCATGCTGCAGAACGATTTCGAGATGTTTTAGATGGTACTTTGTGAAAATTAGGCAATGTCCGTTTATATAACGTCGTCAGGAAGGCCTTTCGGTGCGTCGGTAACTAAAGTACGCGGAAATATCTCTTGGGAGTGCGAACATGTGACGGGCATTATTAGCCGCGGTGTGTGTATGTGTTGTGAACTACTTTGCGTATATCGGTTTTAATTTAAGGAAGAGAACCGGCGTCTATGTATTACTAGCATAAAATGATAAATCTGCTCGCTATCTGATCGCTTGTCGTAGGGACTAAAACATAAGAGCGCATGCTTGTGTACGGCAAACCTAACGCAATCACGAAACATCTAAGCGGCAGGCGCTATCAAATATTTGTGATGAACCGGCATCGTTCTCACGCATTTCAAGTCTATAGTATGCTTGAAATCAGTATATGTCTACGCTAGCCTCCTGCATGAAGCCCATGGCGCTGCTCAACACATCCATCACTGCGGTTGGTAAACGACCATGATACATATATAAGCTATCTGCTTTGACATTGCCTTTTTGCGCTGTAAATCCATAATATCCGAGAGCAATCGCATAAAAACGGAACGAACACAACCGAAAAAAAATTTTGTTATAATCCTCTTTCTCGAAAAGGGCTAACGCCGCAGTACGACTTCGCCTAGTCACGCCGCACAACGTTTACAGATCTATATAAACGTAAGCCTTATATGGAACAAAGATATCTTTAATCCAGCACCTACCAAGGATGCTGGCGCAGTTCGTAAAGGGTCGCTTTGCTGGACAAATATAGTTCACACTGTAAGGTATGCTGTTATTACTAACCAAAACTATTTTAATAATGGGTGGAAACCTCATCTACCGAACCAAGTAATCCCGCAATGTAATCTGCAGTTAACAGTTTGAACGCTTCTGAAACTATAACAGCACAGCTCCTATCGTATAGCAGAACGGTACCCACGCTGTTACGATCGTCGCGTATGTTTCATTGCTCCTATACCGCAGCTTAGAACTAGAGGATAATACTGCAATAAGGTCACATTAGTGAATGGAACTTTCAGAAATACACAATTGATCTCCAAGGCTGACTGGAAACTCAAACATGCGCGCACACATCGTGCTGCATTCTTCGTCGCCTTAATGCCAGGAGAAAGTCCTGCCATACCGACTTAAACCACTTCAGTACGTCTCACAAAACCGTTTTCCACGTAGGAGACGCCACGTGACACTACATACACCGCTGCTTTTTGGAGCCGTGCACGCACCTGGAGACGTGTAACTGCCGAGGCCCATATGCATATGTCGTCAGCATATATGGAAAGGTTTACTGTAAGTGACCCTAACATCATCGTACCTGCATGCGCAAAGCCTCAGCATTTCGACCGAGAAGTGCGCCTTAGTCGCCTTTACCCACAAGCCCATGACCTGGTATGCCATTTCTATTGACCACCAACCAATTTCCTACGCAAAAACTCACCGATTCCTATGCGTTATTATAGACAGAGACTTTTCATGGAGCCCCCACATCACATATTTGAAGAAGAGGCTTACTTCTATCTCCCATATACTAAGGTTTCTTGCCGGTAAAACGTGGGGCACATCCGTGGCATCTATGCTTGAACTATACAGGACGCTCTTCCTAGGATACTTGCGATACAGCACACCAGTGCTGTCCAATGCTAACAAAACTAACATCCATGTCCTACAGAGCATTCAAGGCCAAGCCCTTCGAACATGTCTGGCGCTACCTCGAAATGCTTCAACCGTGGCAACAATTGCCACCGCGAGAGACCACCCAATAAGGACCTATATAGATATCGACGCACTCCGGGTGCATGTTCGCCATATATCCAGAGTCCCTGACCACCATCTCGCTCGCTTGCCTGAGAAAAGACCCAGGGCAGCGTCCTCCAGATCAATTGCGGCTAACCGGCACTCTTTGTCTTTGGGGCACTCACCCGCAACAAGAACGCCATACCCTATGCGGTGCTTGAAGAAGCCTCCTGTGTACCTTGCTGTTCCAGAAATAGTGAAGAAAGCTAGCCTGACCACCGCGGCTCTCAAGCAGATCACATTGGAACTTCTGCATTGTTCATACGCTAACCGAATTCATGTTTACACGGATGGTTCCGTTTCGGAAAATTCTACGGGCGCCGTTGTTCTATAGCTGTCGTCGTCAAGTTTAAGACATCACACGTAACGACATCTACAGGCTCTGAACTGGCCGCTCTTCGCGCTGCTGTCGAATACATTGAAAAAGAACCGCCCAACAAATGGGCAATATTCTGCGACTCGAAAGCAGCCCTCCAGAGCTTGCGAAGTTTACGACGTGGCAATTATGAACAGCTGGTGTCACAAATCAACGAAACCTGCCATTGCGCTTCTGAAAGAGGACATGATATATTTCAGTGGCTGCCGGGACATTGTGGCATCGTTGCTAATCACCTCGCCGATGACGCTGCCCGACGTGCCCAGGCTGGCTCACCGACACTCCTTATACCTTTATCCAGAGTCGACGCTGCAAGAGAGCTTCGCAGTCTCGCTCGTACAATCACGTTAGGTTGCTGGCATACACCACAGAACTCTAAGTGTCGTTTGCACAGCCTCGACCCATCACTGAAACTTACATTACCAGCGAACCTTCCACGACGTGACGCAACACTGCTGTGTCGGCTGTGGCTATAAGTAGCATTCACCAACTCCTACAGCTATCGTATTGGAATGGCGGATTCATAAATGTGCGCTAAGTGCAAGTGTGAAGAGACCATTAGTCACCTTCTGTGCCACTGTTCTCGCTTCGATAATCAACGCGAGACTCTCCAGTGTGCCTTAAATAGACTGGATGACAGGCCATTTACGGAAGCGAAGATCTTGGGAGCCTGGCCTCACAGTTCATTGGCCCAGAAAGCAGTTCGAGCAGTTTTCCCCTACCTGAGGGCAAAAGACTTGAGTGCCCGACTATAGACATCCTACACCTAAGTTCTCTCTCTCCCTATTTCACTCCCCATTCCCCTCCCCACGTGTAGGGTAGCAAACTGGACTCAGTCTGGTTAACCTCCCTGCCTTTCCGTCTTCCCTTCTCTCTCTCTCTCTCTCTAGATGCATACAACGCGCTAGCGCGAGAACAAACACCATAAACCAGCGCCGAGCGTACAGCTGCCATGCAAAACGGCGCGCTCGCCCAAGTCAGCATCCTGACTGCTCATAGATGACGCCTCCACAGGGGTGAATCTCCACATGGCTACCATTCTCTGTTTTCGAACATACACTCTATCGACGCTAGCGCCAAGGTCCCCTTCAGTTACGTCCCTAACAGCAGGGCGATGCACTAGCAAAATGGCGGCGCACACGATTGTTTACGTTGTCATGGCAACAGGAACAGCAGCCGCGCGGCGGCACCTCCTCCTACCGTTTTGTCTCTTTTTTTATTATGCCGACCCGCTCCGCTTACTTTTTTTGCCTGTAGGCCATGTGTTCTGTTTTTTGTTATTTTTTTTCTTGTCACGCGCTCTACGGCGCACCACGAGCTGGTGCGTGGTGCACCGTGGGCTATATTTATTAAATTATGGGATTTTACGTGCCAAAACCACTTTCTGATTATGAGGCACGCCGTAGTGGAGGACTCCAGAAATTTAGACCACCTGGGGTTCTTTAACGTGCACCCAAATCTAAGTACACGGGTGTTTTCGCATTTCGCCCCCATCGAAATGCGGCCGCCGTGTGGGCTATATCTTTGTCGAATCGATCTAGCCGGTGATACTATTTATTTATTTCTAAAGTTGTCGGCTAAATTTTAATTGCCACTAAATACAAATGAAAATTAGCAAAAATATTGCAATTATGTGTACATCAGTTTTTTTGGACATGTCCAAAAATGAAGCTGAGAAAAACGAATTTGAACTTTCAGTTCACAGTAACCCTGAATGGCCTAATATGTCAATATGAATTGCATAACTGTGTAGCCCTGCTTTTCAGCAACAAGTTCATGACATACATTTGGCCATTGTGCAAAAATAACACAGAGATATTGGTTGCAACATCATGCATAGTCATTGAAAGCAATGCCACAAAGCTAGCACCACGAGCCTCACATTTCTATTTTAGTTCCTTGTTTGACAGAAGGCACACAAATGGCATCCCTATACAAAGAAAGTTGCAGAGTTCATGGCCACAACAAAATATATCCTTTCCAGAAAGTTTATGGCTACAACAAAAAGAATGGCCAGGCTTAGCTTGGTTAAGCCAAGAATGCGTTGCATATTGCGCGGTCTTTTTTTTTTTTTTTTTCAGGGCGAGGTATTGCTTGGCGGCACTCGATTTTCTCGACAATACTTGGTTATACTTGGATTTACTCGGTAATACTTGGTTTAGCTATTTTAATTCTTGGTCATTCTGTGTGCAAGTATCAGTAGTGAGGCGAGAAGTGCTGTTCCCGTTCTTCTTCTGTCTCCGTGGCCCGCTGAAGCTTTCGCTTTGCGCTCTGTCGAACTGCTTTACCCGTGGTCGGCATCTGGCTGTAAGACTGTCCCGGCGAAGGAGCGCAGCTCTTTTATGCATATGCCGTGACTTCAATCATAGCGCAGCGCCCCTAGCGGGAGTCAGGTGGTGGCTGCGGCCGCGCGCGACCGCGCCAGTTGGGGCCCAGCTTTTCCTCCGGCTGTCGTGACGTAACGTCACGTGGTTGCGCTAAAGGTCAATGGTGGCTGACCGGCCGCGCCCAAGGGCTGAACTGAGTGATTGCAATATGCAACGCATAAAATCTGGATCAAATATCAGCGGTGGTCGCCACATTTCAATGGAGCCGAAATGCAAGAAACTTCATGTGCTTGTGTTGTAGCGCTTCCCAAGAGGTCAAAATTAATCCAGAATCATATCATGGTTTTGGAACGTAAAATCCCAGAATTCAGATTTAAAAAAAAATGTAAATCTCTTGCACACTCACACAATTGTCCATTCAGCACAGGTCACGCCTAGACCTATAAAAGCCCAGGACTGCTGGCAGAGTCTCTTGTTGGCTTGTGCCTCTTTGCAAGCTTGTTTGTGAAAGCATTTCTGTTTGTGTGATCTTTGTTGGACTTGTGAAGCTTCCGGCGATCCTTTCGCGCATACCACACGTGAAGCACACCAGCACAAGCTTGGCACAGCGCCCGTACTCCTTGGTGGGGTCCTTCCAAAGCATTTTTCTTGCCGCACATGGGACACGGCATAAGGCCTAAAAAGTCTTGAAGCACGGATAAATCCACGATCGCAAATTCCGTTCCGCTGTCGTTGACGTCCTCTTTCGTGTCAACACCCAGCAGCTCAAACTTTCGCTCCGTTGCAGACTGCGACGCCAGGCACGGTTTCACCTTATCGGCGATCGCTGCGCGCTTGCTACTTTCTTCGGTCGTGCAGAAAACGGTATCTACCTGGTGTCTGCTAACACGTGAGGTGTGGGTGGACGAAGTGTTGATGCTAGACGTACTGTGTTGCAGCTCGCAACTCGATCCGGCAGAATCTTCAGGCAAACCAGCAACCGCCGACTCCAGGTGCATGCCTATCCGTCTTCTGTCGCGCATTCCACGGCCGCCTTCGCGCCTTGCCGAACGCTTGACTGACGCGTAGCAGTCTTCAGACGACGATCTGCTCCAGCCATTCGGGCGGCGAAAAGACACCTCATCGATCGTTGTCGAGAAGCGAACGGCTGAACAAACGTTCACAGCGGCGCAAGAAAACCACGGAGAGAAACACGCAGCGCAAGCGGGAGCGACCAACCTGTCGGGCACGCGAGAATCGGCACCGAAACGGCGCCAGACCAATAGGAGCGAGGCGCGCGGGGGGCGTGCGTGCTTTGGCCAATCAGCGGCACCGGCGCATCCCTCAGAAATGACGCGTAGCGTCGGTTCCTCCTCAGCTACGCCATTTTGAACCGGCGCAAAATACGCACAAAGAAAGCAGCTTCCAAACAAGCTCAAGATGGCGCCCGCCGCCCACCGCGTTTAAAGCCAGTTAAACTTCGCAATGTAGCGGCACTCTCCTCCTCCGTCTTCACTCCTCCTCGTTTCCCCTCTCTTTCATGCTCCCTCCTCGACCGTGGCGCGGGCTAAACTGCTCGAGCGTAGCAACGGCGCCAACATGTGCTCCTCGCCATTCCGTTGACGCTTCTCGAGCAAAAATGGCGCTGATGCACGGCTCGAGGGCCCAGGTGATGCTATTAGGCCATTAGAGACACGCCATAGCCTTCGGCCAGAGCGCATGGGGAGGAGACGGCATTCTTAAAGGCGTGGCACTACTTAACGAATTGTAAGGGGTTTTAACCGCGTTCGCAAATGACGGCGGCGCGAAGTTCGAATATTTTTAGCAATCTTTTTATAATTCCGCAGCCACCCTGGCCCGCATGTTCTTTTTCTTCTTATTTTCCGATTAAATTTAGGTTTTAGATTTCGCGGAGGGATTCTTGAATGTATGAACGTAGCGAAAATACACTTTTCCAAAAGTCGACTTTTTGCGATTTATTTTTCATTTCAAGACCTGCGTCTCCCCTTAAGCGGGTACATATTAACGAGGTTTGACTGTATACAGTACGGTCTGCTCTTGTTATTGGGAACTCCTAATTACTAGACCAGCACTAAGTACAGCTCAGTTCTAGTACGCGATGGATTTAGCGGTAGGATTTCTGTTGAATAAAATCAAGTGCTTCTTTTCCTCTGAAATAAGTTATTGACATCCCACATTGGCGCCACCTCGACATTCCGCGCCACCTTGACATTGGCGCCACCTTGTCAAGGTGGCGCCAATGTCACCACCTTGCCAAGGTGGCGCGGTGGCGCCACCTTGGCGCCACCTTGACATTGGCGCCACCTCGAAGGTGGCGCCAATAGCAAGCTCCTTTAGCGGCAGCTTAGGAAGCGGTGAATGCCTTGAACACAGATCATCATCCACCAGAAATCCCTATTGTCAGCCTTCCCTAGGATTTTAAAGCAAAAACAATAGAGCGGAATAAATGGTTACGGTGTTTACTCAATACGGATCTGCACGAGGTGCAATCGGATACAATACAAAACCACATGCGATGGCAGCGGTTATCATTCTCACGTATCATGACGACGTTGGTGACGTTCCACTTTGGCTTTGATTGCAAAAGCTCATTCTAAGGATGTTTGTTATTGTTGTGAAGTTGTTTCATAAGCGTAGAATATCAAACGCCATGGACTGTATGGAATACGTGTTGTGGTTTGTATAGAAGTTAAGATTGAGTGACTAATATGATGGACGTTAAGTGTAAATTTATATTCTCTGAAGGTAAACATTGGCCATGTCGTCTCCTTCTATATTGACAGAATAGGAGGCATGCTATGCTTTTCTCGATAAAACAAGATTGGGTGCACGTTAGATTTCTACTTTGGAGAAAGAAAGTGGGTGCGAATTAGAATTGGCCAATTACTGATGAATAAATCAGCAGTTCTTGGGCATTTCTTTTTTTCTGCATCCTGTTAAATTAAGGTTGCTGCATAACTTAAATTGTTCAGTTCCTTAAATGTCGAAGCAACAGAAGTTAATTGTATATGTGAGCATGTTGCACGATTTTACTCGACTCCTGCCGGTAAACTTTTGCAGCTGAGAGTGCATGGCACATACTACCTAATCAGCGTCATGTGTAGGTGCACCGCTTTTATTTTTTCTTAACTGAAATAAGATTATTGCATGTTGCGATTCCGCGAACGCATTTCTCACGTGCACTTGTTGCGTGTTTTGCAATTGCGCAGGAGTAAGGACCGTCCGCGCTCCAGGGAGATGGACCGGTCACGAGAGCAATCGTCACGCCGAGAGAAGTCGAGTAGGCGTGACCGGTCGCGCAGCCTCGAGCGGGACTATAGCAGAGACGGGAGACGCGAAAGGGACCGGTATACCATGACGACCGCTACCATGAGGGCCGCTGCCGCATGCACGCTGGCCCGAGGCATTCCGGCTTTACAATATCACGGCATCCACCCTATAGCCTCATATTTCTTTGCCGGATGGATCTCTCGCTTCGGCTGCCCCAGCATTGTTACTACGGAGCATGACCATCAGTTTGAGTCGGAAATATTCAGAACACTGACACGCATCCTCGGTGTATGGCACGTCCACACAACGGCATACGGTACCACCCCTCCGCAAATAGAATGGTCGAACAACTGCACCGACAGCTGAAGGCTGCACTGATCGCTCGCAACGCCCGAACTTCATGGGTTGAGGAACTTCCCCTCGTGATGCTCGCAATTCGCTCGGCGATTAAAGAAGACCTCGGGTGCACAGCAGCTGAAATTGCGTTTGGCACCGCCCTTCGCCCTGGCTCCTTCCCATACCTGTCACCGCCTGACTACATCAAGCAGCTTCGGCACCTGTGTCAACGTCTGCGACCAACGCCCACACAACAACAGTCCAGCTATATGATGTCTTCGTAAGCAGAGACCTTGCTTCATCAAGCCACGTCTTTGTGCGACACGAAGACATCCGGCCATCTCTTACGGCACCATATACGAAGGCCCTTTCAAGGTGCTTGGGCGTACCGACAAGACCTTCAGTGTGACAGTATACGGCCGCATGGACGTTGTTGCGTACATGCTGAACTCATCTATTTCGGTTCCGTTTCTTCAAAGTTAAACGGTTGAACCGGCACGAAACGCACCTAATAAAACGTCCTTCTCCCCCACAGGGGGGCGACTTGTAGCGGCGCACCTTAAGCACGGTCCCGATTGCAGCGCCAGTACTGCGTTGCGCAACACGCGCGAAATAAAGACAGATTGCAGCTCTGCGTTGTTTGAGTGCTGACGTGCATTCCGCCGCTCGTATTCACGTGGCTGTCTCTCTATAAGCGTCGTATATCGCGACCACTATAAACTTTGTTGCGATACCATGCACTCGCCTTTCTTTGTGAGGCAGTTTGTCGGCTTTCTGAACGCCATGCAGCTGCTGCAAATATATCTGTGTCGATTCAACAGCGAACAGTAACTTTAGTCGCCGACGAGCAATGAAGCAGCGGCGAGTAGACCTAATGGTCTAAGCAGTGTGGCCGTCACGAAAACTCACTGTTGGCCGATTTGGTAACAGGCTGCAAACCGTTGCGGAATGTGTGCCACTTAAATGTTAGTTCAGTTGGGACCGAGGATTGAGCCGAGTTTTCCTGTGCAGGTTAGATTGACGACGTTTAAACCTTCGTAACGTCTGTCTTGAACACAACACGACCGGCATTCCTATAATCATCTAAGTGGTCGGAGTTACGGATGCTTTAGCAATTTACGAAATATGCACTTCTTTTCTTGCTGTTGCCTTTACCAGCATCTCGTTATCCTTGCGATTGGTCATGCAGACCGTTAGCAGAAGACCATTAATAGAATTCTGTTAATTTGATTTTTCAGTTTGTTTGATCCCGACCGAAGGTTCCAGCCAGCATCCGTGCATGTCTGTTGGCCTATAGACTCGTTATTTTGATCCTAAAATTGGCCTTCGCTGAATAATTCAAACTTGAGTTGTCAACATGCACGTGCCTGACCTCGATGGTGGTGGCAATAGCAATACACTTTCGCAGCAGCTTAGGAAGCGATGAATGCCATGAACATGCATCACCCACCAGAAATGCCTATTGTCAGCCTTCCCTAGTAGGATTTTAAAGCAAAAACGATAGAGCGCATTAAATGGTTACGAAGTTTACTCAATCCGCATCCTTTTTTTTTCTTGGAAAATTGGTCTGAAAATTGCCTGCTCGTGGTGGAATTATTATTATTATTATTTGTTTTGAACACATACACATATACACAGGTATCAGGAAAGGGAAAGCGAGGAGCAGGCTGGCAACTGCCACCGGAAGGGGCACAACGCCTGCCTACTCTTCTGAAGGGAGGTGACAGCAACACAGAAATGGAAGATAGGAAGGAGGGGAGGAAAAAGGAAAGAGGAAAGGAAGAGCAACAGGACAAATCTAAAGACCAAAGTAGAACACTGCAACAGGTCAAATCTAAAGACTAAAGTAGAACTGTGCAGCCGGAGTTAAAGTGACGCCGCGTCGAACAGCCTCCACAATTATCAACAACATCCATGGCTAGTTCGCTATGCGGCTAATTGTGTTCTCCACGATGAGACGCCAAGTAAAACTGCACGTTATCACCGTTTCACCGGTAGTCGGTTCACAATGTACACTATAAGGTGTTTGAACCCGCCACCTCCCATCTTCGAAGGAAGAAGCGTTAGGGTACAGTACTGATCACACACAGTAGAGTCGGTCACTGAAGGACACGCTACTATAGAATGTTATTGCTACAAACGTGAACCCAAGTTAGTTAGTTCTATAAAGGTTAGTAGGGCGCGATGGGCCTGATCACGTTTAGATGCACAGCCACTGGGGTATAAACATTGCTCGAGTGTCGCACACCGCGGGCCAAGGAGATGATAGTTTCTCACTAGCGACATGCGCTGCGCACTGAAAGTGGGACACTCAAATATAAGGTGCTGAAGTGTCTCGTAGCAGCCACAAGACGTACACAATGGACTTTCCGCACGCCCTTGTCTGTATAAACGTTCGTGCACGTTCACGCAACCAACCCTCAGCTTGAGCAGTTGTGCTCTAGCGCGACGAGGCAAGCCTCGACCACGAACACGGGGCGGGAACGTTCCATTTGCGACGCGCTGATCTGGATGCTGCTTGAGTAGGTGGCGACGAATCAGCAGACGAGCGTCATCAAGCTTGCACAAAATTTCTGGGCAGTCACAGTTGTTATGAACGCAACTTGAAGCGAGCCGATCAGCCTCTTCATTGCCGGCGATTCCTACGTGTGAAGGTATCCATTGAGCAACGAGAGATACCCCACGCGATGGCAGCGGCTATCATTCTCACGTGTGATGACGACGTTGGTGAAGTGGCGCTTTGTCTTTGATTGCAAAAGCTCATTCTAAGGATGTTTATTATTGTTGTGAAGTTGTTTCATAAGCCTAGAATATCAAACGCAATGGATTGTATGAAAGACGTGTTGTGGTTTGTATCGATTAAGATTGAGTAACAGTTAATGATGGATGTTAAGTGTAAATTTCTATTCTCTGAAGGTAGAGTTTGCAGATTTCGTCTTTTTATATTGTCAAAATAGAAGGCATGCTACACTTTTCTTGCTAAAAAAATTGGGCGCACATTAGACTTCTACTTTAAACACGGAAAGTGGGTGCGAGTTAGAATTGGCCAATACTGATCAAACCATCAGCAGTCATTTGGCTTTTCTTTTTTTCTGCATCTTGTTAAATTAAGCTCGCTGAATAACCTGATTTCTTCACTTCCGTAAAGGTCGCACCAACAGAAGTTAACTGTATATGTGGACATGTTGGATGATTTTACTGGTAAACTTCTGTCGGTAAGCTTTTGCAGCCGAGAGTGCATGGCACATACCACCTAATCAGCATCATGTGTAGGTGCACCACTTTCAGGTGGCCCTCTTCACCACCGCATGGTAAGCATTTGGCGTGTTTCTTTTCATACTTCAAATTCAGTTCAGTATGCAACTATTTACTTGGGTCTAACTCGCTAAAGCACGACATGGCCATTACAATAAAAATCAAAACGGCCCATAGGTTGTGACCAAATCCCTCCCCCCCCCATATCTTGAAACCTTCTTTCCAACTTCGGAAGCTGTGCCTCGCCATACTTCAGGTGCTCTGCAAGCGCAAGATGTTTGTCGTGACAAAATGAGGCTTGGTGCAATGGGAATTGGCTGCAATAAATTTTATTTTTTCATGTGAAAACTTACCGCCATTTCCTTCTTAAATGTACCATGATAACCTGGTAAGGGAACTGTCCCAACCCAAGGAAAGTACGACGCGCTGCATAAAGCCGGTTTCCAAAAGTTTGCTTTGCCTAAATACAAGCCTGTTAAAGGGCGAAGCATAACAAGTGTGGGAACGGGCAATTGTCACGGGACACAGTATCTATTCCGTAAAGGCACCCTGAAAAGATTTTGACAAGTTTCTACAAACGTACTGACTCGTTAGAGTAGGTCCTTCTGATCATTAATTGACGCATCTAAGCGCTCTGCGTAAAGCGTGTAATTTATTATAAGGTTTTAAAAATGCAAATCACTGCCGATCGCAGCACACTGCTCGGCGGAATTTTAAGCCGCCCCTACCCATATGACGCAAATCACCCATATGACGTCAGTGGGACGAGCTATCCGATTGGATGACTAGGGCGCGTGATCGATAATTTTACCAACATTATGGTAAACAAATAATGCTCGTAATAGTTGGAATGTTAGTTCATCATCATCATCATCATCATGATCATCATCATCATCATCATCATCATCAGCCTGGTTACGCCCACTGCAGGGCAAAGGCCTCTCCCATACTTCTCCAACTGCCCCGGTCATGTACTAATTGTGGCCATGTTGACCCTCCAAACTTCCTAATCTCATCTGCCCACCTAACTTTCTGTCGCCCCCTGCTACGCTTCCCTTCCCTCGGAATCCAGTCCGTAACCCTTAATGACCCTCCTCATTACATGTCCTACCCATGCCCATTTCCTTTTCTTGATTTCAACTAAGATGTCATTTACGCGCGTTTCTTCCCTCACCCAATCTGCTCTTTTCTTATCCCTTATCCGTATGTTAGTTACTTTGTTTTTATGAAAGAAAGTAGCATGAAGGGAATGCACAAGGAAAGTGTTTCAGTACACTTAAGCCCTTCGGCCACACAGCAAGTGTCGTCTGCTTGTGTTACAACGTGCTCCGTCTTTGACGAGAGCTCCGGCGTCAGTGTCGGTCTGTCTTTTCGCGAGCGCTATGATTCGACTTTGTTGCGTTGTGGACTGCAAACGTAGCGACTGGCAATATGTCAAGCTGCAACATCGTGTCTCTCTGTAAGCCAGTACACGAGCGGACTGGCTGAAGCGCATCGGACTGCCGCTATCCGATCGGCGCCAGCATTTGCGCGATTGCAGCCGCCACTTTACACCGGAAGATTACTAACGCAATAGCGTTTCGCGCGTCCCGTATTAGGGTAAGCGCAAGCGCAAGGGGACAGGGCCTGGCCGTGTCTCCTTGCGTGTTGTTTCATGGGATGAACAGAAGCGCAAATGTGAGTGGTCTGGAGGGTGCAGCCACTTGGTGGCATCGAGCTCAACCACATACAGCAGCAGTAACAAAATGTATTTTTTGCTGCTGGTGTAAATTTTTCGCAGAAGTGTTTTAGCACGTTGTTTTTGGTAATGTTTAAAATGTTTTACACTTGGTAAGAGCAATAATAGCTCTTTCTTTGGCTGGTTCAGCTCTGCGCTAAAGGGTGGTTGGACTATGGAGACTGGGCAGGCAGCTCACGTACGTCTATGCTAATGTTCCTTCATCAGCTTGAGTTCATGCCTCCACCGTTCCGTCGAAACACCCAGCTAGCCTGTGGTTATCGGAATACCAGACACGTTCGACGCTGCGACATAATGCTCGCAACACACGCTGTTTCGATAGCTCTCGCTTGGGGTCGACGGCCAAGCGGCTAGCGGAGAGGTTTCGCGCGGGCGGGCTCCAAAACAACCGGGAGTAGACGATGTGACGGGGCTTCGTGACGCAGGACCAGTGAAGGCGGAGCTTAGCCCCGAACCCTCGGCGAACGAGTTGAAAAGGAAAAGCATCGCTCGGGATGAGGGTAAATTGTAATCGTTTGTAGCTCCATTAATACGTAACGCTTCACTTAAATTGTGGTGCGGACGTTCTACTTAAGCTGTAGCCTACGCGTGTACAATATTTGGCCGAACCGTTTCAGGGGCCCTTTAATTATACACGCGTCCACCCACGATCTCCTGTCCCAGTGGGGGCACCAATATGCCTAATAAGCATGATGCTAGACCTTTTCGGATGTGCCTGTGGCGATTTGAGCCTTTAATGGCAGTAAAAGGCTTGCATTCATTTTTACGGTGTGCCCGATTTCACGGACGTTTTCGCGGCCTTTACGGAGTGCGAAAAATCGGATGTTGACTGTACAGCTGACGAAGAAGATGCTTCCAATTGTCCGTGGGGCGAAAGCGCGCTAAAGGAGGACCACAAACGAAATGACCTATGCCTTGAGGAATGAACGGGAAAGGAAGCCTGCCGTCACTTTTTTCAAGGAGCTTGAGCTCAAAAAACAAAGTGTTGGCTGACCCTGGTGTTCCTCATCCAAACGAAAATAAACTCGCTAACGCAGTGAAATGCAATACTGAGGTGTTGTGCGCAGGCTGAGAGTATGTCAGGAGAGTTGAGATCGGCACACCAGCTGTTGAGAATCTCATTTGTGACAAAGTTCGTGCCTCACACCAATGAGCTTGCTATAAATTGATAAAAGTATCTCATGTCATCTTCAGTAACGGCGTGCACATTTGTAGAAGCGACCTATTTTTGCCATTTCTGCGCAGTGGTAGCAAGGAATACTGCATAAACTTTAAGCTTACAGCAAATTGAACGTTCTGTTTTAACCTAAATTACTTCCATTTGGCTTCTGAGTGATATGTATCATTACAGAGCATCGCTTGGGTGAAGGTACTACCATGTTTTAGGCGACGCTTGATGTAGGGCATGTCGGTAGCAACCTTCAAATATATAAACTTTTTTTCTCTCTTGATATGCTTGAGGCTAATAAATAACTTGTGCATGTAGTTCGAGCGGGGGGTTTAATCCTTTTTATGAAGAAGCGTAGCATGACTGACTTTGCGATATTGAAATATTTAGTTACTCTATAATGACTCATCATAAAATGCTCAAGTTATTCGATCACCTTGATTTGCTTTCAGTGGAGTCTCAAGCACCATCTATATTTCACACATATGTATCGACAGTTGACCATAATTCGTGACTCAAGTGGATATTCGAAAACGTTTGTTTATGTATGCATCTCATTTTTATTCATATTTGAGAATGTTCCACTCGATTTGCAATGAGTTTTACCATATTTTTTTCATACTTATCTTATTCGCTGTGCATTTTACTAACCCCTCGCTACAGATTTTTTTTAATATAAAATAGGTGATACACCTTACCATTCAACCTGGATTAAGTCATTTCTTAGCATGCTTACTAGAGAGTGACAGCATCGGGCGACATAGTGTCAGCGTGTCTTGATGTATAAAAAAATTCTGTGTGACTCAGGCAAATTTGCAAAGGCACTCAGGGAAAACCTGGAAAACACTGGGAATTTGGAAATGTCAACATGGTAGACACCCTGGTACCTTTAGTAATGGAAATGTGAATAACACCCACCATTCACCATAAAGATGCTTAAACCCGCAAAAGGTAAATGAGATAAGGTGCATCTTGCGGGTACGCCTGTGAGATACACCTCTCCTTTACTTGGCGAACAAGGCAACACGTCAAATGGACTCACGCAGAAAAGAAGCGTAAAAGAACGATTACTATAGTAGAATACACCTTAACAAAACAGCAGTTGGCAAACAAGGCACACGGACCGCGCAGGGTTTTGTTATTCTTCCAGCCAATCACAGAAGCAAAGAAAATCGTCTTCGTGTGGCCTTTTCAAAATGGCGTCGTACTTGATACCTCCGGAGAGTCTGCTTTTCTTTAAGAGCCTTTTCATCGGCGGACGCAATGAGGTGTGCAAAAGACGTGGACGAAATGTATGAAGTCTGGCCATTTCACTCTTCAAAAGTCTCCGGTACTGTTCATTTGACTGCTGAACCCGTTTTCCTCATGAGACTTCACTTCCAATTGAAGTGAAACTTGAGAGTAAATAGTTGCAGCGAAGCAAGCATTTTATTTCAGTTCAATGAAGACTTAGGCTTTCGCCATTGGACTATAATAGACGAGGGAAAACATATGAAATTACGCGCTAATAGATATTTTTGAAGTTACCGCCTTATTTGGGAAACAGGAAACCTTTAGAAGTATAAATTATTTGCAGCCTCGCGGAGGAACCGTGGCTGGCGGTTATGAGGGCGTGATCGGGACTTCCGTGCAGACTTAAGCTCAATCCGACTATATAGTCGCGTTTTTTAATCGCCTCTGGAGGAATTATAGAGAAATATTTTTTTGCGGAACAATCACAATTCTTTTGGATCCCTTGTTTAGTGATCTACCAAGTTAAGCACCCAAAGCGACTCATATTGTTATTTGGGAAGTTGTATAACGGTGCGTGGCCACCAGTCACATACAGCACAGGACACGGCAGTTTTAAACGCACTTCACCCACCGCGGAAGGTTAGAAAAACACCCACATAAGCACAGCAGAGAAGTGGCTATGTCAGGCGGCTCGACTGATGCCTGTAGAAGCGTGATTCAATACACACTGAATTATTCTCACTTCCGGCGCCATTTTCTCTACTTTCCTTTTAAATAAATAGATGTTGATCCATAAATATTTTAATAAACAATTTTAAATTTCTTACTTTTCGCTTTTCCTTCCTGCAGCTGTTGCCTTGTCTCTCTGCCTTAGTATATCACTTAATTTCTCAATCTTTGCGACCCCTGTTTCCAGTTTCCTTTGCACGAAAAGTGCTGTACAATTAGAGAAAACCAGACTACGTAACAGCTGACAGTCACATTGCTTATAGGTTTAAGGGTTATTGCATGGTTTTATGATGGACGCTGCCTCGCATTATTTTATTTTCCACTTTATCTAACCCATATCGCGGGTATACGGTTCTGAGGGTCTGCCAGCGTCGCGGCGAGCCTTCGTTCGAGTAAATAATGAAGCGAAAGGAAAAGTTAAGCGCAGCTGGTGTTTTCTCCCGCTGCAATTTGTTTCACAAGCATACAGACAGACTGACCTCGAACCGAATCCCTTTCCTGGTCCCTGAATGCGTACAGACAGACTTACCACGAACCGAATCCCTTTCCTGGTCCCTGGATCAGTTAAAACAAAGAAGGTTGAACTAACCAAGCAACAGCGATGCGCGTGCCCGTTCAATAGATGGTGACAACTGAACGCTTCATGAGTTAATCGTGCGGGCAGCGAATCTATGAGAAAGCTGGCCTTCACACCTCAAGAGATGCGAAGAACTATCGCCATCCAAAAGGAGTGAAAAAGGCAGCAAAATGTTGACCGCCTATTAGCTGTCAAGTCTCACGTTTGATTTTGCGGAGCTTAAGCAATGTTTGTCAGGAGTATTGGCACTGGCGGGACGCTGATTGCGGGTGGGGGGGGGGGGGGTCACGAGTACGTGGCTGCATTCTGTGCGTAATGGACTTTTTCTGAGGTATGCAAGGGTACTAGGGTGTTCTTATTTATCTGCGGAGAGCGCTTCCACTTTGTTTTCTTTCTTTTCAGGGCGACAACCTACCTGCAGCATCGCCATGTGTGCAGCTGGTGTATTTTTCTATAGCTCAGTAGGCACACCACCATTGCATTCTTTGTCTTGGTTGTACTGTAAAATGTCATTAAACAAGGAAAAAAAAAGGGACTGTTTGTACTCACAAATAAATATTTATTTATTACTGTTATTACATAAACAGCCTTGAGAACTTCAGTCAGCGCGCCTGTCTTGTACCGCTGTTGACTGGACGCCTGAGAAAAAAAGCAAAAAAAAAATTAAGATTACAATAATATTCTGAGCGTGGTTTCGTCAGGTGTAGAAAGAAAAGAGACTGAGAAAGAAGAGGACATTGAAATACAGAGGTTTGCAAAAGAAACAGCCAGCATGCAAAGCACAACACCCACCTAGTAATGCTACTGGTGACGGCAATGAAGTCGGCACCAACAGATTGCCGGACGACCGATGCGCTGATGATGTATCCGTTATCGTCCACAATCCCAACATTCACTTGGATGCGGTAAGTGCGGTAACACCTCAGAGTGATCTGCAAGACAAAGGAGGGCAGTTTCTGGTATTGAGCTTTTAGTTTGGAGTGGAGAAAGGAAGGCCTTGGTCTAGGGAACAGACTGCATGCTTATTTTTCGTTATTCGTATGACACATATTTACAAACAAATTGACTCGTCGTCCCAGCCTTGCAAAAGTGTATGTCCAGTGAAGCTGTTAAAAACCACTACTGCAAACACTGACGGGGTTATGCGACACGTAATTGCTTTAGAATAATGGAAATTGTGACAGCAC
The DNA here is from genome assembly GCF_023375885.2 of Dermacentor andersoni. Lineage (NCBI taxonomy): Eukaryota > Metazoa > Arthropoda > Arachnida > Ixodida > Ixodidae > Dermacentor > Dermacentor andersoni. The sequence goes on from NC_092817.1 coordinate 115,254,678, forward strand.
GCTGCCCCTTATAGCGGTGCTGCAACAACATTGAAATAATTTGTTGAGCTGGTTCTTTTAAATGCAAAAGGCTAGGAACGTCGCTTCCCACGTCGCATGCTGCCATCTCTGTGGCAACTTGCGCAGCAATAATCTTTATCGGGAAATGTATGCAGGCAGCGCTGCGTGCTTTGCATTGTTGTAGAATACAATGTAAGCCCAGTTTACCGATAAAATAAATAAATAGTCCTGACCAAGACCCCGTCGTACCCCATGAGTTGATGTTAAGCTGGTGCAGGAACTTCAGTTGAAATTTAAAGGAGCACCACACTCTACAGGCAACGGGACTAGTCCTCAAGGCATATCTAACCCTCTAGACAAAAATCTAAGCAGCTCGACATTCTAGAATGTCACAATGCGCAAAATATTTCTTTCAGACCGCCTTTTAAATGATATAGTCAACAGGCGTTCAAGTCCTACAAGTATCAGTCTATAATGTATATATCGACGCTGCAAAATACAAGAAGAATGTGTATGTGGTAAGCCGAAGTATGTCGCGGAACCGTCGGCGAGCCCGGGAAACTACGCGCTCTGTTCCGCTAAGCTGACCGTTGACAACGAAAACAAGGAATCGATGGCTGCCAACTACTGATGACATACCAGTTTGTAATAATTATGAGAGCGCTATTAGCGTTCCAATTCAGTGACGAAGGTTGCGCGTCCAGGAAGACTAAAAGGAATGGCGGTTTCTTCCCCGGCTTGCACTATCTGAATGCTGCTTGAACGTCCCGCGGAAGTCTGGGGTCGCCTCCGGAGGGACTTCACGGAAATACGTGAATTCGTAATGAACAGCTATCTGGCTTCCCAAGCCTTTACAGCTTCTTATCCCTCTGTGATACGAATTTTATCACTGATGTGAAAAATTTATACTTCGTGTATTTATATTAGAAAAAACAGTGAAAGGAGTATGACCACAGTCAACTGCTTTCGGCAACATATCAAAGATTTATCACGAATTGCACGGAAATTAAGGTGCGGGAGGGAGAGTGTGTTCCTTGGAACTTTTGAATTCGGAGTCATAAACGATGTGAATTATGCCCACAGAATATTCGATGACCGCTAAACTTGTGCAACTCCAGATAACTGCTATGCATTACACAGCATGCTCCATATTGGCGCAACACAGAGGCGACACATGGACATTTGCGAAATATTAGGGGGCACCACTCTTATCTACGGTCCTCAGTTGAGGAGATATGTAAATTATCTGACACTAAGAATTCTAGGATTAGCGAATATTTCTTGTAAAGCGTTACGATATCAGCACGAATCAGCGTGCCAGAGGTTTAAAGTCGGCCGCCCGTCTTTAAAAGCAAATAAGTAAAAAGTTGTAATATATTTTCTCAAAGCTTTACTTTCGCTGTATTAGATTGGTTTATATAAGAGAAAACATTTCTGATTTTTCACATTTTGAATGTCACGCCAGAGCCCCTGCAGTCAGTGACGTCACGAATTTAAAAACATTTTTCCACGTTTCGGCCGCTGCTGTTAACTAAACGATGTTGAAACTCCTGAAGTTCATTTTTTGGCTGTTCTACAATATAATGTAGTCTACCTTTACCGATAAAATCTAGGCCCAAGCAGATGCCGTCAAAATTCATTTTCAAATTCAAATCTGGTTAGGAAAGTTCAATGCGTCGTCGACCCCGGTTTTGCTCGTTGGCGTTTTTTCTGGTCCCCTCGCATGACACGGTTTTTCTTTTAAATTATGGAAACGCAATTTTCTAATGCAGCTCAGATTTTTTTTATCCTGTGTGTGCCTTTCAAATCACTCCGAAATTATTTTTGTGCAAACGCAATCAGTCGGTATAGGGCAGGTCATCATTGCGATCACCAAGAGGCAAATTCAAGTGCGCTGCGTAACGCGCCGAATATTAGGTTTTAATCATCTGCATCGCTGAATATCACAGTGGCGTCACTCCGCCCCTTTACATCCGGCTCTACCCCCTCTACGTGGAATGAGTGAGCGATGTCACTCATTCGAGAGATCGAGATCTGACTGGCTTTCCACACGGGGTCATCGAGAGCGCTTGGAGCAATGCCGCCTGCATTAGGGTATTTTCAATTGCACACGTATACACACTAATTTGTGCGCCTTCTAAAAGAAATGCACAAATGCAATATATGTAGAGGTTTCTTTCAAACAGGAGCGCACTTCTATCGGAAAATGGACGAGGGTCGATAGTCTGCTACAGCTTGCGAACAAAGGAGTTGCGACACTGAATTCTAGCGGGAAAGCGTTCTGTACCACAGGCGGAACTATTATCGGTTCCACGAAAATCGTATCGGAGGCCCTTCGTTCTACACTTGTAAGCTTTTTACGAGTCTCAAGACGTTGAAAGGGGTTGACAACTGATCGGAATGTGGTGTGAGACGTTGGAAATGAAATTACCATGATTTCCAGCACGCTGTTCGCGATTTAAGTAGGAATTACAATATTAAATTGGCAAAGAAACTCAAAAAACAGTAAGTGGCATATATTCTGGGGACGCTTCGGCGGCGGTTTCTCCATGCACGAACGTCTGTATGTACAGATAGACCGTTTCGCGTCAACGCGCTGTGGAAAATGGTGCCCGCCGTAGCAGACGACGCTGTGGTCGCGTCGGGCGACGAGGACGTCGAGATACCAGTGGTCGCGCCCGTCCTGTTCGCGAATGATGACCATAAGCGCACCGCGTAAACAATGAAGTCGAGGAGGAATTTCAAGGAAGCCTTCCCGATTAGTATTCACTGAAAGGCATCGTCGTACGCATACCATAGCCTTGGTCAAATGTCCTGGCGAGGTGTTTAGAGACCCCTTCAAGCATTCCGAAAAAAAAAAGTTCGTCAAAGCGTGCTCCTCCGTCCTACGGATAAACAATACACCTTGGTAGGTGCAGCCTATTGCAGAACATCGTCAAATGTCATTGCGGCCAGAGATTGAAGTAGGCCTTCCTTCCAAGCAAGGAATTTCTATCCACAGGGCCTATGCTTGCGTATTTCTCTTTCCGGCAGGTCGCGCGGGCCTCTTTAGGAAAGGCATGCATGCGTCCCACAAAACGGTATGCGGATACTGCGACATCACTACCGTTTCCAACTCCCTTTGAAAAAAAAAAAAAAAAAAAAAAAAAAACTCGTTGGAGAACAGAATATGCGAAAGAGCCACAGTTTACTGAAATCGACAAAAGAAAGTATTTGGTCCTTGAAAGAAGACAAGTATCTATCACGCCATGGTCCTTGCTCCTTATCTTTCAGGGATCGATGCGTTAGGTGCAAGGAGGCGTTGCAAGTAACAAGGTAACTATCAGACAAGCTTCGACAAGTATAGACGTAAGTTCCCTGCACCATTCAACCTAGTTGTTACGTCACCGCGTCCGTTAATTGATCCATATTCTATAACAGCGAAAATTACCGTAATCAGAGTTTCTTCTTCTTGGGGCATTCGGTCATGTGTGCCGCATTTTTTTCAACAAGTCATAGTGACCCGGCAGAAATCAGGAAAGGCGGAGTGTAGTTGTCTGTAAGGGTCCAAATAGTAGACATGTCGATTTCGCCTACTGCTAAAGTTCTGCTTAGCTGGGCTGTAGTGCTAGTCAGAAGAAAACGGGCACCTTCAGCTAATTTAGCAGCATCCCAAAATAGAAATGTCGACTAAGTGGGCACTTGTAGAGAAAGCCCCAGCAACGAGTATAACTGTAAGACCACGTTGCTCCCTGGGCTGACAAAAAATTGTACAGTACAGCACGGTAACAAGGTGCAGCACCCGCGCAGTCTTGTGCTGTTCACGGATACCCCAAATGTCGCTGGGCCAGCTTTGAACGATCGCACACTGCACTTGAACTGAATATTTACGGCACTAGAGCTAGGTAAAATCCAGGGCCTTCTAACCAGGGTGTTAGTGCAAAGCGTACGCTTCTTCAAACTCGCTAAGTATTGTGCACCTTACGAACGGCGACCTAACTAGCAAGCGCGACTAAAATGGGGAAGCGGCGAACGAACTCTTACCGGAGGCGGTTTCGGGAGCTTTTTCTTGTTGGAGAAGAGCTTGAGCTTGGAAAAGGAGAGCACGCGGCCGTTCAACCAGGAACCGGGCCGCGGTGAATCCGGGTGGCAGTACTGACCAACTGCGAACGTGCAAGGATACACTTTAGGGCTTATATTCACTTCGCCACAAATAGACAAACACAAAAACGTAAAGAAAAGCGCCTCTGTCGGGAGGCGGCAATAAGGCCGACGACGGTAGCGTCTGGCTCACACTCACCGCATTGGCGCCCTGTAGAATCCGTGAAGGTGAGCCAGGCCGTGTACTGCCACTCATTCACCAAGTTTGTGATCCGAAATTCAGGCGCTGGCCTCATGAACCTGCATGCGAGGGACGAGGCACGGTCATTTTTGACGATCACCGTTGCCACGCTAAAACATGATTGCACGATGCCACAGTGAGAAAGACATGAACAGACAGCAATACACGTGGTTCGCCGCATAGGTGCTTGTTCCTACTATCTGAATTACGCGCTACCTGTGGGCACGGACATGGGCGACTCAACCAGCTTGCTCTCAGCACTGCTGAATCGATTTAAACTGTAGGGATGCCTTCGCAAATGAGTGATTATTGTTCGCGTCATTACTGTCCACTGTTTCTATTTTCAGACCGGCATGTACACCACGATGTGGCATGTGAGGCTTCTCGTCAGGAAGGCTAATGCGTGCTCGGAACGCTCATGCCAACAACGGAAGCCAGCACGCTGCCCTGTGGAGTGCGATATTGCAACGCTTCTGAATGCGAACCGTTTTGAGATCGCCCCCGTGCAGTACGGCCCGAAAACACGTCGGCTGTAAAAAACACTCGCCTGCCCAGTGTGTGTATCCGCAGTTCCATCCTACGCACCAGGAACTCGTGCTGGTTGACGAGGGTGACATGGGGAAGCATGGCCGGCAGTCTGTCCAGGATCGCCCGCTGTGGATCCGCCTTCTTCTTGGGAGGGAACTGGGGCCAAGCGCTCCAGTCGTGAACTTGGTCCGGGTGGTCACTAGGAAAGTCCGCCGGACGGACGAGGTTCGGCTGAATCCAGATCTGTGGCTCGCTCCTAACGAAGACGGCTGGGGCTCGAGAGGTGGACGGCACGCTTTCGATGTCGTTCCACTGGGACGCTCCGGCCGGTGCCTCGCTCCTAACGAAGACGGCTGGGGCTCCAGAGGTGGACGGCACGCTTTCGATGTCCTTCGAATGGGACGCTCCGGCCGGTGGCTTGCTCTTAACGAAGACGGCTGCGGCACCGGAAGTGGACGGCACGCTTTCGATGTCCTTCGACTGGGACGCTCCGGCCGGTGGCTTGCTCCTAACGAAGGCGGCTGCGGCGCCGGAAGCGGACGGCACGCTTTCGATGTCCTTCGACTGGGACGCTCCGGCCGGTGGCTCGCTCGTAAGGAAGAAGGCTAGGGCTCCAGAGATGGACGACACGCTTTCGATGTCCTTCCTAACAAAGACGGCTGCGGCTCCGGAAGCGGACGGCACGCTTTCGATGTCCTTCGACTGGGAAGCTCCGGCCAGTGGCTTGCTCCTAACGAAGGCGGCTGCGGCGCCGGAAGCGGACGGCACGCTTTCGATGTCCTTCGACTGGGACGCTCCGGCCGGTGGCTCGCTCGTAAGGAAGAAGGCTAGGGCTCCAGAGATGGACGACACACTTTCGATGTCCTTCCTAACAAAGACGGCTGCGGCGCCGGAAGCGGACGGCACGCTTTCGATGTCTTTCGACTGGGAGGCGCCGGTCGGTGCGACGTCGCTGTCGCTGCTGGAAGAGCTGCTGCTACTGCTGCTGCAGCTGTCGTCGCTGCCGCTACTGCTGCTATCGTCGTTGATGCTGGTGCTCGTCGACAGCTTGGAACGGTCTCCAATACGCATCACGTAGCCGTAGAGGCTAGGGTCGAGTCCAGCGGCAGCGGAGGTAGAAGCACGGCCCGACGACGCCATCCTCGAGGCACAAGCGGAGTCGGTGGAGTGTATCGCAGGGAGCGCGACTTCAGTGGATCCGTGACGGTCGAGTAGCTGCTGTTCGCTGTGCAGCGACTTGCTTTATGGCGTGCTCGAGATGTGTGCTACTGCAGAAAGCCGGCGCGTATCTTTTTTGACTATGATGACGACCTTGAATGTATTTAGCACATGCCCACTCGCGGCGTTTGATTTGGATTGGTGCAAAGCTCAACCCAATAGGGGTGGTCGGCCACGCTTTGTTGCCTCTGCGAAATTTGCAGCGTCTTCGTTCCACGAATTTCTCCTATCCCTCGAACCGCAGGAGGGCGCAAAACTTGTCTCGAAGTTTTCCTTTGTTCTGATATACTGGACGAGCAAGTACCTCCCCCACCCCCTTCTCAGTTTCCAGAAGGGATGACCTGCGCGAAAGGACACTTTAAGAGCGATTTGATGCTGTTTTCTATACTGAGCCGTGGGCATCCAGAGGCTGTCTATACCCGGAAATAGCATGGCAGAGAAAAAAGGAGACGCGAGAAACGCGTCTGACCTTTGCACACCGTGTTCAATGTGCAAAATACCATCTCGAGCTCCCCGGGGGAGATGGTATACCACATTAGCGTTTGACGGCTGTAATTCCCCGTGAACCTCCGCAAAAGGAGCACCTAACTTTTTGTGAATGTGGAAGCCAAGTGGCAAGCTAGATAGACTGGAAGAGAGGCAGGAGAGGGGGGGGGGAGAAAATGGGTAGATCCGACGCAGTCCGCCAACGAGTGAATAAACGAGGCCTCGCCAGCCTTCGCTTGCTTCTCCCATACAATAGAGCAGGGGGGGTGAGGCGGGGGGGGGGATGAATAAAATAAATCCTAAAGAAAATAATAAAATAAACAAAAAAACGCGTGAACAGTGAAAGTGTACCCCCAGTCGTGGATAACAAAACGAGGTCACAAGAACGAGTCTTCCGTACTGGTGCTAGCCGCCCGCATCTTAAACAACTTCATCGTTGTGTTTAGTTCAACAAAAACTGTTTTTACCAAAAGGACCATGAGAAAGTGGTTACTTCATCCACTTTCATAGAGATGCTGCCTAGAGCATTTCACTGCGGTGTTAAAAAAGCAAAATCCGGATCCCCCCACCGGTGGGAATCGATTTAGGCGAAGTTTTCTGTGCTGTTTGATTTGATTGACGATAATTAGCGGTGATGTTGACGGCGCATGTTCAATTTCTTCAACCTTTAGCTAAAAAAAAGTGGTGAGTTCATGTTGAGCGTTACCTTACGTCCACCACTAGTGATTGTTTGCGTATCACACAGAAAACACAGAGGGAGGGGTTTGCTTCAAGGTTGTTGTGCGCCATGCTTTATAACATCAGAGAGGGTTGAGCATATTCATTGCGCCACATTGCACATCGCATCGTGGCATAAATATTAAGTTCTAATTGAAATATGGGCCTGTACGTGCAAAAACTACAATCGGTGTTGGAGGACGCCGCAGTGACGGAGTTCCGATTGCTTTTGACACCTTAGTGTTCTTAAACGTGTTCCTAAACCTAAGTGCACGAGCGTTCTTTTTTTCATTTATTTTGCACACGTCGAAAGGCGACATTCACGGTGGGGCCCGCGACCTCAACCAATGCCATAAAGCTGAATGAATTCTCTGGTTTTACGAGCCAAAAGCACGATTATGAGGCACGCTTTACTGGGGGACGCCGTATTAATTTTGACTACCAGCAGGGGATCGTTGACGTGGCCCCCATTTGACATGTGCATTTTTGCATTTCGCCCCCATCGAAATGCGGCCGCCGCGGTCCGAAAAGCTACCGAGGCTGGCACATAAATTTTTATTTGAAGCGTTACCGCTTTCGTAGTTTAGCCTAGACCCTACGGTGCGCTTTTTACTGCCGCTATGCTTCTTCACATCCTACCTATGTTGTCCGCCCCACATATTTGCCTGGTGCTTATTTTTCACAAAATGCGGTATCGTACCCTACCGTACTTTGAACTGAAATTTATCTAGTTTGCCCACAACCGATGTCGAGTAGTAGCGTTCCCTTTCCTTATCACGTCACCTTTTGCCGTTGACCTCTCCAGCCCTATCGTATGGAAACAAACGAGCGAAGAGCGGGCAAGGCTTCGATTCACACGTTTAGCGACAGTGTCGTTTCTAACCATTCTCCGTCCTCCTCTCCAGCATTCAATCTCGCGTCGCTCTCGACTTTCACGATAGGAGAAAGGTAAGCGCCGCCATTGATTTCAATGCGTTTGCGGGGGCATCGCGGATAATTGTTGTCAAGCGACTATTGTGGCGACGCTGAGGGCACATCTGCACATTCGACGAAGTGCAAAGGCACAAAAGAATCCCTCGCGTCGCCTTCCCTCTCTGCCGAGCTCCTGTCATGTATACACACGCGCTGAACCCCCCCCCCCCCACCTCCCCCCCATGCCCTGACGCGGTGTGCGAGACAGAAGCAGCAGCAGTAGAGGGAAAGTAGAAGGAAGGGGCAGAGAAAGCTTGTCTTTAAAGAAATACTGGCGACGCATCCATCATTTGGAGATGTGTGGCGATGTTAATGCGATTAGCAACCTAGGTTAAGATGGGCGTGTGATTCGTGATATTGTCGGTTATATGCCACGGCGATTATCACGAAGAGCTGTACATAACTAATGGCAGGTACCCAGAGATCCGAGTTGGCGTGTAGGGAAAACTTGAAACTTGAAAAATAATTTCGTCCCTGTGCGTGGTTCTCGGGTAAAAGGAAGTCATTGACTTCGAAGGGTCATCGTGCTTTGCTCGATATCAGAGGTCCTTACTAACACTGACATACTATCGTTGCCGCTGAGTCAAATAATAACCGATTATTTTGATATTGTTTCCTCAATATCTCTACGCATGCTTAGAGTTCGCTGGCCATGCGTCGTTTTCTTTTCGTTCTTTTTTGATTGACATGATACAAATAGATGTTAGCGCACAAATGCAGCGTCGTCTACTGCTTGTGCCTTGGATATGATACACAAAGCATACAGTAGCAACACACAGCATATAACAATATACAACATAGTTACAACAATGTTGCATTGTCACATGCAAGTCAAAATGACAAGGCGAGGTTACAAAGACGCACTTAAAGCAATAATGCGAACAGCGGTGTAACACAACAAATAAACACTCAACCAACGAATCTAACTGCGATAGTATCAAATGTACACCTTGACAATAAAAATAAATAGTTCTCTCAAAACATTTCTTCCGTGCCTTAATAACGGCCAATTATGCCGCTGTCTTCGAGAAATGTGTTTAATGTTATTAAAGTACACATCTGCATAGCTCATCTTGGTCATGGTCGTAATATAGTTTCTTCAAATTGAGAGGGCCATGCAGTGAAGCCTATGATGACGATTTAAATCAGCGTCTTGGTATGTCGTGGTGCGGCCATTCTAGAAGAACGTGATACGTGTCTTCAACAAAGCCACAATCACACAGGAATTTCAGATCGGATAATTCTGTGTAAAGAGTGTTTTGTGTAGGCGGTACACAGCACTAATCCCTTTAATAAGGCTTCCTTTCGGACAACAGTGAATTCTCACTGCGAGCTTGACAGAAAATTCCCTAATAAACTTCATAAATATGCACGGCACGTTGTGCGATATAGGAATTGTAACCGGTGAATTTGCAAGGCATATCCACTTGAAATGAATCTCCAGGAGGACACCAGTTTTGATATATAATTTCCCTAAGTGTGGGATAAAATACATGCGCGTTCGAGTTACTCTATTGTTCAACGCGTAAAAGTGCGTTTCGTTAAAAAGTCGGACAACAGTGAATTCTCACTGCAAGCTTTATGGCGCAAATCTCAAAACTGGTGTCATTACGGAAATTTATTCCAAATGGATACGCCTTGCTACAATCCGTAAATTGCAATTATGTGCCGTTAAGTTATTAATTAAGACGCTAACTTGTGAATTTTTTAATTAGCTGAATATCTGTTTCGCTTTCAGCAGCGACTATGTCCGCCTCTCTGAATAATCCGGCTAAGGCACTACAATAATGTCAACTGCGACAGGCGAAAAAAAAAATTCCAGAAAACCTAAATATGACCATACCGTACGTTTGGTATGTGCTAGTTGTTGAGTAGCTTTAATGAGTGTGTCTTGTTTTCTATTTATACCATCTATGCCAACAATACTTTTGGGAGCGTAAGCAACAGTAATGTCCAATTCGCAAAACTCATTTCTCGGAAGGATATAGAGATAATTTTGTATTTCTTTATGGGTACGAATTTTGTCCCTCGTCGTTATGCTTAAGCCAATGGGTGATATTTCATGCTCGGTAGCCGGATAAAGAGGAGAGACATTTTCCTGAAGTTCTCCGGACTGGAAACGGTGATTCGCGAGCCTCGCTAATAAAAAGGCAGCTAGAAGTCGGGCGAGGAACTCCTATATGCGAAGACCTCTCGCTCAAAGTCTTTGGAGCCGCGGGCTCTTCCCAAGTTCGGGAAAGTCCGCGCTTTCATCATGGTGACCTCGAATGGAGACAGAAGAAATTTGATCCAGCGCGACTGTTGAGTGTGCAAGTGATGAGTGAGAATCATTTGTACTACATCGCGGCATCTACTCTGTCAACAATTGAACTCCTTCGTTTTTTGTTTCGTGAAGTGACATATGCCGGTAATGTGCAGGGATTCCTTTTACTATATTCTGTGACTTTCTTCTCATATTCACCGCCGAAGACCGGCCGATCGTGGTGATAATGCAGGCGGATCGAAATAAGCAATGTAATTGGAATAGAATCATTGCTATAATTGGAATTATCATATATATGGAACAGAATCAAATTGCTAAAAGGAAATGCGATAACGGCAGAGATGTGGCGACTTAGCGCACGCACTGTCGAGATATCCAGAACGCTCCCTGTCCTCGTGTCGGTGTACGGTATCTTTTTTGTCTGACAATGGATGACGAGCACATGCCCGACCCCAACGTGTGAAAGTGATCCGTCGCCGGCCGTCTGTGGCGGATGCTGACCACTGTTAGGGCTGGCGTCAAGCACCTCGTGCAGAAAGGAATTTCACCCGACCTTCACCCACCATACCTCGTGAAAATGAAGCGTGTCTTCCTAATTCGCCATGACCATCTCGAGCGTCTGCCGGTCTGCGGCGCAAGCTCCGCAGTGTTTACAGGCCTCTTTTGTGTGTTTGTGCGTGTGTGTGCGTGTGTGCGCGTGTGCGCGTGTGTGTGTGTGTGTGTGGGTGTGCGTGCGTGTGTGCGCATGCGCGCGTGCGTGCGTGCGTGCGACGTTAGCGGGACCCTTTATTCGAACGGTCAAACTCTACAGGAGAACTTCCACGAACCAGCAACGCGCAAAAGAGAAGGACCAGCGTCTACAATTCCAGGAGGCTCGGTATAAACCGAGGCGGGTATAACCGGAGGCGGGCCCCTCTTTCCGCCAATCAGACTCTGTTCCGGTCACGTGACGTCGACGGAAGCAAGATCCATTCCGCGATTGTAGATAGCCTATTTAAGGGGCTCTGAAATCTAACTTTTAAATCCCTTCATTCTCTTCTCATCATCTTTCATCAACCTTTGAATAAACCATGCAAGTTTCGCACTAGAAATCGTCTCGTCCTCGTTGGTCGCCATGGTCTACCGCACGGGCCGTATGTTGAGAACGATCTGCGATGCAGACAGAGAGTGCTGACTACTAATCGCTCTCTGCGCTTGATTTCCGCAGATGCGCGCTAATGGGAACATGCGGGTCCACGTCTTGAAAGTGATTTGCGAAAGGCGCAGGTTGCGGATTGTGCCGAGAGCTTCGCGAGCGCTGTGTTCTCGCCGCCTTGTTGACGTTGAAGCGACAGGCGGCTTGAAGATGCAATCGCTCGCTGCTGTGAGCTCTATCTTGAAAGCGGTCGTCAATTGATGCAAGGGAGGGACATTTTTCTCCTTGGGCAAGCATAGAAATGCTTACGCATTTAGAACATAATGGTACTTCTGCGCAGTTACTACTTCAATTGAATCAGATTAGGTTCGACGGTGACAGCGAATTCGCAGCCTTACCGACAGCTTCTTCGTGTTACAGGAAGCCAGTCTCGTAGGCCGTGCATTTGTGCGCTGCAATGGGCAACAGCTCTATAAGCAAGAAATAAATCATAGTGGCCATGTTTTAACGTGACTATCACTGGCGGCTGTCATCGGGGTGTCGCAGCTCGAGAATCGAACGTCTGTGCACATGAAATTTTGCCGATTTTGTGTATGCTCGTGTAGAACAAGAAAGAAAGTAGTATGCACTAACCGTTTGGTATGTACTGAGCGACTACGGCTTAAGCGGTCAGCCAATACATGGGGTTCAATGGGTCTGGGTGGGAGAATCTTCAAGACTACGTCTAAACCTCAATTACGTATTAAGCAGGTACATACCGTATTTACTCGTATAATGATCACACTTTTTTTGTCGAAAAAATCAACGCAAATTCAGGGGTGCGATCATTACGCGGGTTAAATGTCCCGCGAAAAGAACAAACCTTTTTTCATGCCGCCTTTGCTGCGGGAATACAGCAGGTAAACAAACAGGCGGCTGCCGCTGTAACAGTGTGGGACACCAAAACAAGAATGGCAGCCGGCGGGGCAAGCCGAACGCACCCAACGAGATTTTTTTTTCATCTCGTGAGTACATTAGCTGCATTGAAGTTTCTTCCGTGTCAGTAGTGAATAATATCGTTAATATCGGCAAGTTTGCGGCAATAACGTAGCCATGTCCACCTTGAGGGGACAGAAACGGAGATGGGCGCGCTTAGCTGCCAGTGACATAGAAACACATGGCGGGCATGCTTCGGAAACTGTGGGATTTGTCTGCACTACTATCCTAATAAGGCACATTTCCGCTAAGGGTGGGCGAATATATTAGCTGCGTTACAACTATCGGTGTATGGATAAGGTATACTTCTAACGTATCAGTGTAAACGTGGCTACTATCGTTGCCGCTCGTGATTTGTTGCGCGCCCAGTAGTGCAGCTAGATGAGAAGAATCCAAAGGCACTTTTTTGTTGTTGTTGCTGTTGTTGACCACAACCTTTATAAAGCCTACAAATAATAAAGCCAAGGCAAGTTTGGTTGTAGCTTCTTTTTTTCTTCATGAAACTGCGGAAAGTGACGAAAGGAATTAAATGGGGCATCTGCTTAAGAATGTTTAGTGCGTACAGACCGCTTGGTAGGTCTTGAAGAGTCATTCGCGTAGCACTTGACAGCATTCTACAGATGGTAAGCGCAATGATCATTAGCTAGACGTGGCACACGACATATCACTGCGGCATGTTCGGGGTTCGATCACTACACGGGAAAGAAAAAAAATCGAATTTTGACGACAAAACTCAGTGGTGCGATAATTACGCAAGTGCGATCATTATGCAAGTAAATACGGTATTAACGAGGTTTGACTGTATACAGTACGGTGTACTGTTGTTATTAGGAACTCCTAATTACTCCACCAGCACTGAGTACAGCTCAGTTCTAGCAGGGTGTCTACTAACCGGGAAAACCGGAATTCTCAACGATTTCGAATAGTCTGGAAATGCTCGGGGAAAACTCAGGGAATTAGTGCTTCTATCAGGGAAAATGAGCAGTAATGTTGTTGAAAGGGAACGAAAACCGTGGTAATGCTGGCTCGAGTAACAGAGAGGAATCGTAACGAATCCCCTTTGACGCCGTGTAATCGGCTGGAGTTGCTGCCAGTGTGCCGTCAACGGCAGACTTTTTGACGCCTAATAATTCTGACGGCTTCGCGGCGCCACCACGTCCCCCTTAGATTCAATGTAGAACAACGTCAGAAATTACGAATGCGAGAACCCTTCGCCGTCCTAGATTTCAGAATTTTTGCCCTGACCGCCGGTCCGAAACACCATTCATCAAAGCCACCACCATCGCCGCCATTTTGATTACATGAAATTGATTCCATACATTCTGCCTATCCTAGCATAGTGCTGGATATAGAAGTGATAGGTAGGGTAAAGTGCAGTTATCATAGGTTAGTGAGGGCTAGAATTTTCAGTTTCAACCTAAAAGAGTAAAATTGGTTAAGAAAAAACAGGTTAACTTAGAGGCAGTAAGCGTAAGGTAATAGCAGACAAATTTAGGCTCGTACTTGCAAGCAAATATGCAGCCTTAGAACTGAGAGGTGATGATGTTGGCATAGAGGTAATGAATGAAATCGTAACGAGGCTGGCTTCAGAGGCAGCAATTGAAGTGGGAGGCAAGGCACCGAGGCAACCAGTAGCCAAGCTCATCCAAGTAAGAAAGGACATCATAAAGAAACAAGAAAGAAATAAAGCGTCCAACTCAAGAGATAAGATAGAATTCGCGAAACTGTCAAAACTGATCAACAAAGTGAAAATAAGGGATACACGAAATTATAACGTGAGAAAGAGTGAACAAGCCTTAAAAAATGGACGCAGGCTGAAATCAGTGAGAAGGAAACTTGGCATAGGACAAACCAAGATGTATGCTTTAAAAGATAAGCAGGCTTATATCAGCAATCTCGGAGAGCCCGATGTTCGACTCCTGTGGGTGCGAGGAGACCATCGAGCACCTATTGTGTACCTGCCCTCGCTACGATGTCCAACGCCTCTCTCTGCGGGCAACATTACGCAGACTAGACTCGAGACCGTTCACCGAGTCAAAGATACTCGGACCGTGGCCACACCCGTCACTGGCTCGAAAAGCGATTCGTGCAATAGTGCGGTACTTGAAGTGCACGGGCTTAAGAGACCGCTTATAGTGTCATTGTGTACGGTGTCCCTCCCACACGTACTTAGTGCATACTCTCTCCCTTTCTTCCTCTTTCTATTCCCCTTTCCCCCACCCCCAGTGTAGGGTAGCAAACCGGATGCTGTTCTGGTTGACCTCCCTGCCTTTCCTACCCTTGCTTTCTCTCTCTCTCTCTCTCTCTCTCTCTCTCTCGGAGACATAGTAAAAGCAGCGGAAGTATTCTATAATGACATATACAATACCCAGAGGAGTCAGGAGTGCTCTATTCGAAACAATTATGAACAGTATACAGAAACTCTTCCTATAACTAGAGATGAGGTCAGAAGGGCCTTACAAGGCACGAAACTGGAAAAAGTGACAGGAGAGGATGGAATAACAGTCTATTTAATCAAAGATGGAGGAGACATAATGCTAGGAAAACTGGCTGCCCTCAATACGAAGTGTCTATCGACTGCAAGGGTCCCAGTAAACGGGATGAATGCAACAATTATACTAATCCACAAAAAGGGAGACGTTAACGAAGTGAAAAATTATAGGCCCATTAGCTTACTCCCTGTATTATATAAAATATTTACGAAAATAACCTCCAATAGAATACGGGCGAAACGGGACATTAGTCAACCGAGGGAACAGGCTGGCTTCAGGAAAGGATACTCTACAATGGATCACATCCATGTCATTAATCAGGTTATCGAGAAATTCGCAGAGTACAATAAGCCTCTCTATATGGCTTTCATAGATCACGAAAAAGCATTTCATTCAGTAGAGATACCAGCAGTCATAGAGGCATTGCGTAATCGAGGAGTACATAGCACAAAGATTCCACAGCCACCTTAATTCTACACAAGAAAATTAGGAAGATACCTATAAAGAAACGGGTCAGACAAGGAGACACAATCTCTCCAATGCTATTCACCGCGTGCTTGGATGAAGTATTCAAGCTATTACGCTGAGAAGGTTTAGGAGTAAGGATCGGTGGTGAATACCTTAGCAACCTTCTGTTTGCCGATGACATTGTTCTATTCGGCAACACTGCGGATGAGTTACAACAAATGGTTGAGAACCTTAAGAGGGAGAGTGTAAGAGTAGACCTGAAGATTAATATGCAGAAGACAAAGATAATGATAAGTAACCGGGCAAGGGAACAATACTTTAAGACCGCAAGTCAGCGTCTAGAATCTGTGAAGAAGTATGTTTACCTAGGTCAACTAATCACAGGGAACCCTGACCGTGAGAAGGAAATTCACAAAATAATAAAGATGGGTTGGATCGCATACGGCAGACATCGTGAGCTCCTGACTGGGAGCTTACCGTTATCATTGAAAAGGAAGGTATACAATCAGTGCATTTTACTGGTACTGACAGATGGGGCAGAGACTTGGAGACTGACAAAGAAGCTTGAGAACAAGTTAGGGACGGCACAAAGAGCGATGGAACGAAGAATGCTCGGCATAACGTTAAGAGACAGAAAGAGAGCGGCTTGGATCAGAGATCAAACGGGTATAGACAGACAGTTTTAGTTTAGCGTGTATTGACAAGCTAAAGCTTTTTACTATTCGTCAAAATGAATATTTCGCACTCAGCGCATAGTTATTGTGTTCTGCAAAGCCCCAATGTTAGCCGCTATCATCATTATCACATTACCGTACGCATCGAGCGGCCCACGCAGCTAAAACGTCTTCGGTCATCGCGGTAAGTTAGTACGGAACGGTTATACCGTACCGTATACCGCACTTACCGTACCGTAATACGGCACTGCTAAAACTATAGCGTACACTAAGCAGCGCACGCTTTCCACAATTTTAGCTGGCCGGCGATATCTCCGAATCTGAGAGGCCATATGCCGTCGTTGCGGCTATTTCGCGCTTGTAGCGATAGGTGGCGCTGACATCTCAAATGTTTCTTTCGTTAGGCTTCGGCTCGTTCGAAACGAGAAGCGATCTCGAAAGCACCACGAGGTTGTCCATAATACTCTGTCGTCGAAGCGGCCCGAGTCTTTTTGACACAGTCATTTGCTGCGAACGAAGTGCATTTTACAAAAGCAACGCCAAATTCAATTTGAAGCGGGCAGCCGGGACCGCCGCCAAGTTTCCCGCAAACTCCGAAAACCACGCAAAAACGCTAACTCGTTTGCGTTGCATACGCGCGCTACACCCGCTATTTCGTTTAGCGTTCAGCGCATGCGCAGTAACGACCCGCTATTTTTTAGCGTACGCAATGGTATAGCGTGCGCTATACTAAAACTAGAGTTTTAGAATAGGGGCCCCAATAGTTTGGGGCCCCAAAGAGCTTTGCGGGTGTTAGCGTTGGGGCACGAAGGAGTGAAGAGTTTTAGAATAGGGTTTTACGTTCGCAGATAGCGTCTTGCGCTGACAGCGCCAATACGGCGTCAAATAAAAGCTATTAGAAATAGTTAAATAAAATATACCATTTTATGATAGAAATAGTAATTTTGACTTGCGTGTATTCGCGTTTAATTACAATTTGGACGTTATTCTGTAAGCAGAAAACAATTGCGCTTAGTTTCGAGCAAACCAACTTTACGTGCCTTCACCAGCCAAGCTTAGCCGCGTTAGACCTACGAGCCATAAAATCCACAAGCAAATTCGAAATCAGCGCCGTCTAATGACTCAATATTCATAACACACGCTAGTTGATAGAATGCGATAACCGCAGTCACTTCTCTTAGCTTGCGAACTTCACGCGTTACCACGAATCGAACCTAGTTTAGTGCTAGGTTAGAGCCGTCGCTTCGATGGGTGCCGCCATGTTTGCTGACGCAAAGTTTTTGGGGCCGCTATTTGGGCTTCCGCTAAATCGGTGAAATAGCGTTCCCAACGCAAAACCCAAACGCAGTGTGCGTCTCGCGCATGCGCAGTGGCTTCGGCACTATTTCATTGGGGCCGCAAAACGTTTTGGGCCCCTATTATAAAACTCTCTACTGTCTGATGACATTCTGATAGACATTAAGCGAAAAAAATGGCACTGGGCAGGTCATGTAATGCGAAGATTAGATAAGCATTGGACCATTAGGGTGACAGAATGGGTACCAAGAGAAGGGAAGCGCACTGGAGGACGGCAGAAGACTAGGTGGTGCGACAAAATTGGGAAATTTGCGGATGCTACTTGGAATCGGTTGGCGCACGACAGGGGTAATTGGAGATTGCAGGGAGAGGCCTTCGTCCTGCAGTAGACATAAATAGCATGATGATGATGATGATGATGCCGCCTCAAACCGGCGCTCTCACAGGCGGATCTGCTGGCAGCCGTGGCCACAACCATGGCAAAGCTGGGCCTAGCTGCTTCGACGTTCGCTATTAGGCTTCTTGCCGTTCTGTGCCATGTTTTTCATTGAAAGAATTCGCCATTGTTAGCGACGGCACCCACTCCACATAAGAACTTCCAGCATATAGCCGAAATTTGATATGGGGCCTGGTGAAGGGCCCTTTAAGGGCAGTAAAAAACATGCATTTATTTTTTCTAACTGCCTCATTTTTCTGATGTTGTCGCGGCCCCAAGGGAGTCCAAAGAATCGGACGTTGACTGTACAACTGACCAATAGGAAGCTTCAAATGGTCCATGGGACAAACATGCAGTGGAAGGAGGATGAGAAAGGAGCTTGAGCTCAAAAAACAAAGAAACACCTGCATCCCGGCTAACGTCCCTCATTCAAACCAAAATAAACTCTTTAAAGCTGTGAAACACAACACTCAGATGTTTTGCTTGGGCATACCAATGAGCTTGCTATGAGTTTATAGAAATTGCTCATATTTGAAAATAGTTTAGTCTGTATGCATCTCCTTTTTATTCGCATTTGAGGATGTACGACCCAATTTGCAATGGTTTTTACCATTTTTTAAAAGCTACTTTATGCGCTGGGCATTTTACTAACTCCACCCTTCCGTTTTCTTATTGAATAAAATAAACATTAGTCCTTACTATTGAAAGTAAGGACTAAAGTTTTTTTACATGCTTACTAGAGAGTGGCAGCATCGGGCGAGATAGTGTCAAGCCGTCTTGACATGAAACGAAGTTCTGGGTCACTCAGGGAATTTTGCAAGGGCACTCAGGGAAAGTGTGGAAAACTCAGCTAATTTGGAAATGTCAACTTGGTAGACACCCAGGTTCTAGTATACAAAGGTCCCGAATTTTTTTTTAGCGGTAGGATTCCTGTTGAATAGAATCAAAGGCTTCTTTTCCTCAGAAACGAATAACTTTTTGACATTCTGTCATAATGAACACAAACGAGCTTCTCAGGTAATGGTGGACCTGTGTTTTGTAGCAATTTTATTTATTGCACTGAAAGCTTTGTTTTCCAGTATTTCTCCAGAATAGGGAAGGGTAGTCCCAACTTTACGTCAGATTGGTTATCATCAGGAGAATCTAGGTCAATGATCAAACAGCCACGCATCACGTGAATCGCCCCGCGCATAGCCCACGCAGCCAGCGCTGAGGGTAAAGAACATGCGCCGTCCACACTCTTTCATTGGCAGGTTTAGGGTTATTGGACACCTGCCAAAGGTTTTGAATCTGGAGGGTCACTGGTTGCTCCCCCTCTCTTCTTTTCATAAATGCATGCAACCGGCTCTTGACGCTCGTTCTTGCAGCGTAAATCCAAAGCTAGTCTTGTGACTAGTTGCTCAAGGCTACGAAAAGAGACTGTGCGTCACAAACAGCATCAGAAACGAGAGGCCGCCGTAAGGTGAGTCGCAAGCAAAGTGGTGTCCGTGAACAGCTTTGTTGCCATACCATGCACTCGCCTTCCTTTGCGAGGCAGGTTGTCGGCAGGGTTGCCAGACTGCTCCAACCACAGGCCGCCAAATTGGCCTCCGCAGTAGCCCAAATGTAGCCAAAAGCGAAACTTTTGGGTAGCCCAAAAGTAGCCAAAAAGCTTTGCCTTTTTGTGAAGTCATTTCTTAAGCATACTGAATTATTTTCGGCAATAATACCTACATATTAATTTTTCCACCCATGACCACTCATGACTTCCGCGCGCATCGTCACGGAGGCCATGCGGCACGGACAAGAGATGCTGCACAAACGCAAGAAGTGCAGAAACGCAGGCACGCAGGCAAATTCACAATAAGGCAAATGCAGTCTTCATTGCAAATGCACTGTTTTATTTTTTCCAGAGCACCAAAATATCACGAAAAGAACAACACACAAATAGCACCGCGCAATAAACGCGCAAAGCAATGGCATGCATTCAGGTTTTCAGTATTATTACTTAAAGCTCATGATAATTTCGCTTAATACCACACAATGCACTAAATTAAGAACTACAAAAGATTGCAAGACAAAGTCTAACACAATAGATGGCGATTGGTACAAAATATAGTACGATATATATACATAAAGAGGTATGCTGATGTCACGTGGTAGTGACGTATACAGAACACCCCCCCAGTAGCAATACTGTCTACACAAAGACAACAAACAGGCTACACTTAAAGAACAGCGACAGCGGCGAACACAGTCGGCGATCGTCAAAATCTCATCAGCGGGTCAAGCGCGTCGGCTTTTATACATATCAGTCGTCGAATGTTCCAGACTAATAGCTGGGACTCACGTGTCCTGCACAAAATTCCATACTAATAGGCGTCGCGCGTACATGCAATCAGATTACGCAAGGTTCGGTGACAGACAGCGGATGGAACCATCGATAACATTCCAGAAACTTTCAATACATGCAGGCGCGTCCTGCGCTGTGCAATAAGAGTTGTTAGGCGGTGAAACGTGGTCGGCCGATAAACCTAAACGAGTACCCCTGTCAATACGATTAAGCATCACGAGCTTATTGCGAAGTGGAACAGCTTGGTTTGTACAAAATGTCAGAGCTGAAACGGGAGAAAAATTCTTGGCTTGGTTTAAAATCCTAGCAGCAGCCTCCGTTCAAGGCCAGGCCAAACTTCACGTGGACGAGCGCTGCCCATGCCTCGTTCGACAATATATTTCGAAGGTCGGTTTTAATGAGCCAGACCTGGCTGAACACTCGTTCGACGGCGGCATTGGGTACGGGTATTATGATAGCAAAGATAGGGGGAGGGTTTGGAGTTGTGTAGGGAACGCATGGCTGTGGTGGCTGTGGGGCAACGGAAGAGGATATGTTCTACGTTGGCGGTGGAGCAGGGGCAATTTGGGCAGGAAAAGTCCGAGCGAATTGCCACGTAGGCGCCACGCGGCAAGCATAAAATTCGGCAAATTTTGGTTAGGTTCAGCTCGGTGTTCGCCCTCCGGTCCGGCGCCGACGTCACCCGCGGCACACCGTCCACGGGAGCTAGAAGCATCTCATGCTTAAAACGTAGGACGCCGAAAGCTCACATGTGGAGACAGCAAACGTTTATGTTTGCTGGCGCGCGCGCGGGTAGCGTTAGATCGCGGATGGAGACGGGATTCCTGAGGCCAGCTTTCTTAATTAATATTATCAAAAGGCCACCATCCTTGACCTTTTGACAGGCATATGTGTTCTTTAACATAGAACTTGCAAATTTTGATTTTGTAGCAGACGCGCTCAATTTCTTTAACCTGCTGTCGTCTGCATATTGATTTCAGCGTGCTTTTCATTTGTGCTTAACTATTTTTACTTTTTTTTTACACAGGAAATAGATGTAGCCAAAAATAGCCGCATAGGCAAAACGAAAATTCTGACGCCAACTCGCACAAAAAGTAGCCCGATTTGGCTATTAATAGCCCAATCTGGTAACCCTGTTTGTCGGCTTTCTGAATCTCGAGCAGCTGCTGCAAATAGATCTGTGTCGATTCAACACCGAACAGTAACTTTAGTCGCCGATGCCCGATGAAGCAGCGCCGAGTAGGCCTAATAGTCTAGGCAGTGTGGCCGTGACAAAAATTCCCTGTGGGCCGCCTTGGCAACAGGCTGCAAACCGTTGCAGAATGAGTGCCGCTAATATGTTAGTTCAGTTGGGACCGATGAGCCGAGTTTGCGTGTGCAGGTTAGATTGGCCACCTTTGAAGTTGTGTAACGTCTGTCCTGAACCTAACGTGACCGGCATTCCTATCATCATCTAAGTGGTCCGATTTACGGATGCTTTCAGAATTTACGAAATATGCACTTCTTTTCTTGCTGTTGCCTTTATCAGCATCTCGTTATCTTTGCGATTGGTTATGTAGATCGTTAGCAGAAGACATAAATAGAATTCTGTTAATTTGATTTTTCAGTAAGTTCGATCCCGACCAAAGGTTCCAGCCAGCATTCGTGCATGTCTGTTGGCCTAGACTCGTTATTTAGATTCTAAAATTGGCCTTCTCTGAATAATTCAAACTTGAGTGGTGAACATGCACGTGCCTGATCTCGATGGTGGTGCCAATAGCAATACACTTTAGCAGCAGCTTAGGAAGCGATGAATGCCTTGAACATGCATCATCCACCAGAAATGCCTATTGTCAGCCTTCCCTAGTAGGATTTTAAAGCAAAAACGATATAGCGCATTAAATGGTTACGAAGTTTACTCAATCCGCATCCTTCTTTTTTCTTGGAAAATTGGTCTGAAAATTGCCTGCTCGTGGTGGAATCGGATACAATACAAAACCACACGCGATGGCAGCGGCTATCATTCTCACGTGTGATGACGACGTTGGTGAGGTGGCACTTTGTCTTTGATTGCAAAAGCTCATTCTAAGGATGTTTATTATTGTTGTGAAGTTGTTTCATAAGCCTAGAATATCAAACGCAATGGATTGTATGAAAGACGTGTTGTGGTTTGTATCGATTAAGATTGAGTAACAGTTAATGATGGACGTTAAGTGTAAATTTCTATTCTCTGAAGGTAGAGTTTGCAGATTTCGTCTTTTCATATTGCCAAAACAGGAAGCATGCTACGCTTTTCTCGCTAAAAAAAATTCGGTGCACATTAGATTTCTACTTTGGACACGGAAAGGGGGTGCAAGTTAGAATTGTCCAATTACTGATGAATAAATCAACAGTTCTTGGGCTTTAGTTTTTTCTGCATCCTGTTAAATTAAGCTTGCTGCATAACTTCCTTTGTTCAGTTCCGTAAAGGTCGAAGGAACAGAAGTTATCTGTGTGTGTGGAAATGTTGCACAATTTTACTGGTAAACTTCTTTCGGTGAGGAGGAGGAGAAACATTTATTTTTAATAAAAAAGGAAAGGACAAGCAGGTGTCTTTCTGCTTGTGCGGGAGGCGCCCTTATTCCACGGCTCCGGCGGCTCCTGCTGTCTCACGGGCCCGCCACCCCTGTTGCTGCTGGTTACGAGGGTCCGAACTAGTCAGCACGGCCTCCCACTGCTCGGGTGTGGGGTTGGGTATTTGTGGGGCTGCCTTCACGTTGGGGCACGCCTATGTGGTGTGATATAGGGAGGCGTAATTGTTACAAAGGGGACATTTGTATGAATATAGTGTGGGGTGTGTGGCGTGTAGTCTGCTTAAATGGGGGTATACATCGGTTTGTAATTGTCGACATGTTACGGCGTCTTCACGTGACAGGGTCTTCTTTGGAGGTGAGTATTTTCTGTTCAATCTGTGGTGTTGTAGTATTGCGTTGTATTGCAAAATGTACGGGCTCCATAGATGCGGTAGCATCCCTCTCTTGTAAACTTTTCCAGCCGAGAGTGCATGGCACATAGAACCTAATCAGCATCATGTCTAGGTGCACCACCTTTATTTTTTTCTCAACTGAACGAAAATTATTGCATGTGATTTCGCAAACGCCTTTCTCATGTGCATCTGTTGCGTGTTTTGCAATGCGCAACAGGGGGTAAGGACCGTCCGCGCTCCAGGGAGAGGGACCGGTCACGAGAGCGATTATCACGCCGAGAGAAGTCGAGTAGGCGTGACCGGTCGCGCAGCCATGAGCGGGACTACCGAGACCGCTACCATGAGGACCGCTACCGAGACAAGGAGAGGGAGCACCGCTGTCGCCACTAAGAGGCCCTCTTCACCACCGCATGGTAAGCATTTGCCGTGTTTCTTTTCCAACTTGAAATTCAGTTCAGTACGCGACAATTTACTTGGGTCGAACTCGCTAAAGCATGACATGGGCATTAGAATAAAAACCAAAACGGCCCATAGGTTGTGACCTAATCCCTCCCCCTTATCTTGAAACCTTCTTTCCAACTTCGGACGCTGTGCCTCGCCATACTGCAGGTTCTCCTGCACGCGCCAGATGCTTTTCATGACAAAATGAGGCGTGGGGCAACGGTAATTGGATGCAAAAATGTTTATTTTTTTCATGTGAAAACAAATCGCTATTTCTTTCTTAAATGCACCATGATAACCTGGTAAGGTAAGTGTACAAGTCATTGAAATTTCCGGTTATGGTCATAACAAAATCGTGCAAGTGAAATTTGAATAAGTACATATATTGTAAAAACCACTTTTCTAAAGCAAACCATAGTTTTCAGCGGAAAGAAGCATCGTCTGTTAGCTAGAGCTTTGGTAAAATACCACGCACTGAGCTCACAGCATCAGAGGGAGGCTTTGCTTAGTGTGCCTCAGTCTTGAACCCTTTCTTGACTCGAGGCTTGAGACTAGAAGCAGAAAGAAAATTAAAATGAAAATAAAGTACGGAACGTGATTTCATCAGCTGTAGGAGGAAAAGAGAGAGAGAAAGAAGAGGACAGTGAAATGCACAGATTTGGAAAGGAAACAGCTATCATGCAAAGCACGACACCCACCTAGAATTTCAACTTGTGACGGCAATGAAGCGGGCACCAACAAATTGCCGGACGACCGATGCGCTGACGATGTGTCCGTAATCGTCCACAATTCCAACATTCACTTGGATAGGGTAAGTGCGGTAACACCTCAGGCTGATCTGCAAGACAAAGGAGTGCAGTTTCTGGTGTTGAGCTTTTAGTTTGGAGTGGGGGAGGGAAGGCCTTGGTCTAGGGAACAGGTTGCATGCTCATTTTTCGTTATTCATATGACACATATTTACAAACAAACTGACTCTCCGTCCCAGCCTTGCAAAAGTATGTCCAGCAAAGGTGTTGAAAAGCACCACTGCAACTGCTGAGGGGGTTATGCGATGCTTTATTGCTTTAGAGTAATGCTAATTGTGACAGCACGCTGCTCCCCATAGCGGTGCTGCAACAACATTGAAGTCATTTGTTAGGCTGGCTCTTATATACGAAAGGCTAGGAACGTCGCTCCTCACGTTGCATGTTGCCATCACTGTGGCAGCTTGCGCAGCAACAATCGTTACCTGGAAATGTATACAGACAGCGCTACGTGCTTCGCATTGTTAACAGGAGCGCCTTATCAATTATGTGGTTTGGATGATTGCTGTATGCTTGTTCTTTATTGAAATGTATACTGTTATGTATACGTTGCATGAGCGATTACAGAGAATCCATGCACTGTTCACTTCGTTTTGCTAACTGCTTGAAGCCTGTGCCACACTGGGGTAAGGGCCACTGCTCTTGTCTTAGCACTGTCGCCAGGATCGGCCCACAATTTCGACGATAGATGCGAACATGAAAATGGTGACCAACTAGAGGCTAACAGCTTCGCTGCAAAATCAAAATCCAGCCTGCTTGAAGCACCAATACTTTAGTGTGCGACTGGGCAGCCTACTCGCCCCGAGTGGAGTGCCCACTTACCTATAAGGAAAGCAGGCTAAAATGCATCGAAGGAATCGATAGCATTCGCAGTGCACAATGGTGTGAACGGCACCAAACACTTCATGAATTAGTTCGGTACAAAACTGGCCTGGCACCTCCTGCACTCTAAACAGGCACCAAAAGCATGGGGATTCAATTTTTTCTTTTTTACCACTCGCTATTTTTTACCGGAATCTCGTCAAACCCACAACCTCGTGCTATCAAGCCATACTGCACAAACCCTGTACAGAATAAATCAAACGGCAGCACAAAGGCACTTCAGTGTTCCACTGGTGAAGCAAATGGCAATGCAGGCCATCCTGAAACAAGCTAAGGGTGCATACACCTTGAACCTGCCGGTTCCATGCTGTCGGTAGTACTCATCGCTTTCTCTCTCTACTTAAGGACAAGGGTTCATTGAGCAGAATGCAATAGTGTATTTTTTCATTGAGTCATAATTGAGCAAAGCATATTGTTTCGGAAAGAATGGCTTGTGTCCTAAATGGGGAGAGGGGTTAGGGAGTGGGAGAAAGTGGGGAGAACTACTCGCCTACATAAGCACTAGGTGTCAAACAACTTGAGCCTGAATTTAGTGGGAACTGAACCGAAACCAATATTCTCGGGAAATACCTGAATAAGAAAAAGATTCACACACCTCTTTAGCAACTATTTGCGACTCACTGAAATCGTGTGTCAATGAGACCTTACCTAATTGTGAGACTGAAAGTTAAGAAACACTTGCACTTCTGAACTTTGTCTGCTAGAAGCCAAACTTACACATTTTTTTTATTCCACGCTAGAACTCCAGTGTCGCACATCAGTGTGACGTTACGGATTTAAATGCATTTATGTTGTGGTACAATGGAAATTCGTGAAACTTGCCAAGTTCACTCTTTGGCTCTGTTACAATACAATGTAGGCCCAGTTTACCGATAAAAATAAATAGATAAATAGACACGAGCAGGACACCGTCAAAATTTATGACTTGATGGTAATCTGGTGCAGGAACTTCACTCGAAATTTAAAGGAGCACCACACTTTACAGGCAACGGGACTCGTTGTCTAGGCAGATAGCCGAAATGTATTTCATGCACTGTAGTGGTAACACGCGCGTTAGTAGTACTTCTGTATTTTAACTGAAAGAAGAGATTGATTTCATTTACGCCTCGTGACGTTTTCGCCTCTTCTGTTCAAGTCATTAAGCTACAATGAAGAGGAAAATGATTTGTGTTGTGTTAGCAAATTAACCTCCGCCTATGCCAAGAATTGATAAAAGAAGCCACTCTTGCCGCGAGAACGCCAGCATGGTAAGCCAGTATACAGACACGCAAACGAAAGACTGGTGGTGCCGTCGCCTTGAAGCGAAGCTCCTGTACCAGCTAGCAGTGACGTCTCCTCGAACCTAGTTGTACTTCTATATGTAAAATGGTCTGGGTTGTATCCTAGAAAAGTCAACTTTGGAAGTTTCAAGGACTTTTTCAAGGAACCGCAATGGCCGAAATGCACAAGAAAATTTTGCAGATCCCACGCACTGTGGGAATCGGTGTAAGTGAAGCTTACCGTGCTGGATGCTTTGATTGACGATAATTAGTGGTGATGTTGGCGGCTAAAGCTTAATTCCTTCATTGTTTAGGCTAACACGAGAGTGGCGAATTGTTAAGCGTTACCTTGCATGTACCACTGCTGTTCGTCTACGTAGTGCACAGAACGCACAGGGAGAGGTGTTTACTTGGGGCGTTGTTGTGTGCCTTATTTTATAACCTCTGATAGGGTTGAACGTTGTCATTTCCCCACATGGCACATCGCAGTGTGGCAGAACCATAAAACTTTAATTGTATTATGGGGCTGTACGTTCCGAAACCAGACTCGGGCAATGAGGCAAGCCGTAGTGGCGTACTCCGGTTTAATTTTGACACCGTGATGTTCATTAACGTGTCCCAAAATCTAAGTGCAGGTGCGTTTTCTATTTCTCCCCCGTCGAAATGCGGCTGCCTCGGTTTGGATGGAATCTACGACCTCTAGCAATGTCATAGCCGTAAAGCTATCGCGGCGGGCACAGAAGTGTTGATTTGACGGTCAACTGCTTCCGTAGTGTCTGCTGGACTCTGCGGTGCGCGTTAATTAACACGGCTCTGCTTCTGCATGGCCTGCTTAAGTTGCCCGCTTGACATATTTGCGTGCAGTTTATTTTTTAGAAATAGCAGCAAGGTACTGTACCGTGCCAATTATTTAAGCTTGGCCTGTTTCCCTGAAACCACTCAGAACCCGACACAGCTGAAGCTCTGGTGAACGAATGTAAACGAATGTCTTTCTCTGGGCTTTTCGCTTCTGTTCTTGAAAAGCGTCAAAACGGCAAGTTGGGCCAGTTGGTTGGGATTTATAGTAAGGTTTGTTACAGTGCAACACACGACAAGGACAAAAGGAGGTATAAAACGACGACACGGCGCCGTGTCGTCGCTTTATACCTTCTTTCGTCCTTGTGTTGCGCTGTAACAAATCTCGAAAAGCAACTATACAAGTGGCGAGTAAAATGCCAACGATCTCGTCTTCTTCGTCTGAGCTCATCATTTTGCAGAAGTAGATAGCGAACGGGAGCGCGCCAACCCACGACGAAAAAAAAATATCGAAAGTGCGCGTACAAACCCAAAGTGCCGCGAGATGGCGGCACGTCCCTGAAATTTTTAAATATACTGCGAGATGCCCCGCCTTCCCGGCGGCGCGGACAGCCAGACAACGCGGCTGGTCTGAACAGGCGCGGGCGCTCGCCGCCTCGCCGCTTTGAAAATCCGCTTGTCCGCTCAGACGCTCCGCTTTCGGTGTGAATGTGCCGTTACTCGCGAATCTCATGCACGCTCTGCACCACCCCCTGACATGGTGTGCGTGACAGCAGCAGCAGTGGGAAAGTCGAAGGAAGAGGAAAAGAAAGCTTCGCTGTAAAACAAAAATCCGTGGACACCCAATCACTTAAGAGTTGTGAATGCGAAAGCACTAATAAGACAGCTTTAATTTAACATTAGCATAATAGCAGGGTTAAATGAAATGGCGTTACCGTTCCGCAAACGAACTTTGCAGAAAGCGAGTTCTGGTATAGCGTAGTTTACGCGTGGGACGCTATGCCATTCCGCTTTGAATCTCGCATGCATGGTGCACCTAAGTGAGTCTATCTGTCCGTGAGTCCGGAAAGCGCGAAAGTGGAAGCCAGGACCGCTTTATAATTGCGCTTTCTATGTCCGGAGATCTAGGGTGAACGGTACAACCAGCACAAGCTGTCTACCATAGCCTCCGAAATATTCCAATCTCGGAGGCCATGTGATCTCTATTTATTTATTTATTTATTTATTTATCGTACCCTCAGGGCCATTACGGCATTATAGAGGGGAGTGGTTTGAAAATCCGCTTGTCCGCGCTTATCTCCCGACCCAAACGATAAGTGGCCGTTAAGGAAGAGGGGAAGAGAAAAAAATAGAAAGTCAACAAAAACAATCTGAATACCAGGTAATTTTTAAACTTCCCTTAACGAAAACAAAAATCTAAGCGGTTCGTCATTTTAGAATTTCAACATGCGCTAAATATTTCTGTCGGACAGCCTTTTGAATGATTTAGTCGAGTTAACAGGGGTTCAAGGCCTGCAAGCATTAGTCGTGAATGTATATATCGGCACTGCCAAAGACAAGAAGAATGGGTATATGTTAAGCCGAAGTATATCGCCGAACCATCTTTGAGCACTGGCAACCACGCACTATGCTCCGCTAAGTTCACCTTCTACTGATGACATACCAGTTTATATTAATTATGAGTGCGCCATTAGCGTTCCAATTCGGTTACGAAGGTTGCCCGTCCACGAAGACTAAAAGGAATGCCGGTTTCTTTCCCGGCGTGCACTTTCTGAATACTTCTTTAATGGCACGCGGAAGTCTACGGTCGCCTCCGTAGTCACCTCATGGAAATATGTGAATTCGTAATCAACCGTGATCTACATTGCCGAGTATTTACAGCTTCTTATCCCTTTCTTATACGAATTTATCACTGATGTAAAAAATTTATACTTCGTGCATTTATTTTAGAAAAGACAGTGAAAGAAGAATGACTACAGTCAACAGCTTTTAGCAACATATCAAAGCTTTATCACGAATGGCGGCCAAATCAAGGCGCGGGAAGCAGCGTGTGGTTCCTTCGAACTTTTGAATTCGCAGTCATAAACGATGAGAATTATGCCCACAGAATATTGGATGACTACACAAATTGTGCAACCCCAGACTACTGCTATGCATTACACAGCATGCTCCAGACACTACACACAGGCGACACATGGACATTTGCGAAATATTAGGGGGAACCACGCTTATCGGCGGTGCTCAGTTGAGGAGTGATGTAGATTATCTGACACTCAGAGTTCTAGGATTAGCGAGTATTTCTTGTAAAGCGTTACGATATCAGCACGAATAATCGTGCCAGAGGTTTAAAGTCGGCCGCCCGTGTTTAAACCCCCGCCAAAGGGAAACGGCAAATAAGTTTAAAGTTGTAATATATTCTCTCAAAACTTTACTTTCGCCGTATTAGAGTTGTTTATATAAGAAACTTTTTTTTATGTATCAGTTTTTGAATGTCGCGACAGAGCCCCTGCAGTTAGTGACGTTACGCATTTCAAAATATTTTTCCACGTTTGGGCTGCTGCGGTTAAGTATACGATGTTGAAACACCTGAATTTCATTTTTTGGCTGTATTACAAGAGAGTGTAGTCCACCTTCACCGATAAAATCTAGGCCCAGGCAGATGCCGTCAAATTTCATTTTCAAAATCAAATCTGGTTCGGAAAGTTCAATGCGTCACCCACCCCGGTTTTGCTCTTTGCGTCTTTTCGGGTCCCCTCGCCTGACACGGTTTTTCTTTTAAATTACGGAAACGCAATTTTCTATTGCAGCTCAGATTTTTTTATCGTTGGTGCGCCTTTAAAATCACTCCGAAATTATTTTTGTGCAAACGCAATCAGTCGGTATGGCAGGTCATCATTGCGATCACCAAGAGGCAAATTCAAGTGCGCTGCGTAACGCGCCTAATATTAGGTTTTAATCATCTGCATCGCAGCATATCGCAGTAGCATCGGTCCGCACGTTTACATCCGTCTCTGCCCACTCTACGTGGAATATGTGAGCGATGTCACTCATTCGAGAGATCGATGTCTGACTGGCTTTCCACATGGGGTCATCGAGAGTGTTTGGAATAATGCCGCCTACATTAGGCTTATTTTCAATGGCACACATATACACACACAGTAACTAGTGCGCCTTCGAAAAGAAATACACAAAGGCAATATACGAAGAGGTTTCTTTAAAACAGTAGCGCGCTTCAACCTGAAAATGCATGAGGATCGATCGTCTGCTACAG
This sequence comes from Dermacentor andersoni, assembly GCF_023375885.2. Taxonomy (NCBI): domain Eukaryota; kingdom Metazoa; phylum Arthropoda; class Arachnida; order Ixodida; family Ixodidae; genus Dermacentor; species Dermacentor andersoni. The sequence continues at coordinate 115,285,386 of NC_092817.1, forward strand.
CTTGCGACGAAAGGAGTGGCGACATATTCAGCTTTTGCAGCACGCTTGTACACAACGTAACAAACTCACGTAATATATAAATTGACATATCGAATTTGTCTACTTTCAATGATCTAATGGATGCCGTTTACACAGCCGTCATATCTGTTCTTGACGGAGAGATATTAAATTGTAAACGTCGTGCTTCTATTTTTTTCGAGCGTTCGAATTATTGAAAATTCTTTCGGCAAAATTCAGGCCCCATATCGAACTTAGAACGACAGGAAGCTGAGCTAGTCGCTAAGGATTCATTATGCGAAAAAGAGGCGAGGCGTGCAAACAGGACACAAGAGTAGAGGAGTGGAAGCAGAAGCGGCGTTCGTGTTGTCCACTTCTCTACTCTTGTGTCCTGTTTGCACACCTCACCTCTCTTTTGCCTAAATCGAAATTCCGCTTCCAGCAGTGACTAGAATTTAACTTTATCACTCGGATGCATTAAATTTCATTAGAATCGGTCCAGAACTTGTCACAGATAAAGTTTTTTTTTTTTTTTTTTCGTTGAACAGGCCGCGTCAGAGTTGGGCCCGAGCTAACGATAACGCTGGGTGCCTCCATGCGCGCCTCCTGCCCCGCTCCGTGCAGGGTGGCCGCATCGTTTCTGCGCCGTCCGTATTTTTCCATCTCACTTTCAACGGCCACCACGTTGCGAATTTTGCAAGATTACTAGGTGCTGCGCGCTGCGCTTATCTAATACTTCGACAAATGGCTGGCGATTGTTTTCATGTTCGAGACATCAAAAAAGAATTAGGCTTCTATGAACGGTGAAGATTAAACAGTGCACAATTGCGTTGACGCCAATGACTGCCTCGTGTCCGTGGGCCGCGCGAGTAAGCCTTACAAAAATGCCTAGTAGCATTATTTAGAACTTCTACCAACTTTCTGTTTACTCTATTGACAGTCTGTTTACATTTACATTCTGGTAACATTTGTTCATACACTGTCAAAATACTTCTTTCTTACTTCTGTATAAAGAATACTTTCAATACGCCGTCAAAAGACTTCCTTCTTACTTTTGTATAACGAATACTTTAACTAAGCCATTAAAAGACTTCCTTCATACTTTTGCAAATAGAATATTATAAGTGGCCCGTCAACATGTCTTCTAGCTTTTGTCTATATAACAACTTTAGTACTGCGTCAAAAGGCTCGTTCCTTTTGTGTAAAGAATGTTTTACTATACATCACAAACTATTTTTTTTTTCTGAAGGACATATATCCTCAGTACGTCCACAGCTCGTACTGTTTGCCGAAAAATATTTAGAATGGGAAGTAACTTGAGGGTTTTTGATAATTTTTTCTAACACACAATAATGCCGATATATGACATACTCAGGAGTCAAGCTCTTTGTTTTAAATCATATCCCCGATCCAAGTCGGTGGCGAATTGTTGACGGAGCGCTACTAAAATGTTTAAAGAAATATGTTCGTAAACTGTGAGAACTAATCTTTTTAAAGGTTCCACTGGACTACGTGAGCGTGCGGTGACGTCAGCACACTCCGAGAAATTTGTTTGCGCTACACCACCAGACCGGTGGGATAGCGGAGTACTGTGCAGGCCGCGCACCAGTTGCACAGGTTTATCCCGGCCTTGGGACTGGTTAATTAAAAGCCGATTTACGCTTGACCCGTGCGGTCGTGCAGAAAACAGCACATTTCGCAAACTGGTTCACAAATTTTGGTATACATTGGGCTCGCACATGCAGTGTAAACCGAAATGCGTGTACCAGTCTGCGAAATGCGCAAATTTTCACCCGACCACATGCGTGCGGGCAGGCGGGTGGTGTGGCGTGGGGCTCGAGCGTAAATCGGCCCTTACCACGCACTGCTATTGCAAGGCCACCAATTAGCTTTGCAACGAGGTAATCAGATCAGTGCACTCCGCGATATAAATAGTACGCCCTAAGCTGGGACGTGTCAGCAGAGTAGCGTCGCCATATTTGTTAAAAAGAAGAAAAAGAGCCGGAACTCATGGCAACACGGCGCTGCAACGTCGTCGCTCAAATATCCAGAAGGCTGCAAAATACAGCTGCTGCTGAGTGAGCGCGAATTTCGACCTGAGTAAGCGCGCAGGTCGAACAGACAGAAAAGCTGAACTCGGTGCAGGTAACACTTTCTGTGAAAAAAGAATGAAATTACCCTCACTGTATAAAACATGTAGCTTTGTACCCGTCCCTATTCGCACGCTTTCGTCCCTGGCTCCTACCGACGGCTTCTGCACATTAAAGGTAACTAATAGGACATAGCATCAAAGTGAAGGCAAAGCAACTATGTCAACTGATCTGCTTTACGGCGATGGTAGCTTGCTGTGTGTGAAAACAGATTGAAAAGAAATTATTATGCACTGTTAATATTCAGTGATTTCGCTTCACAACACCGCGATAAAATTTTGAGCTCCAACAAGGGGTCACCATGGCATCCGTAATTATGCCATTCCGGACACCAAGAGCCAGGATATCAAAGGCCATGATTTTGCCGTGCTTCGGGCGTCTGAAAACTGCTAACGTCATTGCCGCCACGCTTTGGACATGTATTTGACTATAAAAATACTACTACAATAGGCTTCAGCATTATTTTGCGCTGGGCGCCATGAAGCAAAATTTTGTCTTTGAAAGCGGCAAGCGCTGAAGGATGTGCTTGCGCAAAATAGGATAACCACATAATTTACCCAATATGACTATTTCTCTATGTTTATTACATTTGAAAAAAAAAAGCCGGTTTTCAGAACAATATTTGCCTCGAAATATAAAAATATACAGTCCCGTAATGCACAACAAAATTGAGCCGGCTGTCTTGTCAGGTTTTATTTTTTCAACCTCTGCCACGAGGTACGTGCCTCCAAGTGCAGTTCCCAGAAAGGGGTGCGCACAAAAAAGCCGGCCACATCTTTCACCAAGAGGCGATGAATGTCTAGGTGTGAGTCAACCATCGGAATGTGGGAGGGAGGGGGTCATGTTTCGGCGTAAAAATGGGCTTTAGTTCCGCGGCGGTCAAGTAGAAGCAGATGGATGGAAAGAATGTCACATGCCTATCTCGCGCATGCGCACAAATTTGACAGTGGCCCGAGTCAAGGCAAGGCAGGAGACCGTCGCAAAGGAACTGATGACGAGTCTTCGTGATTTGGGAGAAGGAAAGTACGCTTAATTCTGTGCTGCAGAATTAAGCGTACTTTCCCTCTCCCAAATCACGAAGAATCGCCATCAGTTCTTTTGCGACGCCGGCATGGTACGGTCGGAACGATGTAGGTGTTTCGTCGCGCATTGTAGCAGCAATCTAGCTATTTCTGCTGCTGTTTATGCTTATGCTGTGTTGTGGCTAATTCATCATTGCACGCCAACCAGCAACGTGTTTGCGAAGCCCACGGTGCTTTCTTCTTTCCGTGATGTGAACGTTTCTGCAGCTTCTCTGCCAGCTGCGATGCAGTGTCGTGTGAGGTGATTTAATATTGGCACTGTCCGTGTTTTAAACTGCACACTGCACAAAGAGCGAACAGTGGTTCCTCAAGACAGCACTGCGTTGAAGTTTTATCTGTCTCCAAATTAAAATAAAAGATATGTTCTTTTCTATCATGCTTCATAAACATATTATTTTGATGTTATTTTATTTCAGTTTCTTATGCCGCATTTTGGCAGGTTATTATTGCGCGAACAGTAACGACGTGAAATATTTGAAGAACGATTTTCTTACATACTATGTAAGTATCGTAACTATGCCGCGTCATGCGGTTCGCTTGAAGTTGCTATAAGCACGAAGCGTAAAAATACTTCGTTTTCACAGCACTCGCAATGACTTAATGTCTAGTAAATATTGTCTGATCATGAACTCATTCTATGCTCTTTCCTACACTGGCTGTACAGGATGAGCGATAGTCAAATATTGAGCGTATAGTTTCACGGTTCACAATGACACACGTTTCAGCGAACCGGTTCACAATGACATAGGTTGCACTGTTTAGACAAGTGCGAGTGGGAAAGAAAATCGTTCGCACTTGTCTAACCACTGCAACCTATGTCATTCTGAACCGCTATTTTTTTACACTGATATTTTGTTTACGAGTAAATATAAATGAACACGTCAAATTACAGAAGCGTTCCATATAATAAGGCGTGCTTAAAAATGCATCAGTCATCCATTGGTTGCTATCACTGACAAAGAATTCGTATTCTTGAATACTGCTTCAAGCTCTGTAATCTGTTTATATAAAAATGGATGACACGCACACGTTTTGCACATGCTCGGTGCAGCTAGCTGGCGCTTTTACGTTCTCTTTCCAAAAATAAACAGTTGTGAGTAAGCGCTCGCGCGTCCGCCTTCTCTGCGTCCGTGTATATTGTGTGCGCTACAAATTTCACCATGTATAAACCATGTAATTGACTTTTTGAGCGAGTAAATTATTTATGCAGATAATTGGTTAATAAAACATTTTGGGAAACTGAATTCATTCAGGCCACAAAATTGGGGGCTATAACAATAGTTTTAGGCCGTTCTCTTTCTTGCGGAAACGACCTTGCACACTTTCCTAATTTTAATAACACGTAGAAAATACAACGCAGCAAAGTATATGCATTGCAAAATGTGTCCCATCCTTGCTATCTCCTCTGCAAGTAAACAGGAAGGAAGGAAGGAAAAAGTGGAGAAGGAAGGCAGGGAGGTTAACCAGTTTTGCCTAACCGGTTTGCTACCCTACACATGGGAGGGGGATGGGGGGGATGAAAGATGGGGAGAAGAGATAGAGGGCACATAACACGGCACACACATCGTTGGTTACAGTCTGTCACTCTTGTGTGGTACGTGACATCACTGTCACAGTCGCTTGTCCAAGCCCGTATCCTTCATAAACCGAAGTAGTCCCTTCGTCGCCTTCAGCTGCGATGTCTTCAGTCGGCGATATGTGAAAATGGTTGCAACTGACAGTGGTCTACTGTCAAGGTGCGCTAGAACGGACGCCATGGACTGTCTCTGAACATTATATTCAGGACAGTCGCACAGAATGTGTTCCAGCGTCTCCTCGCAAAGACAGGCATTGCATAGAGCGTTGTCGGCCATTCCAATGCGAAACGAGTAAGATTTCGTGAAGGCCACCCCTAGCCATAAGCGATAAAGCAGGGTGGCCTCACTTCGGCGGAGTCCGGTTGGCATACAGAGATGCATCAAGGAGGGCAGGTCGTGTTGATGATCGCTGTGGTTGGTCTGGCTGCTTGGTGTGCACCATAGAGAGAGCGTGATCTCCTGTGCAAGCACTTGAAGTCTGCTGGCTGCGTCGGAACGTGAAAGTGGTATGGCCTCTTCCTGTGTGTCTTCAAGAGCTGTCCGAGCGGCTTTATCGGCGTCTTCATTTCCGATGACGCCGCAGTGACTTGGCAGCCACTGAAACGTCACGTGATGTCCTTTCTCATGTGATGTATGAAGTAGGCATCTAATATCGAATACGAGCTGTTCAGATGGCCCGCGACGCAGAGCTGATAGTACAGATTGTAGGGCTGCCTTTGAGTCGCTGAAAATTGACCATTGTCGAGGTGGTTCCCGATTGACAAAACAAAGTGCAGCTCGAAGAGCAGCTAGTTCCGCAGATGTAGATGTCGTTGGGTGGTCAGTCCTAAAGCTGATGGTAATACCTCTTTCTGGGACGACTGCAGCACCGGACGAACACTGGATGTTTGTGGAACCGTCAGTATAAATATGTGCACTGTCTGCGTACCTCTCGTGCAGAAGAAGCAGAGACAGTTGTTTCAGCACAGGCGACGACAGCTCAGACTTTTTCCCGATTCCTGGCACGTTGAGATGGACTGTGGGGCTGACAAGGCACCAAGGGGGCATCGATGGTTTAGATGCAGCGGTGAAGCCCGAGGGAAGTTTGTCGTTGTACTTGACAATAGTTTTTGAGAATGATGCTTGGTGCCTGTCTGAAGGTAGTGTTGCAAGGTGGTGATAGGGGGCCCGTGCCAAATGTCTGATATGCGTTCTCAGGGTTTCCACCGTGATGTGAGTCTGCATTGGATGGTCCCGAGCAATCGCAATAGTTGCCTCAGTTGACGTGCATCTCGGCAAACCAAGACAAACTCTGAGTGCTTGAGCTTGCGCTGCTTGCAGAACACGAATATTTGTCTTGCAGGTGTTGTTCAGTACAGGTAGACTGTATCTTAAAAAACCGAGAAAGAGAGCTCTGTAGAGTCTCAGCATTGCGTCTACTGACATCCCCCACGTCTTTCCTGTCAGGTATTTAAACAACTGGGAGGTTGCTGTTAGGCGTCGTTTCATGTAAGCCACGTGCGGGCTCCAACAGAGGTCTCGGTCGATAATTACGCCTAGAAATCTGTAGGTTCTGACATAGGAAATGGTCCGCCCGTTGATTGAGATGACATAAGGCGTCATTGGTTTGCGAGTAAACGCCACTAGGGCGCATTTTTCTGGCGATATGCTGAGACCTTGTTCACACAAGTAGCTCGCTGTCAAAGTAGCCGCTCTCTGAAGCCGTGCACGTATCTGAGGACGTGTGACTGCCGAAGTCCAGAGACAGATGTCGTCTGCGTATACTGAAATTTTGGTGGTAGTTGGCAAGTGTTCAGCAAGCCCAATGAGAGCGAGGTTGAATAGCGTCGGGCTGAGAGCACCGCCTTGAGGAACGCCCTTGCTGGTATAGCGTCGCGTAGTTGGGCCATCGTCAGTTAATACATAGAATGATCTTGCAGATAGGTAACTTGCAATCCATAAAAATACTCGGCCACCTAGGCCAACCGTCACAAGAGCGTCGAGAATAGCCTCATGCAATACGTTATCGTATGCCCCTTTCACATCTAAGAATAAAGCTGCAGATAAACGTTTACGGGACCTTTCGTGCTGGACATATGAAACGAGATCAACTACATTGTCGATGGAAGAGCGGTCACGTCGGAAACCAGCCATGGAACTCGGATAAATCTTGTAGTGTTCAAGGTACCATTCCAGGCGGCCAAGGATCATCCGTTCCATTATCTTTCCTACACAGCTGGCCAACGCTATCGGGCGGTAAGAGCTGAGCTCTAGTGGGGATTTGCCCTGCTTCAATATTGGCACCAGGCGGCTCACTTTCCATTCGTCAGGAACATTTCCCTCCTGCCATGAGGTGTTGTAGAGACTCAATAGTGCTGTCCGTGCGGATTCTCCGAGATAGCACAAGGCTCGGTATGATATACCATCTGGACCCGGAGATGATGAGCGCCTGCAGAGAGCTAGTGCCGCCTCGAGCTCCTCCATTGTAAAAGGAAGGTCCATGCGGCAATCTCGGGAATGGGGGACATCATCTCGGGCTGGAGGATCTGGGCGTGTCGCTTGGTCTGCCATTCGCACACAAAAGTCTTCTGCGACATCGATGTCTTGCCGCCCTTGGAAAAGCGCGAGTGCCTTGAATGGAAAACGCTGTTCCGGAAGGCAACGCAGACCTTGCACCGTTTTCCAAATGTGAGACAGCGGCTTGCGGGGGTCGAGTGTTTGGCAAAACGTTGCCCAACGTTCCGACGCTAATCTATTCATTCGACGCTGAATCTTCTTTTGTATCCTCCTGGCTGCCCTAAGGTCATGGATTGATGTTGTACGCCGATATCGACGTTCCGCCCGGCGACGAAGTGCGCGAAGTCGCTCTAATTCTATGTCGAAGTCGTTTCGCGTGTGAGAGATCGTCAGTATGCGAGTGGCGTTCCGCATCGTATTTTTAATTGTTTGTTCTAACCCAGAGGGTAGGCCCTCGCTGCAGGCATCTTCCATATCAGATTTGAAGTTGGCCCATTGAATCGTCCGAATGGTATTCCGTGGGCCAGATCTAGACATCAAGCCTTTGATGTTCAGATAGGTGGGAATGTGATCACTCCCATGGGTCTCAATATCTGGAAACCACTTCACATATCTGGCGAGAGAGTTGGAGACAAAAGCAAGGTCGAGGCAGCTGCCGTATGTCACGCCTCGAAGAAAGGTGGGGCTACCATCGTTCAAGAGAGTAAGGCCATAGTTGTAGGCGATGCTTGATAATCTTCGTCCTCTTGCATTTGTCTTTGTACTTCCCCATGCTGGATGGTGTGCATTGAAATCTCCTATGATGACCCATGGAGCGGGGCAAACACTCAAGATATCCGCTAATCTTTTAGTGTCGAAATTGTTGGAAGGCGATATATACACGCCTATGAGAGTAAACAAGAGTTTGTTCTTTTTAACTGTGACGCATATATACTGATTGTCGTCGTGGGGCGCAATCGGTTGCAAAACATAGGTGAGTTCCCGACGAACAAAAATGATGATTTTGCTGCATGCACTATTTGTTGATGACATGAAACATTCGTACCCTGACAGTCTGATTGGTTTCGACAAGTTGGGCTCACAAATGACGATGAGTGGAAACACATTGGTGTACACATACTGACGGAAATCTGAAATTCGTGATTTTAGCCCTCTGGCGTTCCACTGCATGACGGACGCTGCCTTGACTTCTTTTCGGAAGGATGGGGTATGGGTAGCCATCTTTCTAGTTGAGGGATTCAAGCACTGGGCTTAAGGCGTCCAGCACTTTAAGTGCGCTTCGAGCAGACGGTGTCCCCATCTCAACTAAAATCGTTCGGATGGCCTCCATGAGGGAACGTAGCACCGAGATGACTTGATCTGTTTTAGGTGAATCATCAATGGCCGGAGAAGGCTCCGGTGGCGCCGTGACCTTCTGAGGTTCCTTAGCAAGGGAGCGGCTCGGTAGCGTAGGCCATTCCTCTAAAGAAAGAGTCTTATCTGATGCCCTCGTGGAAGTGGTGGGCCCTATCGCGTCGCGACTAAGTGGTACCGTAGTGGAGCGGGTACTGTCGCTTCGCTCATGCGCCTTCTTTGAAGACTTACGACGGTGCCGACGTCGACGCCGACGCCGGACTACTTCGGCTGCCTCCCTGTGGGCCGAATTGTCTCTGGCCATTTGCTTCAGAACCGCGCGCTCCCTCTTGATGCGGGGGCAGTCTTTCGACGAGGCTGCGTGAGGGCCGCTACAGTTGGCGCACTTCAGAACTGTGGCACCGCAGGTCACTTCTGCATGAGGTTCAGCGCAACGGGGACACAGAAGCGAGTTCGGACACACGCCCTTTACGTGTCCTAGCCTGAAGCACTGATGGCATTGAAGCGGCTTCTGGATGAATGGTCGAACTGGATGTCGAAAATGTCCGACTTTAACGTGGGAGGGTATGCAATCCCCCTTGAAGATTACTTTTACGCAGCGCGTATTCCCAAGACGGCGCACTTGCGTAATGATCGTGCCCTCGTTTGCCGGCTTGATGAGGCTAGGTAAATCTTCATTGGGAATGGCAATGTCAATGTCGTAAATTACACCGGCTATCGATGTGTCGTCGATCGGGATGAAGGGGCGCATTTTGATTCCGCCAAGCTCCGTGATTTCTTGAAGTGTTCCAAGCGCACTCGCGTTGTACACGTCTATGGCGAGTATATTCTTGCGTGGGTTTATTCTGATGTCTTTAATTTGATCCGGCACCGCACGTTCCAGAAAAATGGATAGGGCTTGCCTGTTCAGCAACCGTAGGTTGCTTGACGGTTCTTCCGGCATAAAGATGATGACGTGTGGCCAGCGCGCAGGCCTTGACTTCATAGTCGTAGTGCTCGCAGGAGGTGACGGCGCTGTGTTGGCGATCTTTCTCTTCGCCCTCTTACTCCGGACGGGTATGAAGCCATCGTCGGATGAGTCGTCTTCCGACATAGAGTACAGCTCGGTGTCCTCGGTGTCGCTGGGGGAGCCAACTCGCTTCCTTGCGGTTGACAGCCGTGATGACTTCTGGCCAGGAGGGCCTGTGGCATGCTCCGCGTCCATGGTCGCAAGACGGGGAGGTAAGGCACCCCGAAAGGCAAAGAGTTCACCAAAAATGCAGAGAGCACAGAAACAAGCGTTCTGTCAAGAAGACACTTCGTCGTCTTCCCCGCAAAAGTCGCAAGTAAACAGGGATGACGGTTACAACTTTAGACCTCATGTGAACCTTCTTAAAAAGCTGTTCTATATATGTCATGTGCTAACCTGAACATGATGTTAACACTGACCATTTTGTTTCTATGCAGGCTTCACTCGGCGAACATTCTGAGGGACATCAGCTCTGAATGTAAAAATACATTATAATCGATGCTTGCTAGAGATTATGCGTCAGCTGCCGTGCCGTAATCAACTAAGTCACTAATCATTTATTATTTTTTATTAATTTCTCTATTACTTCTCTCACAATTCTGTGTAAATATTTTTGTGTGAATAAACTTCTTTTATGGCAAACTTGAATTTGTTTTCCATGTACATGCACCTTCTAGGTTGCATACTGCCTTTTACCAACATGTTCACACATACTGACAAATTTTTACACTATGCTACTAAGTCTTATGTGGGACAAATGTTACTAGGGGGGTAGTAAAACGTCAGTAGCAAGTACATGTAGTAGTAGTAAGTGAGGCACTGTATATTCTGGGGACTCTTCAGCGGCGGTTACTCCATGCACAAACGTATATGTATGCCCATATTGAGCGTTCCGCGTCAACGCGCTGTGGAAAATGCTGCCCGCCGTAGCAGACGACGCTGTTGTCGCGTCAGGTGAGGACTACTTCCATATACCGGTGGTCGCGCCCGTCCTGTTCGCGAATGATGACCATAAGCGCACCGCGTATACAAAGAAGTCGAGGTGGAATTTCAGGGAAGTCTTTCGGACTAGTATTCACCGAAAGGCATCCTCGCACGCATATACCATCGCGTTGGCCAAATTTCCAGGCGAGGTGTTTAGAGACCCCTTCGAGCCTTCCGAAAAAAAAAAAAAAAAAAAAGCTCATCGAAGCGCGCTTCTCCACCCTACGGATAAACAATACACCTTGGTCGGTACGGTCTAATGCAGAACCTCGTCCAATGTCATTGCCGCCAGAGATTGAAGTGGGCCTTCCTCGCAAGCAAGGAATTTCTATCCATAGGACCTACATTTGCGTATTTCCCTTTTCGGAAGGGTGCGCGGGCCTTCTTAGGAAAGGCATGCGTGGGTCCCAGAAAACGCTATGCGGCTATTGCGACATCGCTACCGTTTCCGACTGCCTTTGAAGAAACAAAGCAGGGTGGATAACAGAAAATGCCAAAGAGCTACAGCTTACTGAAATCAACAAAAGACAGTCTTTGGTCCCTTGAATGAAGATAAGTATATAGCACGCCTTGGTCCTTATCTCTCAGGGATCCATGCGTTAGGTGCAAGGATGCGTTGCAAGTAACAAGGTAACTATCAGACAAGCTCCGACAACTCGACGTAAGTTCCGTACACCGTTCAACTTATTTGTTACGTCACGGCGTCCGTTAATTGATCCATATTCTATAACAGCGAAAATTACCGTAATCAGAGTTTCTTCTCCATGGGGCACTTGGTCATGTGTGCCGCATTTTTTTTAAACAAGATATAGTGACCAGCCAGAAATCAGGAAAGGGGGAGGGGTGTATTCTGTAAGGGTCCACCAAATGGACATGTCGATTTCACCCACTGCTAAAGTTCTGCTTAGCTGGGCTGTAGTGCGAGTCAGAAGGAAACGACCACCTTCAGCTAATTCAGCAGCAGACGAAATGGAAATGTCGACTAGGTGGTCACTTGTAGAATAGCCCCCTCCCCCAGGTAGCGACGAGTATAAGTATAAGACCACGTTCCTCCCTGGGCTAACAAAAAATCGTACAGGCCAGTACGGTAACAAGTTAGTAGCACCCGCGCCGTCATGTCTTGTTGACGGATTCGCCGAATGTCGCCGGGCCAGTTTTGAACGATCGCACACTGCACTTGACCTAGGTAAAACCCACGACCTTCTGACCAGGGTGTTAGTCAAAGCATACGCTTCTTCAAACTCGCTAAGTATTGTGCACGTTACGAACGGCGACCTAACTAGCAAGCGCGTCTAAAATGGGGAAGCGGCGGACGAACTCTTACCGGAGGCGGGTTCGGGATGTTGTTCTCGTTGGAGAAGAGCTTGAGGTTGGAAAACGACAGCACCCGGCCCTTCAACCAAAAACCGGGCCGCGGTGAATCCGGGTGGCAGTACTGACCAACTGCGCAATTCCAAGGATACACTTTAGGGCTTAAATTCGCTTCGCCACAAATAGACAAACACAAAAATGTAAAGAAAAACGCCTCTCTCGGGAGGCGGCGATAAGGCCGACTGCGATAGCGTCTGGCTCAAACTGACCGCATTGGTGCCCAGTGGAATCCGTGAAGGTGAGCCAGGCCGTGTACTGCCACTTATCCACCAAGTTTGTAATCCGAAACTCAGGCGCTGGGTTCATGAACCTGCATGCGAGGGAGATAGTCGAGGCACGGTTATTTTTGACGAACACCGTTGTCACGCGATGGATACGCATGCACGTGTCGAAACGAGCAGCTAAAAGACGATGATTGCACGATGCCATGCTGAGAAAGACATGAACAGACAGCAATATGCGTGGGTCGTGCATAGGCGATTGTTCCTCGTATCTCAATAACGCGCTGCCTGTAGTTGCGAAAATGGGCGACCCAACCAGCTTGCTCTCAGCACTGCTGAATCGGTTTAAACTGCATGGATGCCTTCGCCAAATGAGAGTGATTATCGTTCGCGTGTTTACTGCCCACTGCTTCTTTTTTTTTTTTTTTCAGACCAGCATGTACACCACGATGTGGCATGTGAGGCTTCTCGGCAGGAACGCTAATGCGTGCTCGGAACGCTCATGCCAACAACGGAAGCCAGCACGCTGCCCTGTGGAGTGCGATATTGCAACGCTTCTGAATGCGAACCGTTTTGAGATCGCCCTCGTGCACTACGGCGCGAAAACACGTCGGCTGTAAAAAACACTCGCCTGCCCTGGGTGTGTATCAGCAGTTCCATCCTACGCAGCGGGAACTCGTGCTGGTTGACGAGGGTGACATGGGGAAGCTTGGCCGGCAGACTGTCCACGATCGCCCGATGCTGATTCGCGTTCTTTTTGGGAGGGAACTGGGGCCAATCGCTCCAGTCATGAACCATGTCCCAGTGGTCACTAGGAAAGTCCGCCGGACGGACGAGGTTTGGCTGAATCCAGACCTTTGGCTCGCTCCTAACGACGACGGCTGCGGCGCCGGAGGTGGACGGCAGGCTTTCGATGTCTCTCGACTGGGACGGGCCGGCCGGTGGCTCGCTCCCAACGACGGCTGCTGCGGCGCCGGAGGTGGACGGCACGCGTTCGATGTCTCTCGACTGGGACGGGCCGGCCGGTGGCTCGCTCCCAACGACGACGGCTGCGGCGCTGGAAGTGGACGGCACGCTTTCGATGTCCTTTGACTTGGACGGGCCGGCCGGCGCGACGTCGCTGTCACTGCTGGAAGAGCTGCTACTGCTGCTGTCGTCGCTGCTGCTACTGCTGCTGTCGTCGCTGCTGCTGGTGCTCGTCGGCAGCTTGCAACCGACTCCCATAAGCATGGCGTAGCCGTACAGACTAGGTTCGAGTCCAGCAGCAGCGGAGGTGGAAGCACGGCCCGAAGACGCCATCCTCGAGGCACAAGCGCAGTTGGCGGAGTGTATCGTAGGGAGCGCGACTTCAGTAGATCTTCGATGGTCGAGTAGCTGCCGTTTGCTGTGCAGCGGCTTGTTTTATGGCGTGCTCGTGAAGTGTGCTACCGCAGAAGGCATGGGCATTGCTTTTTTTACTATGTTGACGACCTTGAAAGTATTTGGCACATGCCCACTTACGGTCACGCTTGGTTGGCTCTTCAACGTAGGCGTGTCCTCGTTCTACGATTTTCTCCTCTCCCTCGAACCGCAGGAGGCAGATAAACTTGTGTCGAAGTTTTCCTTTGTTCTGACATACTGGACGAACATGTACCCCTTTCCCCTCCCTTCTCAATTCGGAGAAGGTATGACCGGCGCGAAACGACACTTCAATTTCGATGGGCTGCGGTATTGCAGGCTGAGTCATGGTGGTTCAGAGGGTGTATATTCTCGGAAAGAGCATGGATGGCAGAGAATAAAGGAGACCGAGACACGCTTCCGAACTTTGCACCGTGTCCAATGTGCAAAATACCATCTCGAGCTCCCCGGTGAAATGGATCCGCGTGATATCCCGCAAAAGCAGCGCCTGCACGTTTATGAATGTGTAAGGCCAGAGGGAAGCTAGACTGGAAGAGAGGAGGGGAGGGAGAATATGGGTAGAACCGACGCAGTCGCTGAACGAGTCCTCACCACCTTCGCTTGCCTCTCCCATACAATAGAGGGGGCGGGAATAAATTAAATAAATCGTAAAGAAAAAATAAAATAAGGAAAAAAGGGGTGAACAGTAAAAGTGTACCCGAAGTCGTGGATAACAAGACGAGGTCAGAAGAACGAGTCTTCTGCGCTGGTGCTTGACATTTCCTTGGCCTTCGAACAAAATCATGTTTGCTGGCAGTACTCCCAAAGATCTTCGAAGCCATTGCTAAACTTTCAATCCAAGCATTCCAATGTAGTAAAAAATGGAATTGCCATGTTGTGCCTTAAGTCTTCTCTCACCAGAATCATGCATGCACAAAATGAGCGCCAGTTTTAATGTGCAGGTCCGGCGCCTATTAGAAGCAGGTTATCCTAGTGAAGCAGTGGCCACTGTGGCTGAGCGCCTAAAGAAGTCGGTTTCGAGGGGGACGGACGTGATTACGGAAAGCAGTAATAGCAAAAAAAAAAAAAGAAGAGTAGTGGCTATTCCGTATATTCATTCAGGCTGTCGCACAGGCTTTTTTTAAAAAGTTGCAAGTAGAGGTGATGTTAATGTTGCTTTCACTGCTCCCAATAAGCTAGGTAAGATATGCGCTGCCGTACATAGGAAAAAGGAGCAGGTAAAAGGCAAAAAACGAACACATATTTGTTCAATGAAGCACAATAAGAAAAACAGTTTTACTGATTGTCGTATGGGTGTGGTTTATAAAATTCCCCTTAGCTGTGGCCAGTTCTACCTTGGGCAAACAGGACGGTGTATCAATCAGAGGCTAATGGAACATAAAAGGTCGTTAACCGGTGGATCGCCTTCTAATCTTTCCTTACATTGCCAAGATTGTAACTGCACGCCAGAGTTAGATATATGCGCGATATTGTACAGGCATAAGAATGAAGATGCGCGTCTTATGGTAGAGGCCTGGCATATCTATAATGGTGGAAGTGCGTGCGTGAGTCAGCCTTCGATTACTTTACATAAGGAAGAGATTAAGTGCCTTAACAGTTATCTCTCACGTAGGCCGGCACGTGTACCTGACTGACACGTGGTGTTACCATTCCTGAGCATGCGCAGATGAGTTTTGTGTCTTCTTGCTTTTTCGCCTCAGTGCTCCATTCAGTTGATAGTCGGCGTTCGTGTTGTCCACTTCTCTTCTCTGGTGTCCTGTCTGCACGCCTCGCCTCTTTTTTGCATAATGAATCCTTACCAACTAGCTCAGCTTTCTGTCGTTCTTAGCCTGGGAGACGATGAAAACTATCCTCTTTCGCGCCTCTCTTACGGAAGTTATAAATATTCTCGCGCATAAGATAGCGAATAGTTCAGCCGGTAATTGTTGACGATGTTGCACGAGAGGATTGTTCGTTATTGAAGTATGGTATAACTCTCGCTGAAGTAGACGATTGTGTTAAGCTAGAGCCATCTGTATAGGCATGCTATGTATCCTAGAGGCCGCATATACCGAGTCATCATGTCTAAGCTTTCCGGAATGTATTGAAATTATGCCTGTTGCAAATAGCGTAATTCTTGTCCTTGAGCTGTATTATTCGAAGAGGCGGACAATACTGGAAGGAGACATCAAAACACACATATTAAAATAATTAACACAAATTCACTAATAAACTTCATAAATATTTACGGCATGTAGGGCGATTTAGGAATTGTAGTCGGTGAATTTGCAAGGCCCATCCACTTGAAATGAATCTCCAGGATTGCATCAGTTTCGATATATAATTTCCCAAAGTGTGGGACGAAGTACATGCACGTTCGAGTTGCTCTATTGTTCAACGCGTAAAAGTGCGTTTTGTTAAGAAGTCGGACAACAGTGAATTCTCACTGCGAGCTTGATGGCGCATATCTCAAAACTAGTGTCATTCCAGAAATTTATTCCGAATGGACACACCTTGATGCAATCTGTGAATTGCAATTATATGCCGTTAAGTTAATAATTAAGAAGCTAACTTGTGATTTTTTTTAAATTAGCAGATTATGTGTTTCGCTTTCAGCAGCGACTATGCCCGCCTCTCTGATTAATCCAGCTCAAGGACGGCAATTATGTCAACTGCAACAGGCGAGTAAAACAAATAAAAAATCCCCAAACCCTAAATATTATCATCCCGCATATTTGGTAAAGTGCTAGTTGTTGCGTAGCTTTCATGAAACCTGTCTCGTTTTGTAGTTATACCATCTATTGCCAACTATATTTTTGAGAAGGTAAGCCGCGATTTGAGAAACTCATTTTTCTGAAGGATGTAGAGATAGTCTTGGATTTTTTTATGGATACGACTTTCGCCCATTTTCATTAGTTTTAAAGCCAATGGGTGATTTTCCATGTTCGGATTAAGGAAAAAAAAGAAAAACATTTTTCTGAAGTTCTCCGAACTGGAAGCGGTGTTTCGCGAGCCTCTATAATAAAAAGGCAGCTACAAGTCGCGGGCGGAACTCCTAGGCGTATGCGAAGACAATTCACTCAGTCTTTGGAGTCGCTCTTACAAAGTTCGGGAGAGGCCGCAATTTCATCATGGTGACCTCGAATCGAGACAGAAGAAATTTCCCACCAGCGCGACTCTCGACTGTGCAAGTGATGAGTGAACATCATTTGTACTACATCGCGGCATCAACTCTGTCAATAATTGAGCTCCTTTTTTTTGTGTTTCTTGAAGTGACATGAGCCGGTAATGTGCAGGGATTCATTTTACTCAACTCTGTGACTTTCTTATCATCTACACAACCGAAGACTGGCCGATCGCGGTGATAATTAATGCATGCGGATGGAAATAAGGAATATAACTGGAATAGAAACATCAGATTATCGCGGCCCTGGACGCACTTCCTAACAGAAACTGCGACAACGGCAGAGATTTCGCGACTTAGCCCACGCACTGTCAAGATGTCCAGAACGCTCGCTGTCCTCGTGTCGGTGTACGATATGTTTTCTTTTTTTTTTTTGTCTGCGAATGGATGACCCGAACATGCACAACCAACGTGTGCAAGTGAGCCCTCGCCGGCCGTCTGTGGCGGGAACTGATCACGTGCTGTGGCTGCGTTCAGGGCCTTAAAGACCACGAGAGAAAAAGTGCTTAGAGGTGTACGGATACACGGGCAGACCAACCCACAGACTCTACGAACGGTCGATTCGGGCAGTGGTCTCGTCAAGCGGTTGATTTCATTTTTTACCCATAATTCATTCCGCGAAGTTTTCCATAAAATAATTTGAATTGAAAGTATTTATCCGTCATGGGTCTCACAGGGAACTTACGCTGCTTCTTGTCGAGGAACGACAGCACGCATTTATTGACCGTAATATTTTGTATGACAAACCGTACGATTAAAAACAACAAGGTGAGGCGCCACTAACGTTCCGTTTCCCATGCAACGCTTGCCATAGGCACAAATTTATTCCCGAGCAATGTGGTGGAGATTTACTGGTTCCGAGTGTCCTTTTCTTCAGGAAATAAAAATCTCCTCATCTGGTTCTTCGCCATTAACTTCTACAGAGACTGGCACGTTAGCACTTGCTGGGCATCGTACGTTCATTCGTATACACCATTCGATAGCACATATGGCTTACCGAGCATGCAGGATGTGTTGCTGGGGCGCACGCGCCCTTTATTCCGGTAACCATTGTCGGCCGCGAATTTCCTGCGCTGCTGGACACGGGCGCAAGCGCTTCGTTGTTCGGCGAACAGGTGTTATCCCACCTGCAGAAGCACTCAGTGCGCTTGCGGGATTGCCGAACGACATTCAATCTCGCGAAAGGCGTGGCACATTCGGCGGGCGCCGCAAGGCTGACTGCCAGGTGGGGGGAGTGAAGGGGACGCACACGTTTCGTTCATCTCCCCGGGCTCAGTGTTCCGGTGATTCTCGGAAGGGACTTTCTCCTTAAAACAGGAATCGTTGTGGACATTGCGAATGGCGGCTATCGCGACGGACCGTTCACGTTGCTAAAGCCATTCATCAGCCCGCCGGCGTCCGATCTTGCCTGTGCAGATGGTGCGTCGGAAGCGTGCCGCGCGCAGAGTTCGTGGGCAAGCCCTCGACCTCTGCGCTCGCCCGGTTGCACTAACGTGGTAGCTGACGCGCTATCCCGTGCCCCATTGTGCACCAAGAGCGTTCCTCCAGGTGTTACAGCCGCTGCCGGTGCCTTCGCGCCAGCAAGCGTCGGGGGCAAAACGAGCGCAGAGAGAGGCGAGTCCGCAAGCGGGCAAACCACTCATTCCGCTCTCCAGGCAAGCAGCGCGCCGCAAAACGAGCGAGCGGGGGAGCTTCTCGAAAGCGAACCCACGACGCCGTTGGCTGCAGTCCTGAATGGGGACGAGACCAGACTCCCCTTTGGGAGAATCGGAATCGCATTCAGCAGGCAAGAGCTACTGAAGGCCCAGCAAATTGATCCGTTTTGTCGCGGAGTGAGCGACGGTCTCAGGGAGACGGAGCGCCGAGACGCTGCTGGTAGTGCGGCGGGCGCAGGGGGGCCGGAACCAGCGTGTGTCGCGGGGTCCCCCGCGGATTCATATTTGCTGGATCACGATGGGCTCCTGCTGAAATACATAGCTACTGATGACGAGGCTGTGGACCCGTTTAAAGTGGTTATCCCCAAGATTCTGAAAAGCGCACTGTTGCGATCATCTAATGACGAACCCTTGGCGGGTCATTTGAGTGGCTCCAAAGTTTTTGCGAAACTAAGCCAAACTGTAACCTGGCCTGGCATAAAGCGTGACATTTTTCGCTATTGCCGTTCCTGCCATGTCTGTCAAACGGTGAAATCAAGGGGTGGCAAGCCGCCCGGGTTGATGAAACCAATTGACAGTGAGCGTCCGTGGCAAGTGGCCACCTGCGATCTTATGGGGCCTTTCCCCAGGAGTATACAGGGGTTCACACACCTGATGGTAGTCGTCGATCATTTTTCGAAGTGGGTGGAGTTGTTCATGCTTCGAAAAGTGACCGCGCGAGCTGTGCTGGAGAGGCTACAGGAAGCATTTGTCGGTTCGGCTTTCCGGAAAGACTAATTACGGACAACGCGTCCTATTTTACCGCTTGGGTGTTTCGTGCTACGTGCCGACGTGCCGTTCCCTGGGAATTAATCACTGCACCACGTCGCCCTACCACCCCCAGTCCAATTTGACAGAGAGGGTCAATAGAACCCTCAAACCAATGTTGGCGGCCTTTGCCATATATAAGTCAAAAGGATTGGGCAGACCACTTGAGTGAGCTCGCGTTCGCATTCCGAACCGCCGAGAATCGCTCGACTGGTTTCTCTCCCGCCTTCCTCAATTTTGGAAGGGAGCTGGCAAAGCCGGTGACCAGTGCCATTCAATGTCAGCTCGGGGACGAGGAGGCGCCGGCAGACTGTTCTGCGCACGTTTCAGCACTTCGGGACAGGCTTTGTCCGGCTCTCTGTAGAGCAAGGCAGGGTTTGACTTCGGCCAGGGCCCAGCAGAAGGCTCAGTACGACCGGAAGCATCGCCATCTTTCATTTAAGGTATATAGTGATTTAGTCCTGAAGCGGAACCAGGCTCTTAGCGACGCGAGCAAGGGGTTCTCAGCCTCGCTCGCTCCTAAGTGGCTTGGTCCGTACCGAGTAGAGAAAGTTTGGTCTCCGCTCGCGTACTTGGTACATTATCATTATTATTTTCCATTATCAAGGATTCCCCTTCGGGAAAACTCAGCCGTGCCCATATCACCGACCTGAAGGCCTTTGTGTCGCGGTCCGACGAGCTCGCGCCGGTGCCCGGTGGCACCACGCGCTTTTATATCACAAAGCATAAGGTGACCTGTATACTTGTTTTCAGCTCTTTCAATAGTGATTCTTTGATAGAACGCTTGTGCTTTTGTCTCCGCTTTTTCACTTTGTTTCCCTGCATTTCTGGGAGCTGCCGCTCCCTCCTTGCGGCAATGGATGAAGAAATCTCCGAGGACTTTCCTGATGTGCAGCCGTCAGGTCGGCTAGCGTCCAGGAAACGTGGAAGTGCATCAAGCGATACAGACAGCGAGGCGACTGAGATATGTTCGGACAGCTACGACTCATCGGACGATGACTTCCAGGTCGTGATGAGTAGATCAGCGAAAAGAAGGCTACTGCAGGCATCTTCATCGCCAAGTGCTTCTACCGTGAAGAGTGCACCGCTGCGCTGGCCGCACACTGTGCTCTTTATGCCCGTGGACCCAGCGACCAATTTGCGGCTCCTCAACAGGCAGGTCCTCTCTTCCTTACTCGAGAGAATCGCACCAAATGAGATTAAAGACGTGCGAATAAACTCGCGGAAAAATGTCCTGGCAGTTGATGTGCTACATCGCAGTGCCCTACAACACCTACGTAATATAACTGATATCGACAAGGTAAAGGTGCGATCAATGATCCCTACAGGCGGCGATGGTACTGCGGGCGTCATTTATGACGTCGACGTTGCCATTCCTAATGACGACTTGCCAACGCTGATAAAGCCAACGACAGAAGGCAATTTCATTACAAGTATTTCCAGATTGGGAAACACACGCTGTGTGAAGATTTTGTTTGAAGGAGACAGCCTTCCATCCCACGTCAAAGTAGGACATGTCCGCCATCCAGTACGACCATTCGTACCGAAGCCCCTCCAGTGTTTCAAGTGTTGCAAGATTGGCCACGTGAAGGGTGTCTGCGTGAACAGCGTAGTGTGCCCGCGGTACTCCGAGTCCCATTCAGAAGACGCCTGCAGCGCACATGTTCTAAAGTGCCCTAACTGCAGTGGTCCTCACAAGGCCTCATCAAAGGATTGCCCGCGGATGCGGAAGGAATTCACGATTCTAAAACGCATGGTGCGGGACAATTCAACGCATCGAGAGGCTGCTGCCGCTGTTCGGCGACGTCGGCATCGACACCGAAAACGTTCAAGAAATTCCGCAACTGCAGATAGGTACACGCCAGCTACAGTCAGAAGGGCTGCCGCATCTCCACACTGCGCCACCAAGACAGATACAAGGAAAGCGAACAAAGAGGAGAGGCTCGCCCGCCCTGAAGAATGGCCTGAGCTACCGAGGGCACGACTCCCTGCTAAGTTACCTCAAAACGCAACGACTGCAACGCCTTCTGCGACTGTTGAAGCGACGCTGGCTGATGATCTCCAGGTCATCAACATTCTGCGGTCGCTCATGAGTGCCATTCGCGTTATACTTACCAACATGAAGTCTTCGTCTGCGCAAAGCGCACTACAGGTGTTGGACACTTTGAGTCCAGTACTTGCAGCTCTTGGTTAAAATCATGGCTCTCCAGAAGCCGTCGTTTCGTGACGAAGTCCGAAACGCGTCGATATTTCAGTGGAACGCCAGAGGACTGAAGTCACGCATGTCGGACTTTCGACAGTTTGTGTTCACAAATAAGTTCCCGGTCATCGTCATCTGCGAGCCCCTATCAGATAACATCAGACTGTCCGGGTATGAGTGTTTCATGTCCGCCACCCACGGAGAATGCAGCAAGATCATCGTATTCATGCGACGTGATCTTACGTATGTCCATCACCCAGTGTCGCCAGACCAAGAAAACCAATACGTCTGTCTGACAGTGAAGAAAGGCAAGCTCACTTTCACATTAATTGGAGCCTACATATCGCCCTCAAGTCGGTTGGACTGCGAGAGATTACGGCAAATCACCACAGCGACTCCGCAGCCTTTGGTGATTACTGGAGATTTTAATGCCCACCACCATCTCTGGGGAAGTTCTAAGATAAACTCGAGAGGCAGAAGATTAGTGGAATTTGCCTCCAAACAAGAACTGTGCTTGTTAAATGATGGAAGCCCCACCTTTCTACGTGGAACTGCCTACTGTAGCTGCCTGGACCTGACCTTTGTTTCACGCTCCTTCACTAGAAAGGTCAGGTGGTTTCCGGATATTGAAACGCGGGGAAGTGACCACCTACCCACTTATCTTAGGGTTGAAGGGTTGACGGACTCCAGGTTAGCCGCCGTCACACAATGTATCGACTGGCCAATGTTCAAGTCAATTGTCGAAGACGGCTGTCGTGATGACTTGTCCACTAGCCTAGAGGACATCATAAAAGGTGCCCTAGAGGCTGCGAAACATTCGCTTCTGAGAACGTCTACACGCACCGAATACGACATTGAGCTAGAGAAGCTTCGCGCAATTCGTCGTCGGGCAGAGCGAAGATACAGGCGCACGAAGTCTGTACATGACTTGAGGTTGGCCAGAAGAACTAAAAAAAAAATTCAGCGTCGCATGGACAAACTTGCATCACAAAGATGGAAATCATTCTGCGAATCTTTGGATCCACGAAAACCATTGTCTCACATATGGAGAACTGTTCGTGGTCTCCGTGGAACCCCTCAGCAGCGCCACCCTTTTAAGTCTTTGGCCCTTCACCAACAATGCAGCGAGATTGACGTAGCGGAAGCTTTCTGCAGGAGGATTGCTGGCGAAAGTAGTTGCGCTGGAACATCGACGCTCCGCCACTCACCAATTTCACGCGACTCCCGCATGGATAGTCCTTTCTCCATGGACGAGCTCGAAGCTGCACTGGCCTTGTGCAAACGTTCATCTTCACCAGGACCCGACGGTATAACCTACCGTGCCCTGTGTAATCTTGGCGATGAGGCTCGAAAAGTGCTCCTGCTCCTGTTCAACAGCTCCTGGCAGACAGGTACGGTTCCCCAAGAATGGAAGACCAGTCGCCTAATTCCACTGCTCAAGCCTGGCAAGTCGCCTGTAGACATTGCATCATACCGACCAATTGCGCTTGCCAGTTGCATCGGAAAACTAATGGAGAGGATGGTTCTAGCACGGCTAGAATGGTACCTCGAACATTACCAGGTATATCCAGATGCAGTGGCCGGTTTCAGGCGTGGCCGTTCTTCCATAGACAACGTTATCGACTTGGTGACGTACGTCGAGCACCAGAAGTCCTGCAAAAGATTATCTGCTGCTCTGTTTCTGGATGTTAAAGGAGCGTACGATAACGTAACGCACGAAGCGATTTTCAACGCGTTAGAGGCAGTAGGACTTGGCGGCAAAGTATATTTTTGGATAAGTAGCTATCTACATAAGAGATCGTTTTTCGTACTTACCGAGGATGGCCCGACCTCCCAGCATTACAGTAACCGTGGGGTGCCTCAGGGCGGAGTACTCAGCCCAACGCTCTTCAGTCTAACACTCATTGGACTCACCGACATCCTGCCAGGCACCGTTAGGCTCTCCATCTATGCCGACGACATTTGCATTTGGACGTCGGCTGTGACGCGACTGCAGCTTCGCGCGCGGCTTCAAAAGTCAGCTACTTTAACATCATCCTACCTTAGAGAACAAGGACTTCGTATATCATACGAGAAGTGCGCAGCGGTGGCATTTACCAGGAAATCAATGTCACCATACGTGATATCCGTCGACAGACACATGGTCTCGTACAGCACGAGTCACAGATTTTTGGGAGTGGTCCTTGACAAAAATCTCTCCTGGACCCCTCATGTGAATTATGTGAAAAAACGCCTGACAGGAATTTGCCATATGTTTAAGTTCCTTGCAGGAAAGACCTGGGGAGTGCCAATACACTCTATGCTGCAACTGTACAGGGTCCTCTTTATTGGATTCCTGCGGTACAGCCTACCGGTCATGTCCAACACCTGCAGAACTAACCTGAACACAATCCAAAGCATCCAAGCCCAAGCACTCAAGATATATCTCGGTCTACCGCGGAGTGCGTCAACGACTGAAGTTATTGCAGTCGCTCAAGATTTCACTATTAGAACGCAGATTAGCATTGAAACAATGCGTGTGCACATAAGACACTTCGCCCGGACCCCTACCCACCACCTAGCAAGTCTCCCAGTAGATAGGCCCCACACGACATTCAGTGCGACTGTCTTCGCGCACCGTGCCTCTTTCAGGTCAGGTTACACACCTGCGGCAAGGCCTTCTATTCCTCCATGGTGCATGCGCCGTACTCAAGTGAACCTTACAGTCCCAGGACTTCAGAAAAAGTCGGACTTGCCATCATCAGCGCTCAAGCAACTAACTTTACTTCTCTTGTACGAGAAATACAGCGACTGCACACACGTCTACACTGATGGATCAACTACATCAACCAGTTCCGGCGGCGCTGTAGTTATACCAGCAATGGGAATAACCAAGCGGTTCAGGACTTCCCATGTCACTACGTCTACAGCTGCAGAGCTCGCGGCTCTCCGCGACGCGCTTCAAGTGATAAATACTGAAAGTGCTAGAAAATGGGCAGTCTTCTGCGATTCAAGGCCGGCCTTGCAATGTGTGCATTCATTTCTCCGACATGGAACTCACGATCAGCTCACGTGCGAAATCGCGGAACTTGTCCATCACTTAAGAGAAAAAGGCCATGATATCTCTTTTCAGTGGATACCAGGTCATTGCGGTATCATTGGTAATGATGACGCCGATAAGGCAGCTCGGACGTCAAACCAAGAAGACCGCTGCGTCCCCATTCCGCTCTCAAGGACCGACGCCGCGAGACAACTTGGCATTCTGGCAAGCACTATCTCCTTAGCAGAGTGGAATACCGTACATACAAGGCGCACAAGACTGCACCGACTAAACCCGTCACTTCAACTCAGACCTCCAGCCGGTGTACACCGGCGTGAAGCGTCTCTTCTGTGTCGGTTATGGCTTGGAGTGGCCTTCACAAATGCCTACTCAGCACTAATTGGAATGGCTGATAGTCCTGCATGTGATGTTTGCGCATGCGAGGAGAACATTGACCACTTATTGTGCCATTGTCCTCAATTTCAAGCACAAAGACAGTATTTGTCCGACACCTTGAGGAAACTAGACGATCGTCCTCTGAGTGAACAGACAATATTAGAGCACCGTCCCGACCGATCATCGGCTCAGAAGGCAGTGAAGGCACTTTTGTGTTTTCTCAGAACTTCTGGTTTGCTCGAGCGACTTTAACTGAAGTGCTATCCGTACACGTACCTACACCTTCTCTCTCCCTTCTTTCTCTTCCCGTTCTCCCTTCCCCTAGTGTAGGGTAGCCAACCAGACTATTGACTGGTTAACATCCCTGCCTTCCTGTATTCTTATCTCTCTCTCTCTCTTTCAATAGTAATTGCGCTGGCCACATTGACAAGTAGCAACAGGTCGGCGCCCTAGAGGTTCCCACTTTTCCGGCCCAGCTTTTCCTCTAGAGTTGTTTTATACTAACTCTATGGGCTCACACGACTGTTTACGCTGCCATGGCAACAGGAACAGCAGCCGCGCGAAAGCACCTCCCCCTACCGTTTTGTCTCCTTTTTTTATTATGCCGACCCGCTCCGCTTACTTTTCTTGCCTGTACGCCACGCGTTATGTTTTTTTTTTTTTTTTCTTGTCGCGCGCTCTACGGCCCACCACGAGCCAGCTTGCAATTGGCATTGCTTGCGAGCTGGTGCGTGGTGCACCGTGGGCTATATTTGTGTCGAATGGATCTCGCCGGTGATGCTATTTATTTATTTCTAAAGTTGTCGGCTAAATTCTAATTGTCGCTAATTACAAATTAAAATTAGCAAAATATTGCAATTATGTTTACATCAGTTTTTTGGACATGTCCAAAAATGAAGCTGAGAAAAACGAATTTGAACTTTCAGTTCACAGTAACTTTGAATGGCCTAACAATAATTCAATATGAATTGCATAACTGTGTAGCCCTGTTTTTCAGCAACAAGTTCATGACATACATTTGGCCAGTGCAAAAATAACACAGATATATTAGTTGCAACATCATGCATAGTCATTGAAAGCAATGCCACAAAGCTAGCACCACGAGCCTCACATTTCTATTTTAGTTCCTTGTTTGACAGAAGGCACACAAGTGGCATCCCTATGCAAAGAAAGTTGCAGAGTTCATGGTCACAACCAAATATGTCCTTTCCACAAAGTTTATGGCTAAAACAAAAAATCTGGATCAAATATCAGTGGTGGTCGCCACATTTCAATGGAGCCGAAGTACAAGGAAGTTCATGTGCTTGTGTTGTAGCGCTTCCCAAGTGGTCAAAATTAATCCAGAATCATATCATGGTTTTGGAACGTAAAATCCCAGAATTCAGAAAAAAAAATATATGTATATCTCTAGCACACTCACACAATTGTGCATTAAGCACAGGTCACGCCTAGACCTATAAAAGCCCAGGACTGCAGGCAGAGTCTGTTGTGTTGTGCCTCTTTGCAAGCTTATTTGTGAAAGCATTTCTGTTTGTGTGATCTTTGTTGGACATGTGAAGCCTCCGGCGATCGTTTCGCGCATGCCACACGTGAAGCACTCCAGCACAAGCTTGGCACAGCGCCCGTACTCCTTGGTGGGGTCCTTCGAAAGCATCAGCGTTTTCTTGCCGCACATGGGACACGGCATAAGTCCTAAAAAGTCTTGTAGCACGGATAAATCCACGATCGCAAATTCCGTTCCGCTGTCGTTGACGTCCTCTTTCGTGTCAACACACAGCAGCTCAAACTTTCGCTCCACTGCAGACTGCGACGCCAGGCGCGGTTTCACCTTATCGGCGATCGCTGCGCGCTTGCTACTTTCTTCGGTCGTGCAGAAAACGGTATCTACACGGTGTCTGCTAACACGCGAGCCGTGGGTGGACGAAGTCTTGATGCTAGAGGTACCGAGTTGCAGCTCGGAACTCGATCCGGCAGAATCTTCAGGCAAACCAGCAACCGCCGACTCCAGGTGCATGCCTATCCGTCTTCTATAGCGCATTCCACGGCCGCCTTCGCGCCTTGCCGAACGCTTGACGCGTAGTAGTCTTCAGACGACGATCTCCTCCAGTCATTCGGGTGGCGCAAAGACACCTCATCGATCGTTGTCGAGAAGCGAACGGCTGAACAAACGTTCACAGCGGCGCAAGAAAACCACAGAGAAAAACATGCAGCGCACACGGGAGCGACCAACCTGTCGGGCACGCGAGAATCGGCACCCAAACGGCGCCAGACCAATAGGAGCGAGGCGCGCGGGGGGCGTGCGTGCTTTGGCGAATCAGCGGCACCGACGCATCCCTCAGAAATGACGCGTAGCATCGGTTCCTCCTCACCAAAGCCATTTTGAACCGGCGCAATATACGCACGAAGAAAGCAGCTTCCAAACAAGCTCAAGATCGCGCCCGCCGCCCACCGCGTTTAAAGCCCCTTAAACTTCGCAACGTAGCGGCACTCTCCTCCTCCGTCTTCACTCCTCCTCGTTTCTCCTCTCTTTCATGCTCCCTCCTCGACCGTGGCGCGGGCTAAACTGCTCGAGCGTAGCAACGGCGCCAACATGTGCTCCTCGCCATTCCGTAGACTCTTCTCGAGCAAAAATGGCGCTCATGCACGGCTCGATGACCCTGGTGACGCTATTAGGCCATTAACGACGCGGCATAGGCCTCGGCCAGAGCGCACGAGGAGGAGACGGCATTCTTAAAAGCGTGGCACTACTTAATGAAGTTTAAGGGGTTTTAACCGCGTTCGCAAATGACGACGGCGCGAAGTTCGAATATTTTTAGCAATCCTGTTATAATTCCGCGGCCACCCTGGCCCGTATGTTTCTTTAATATTTTCGGATTAAATTTAGGTTCAAGATTTCGCGGAGGGATTCTTTAATGTATAAACGTAGCGAAAATACACTTTCTTGAAAATCGACTTTGTTGCGATTTTTTGTCATTTCAAGACACGCGTCTCCCCTTATGCGGGTACATGTTAACGAGCTTTGACTGCATACAGTACGGTCTACTCTTGTTATTGGGAACTCCTAATTACTACACCAGATCTAAGTACAGCTCAGTTCTAGTACGCGACAGATTTAGCAGTAGGATTTCTGTTGAATAGAATCAAGTGCTTCTTTTCCTCTGAAACTAACAAATTATTGACATCCCGTCATAATGAATGAAAACGAGGGTCTTACGGAATGCTTTCGGAATTTGCGAAATATGCACTTCTTTTCTTGCTGTTGCCTTTACCAGCATCTCGTTATCATTGCGATCGGTCATGTAGACCGTTAGCAGAAGATCGTTAATAGAATTGCGTTAATTTGATTTTTCAGTTAGTTTGATCCCGACCGAAGGTTCCAGCCAGCGTCCGTGCCTGTTCGCTGGCCTAGACTCGTTATTTCCATCCTTAAATTGGCCTTCGCTAAATAATTCCAACTTGAGTGGTCAACATGCACGTGCCTGACCTCGAAGGCGGCGCCAATAGCAAGCTCCTTTCGCGGCAGCTTAGGAAGCGGTGAATGACTTGAACACAGATCATCATCCACCAGAAATCCCTATTGTCAGCCTTCCCTAGGATTTTAAAGCAAAAACAATAGAGCGGAATAAATAGTTACGGTGTTTACTCAATCCGGATCAGCACGCGGTGCAATCGGATACACTACAAAACCACATGCGATGGCAGCGGTTATCATTCTCACGTATCATGACGACGTTGGTGACGTTCCACTTTGTCTTTGAATGGAAAAGCTCATTCTAAAGGTGTTTGTTATTGTTGCGAAGTCATTTCGTAAGCGTAGAATATCAAACCTAATGGATTGTATGAAAGACGTGTTGTGGTTTGTATCGATTCAGATTGAGTAACACTTAATGATGGACGTTAAGTGTAAATTTCTATACTCTAAAGCTATACTCTGCTGATTTCGTCTTTTTATATTGTCAAAATAGAAGGCATCCTATACCCTTTTCTTGCTAAAAAATATTGGGTTCGCATTAGATTTCTACGTTGAACACAGAAAGTGGGTGCGAGTTAGAATTGACCAATACTGATCAATAAATCAGCAGTTATTTGGCTTTTCTTTTTTCTGCATCTTGTTAAATTAAGCTTGCTGGATAACCTGATTTTTTCACTTCCGTAAAGGTCGCATCAACAGAAGTTAACTGTATATGTGGACATGTTGCACGATCTTACTCGTAAACTTCTGTCGGTAAGCTTTTGCAACCGAGAGTACATGGCACATACCACCTAATCAGCATCATGTGTAGGTGCACCACTTTTAAGTGGCTGTTGGAATCTCGGCGCTGACTCCCGTTATTGCAATCGCACCGCTAGCACGAGTTGTTGCAAATGGGTCGCAAGCCCCAAGGGTAGCGTTGGCCTGGCGGCCTGGGGCACAACTAGAAGCATCCGAAGGTCCCGGCAAAGCATGAGTCGACTGGAAACAGAACAACTTGTTTATTCTAGCATCGCAAAAGAGCGGGCGGTCAGGTCGACCGAAGTGGAGAGACGGGAGAGCACGTTACTCAACGGAAGAAATCGGAGCCTCTCCCTTGGCGTCCGGGGGCAGCTGCTCTTATACTCTCGGAGTTGAGGGCAAGAGGAAGGCCTCGTGACGAGACCACGTGACGGCGGGGCACGGACAGGCTGAGAGACACGTTGAAACGAGTGTAGTGACGCATCCGCCAAGCCAGCGCCGGTCAGACCTCCTCGCTTCACACTTGGGGAGCTCCTCTCCCCGGCTGCCGCGCTTTGACAAGCGTGGGCACCAACATGTACACACACACACACACGAAGACACGTGGCACTGAAACACGCCTGGACGCGCTTGGCGGGGAGGCTTTGCGGCAGCTCCGAACGGGCCAAAATGTCCGCCGCTTTGAACGAAGCCCCGGCGTCCGTTGCATCCGCGCCGGCTATACCTCTCGTCGTAGGCGAAACGTAACAGACCGCCCCGCCGGGGGAAGGAGATCCCGATGGTCAGGGGACTGCATCCGCTGTCCGGAGGGATGTCGCTCGATGATGTTCATAACCGAAGTCGGGCGTCCGTCGGCGTTTCTTGAGCGCAGCGCACAGAGAAGGCCTCGTTCTCTCGTTCAGGTTCACACAGGACACTGCAAAGTGACTTCGGGAGAGTTGACATTTTTGTTCTCGTTCCCGGCAAGCGTTAGAACTACGCCGAAACTCAACCGCTCAGTCAGCAAGCACGGCACAACCCTCACTAAGCCCTGCCAGGCTCTTTCCCCTTTTATACTACTGCCTAGTTCCTTACAGTAGTTTAGCAGCACTCAGAACGCGTCCACAAATCGGAAAATTGCACTAGAAAGCACATCATCACTTTGGAACACTACACAAAAGCAATATGTTAAAAATCCTGCCTCAGGAAGAAAAACATCAGTAACAAACAATTTTGAGGCTGATTCCCACGTTAGGGGCTTCGACTTAAGCCATCGGCGTTACCGTTGAGACTCCCCTTTTTGTAACGCACCTCAAAGGAATATTGTTGCAAAGCGAGGCTCCAGCGCAGGAGGCGGCCATTTGTGAAAGAGATGGTCTGCAGCCATTGGAGAGGGCAGTGATCCGTCTCGAAGCATGCGAAGCGGAGAACGCAGCGAGCGACCGTACACTTGCTCAGGTGGCGAAAACCGCGTAGCCGCATGCGGCGCGGTCCTTAGTGCAAACATCACCCCAGGCAGACACAGCTCCCAGTCAGTTTGTTGTTCAAAACACAATGCTCTCAACACGCGCTTCATGACGGAGTGGAGCTTCTCAACGGAATTCGACTGTGGGTGGTACACTGAGCTGCGTAACAGCTTTACCCCGCACCTTTCGAGAAAGGCTGTCGTCAAAGCGCTAGTAAACACTGTGCCCTGATCTGATTGGATTTCCGCAGGAAAACCAACTCGCGCAAATATCGACAGTAGTGCATTGACTATCTCAACTGAGCTGAGTTCTTTAAGCGGCACTGCTTCAGGGAACTTTGTCGCTGGGCAGATCACAGTCAAAATGTGTCTGTACCCCGTGGCTGTTACCGGCAGAGGTCCCACTGTATCAATAACGAGCCGTCTGAAAGGCTCCGTAATGATAGGTACCAACTTCAACGGCGCCCTCGATTTGTCCCCTGGTTTGCCCACCCGCTGACAGGTGTCACATGTCCTCACAAAGTGGTCTGCGTCCCGAAAACACCCTGGCCAATAGTACTCTTGCAAGAGACGGTCCTTAGTTTTCTTAACTCCTAGGTGTCCGGACCACGAACCCCCATGCGACAAGCGCAACAGATCCTGACGGTAGCACTGAGGCACGATCAGCTGATCGAACTCCACTCCCCTGCGGTCTAGATACTTCCGGTGCAGGACGCCACCTCTTTCCACAAAGCGAGCATTTTTCTTGGCGATACCTTCCTTGACAATGCAGCGTATGTTTTCTAGGCTGCCATCCTTCTTTTGCTCGGCTATATCAAAGCCGACTGGCTGACTTTTAGCAACCTATTAAGTCCGTCTGACGTAGGCGCGATGAGCAAATCTGCAGAGAGCTCTTCTAACTTTCCCGCATCGGGAATTTCCTCTCCACTATCTGGTGCCTTTAACGCTATAGGCTCAATATTATTCAGTTCGGGCGTGCTCTGAATATCAGCTTGCTGCGCCTCTGACCCTTTCTCATTGTTCGACAACGTCGGCCCCGCAACTACCACCTTTGCAGCGAGCTCCCGAACCTTCGATCTGGTTAAGGCCTGAACGCTAGCCTCACCAAACAAAAGCCCCTTCTCGCGCAGGAGGTGATCGGACCTGTTCGAAAATAGGTACGGGTACTGGGGGGGGCAGCATAGATGACACTGCGGCCTCCGTCTCAAGCGCTCCGAAAGGTCCTTCAATAAGCACTTTTGCTACGGGCAGACACACGCTATGAGCTTCCACGGCTTGTTTGATCCATGCGCACTCGCCCGTGAACATATCGGGTTCTACGTAAGAGGGGTGAACTACATCCATCGTAGCTGCGGAATCGCGAAGCACTCGGCACTCTTTCCCGTTCACGAGGAGGTCTCGCATGTAAGGCTCGAGAACCTTCATGTTCTCGTCAGTGCTGCATAATGACAAAAACACGACTTTTGTTTTTCTTTCTGGACACTGCGCCGAAAAGTGACCCGGCTTCTGACACGTATAACAAACGCGCGCTTGCCTCGTCTCGAACCGCTTTCTGCGTTCGGCTTCGGCTGCCGCCGTCTCCTTACGTTCGGTCGGACTGCTTTCACTCGCATCCGCACTACGTTTGTCCCCCTTTGCTCTCATGGGCGTGAACTTCGGCCTCTCAAACTTGGAGCCAAATTCACCCTTTTGACCGTCCTTAGCTCCGCGAGCCCGACGCGTCACAAACTCTTCGGCTAGCTCAGCGGCTCTAGCCACCGTACTAACGTCTGGCCTATCCAAGACCCAGTACCGCACGTTCTCAGGTAACCGACTATAAAACTGTTCCAGCCCGAAACACTGCAGAACTTTCTCGTGATCACCCAACGCTTTCTCTTCTTTGAGCCACTCCTGCATGTTTGACATAATCCTGTAGGCAAACTCTGTATATGACTCACTTTTACCTTTCTCATTTTCCCGAAACTTCCGACGGAACGCCTCCGCTGACAGCCTGTACTTTTTTAGCAGACTCGATTTCACTTTGTCGAAATCCTCTGCCTCCTCTCTATTCAAGCGAGCTACTACGTCGGCCGCCTCGCCGGGTAACAAAGTGAGCAAGCGCTGTGGCCACGTTTCCCGAGAGAACCCCTGCTTCTCGCACGTTCGCTCAAAGTTAACCAGGAACAAACCAATGTCCTCTCCAAGCTTAAACGGCCGCATCAGGTCAGTCATTTTGAACAATACTCGTTCTCCTGCACCGTGTGCCTGACTTCCATTACGAGCGCGTTCCATCTCTACCTCGAGACGCTTCATTTCCAAAGCGTGTTGACGGTCGCGCTCTCTTTCTTTCTCTTGTTGCTCTCGTTCTATCTGTTCTTTACGTTCACGCTCTTCTTTTTCTTCCTGTTCTTTTCGTTCACGCTCATCTTTCTCTTTCTGTTCTTTAAGTTCACGCTCCTGTCTCTCTTTCTGTTCTTTAAGTTCGCGCTCCTGTCTTTCTTTCTGTTCTTTAAGTTCGCGCTCCTGTCTTTTTGCCCTCTCCTCAATGGTCTCAAGGCATTCCGACAGCTCGTCATCCTCCGCTTCTAACTCAAGAATAGCCCTTAGCAGTTCTGGTTTTCTGAGTTTGTCTGAGACATCCAGACCCAACTCTCTTGCAAGCTCCAGCAATTTCGGTTTGCGCAACGACTTCAAATCCATGGCTGCTCTGAATGCTGCTTTCTCTACTGCCCACTATTGTCTTGCCGCAAACTAACCCGGCAGCAACGACAACCACAATTACCAGCTCTGTTTCTGACACTAACAAAAGCCTGGCAAAACTCAGAAGAAGAAAGTCCCGCACTCACCAAACCTTGCAGCCAAGAATTCAGCGCAGTCGTTCCGCTGCAGGCAACCAGTCATCACACAGGGCTCGTTGCACTGCTCCCGGATGGTCGTTGTGCTGCTCAGCATACAGTCAACCGCATATCTTCGCTGCTGGCCTCCGTTGTCGCGATCTCACCGCTGGCAACCAGCTGTTGGAATCTCGGCGCTGACTCCCGTTATTGCAATCGCACCGCTAGCACGAGTTGTTGCAAATGGGTCGCAAGCCCCAAGGGTAGCGTTGGCCTGGCGGCCTGGGGCACAACTGGAAGCATCTGAAGGTCCCGGCAAAGCATGAGTCGACTGGAAACAGAACAACTTGTTTATTCTAGCATCGCAAAAGAGCGGGCGGTCAGGTCGACCGAAGTGTAGAGACGGGAGAGCACGTTACTCAACGGAAGAAATCGGAGCCTCTCCCTTGGCGTCCGGGGGCAGCTCCTCTTATACTCTCGGAGTTGAGGGCAAGAGGAAGGCCTCGTGACGAGACCACGTGACGGCGGGGCACGGACAGGCTGAGAGATACGTTGAGACGAGTGTAGTGACGCATCCGCCAAGCCGGCGCCGGTCAGACCTCCTCGCTTCACACTTGGGGAGCTCCTCTCCCCGGCTGCCGCGCTTTGACAAGCGTGGGCACCAACATGTACACACACACACACACGAAGACACGTGGCACTGAAACACGCCTGGACGCGCTTGGCGGGGAGGCTTTGCGGCAGCTCCGAACGGGCCAAAATGTCCGCCGCTTTGAACGAAGCCCAGGCGTCCGTTGCATCCGCGCCGGCTATACCGCGCGTCGTAGGCGAAACGTAACATGGCCCTCTTCACCACCGCATGGTAAGCATTTGCCGTGTTTCTTTTCATACTTCAATTTCAGTTCAGTTTGCAACTATTTACTTGGGTCTAACTCGCTAAAGCATGACATGGGCATTAGAATAAAAATCAAAACGTCCCATAGGTTGTGACCAAATCCCTCCCCCCATATCTTGAAACCTTCTTTCCAACATCGGAAGCTGTGCCTCGCCATACTGCAGGTGCTCTGCAAGCGCCAGATGTTTGTCGTGACAAAATGAGGCTTGGTGCAATGGCAATTGGATACAATAAATTTTATTTTTTCATGCGAAAACTAATCACCATTTCCTTTTTAAATGTACCATGATAACCTGGTACGGTAACTGTCCCAACCCAAGGTAACTTTTCTAAGCAAATAAGGGGGGGGGGGGGGGGTTGTAACCAGGGTGTCTACCAACCGGGAAAACCAGGAATTCTCTGGAATTTTGTATAGTCTGCAAATACTCATCGAAAACTCATGGAATTTGTGCTCCTATCAGGGAAAATTAGCTGTAATTTTATTGAAAGGGAACGAAAGCCGCACTGATGCTGGCTGGCGTAACAGAGAGGGTTTACAGTCGGTGGCCGACTTTCCGGACGCCCGAGGGCTCCGCGGCACCATCACGTACCCCGCAGAATCAACGTCTAAGAACGTCCGAAATTTCGGACACAAGAGTCCTTCGCAGTCCGGTTTCCCGGACTTTTTGCCATGGCCGCAGGTCCCAAACGGCATTGCTCAAAGCCACGATTGCCGCCGTTTGGATTACGTCGCCAAAGTGGCAAACGCTAGGCCTAGCTGCTTCAACGTTCTTTACAAAGCTTCTTGCCGTTCGGCGCCGTGTTTTTCATTGAACGAATTAGCCGCTGTAAGCAGTGGCACTAACTCCGTCTTGGTGGTCCTCGCGATTGGCTTCGAAGCTCGGAAAGTACGACGCGCTGCATAAAGCCGGTTTCCAAAAGTTAGCTTTGCCTCGATACAATGTTGTTAGGCGGCGATGCATAAAAAGTGTGGGAAGGGGCAATTGTAACAGGACACAATATCTATTCCGTAAAGGGACCCTGAAACGATTTTGACAAGTTTCTACAAACGTACTGTGTCGTTAGCGTAGGTCTTTCTGATCATTATTTGACGCATCTAAGTGTTCTGCGTAAAGCGTGTAATTTATTATAAGGTTTTAAAAATGCACATCACTGCCGATCCCAGCACACTGCTCGGCGGAATTTTAAGCCGCCCCTACCCATATGACGCAAATCACCCATATGACGTACGTAGGACGAGCTATCCGATTGGCTGACTAGGGCGCGTGATCGTTAATTTTACCAACTTTATGGTAAACAAATGTTGTTCGTAATAGTTGGAATGTTAGTTCATTTGCTTTTATAAAAAGAAAGTAGCATGAAGGGAATGCACAAGGAAAATATTTCAGTAAACTTAAGACCTTCGGGCACACAACAAGTGTCGTCTGCTTGTGTTACAACGTGCTCCGTCTTTGACGAGAGCTCCGCTGTCAGCGTCGGTCTGTCTTTTCGCGAGCGCTATGATTCGACTTTGTTGCGTTGTGGGCTGCAAACGTAGCGACTGGCAATATGTCAAGCTGCAACAGCGTGTCCCTCTGTAAGCCAGTACACGAGCGGACTGGCTGCAGCGCATCGGACTGCCGCTATTCGATTGGCGCCAGGATTTGCGCGATTGCAGCCGTCACTTTACACTGGAAGATTACTAACGCAATAGCGTTTCGCGAGTCCCGTATTAGGGTAAACGCACAGGGCCTGGCCGTGTCCCCTTGCCTGTCGTTTCATGGGATGAACAGAAGCGCAAATGTGAGTGGTCTGGAGGGTGCAGCCACCTGGTGGCACATAGCTCAACCACACACAGTTGCCGTAACAAAATGTATTCTTTGCTGCTGGTGTAAATTTTTCGCAGGAGTGTAATTGTTAACACGTTGTTTTTGGTAATGTTTAAAATATTTTACACTTGGTAAGAACAATAATAGCTCTTTCTTTGGCTGGTTCAGCCCTGCGCTAAAGGGTGGTTGGACCATAGAGACTGGTCAGGCAGCTCACGTACGTCTACGCTAATGTTCCTTCATCAGCTTGAGTTTATGCCTCCACCGTTCCGTCGAAACGCCCAGCTAGCCTGTGGTTATCGGAATACCAGACACATTCGACGCTGCTACATAATGCTCGCAACGCACGCTGCTTCGATAGCTCGCGTTTGGGGTCGACGGCCACGCGGCTTGCGGAGAGGTTTCGCGCGGGCGGGCTCCAAAAAAACCGGAAGTAGACGATCTGACGTCGAGTCGTGACGCAAACCAGTGAAGGCGGAGCTTAGCCCCAATCCCTCGGCGAACGTGTTGAGGAGGAAAAGCATCGCTCGGGAGGAGGGTAAATTGTAATCGTTTGTAGCTCCATTAACACGTAACGCTTCACTTAAATTGTGGTGCGAACGTTCTACTTAAGCTGTACCCTACGCGTCTACGAAATTTGTCCGAACCGTTTCAGGGGCCCTTTAATTATACACGCGTCCACCCACGATCTCCTGTCCCAGTAGGGGCACAAATATGCCAAATGAGCATGGTGCTAGGCCTTTTCGGATGTGCCTGTGGCGATTTGAGCCTTTAATGGCAGTAAAAGACCTGCATTCATTTTTACGGTCTGCTCGATTTCACGGACGTTTTCGCGGCCCTCACGGAGTGCGAAAAATTGGATGTTGACTGTACAGCTGACGAAGAGGATGCTTCGAATGGTCCGTAGGGCGAAAGCGCGCTAGGAGGACGAGAACAGAAATGAACGGGAAAGGAAGCCTGCCGCCACTTTTTTCAAGGAGCTTGAGCTCAACAAACAAAGTGTTGGCTGACCCTGGTGTTCCTCATCCAAACGAAAATAAAGTCGCTAAAGCAGTGAAATGCAATACATAGGTGTTGTGCGCGGGCTGAGAGTATGTCAGGAGAGGTGAGTTTGACACACCAGTTTGAGAATCTCATTTGTGACGAAGTTCGGTACTCACACCGATGAGCTTGCTATAAATTGATAAAAGTAACTAATATCATCTTCAGTCACGGTGTGCACATTTGTAGAAGCGACCTATTTTTGCCATTTCTGCGCAGTGGTAGCAAGGAATACTGCATAAACTTTAAGCTTACAGCAAATTGAACGTTCTGTTTTAATCTAAATTACTTCCATTTGGCTTCTGAGTGATATGTATCATTATAGAGTATCGCTTGGGTGAAGGCGCACTACCATGTTTTAGGCGACGCTTGATGTAGGGTATGTCGGTAGCAACCTTCAAATATAATTTTTATTTATTTCTTGATATGCTTGAGGCTAATAAATACCTTGTGCATGTAGTTCGAGCGGGGGGTTTAATCCTTTTTATGAAGAAGCGTAGCATGACTGACTTTGCGATATTCAAATATTTAGTTGCTCTATAATGACTCATCATAAAATGCTCAAGTCATTCGATCACCTTGATTTGCTTTCAGTGGAGTCTCAAGCACCATCTATATTTCACACATCTGTATCGACAGTTGATCATAATTCGTGTCTCATGTGGATGTTCGAAAACATTTGTTTATGTACGCATCTCATTTTTATTCATATTTGAGAATGTTCCACTCGATTTGCAATGATTTTTACCATTTTTTTTCAACGTTATCTTATTCGCTGTGCATTTTACTAACCCGTCGCCACAGATTTTTTTTTTTAATGTAATATAAATGATACCCCTTACTATTCAAACTGGATTAAGTCATTTCTCCGCATGCTTACTAGAGAGTGACAGCATCGGGCAACATAGTGCCAGCCTGTCTTGACGTAAAACAGAATTCTGTGTGACTCAGGGAATTTCGCAAAGGCACTCAGGGAAAACCTGGAAAACACAGGGAATTTGGAAATGTCAACTTGGTAGACACCCTGGTACCTTTAGTAATAGAAATGTTAATAACGCCCAACATTCACCATAAAGATGCTTAAACCCGCAAAAGATAAATGAGATAAGGTGCATCTTGCAGGTACGCCTGTGAGATACACCTCTCTTTTACTTGGCGAACAGGGCAACACGTCAAATGGACTCACGCAGAAAAGAAGCACAAAAGAACGATGACTATAGTAGAATACACCTTAGAAAAACAGCAGTTGGCAACCAAGGCACACGGACCGCCCAGGGTTTTGTTATTCTGCCAGCCAATTACAGAAGCAAACAAAATCGTCGTCGTGTGGCCTTTTCAAAATGGCGTTGTACTTGATACCTCCGGAGAGTCTGCTTTTTTTCAACAGCCTTTTCATCGGCGGACGCAATGAGGTGTGCAAAAGACATGGACAAAATGTATGAAGTCTGGGCATTTAATTCTTCAAAAGTCTCCGGTACTGTTCATTTGACTGCTGAACCCGTTTTACTCAAGAAAGTTCACTTCCCATTGAAGTGAAACTTGACAGTAAATAGTTGCAGCTAAGCAAGCATTTTATTTCAGTTCAATGAAGAATTAGGCTTTCGCCATTGCACTATAATTTTGCACTATTGCACTACCGCCTTATTTGGGTAACAGGAAAACTTTTGAAGTCTGAATTATTTGCAACCTCGCGGAGGAACCGTGGCTGGCGGTTATGAGGGCGTGGGCGGGACTTCCGTGCACACTTAAGTTGCATCCGACTATATAGTCGCGTATTTTAATCGGCTCTGGAATAATTATAGAGAAATAATAATTTGCGGAACAATCACAATTCTTTTGGATCCCTTGTTTAGTGATCTACATAGTTACGCACCCAAATCGACTCATATTGTTATTTGGGAAGTTGTATAACAGTGCGTGGCCACCAGTCCCATACAGCAAAGGACGCGGCAGTTTTAAACGCACTTCACCCACATAAGCACAGTAGAAAAGAGGCTATGCCAGGTGGCTATACTGATGCCTGTAGAAGCGTGATTCAATACACACTGAACTATTTTCACTTCCGGCGCCGTTTTCTCTACTTTCTTTTAAAATAAATAGATGTTGATCCATAAATATTTTAATAAACAATTGTTAACTTTCTTACTTTTCGCTTTGCCTTCCTGCAGCTGTTGCCTTGTCTCTCTGCCTTAGTATATCACTTAATTTCTCAACTCTTTGCGACCCCTGTTTTCAGTTTCCTTTGCACGAAAAGTGCTGTACAATTAGAGAAAACCAGACTACGAAACAGCTGACGGTCATATTGCTTATAGGTTTAAGGGTTATTGCATGGTTTTATGATGGACGCTGCCTCGCATTATTTTATTTTCCACTTTATGTAACCCATATCGCGGGTATGCGGTTCCGAGGATCTGCCATCACGTGGCAAGCAGTCACTCGAGGAAACAATGAAGCGAAAGGAAAAGTTAAGCGTAGCTGGGGTTTTCTCCCGCTGCGATTTGTTTCACAAGCATACAGACCAACTGACCTCGAACCGAATCCCTTTCCTGGTCCCTGGATCAGTTAAAACAAAGAAGGTTGAACTAACGAAGCAACAGCGATGCGCGCGGCCGTTCAATAGATGGTGACAACTGAACGCTTCGTGAGTTAATCGTGCGGGCAGCGAATCCATGAGAAAGCTGGCCTTCACGAGTGCGTGCCTGCATTCTGTGCGTAATGGACTTTTTCTGAGGTATGCAAGGGTACTAGGGTGTTCTTATTTATCTGCGGAGAGCGCTTCCACTTTGTTTTCTCTTTTTTCAGGGCGACAACTGACCTGCAGCATCGCCATGTGGGCAGGAGATCTATTTCTCTATTCCTCAGTAGCCACACCACCAATGCATTGTTTGTCTTGGTTGTACTGTAAAATGTCATTAAACAAGGAAAAAAGAAAAAGGGACTGTTTGTCTTCACAAATAAATATTTCTTTATTACTGTTATTACATATACAGCCTTGAGAACTTCAGTTAGCGTGCCGTAGTCTTGTACCCGTGTTGACTGGACGCCTGAG
The DNA here is from genome assembly GCF_023375885.2 of Dermacentor andersoni. NCBI lineage: Eukaryota > Metazoa > Arthropoda > Arachnida > Ixodida > Ixodidae > Dermacentor > Dermacentor andersoni. Next base: position 115,325,527 of record NC_092817.1, read on the forward strand.
AATAAAAGCAAAAAAATATTCAGATTAATATTATGTTCTGAGCCTGGTTTCATCAGCTGTAGAAAGAAAAGAGACTGAGAAAGAAGAGGACAGTGAAATGCAGAGGTTTGCAAAAGAAACAGCCAGCATGCAAAATACAACACCCACCTAGTAATGCTACTGGTGACGGCGATGAAGTCGGCACCAACAGATTGCCGCACGACCGATGCGCTGACAATTTGTCCGTCATCGTCCACAATCCCAACATTCACTTGGATACGGTAAGTGCGGTAACACCTCAGAGTGATCTGCAAGACAAAGGAGGGCAGTTTCTGGTGTTGAGCTTTTTGTTTGGAGTGGGGAAAGGAAGGCCTTGGTCAAGGGAACAGACTGCATGCCTATTTTTCGTTATTCATATGACACATATTTACAAACAAACTGACTCGTCGTCCCAGCCTTGCAAAAGTGTATGTCCAGTGAAGCTGTTAAAAACCACCGCTGCAACCACTGCGGGGGTTATGCGACACGTAATTGCTTTAGAATAATGGTAATTGTCACAGCACGCTGCCCCTTATAGCGGTGCTGCAACAACATTGAAATAATTTGTTGGGCTGGTTGTTTTAAATGCAAAAGGCTAGGAACGTCGCTCCCCACGTCGCATGCTGCCATCTCAGTGGCAGCTTGCACGGCAATAATCTTTATCGGGAAATGTATGCTGAGAGCGCTGCGTGCTTTGCATTGTTGAACAATACAATGTAAGTCCAGTTTACCGATAAAGATATATAGATAGACCTGAGCAGGACACCGTCGTACCCCATGACTTGATTTTAAGGTGGTGCAGGAATTTCAGTTGAAATCGTATCGGAGGCCCTTCGTTCTACACTTGTAAGCTTTTTACGAGTCTCAAGACGTTGAAAGGGGTTGACAACTGACCGGAATGTGGTGTGAGACGTTGGAAATGAAATTACCTTGATTTCCAGCACGCTGTGCGCGATTTAAGCAGGAATTACAACATTAAATTGGCAAAGAAAGTCAAAAACCAGTAAGTGGCATATATTCTGGGGACGCTTCGGCGGCGGTTTCTCCATGGACGAACATCTGTATGTACAGATAGACCGTTTCGCGTCAACGCGCTGTGGAAAATGGTGCCCGCCGTAGCAGACGACGCTGTGGTCGCGTCGGGCGACGAGGACGTCGAGATACCAGTGGTCGCGCCCGTGCTGTTCGCGAATGATGACCATAAGCGCACCGCGTAAACAATGAAGTCGAGGAGGAATCTCAAGGAAATCTTCCCGATTAGTATTCACTGAAAGGCATCGTCGCCCGCATACCATAGCCTTGGTCAAATTTCCAGTCGAGGTGTCTAGAGACCCCTTCAAGCATTCCGAAAAAAAAAATTCATCAAAGTGCGCTCCTCCATCCCTACGGATAAACAATACACCTTGATTGGTGCAGCCTATCGCAGAACCTCGTAAAATGTCGTTGCGGCCAGAGATTGAAGTAGGCCTTCCTTCCAAGCAAGGAATTTCTATCCACAGGGCCTACACTTGCGTAATTTTCTTTCCGGCAGGTCGCGCGGGCCTTCTTAGGAAAGGCATGCGTGGGTCCCACAAAACGGTATGCGGATACTGCGACATCACTACCGTTTCCGACTCCCTTTGAAAAAAAAAACCACATTGGACAACAGAATATGCGGAAGAGCCACAGTTTACTGAAATCGACAAAAGAAACTATTTCGTCCTTGAAAGAAGCTAAGTATATATCACGCCATGGTCCTTGCTCCTCATTTTTCAGGGATCCGTGCGTTAGGTGCAAGGAGGCGTTGCAAGTAACAAGGTAACTATCAGACAAGCTTCGATAGGTATAGACGTAAGTTCCGTTCACCATTCAAACTATAGTTGTTACATCACCGCGTCCGTTAATTGATCCATATTCTATAACAGCGAAAATTACGGTAATCAGAGTTTCTTCTTCTTGGGGCATTCGGTCATGTGTGCCGCATTTTTTTTAACAAGATATAGTGACCCGGCAGAAATCAGGAAAGGCGGAGTGTAGTATTCTGTAAGGGTCCAAATAGTGGACATGTCGATTTCGCCTACTGCTAAAGTTCTGCTTAGCTGGGCTGTAGTGCGAGTCAGAAGGAAACAGGCACCTTTAGCTAATTTAGCAGCATCCGAAATGGAAACGTCTACTAAGTGGCCACTTGTAGAAAAAGCCCCCTAGGTAGCAACCACTATAATTGTAAGACCACGTTGCTCCCTGGGCTGACAAAAAATCGTACAGTACAGCACGGTAACAAGGTGTAGCACCCGCGCAGTCTTGTGCTGTTCACGGATTCCCCAAATGTCGCTGGGCCAGCTTTGAACGATCGCACACTGTACTTGAACTGAATATTTACGGCACTAGAGCTACGTAAAACCCAGGGCCTTCTGACCAGGGGGTTAGTGCAAAGCGTATACGCTTCTTCAAACTCGCTATGTATTGTGCACCTTACGAACGGCGACCTAACTAGCAAACGCGACTAAAATGGGGAAGCGGCGAACGAACTCTTACCAGAGGCGGTTTCGGGAGCTTTTTCTTGTTGGAGAAGAGCTTGAGCTTGGAAAACGAGAGCACGCGGCCGTTCAACCAGGAACCGGGCCGCGGTGAATCCGGGTGGCAGTACTGACCAACTGCGAACGTGCAAGGATACACTTTAGGGCTTATATTCACTTCGCCACAAATAGGCAAACACAAAAATGTAAAGAAAAGCGCCTCTGTCGGGAGACCGCAATAAGGCCGACGACGGTAGCGTCTGGCTCACACTCACCGCATTGGCGCCCAGTAGAATCCGTGAAGGTGAGCCAGGCCGTGTACTGCCACTCATCCACCAAGTTTGTGATCCGAAATTCAGGCACTGGCCTCATGAACCTGCATGCGAGGGACGAGGCACGGTCATTTTCGACGAACACCGTTGCCACGCGATGGGTACGCAAGCACGTGTCGAAACGAGCAACTAAAACATGATGATTGCACGATGCCACAGTGAGAAAGACATGAACAGACAGAAATATACGTGGTTCGCCGCATAGGTGCTTGTTCCTAGTATCTGAATCACGCGCTGCCTGTAGGCACGAACATGGGCGACTCAACCAGCTTGCTCTCAGCACTGCTGAATCGGTTTAAACTGCAGGGATGCCTTCGCAAAATGAATGATTATTGTTCGCGTCATTACTGTCCACTGTTTCTTTTTTCAGGCCAGCATGTACACCACGATGTGGCATGTGAGGCTTCTCGGCAGGAACGCTAATGCGCGCTCGGAACGCTCATGCCAACAACGGAAGCCAGCACGCTGCCCTGTGGAGTGCGATATTGCAACGCTTCTGAAAGCGAACCGTTTTGAGATCGCCCCCGTGCACTACGGCCCGAAAACACGTCGGCTGTAAAAAACACTCGCCTGCCCAGTGTGTGTATCCGCAGTTCCATCCTACGCAGCAGGAACTCGTGCTGGTTGACGAGGGTGACATGGGGAAGCATGGCCGGCAGTCTGTCCAGGATCGCCCGCTGTGTATCCGCCTTCTTCTTGGGAGGGAACTGGGGCCAAGCGCTCCAGTCGTGAACTTGGTCCGGGTGATCACTAGGAAAGTCCGCCGGACGGACGAGGTTCGGCTGAATCCAGATCTGTGGCTCGCTCCTAACGAAGACGCCTGGGGCTCGAGAGGTGGACGGCACGCTTTCGATGTCCGTCGACTGGGACGCTCCGGCCGGTGGCTCGCTCCTAACGAAGACGGCTGGGGCTCCAGAGGTGGACGGCACGCTTTCGATGTCCTTCGAATGGGACGCTCTGGCCGGTGGCTTGCTCTTAGCGAAGACGGCTGCGGCGCGGGAAGCGGACGGCACGCTTTCGATGTCCTTCGACCGGGACGCCCCAGCCGGTGGCTTGCTCCTAACGAAGACGGCTGCGGTGCCGGAAGTGGACGGCACGCTTTCGATGTCCTTCGCCTGGGACGCTCGTGCCGGTGACTCGCTCCTAACGAAGAAGGCTGCGGTGCCGGAAGTGGACGGCACGCTTTCGATGTCCTTCGCCTGGGACGCTCCAGCCGGTGGCTTGCTCCTAACGAAGACGGCTGCGGCGCGGGAAGCGGACGGCACGCTTTCGATGTCCTTCGACCGGGACGCTCCGGCCGGTGGCTCGCTCGTAACGAAGAAGGCTAGGGCTCCAGAGATGGACGACACGCTTTCGATGTCCTTTCTAACAAAGACGGCTGCGGCTCCGGAAGCGGACGGCACGCTTTCGATGTCCTTCGACTGGGACGCTCGTGCCGGTGACTCGCTCCTAACGAAGAAGGCTGCGGTGCCGGAAGTGGACGGCACGCTTTCGATGTCCTTCGCCTGGGACGCTCCAGCCGGTGGCTTGCTCCTAACGAAGACGGCTGCGGCGCGGGAAGCGGACGGCACGCTTTCGATGTCCTTCGACCGGGACGCTCCGGCCGGTGGCTCGCTCGTAAGGAAGAAGGCTAGGGCTCCAGAGATGGACGACACGCTTTCGATGTCCTTCCTAACAAATACGGCTGCGGCGCCGGAAGCGGACGGCACGCTTTCGATGTCTTTCGACTGGGAGGCGCCGGTCGGTTCGACGTCGCTGTCGCTGCTGGAAGTGCTGCTGCTACTACTGCTGCTGCTGCTGCTAATACTGCTGCTACTGCTGCTGCAGCTGTCGTCGCTGCTGCTACTGCTGCTATCGTCGTTGATGCTGGTGCTCGTCGACAGCTTGGAACGGTCTCCAATAGGCATCACGTAGCCGTGGAGGCTAGGGTCGAATCCAGCAGCAGCGGAGGTAGAAGCAAGGCCCGACGACGCCATCCTCGAGGCACAAGCGGAGTGGGTGGAGTGTATCGCAGCGAGCGCGACTTCAGTGCACCTGTGACGGTCGACTAGCTGATGTTTGCTGTGCCGCGACTTGCTTTGTGGCGTGCTCGAAAAGTGTGCTATTCCAGAAGGCCGGCGCGTATCTTTTTGCCTATGATGACGACCTTGAAAGTATTTAGCACATGCCCAGTCACGGCGTTTGATTTGGATTGGTGCATAGCTCAACCAACTAGGGGTGGTCGGCCACGCCTTGTTGCCTCTGCAAAATTTGCAGCGTCTTCGTTCCACGAATTTCTCCTATCCCACGAACCACAGGAGGGCGCAAAACTTGTGTCAGTTTTCCTTTGTTCTGATATACTGGACGAGCAAGTACCTCCCCCACCCCCTTCTCAGTTTCGAGAAGGTATGACCGGCGCGAAAGGACACTTCAAGAGGGATGGGCTGCTGTTTTCTATACTGAGCCGTGGGCATTCAGAGGGTGTCTATACCCGGAAATAGCATGGAAGACAACAAAGGAGACGCGAGAAACACGTCTGACCTTTACACACCCTGTTTAATGTGCAAAATACCATCTCGAGCTCCCCGGGGGAGATGGTATACCACATTCGCGTTTGACGGCTGTAATTCCCCGTGAACTTCCGCAAAATGAGTGCCTAACTTTTCGCGAATGTGGAAGCCAAGTGGCAAGCTAGATAGACTGGAAGAGAGGCAGGAAAGGGAGGCAAAATATGGGTAGATCCGGCGCAGTCGTTCAACGAGTGAATAAACGAGGCCTCGCCACCCTTCGTTTGCTTCTCCCATACTATAGAGCGGGGAGGGGGGGGGATGAATAAAATAAATCGTAAAGAAAATAATAAAATAAACAAAAAAGGCCTGAACAATAAAAGTGTACCCCCAGTCGTGGATAACAAGACGAGGTCGCAAGAACGAGTCTTCCGTACTGGTGCTAGCCGCCCGCATCTTAAACATCTTCATCGTTCTCTTTAGTTCAATTAAAACTGTTTTTACCAAAAGGACCATGAGAAAGTGGTTACTTCATCCACTTTCATAGAGATGCTGCCTAGAGCATTTCACTGCGGTGTTAAAAAAGCAAAATCCGGATCCCCCCACCGGTGGGAATCGATTTAGGCGAAGTTTTCTGTGCTGTTTGATTTGATTGACGATAATTAGCGGTGATGTTGACGGCGCATGTTCAATTTCTTCAACCTTTAGCTAAAAAAAAGTGGTGAGTTCATGTTGAGCGTTACCTTACGTCCACCACTAGTGATTGTTTGCGTATCACACAGAAAACACAGAGGGAGGGGTTTGCTTCAAGGTTGTTGTGCGCCATGCTTTATAACATCAGAGAGGGTTGAGCATATTCATTGCGCCACATTGCACATCGCATTGTGGCATGAATATTAAGTTATAATTGAAATATGGGCCTGTACGTGCAAAAACGTGTTCCTTAACCTAAGTGCACGAGCGTTCTTTTTTTTAATTATTTTGCACACGTCGAAAGGCGACATTCACGGTGGGGCCCGCGACCTCAGCCAATGCCATAAAGCTGAGTGAATTCTCGGGTTTTAAGAGCCAAAAGCACGATTTGATCATGAGGCACGCTTTACTGGCGGACGCCGGATTAATTTTGACTACCTGCAGGTGATCGTTGACGTGGCCCCCATTTGACATGTCCATTTTTGCATTTCGCCCCTATCGAAATGCGGCCGCCGCGGTCCGAAAAGCTACCGAGGCTGGCACATAAGTGTTTATTTGAAGCGTCACCGCTTTCGTAGCTTAGCCTAGACCCTACGGTGCGCTTTTTACTGCCGCTATGCTTCTTCACATCCTACCTATGTTGTCCGCTCCACATATTTGCCTGGTGCTTATTTTTCACAAATAGCGGTAACGTACCCTACCGTACTTTGAACTGAAATTTATCCAGTTTGCCCACAACCGATGTCGAGTAGTTGCGTTCCCTTTCCTTATCACGTCACCTTTTGCCGTTCACCTCTCCACCCCTATCGTATGGAAACTGCGAGCGAAGAGCGGGCAAGACTTTTGCTATCTTCGGCTGGTCGTTTCTGAGCACTCTGGAGCGCTCTCGCGAGCGGCGTTGTCTTCGACTGGATGAAAGAGGGTGCGCGCCCGCGTTCGGCTGGTTCTTCTCGATTGCTCTCCTCTATCTTGGAGCGCTCTGAGGCGCTCCGAGCCCTGTCGTCGGAGCGCCTCATCGCAGCTCCGCGTCGCTGCTGTTGGCGACGGCCCACTGTAACCTTGGTAACCTAGGCCACTGCATGCTGGCGTCTCGAGGAACGTTCGTCCCACCGGCAGGTCCGCCGGTTTTTTGGGCAACGCCGGGAGCTTTGGATAGGCGAAACATCGGACGTTGGCAGTAGTCACGTGGTTTCGCATCAGCAAAATCCTCCTCCGAGAGCGAGTCGCACATTCCGCTTGCGCGCTTGTCCCCTACCTTTGAGCTCGGGAAACGACCGATCTACCCGATTCTGCTTCGGGGCATACAGGCGACCAGTCGAAGATACCATTTGATTCACTCGTTTAGCGACAGTGTCGTTTCTAACCATTCCCCGTCCTCCTCTCCAGCATTCTATCTCGCGTCGCTCTCGAATATCACGATAGCAGAAAGGTAAGCGCCGCCATTCATTTCAATGCTTTTGCGGGGGCATCGCGGATAATTACAGTTGTCAAGCGGGTATTGTGGCGACGCTGAGGGCACATCTGCACATTCGACGAAGTGAAAAGGCACAAAAGAACTCCTCGCGTCGCCTTCCGTCTCTGCCGAGCTCCTGTCATGTATACACACGTGCTGAACCCCCCCCCCCCCCCCCCATTCCCTGACGCGGTGTTCCAGACAGAAGCAGCAGCAGTAGAGGGAAAGTAGAAGGAAGGGGCAGAGAAAGCTTGTCTTAAAAGAAATACTGGGCTGAATGCGATTAGCAATCTAGGTTAAGATGGGCGTGTGATTGGTGATATAGTATGTTATATGTCACGGCGATTATCACGAAGAGCTGTATATAATCAATGGCAGGTACCCAGAGATCCGAGTTGGCATGTAGGGAAAACTTGAAACTTGAAAAATAATTTATTCCCTGTGCGCGGTTTTCGGGTAAAAGGAAGTCATTGACTTCGAAGGGTCATCGTGCTTTGCTCGATATCAGAGGTCCTTACTAACACTGACATACTATCGTTGCCGCTGAGTCAAATAATAAACGATTATTTTGATATTGTTTCCTCACTATCTCTACGCATGCTTAGAGTTCTCTGGCCATGCGTCGTTTTTTTTTCCTTCTTTTTTTATTGACATGATACAAGGAGATGTTAGCGCACAAATGCAGCGTCTGCTACTGCTTGGGCCTTGGATATGATACATACAGCATACAGTAGCAACACACAGCATATAACAATATACAAGATAGTTACAACAATGTTGCATTGTCACATGGAAGTCAAAATAGAAAGACGATGTTACAAAGACGCACTTTAACCAATAATGCGAACAGCGGTGTAACACAACAAATAGACACTCAACCAACGAATCTAAGTGCGATAGTATCAAATGTACACCTTGACAATAAAAATAAATAATTCTCTCAAAACATTTCTTCCGTGCCTTAATAACGGCCAATTACGCCACTGTCTTCGAGAAATGTGTTTAATGCTATTAAAGCGCACATCTGCATAGCTCATCTTGGTGATGGTAGTAATATAGTTTCTTCAAATTGAGAGGGCCATGCTGTGAAGCCTATAACGACGATTTAAGTCAGCGTCTTGGTGTGTCGTGGTGCGGGCATTCTAGAAGAACGTGATACGTGTCTTCGTCAACAAAGCCACAATCACAGTGAGGAATTTCAGATCGGACAATTCTGTGTAAAGAATGTTTTGTGTGGGCGGTGCACAGCCGTTATACCATTAATAAGGTTTCCTATGTTTCTATCTAACGTAATGAAATGTTGAAATCAATGAGCGGTTCAATATAAATCAGGTCGGAACCCTCGCAATATTGGTCGAACTACGTCGTTTTGCATATTTTGAATAACGTTGCGTTTAAGATCTGCGTGTGGTTTGCATTTGTGTGCTTCTCGAGTGCCTCATAGGTTATATTAGCATTATATGTTTTCATTTTGACGCTTCAAAGAAACGTGAGCGCCGCCTGGGAGGCGATGAAAACTATCCTCTTTCGTGCCTCTCTTAAAGAAGTCATAAATATTCTCGCGCATAAGATAGCGAATAGTTCAGCCGGTAATTACTGACGATGTTGCACGATATGATTCTTCGTTATTGATGTATGGTATAACTCTTGCTGAAGTTGAAAAGTGTGTTAAACTAGAGCCATCTGTATATAGACATGGTGTGTATACTGGCGGCCGCATGTATACGGGATCATCATATCTAAGCTTTCCGGAATGTTTTAAAATTATTCCTGTTGCAAATAACGTAATTCCTGTCCTTCAGCTGAATTATTCGAAGATGCGGACATTACTGGAAGGAGACATCAAAGCACATATTCAAATAATTAATACAAATTCTATAATAAACTTCATAAATAAGTACGGCACGTTGTGCGATATAGGAATTGTAACCGATGAATTTGCAAGGCATATCCACTTGAAATGAATCTCCAGGATGACATTAGTCACGATATATAATTTCCCAAAGTGAGGGACAAAATACATGCGCGTTCGAGTTACTGTATTGTTCAACGCGTAAAAGTGCGTTTCGTTAAAAAGTCAGACAACAGTGAATTCTCACTGCGAGCTTGATGGCGCATATCTCAAAACTGGTGTCATTCCGGAAATTTATTCGAAATGTGTACGCCTTGCTACAACCCGTAACTTGCAATTATACGCCGTTAAGTTATTAATTAAGACGCAAACATGTGATTTTTTTATTTAGTTGAATATGTGTTTCGCTTCCAGCAGCGACTATATATATATGTCAGCCTCTCCGAATAATCCAGCTCAAGGACTACAACGATGTCAAGTGCAACAGGCGATTAAAAAGAAAAATTGCAGAAAACCTAAATATCATCATCCTGCATATTTGGTATAGTGCTAGTCATTGATTAGCTTTAGTGAAGGTGTCTCGTTTTGAAAGTATACCATCGATTGCCAAACTCTACTTTTGGGAGCGTAAGCATCAATGGAGGGTGTTATACGTCCGATTTGCGAAGCTCTTTTTTGGGAAGCATACAGAGATAGTTTTGTGTTTCTTTATGGATACGAATTTTCTCCCTTTTCATTATGTTTACAGCCAATGGGTGATCTTTCGCGCGCGGATTCCGGAAAAACGAAAGAGAGCGATGTTTCTCAAGTTCTCCGAACTGCAAGCGGTGATTCGCAAGCCTCTGTAATAGAAAAGCAGCTCGAAGTCGCGCGCGGAACTCCTAGGCGTATACGCGAAGACCTCTCACTCAAATTCTTTGGAGCAGCTCTCCCAAGTTCGGGAAAGCCCGCGCTATCATCATGGTGACCTCGAATCGAGACAGAAGAAATTTCAGACCAGCGCGACTCTCGATCGTGCAAGTGATTTGTGAACATCATATCTACTACATCGCGGCATCAGCTCTGTCAACAACTGAACTCCTTTCTTTAATTTCTTGAAGTGACATGAGCCGGTAATGTTCAGCGATTGCTTTTACTCAATTCTGTGCCTTTTCTATCATCTACACAACCGAAGACTGGCCGATCGCGGTAATAATTAATGCGGGCGCATCGAAATAAAGAATATAATTGCAATAGAATCATCAAATTATCGCGGCCCTGGACGCACTTCCTAGCAGAAATTGCGATAACGGCAGAGGTGTGGTGACTTAGCGCACGCACTGTCAAGATCTCGAGAATGCTCCCTGTCCTCGTGTCGGCGTACGATACGTTTCTTTTTTTTTTTTTTTTCTGCGAATGGATGACACGAACATGCACAACCAACGTGTGCTGGATGGATGGATGTTATGAGCGTCCCCTTTGGAACGGGGCGGTGGGTTGCGCCACCAAGCTCTTGCTATTATACTGCCTAATGTCCTACCTAGGTTAAACAATAAAAATAAAAAAAAAACACTCTGAACTACCACACCCAAATTTTCTGATCGCCTAGTGCCAAGTGTGCTTTTGTACGTATCCGTCTTTTTTCGTTTCCCCACTTTTCTTCCACCAATACTCCAATCGCCTGTTACTAATGCCTATTGCGTTCGTGTTTACTTTACCACTGCTCCCGCTGAACCCAAGGGCTTCAAGGAGGCCAGTGGTGCCTAAATCAGCCGCTGGGTAGTAGTTTTCACATTCTAATAAAACATGCTCCATAGTTTCCCCAGCTTTACCTTTACCTGACCAACTGCTGTGGTGGCTGCGTTCAGAGGCTTAAAGACCAGGAGAGAAAAAGTGTTTATAGGTGTCCGGATATACGGACAGATCAACCCACAGACTCTACGAAGGGTTGATTCGGGCAGTGGTCTCGTCAAGAGGTTGATTCCGGTATTTACCCATAATTTCTTCCTGGAAGCTTTATATCAAATTAATTGAATTGAAATGATTGATCCGTCCATAAACTGCCAACCAGCAAGGGATATGACGTCGGAATTTTCCGTCCACTCCTTCAAAAGTAATATCTAAATGAAATTCCTGGCTTTTCTGAGGGGCATCATATTCGGGAGAGGGTGGAGGCGGCGACTTCAGATTAATTTTGACCAGCTCTAGTTCTTCTATACGTCTAACTAACGCACGGTACCTGGGAGTTCTTCCATTTCGCCCTCATCAAAATACGGCCACCGCTGTCACGTTTCGATCCCTCGACGTCGTGCTGGAAAGCCAGGACGGGTAAAAAGTAATTATTGCTCTCAACGTTTAACTGCGCAGTTTTGTCTTTCTGTCTATCGTGTTAGCTCAGACCCTTTGCGCAGCATTTATCGACAGAGGCGGGCTCGATGAATGCACATGATTTTCTATAATTCAATAAGTGCTTAGCAGCCACGAAAAATAGGGGTTGGTGTCCGTAAAACGAACCTCTGTGTGCATGGAAATTTTCCTGATATGACTGTCCTGGCCCAAGCAAAGCGGTGAAGCGCATGAAAAAGACGAACACGGCACACACTTATACGTTTCTTTCGAAAAACGTCCGCAGGCCAAGTTCTGCGCAGAGTCTTTGTCAACGTTGCAGCCAACAATAACGCCCAAGATTTTGTACATATACATCACTTTCAAGAAACTCGAATTCTTTGGCGGTTGAGATTATCGAAGAGAGATAGAGATCGCTCTTGAAATAAATTCGAGAGGTTAATACCTGGTGGAAGGCCCACAGCATGTTATATATTTCCCGTGATAGCGATGATAACTGAAACACAAGACTCAAGGAACATGCACGACAATTAGCACACGTGTGACGCACAAATAGAAGTAAAAACCACTTTCGTAGCGCACAACGCTCGGGGCCTGCTGCGGCTCTCACTCGTTGCCGTTTTGAAAAATGCCTTTCCTGCTTGCAACTCCGGACCAGGAAGGCCCAGCGATCAAATATGCGAGTGCACGGGCATCTTTCTTTTTGTTGTTGTTGTTGTTGTTGTTGCACCTTGTCAACAAGGTGAATGTTTGTTTCATTGCTTGCATTTACGAAAATATTCAAGGATTCCAACTACTTCTGACGTGCAGCCAGTATTGGTGTAGGTCATTTGTGATGCCTCATCTACGATGTGATTGTGTGATCAGTCAGTCTTCGCTACCACTGGCACTAGCGGGACGAGGCCCACCTGTCACGCTGTCAGCTCCCCTTAGGAAAACTTGTCAGGAAAGTGAACTTGTCGAAGGGGATGACATACGGGAGCTTCTCGTGCCACCGGGCTAATCGTCACACGGAAAACTCGAGTTCGGAGCTGGTTTACGATGTTACAAGCAATTTCTTTTGCTTGCCGCACATCACCAGGTGTGGCCATTTTGAGCTGAGAAGCGCAGTGCATACAATGCGCGCTAAAGACCGCGTCTTATCTCTTGGCGCCGCGGAAAGAGCTTAAATTTCACGCGAAACGCCGTTTGCCCTTCTCCTCGCGGAGGCCCTGCTCTGCGCCTACATACATGGCAGTGCTGTGACGTCACTCACAGTCACACGTGACTTCGAGATTTAATTAAGGCAACCTGAGTTATTTCTTTAATCTGTTGCTTCAATAGACGAAGTGAAGTTAACAACAATAATGAAACAATCAAACCGGAAATCAGCGTGTTTGTTGTTTACTTCGTACCGCAGCAAGAGGGATGTACTTCCGTTTCCTCCTATTGCTTCCTTCTCATTTTCTATCGTGTTCCCGCACCGTCTTCTTTCATCCTCTCGTGTCTGCCTCAGTGCTCGTGACTGTGGCACTGACTTATACCGCATAAAATAAACCTGGAAGCTGCGGCCCTACTACTGTACCCGCGTATTTGTAAGAAAGAATAAACCCGACTTACGTATACCGTTAATCAGGTGTTTTCTTGTCAAACGAGACAAACGAAATAGCTCGCGCGCGAGACCGTCACTGGAAGTGCGCCACTTAACAAAAAAGCAGCTTCCAAACTGCAGATTGAAAGGCTAAAAGAGGAGGGGTTCCCACAGACAGTTTTAACTTCAGTTGTAGAGTGCCTGCTCCAGAAGATAAAAGGTAAAGAAAGAAAAAACACGCAAGGATAAACCAGCAGATGAAGACCCGTAGTCATACCGTACTCTCACCGTGTAGCTCACTATCTGAAAAAGGTCGCGGGTAAATTCAGTCCCAGTTGTTTTCTCAGCCGCTTCAAAACTTGCTAGATTGTGCGCTCGCGTTAACAACCAAGAAACGGAACGCGCGACCTGCGGAACCCAGCATACCGATCCACTTGTCAGTAGCAAGGAAGGGGTGGTATATCAAATTCCGCTCTCATGCAAAAAAGTTTACATTGGACAAACGGGGCGATGTTTAAATGAAAGGCTAAAAGAACACGAACGCTCACAGGAAAAAGGAACTGGTTCCAATATGGCCATCCATTGCAAAGGGTTCGGGTGCAAGCCTCTCCTACGACATACCATTCTTCTGGACAGAAGTCGAGACAGTGTTGCCCTTCAACTGAAGGAAGCCTTCCACATTGAAAAGAAGGGCCTTGAATGCGTCAGCTAACTATCAAACATTCTCTATAAAAGTGAAGTGTGCTTTTTAGAATACCTTAGTTAGAACTGAGCACGTTGCTGCACCGTCTGCGCTTGGTGAAACATCTTAATCTTTTAGTTTTTAATGCGATACTCCCTTACGGCGGTGTTTTGTCAATCGCGTAACCATTATCATTTGTGGTCCTTTGGCCCTATACACCACGTCTCATTGTCGCGACCGTCATCTTTTACAATTCTTTCATCGCCTTTTGCCTGGTTACCATGTCATTTTCGAGAACGTGAGTTGCGCTTCCAGATTTGCGTATAGACCGTTTCATCGGGCGAGGAGGATAGTGCGCGCGGAGAGCCTTTCCTCCTCTCTGGCTTGGGCGATCCGGCGTGGCGCTGCTTGAATGTATTGCTGTCGCGTGCTGCGAAACGATTTCGAGATGTTTTAGATGGTACTTTGTGAAATTTACGCCATGTCCGTTCATATAAGGTCGTCAGGGAAGCCTTTCTGTGCATCGGTAACTACAGTAGGCGGAAATATCTCTTGGGGGCGCAAAAATGTGACGCGTTTTATCAGCCGCGGTGTACGCAGTGTGTGTACGCGGTGTGTGTATATGTTGTGAACTATTTTGTTTATATCGGTTTTAATTTAACAAAGAAAACCGGTGTCTTTGTATTAGCAGCATGAAATGGTAAATCTGCTCGCTATCTGATCGCTTGGCGTAGGGAGTAAAACAAAGCATAAGAGCGCATGCTCGTGCACGGCCAACCTAAGGCAACCACGAAACATCTAAGCGGCAGGCGCTATCAAATATTTGTGATGCACCGGCATCGTTCTCGCGCATTTCAAGTCTAGTAGGCTTCAAATTACCATATGTCTACGCTAGCCTTCCTGCATGAGGCCGATGGCGCTGCTCAACACAGTGATCACAGTGGTTGGTGAACTAGCACGATACATATATAAGCTGTGCGCTTCGTCATTGCCTTTTTGGCCTGCATACAGCCATAATATATGAGAGGGATCGCAGAAAAAGAATGCGATGGCTATTTTTGAGGACAAGCTTTCCGTAATACGTGTGAGTGCACCGTAGAGAATGGAACGAACACAACCTAAAAAAAATTCGGTTATCATCATCTTTCTCGAAAAAGCAAGAGAAAACGGGCTAACGCCGCAATAGGACCTCGCATAGTCACGCCGCACAACGTTTATAAATATATAACCGCTAATGAAGTATGCTTGGACCATGCGGTATATAGAACAAAGATATATGTAATCCAGCACCTACCACTGCTTAGGACGCTCGCGCAGTTCGATCGTAAACAGTCCCTTTGCTGGACAAGCTTAATTCAGACTGTAAGGTATGCTGCTATTACTTGCCAAAACTATTTTATTCAGGGGCGGAAACCTCATCCATCGAACCAAGTAGTCACGCAGTGTAACCTGTAGCGAATAGTTTGAACGCTTGTCAAAGTAAAACATCACAGCTCCTATCGTAGCAGAACGGTACCCACGCTGTACGATCGTCGCGTATGTTTCATGGCTCCTAATCCGCAGCTTAGAAATAGAGGATAATACTGCCATAAGGCCACATTAATGATTGGAACATTCAGAAATACACAATTGATCCCCGTAGGCTCAAATGATCGTAGGCTCAAATATGCGCGCGCACATCGCGCTGCGTGTTCCGTCCACCTCAACGCCAGCGGAAATTCCGGCCATGACGCCTTAAACCACTTCAGCACGTCTCACAGAACCGTTTACCACGTAGAATACGCACGTCATACTAAAC
This sequence comes from Dermacentor andersoni, assembly GCF_023375885.2. Lineage (NCBI taxonomy): Eukaryota > Metazoa > Arthropoda > Arachnida > Ixodida > Ixodidae > Dermacentor > Dermacentor andersoni. The sequence goes on from NC_092817.1 coordinate 115,341,231, forward strand.
AGACCGCACGACCGCGAAAACAAACGCCAGAACGTACCGCCGAGCGTATACCTGCCATGCAAAAGACCGCTTTCACCCAAGCCAGTATGGCGCTGCTCATAGGCGGCGCCACTGCGTTCACAATATGGCGGCGCCTACGAAAAAATGGTCTATACATCTTGTGTTTCTGAGAATAAAGCATCAGTGGTCAGTAAGCGCTCGTCCGTGTGTCTTCTTGTGTCGTCTGTTTGGCGCTTTAGTACATGAGTAACATGCATCAACTAGCCCAACAAAAAGTTTTGCAGGACAGAGTGTCTTTGTTGGCTTTGATGCTCGCATACTGAGATTATGGGTTCGCGGCACCTGAAATAATTCTTTCTCTGTTATGAATGAACTGCCGTGAAAACATATTGTAGTAAAACACGTGTTTTACTACAATAAGTACTACAATAAGGAGTACTCCTTATGGTGCACGTAATAATTTACAATATATAACCAAAATTTATTAGTGGGCTGCTGAAGGGCGCTTCAAATCGCCGTCAAATTTGTGAAATATGATCTTTTTTTAACTAGTGGCTCATTTTCTTTAGATGGGATTAGACAATACAGGGTGGTATGAAATAATTGCAATCAGGTGACTCATGAACTTGTATGCCTTCTAACGCAAAGCTTTCTTTGCCTCTTCCTTCGGGTTTCCCACTGTTGCTGCCGCTGCTGTGGGCTGCGGTGGCTGCTGCTGTCCCATACACCGCCTGGGGGGGGGTAGTTCAGAGTGTGTATATAAATAAACCAAGGAACATGTAGGATAAGCTTAAAGGGTCCTTCAAACGGTTCGATCAAATTTTGTAGACGCGTAGGGTACAGCTTAAGCAGAACATTCGCACCACAATTTAAAGCAAGCGTTACGTATTAATGGAGCTACAAGCGATTACAAGTTACCCTCCTCCCTAGCCATTCTTTTCCTCCTCAACTCCTTCGCCGAGCGATGGGGGCTAAGCTCCGCCTTGACTGGTTCTGCGTGATGATGCGACGTCACAGCGTCCACTTCCGGTTGTTTTGGAGCACCACTGCACCGACAGCTGAAGGCTGCACTCATCGCTCGCCAATCCCGAACTTCATGGGTTGACGAACTTCTCCTCGTGATGCTCGGAATTCGCTCGGCGATGAAAGAAGACCTCGGGTGCACAGCAGCTGAAATTGTGTTTGGCACCGCCCTTTGCCCGGCTCGTGCCCCATACCTGTCACCGCCTGACGTACATCAAGCAGCTTCGGCACCTGTGTCAACGTCTGCGACCAACGCCCACACAACAACAGTCCAACTATGATGTCTTCGTAAGCAGAGACCTTGCTTCATCAAGCCACGTCTTTGTGCGACACGAAGACATCCGGCCATCTCTTACGGCACCATATACGAAGGCCCTTTCAAGGTGCTTGGGCGTACCGACAAGACCTTCAGTGTGACAGTATACGGCCGCATGGACGTTGTTGTGTACATGCTGAACTCATCTATTTCGGTTCCATTTCTTCAAAGTTAAACGGTTGAACCGGCACGAAACGCACCTAATAAAACGTCCTTCTCCCCCACAGGGGGGCGACTTGTAGCGGCGCACCTTAAGCACGGTCCCGATTGCAGCGCCACTACTGCGTTGCGAAATAAACGCGAAAGACGAGCGAAATAAAGACAGATGGCACCTCTGCGTTGTTTCAGTGCTGACGTGCATTCCGCCGCTCGTATTCACGTGGCTGTCTGTCTATAAGCGTCGTATATCGCGACCACTATAAACTTTGTTGCGATACCATGCACTCGCCTTTCTTTGTGAGGCAGTTTGTCGGCTTTCTGAACGCCATGCAGCTGCTGCAAATATATCTGTGTCGATTCAACAGCGAACAGTAACTTTAGTCGCCGACGAGCAATGAAGCAGCGGCGAGTAGGCCTAATGGTCTAAGCAGTGTGGCCGTCACGAAAACTCACTGTTGGCCGATTTGGTAACAGGCTGCAAACCGTTGCGGAATGTGTGCCACTTAAATGTTAGTTCAGCTGGGACCGAGGATTGAGCCGAGTTTTCCTGTGCAGGTTAGATTGACGACATTTAAACCTGCGTAACGTCTGTCTTGAACACAACACCACCGGCATTCCTATAATCATCTAAGTGGTCGGAGTTACGGATGGTTTAGCAATTTACGAAATATGCACTTCTTTTCTTGCTGTTGCCTTTACCAGCATCTCGTTATCCTTGCGATTGGTCATGCAGACCGTTAGCAGAAGACCATTAATAGAATTCTGCTAATTTGATTTTTCAGTTTGTTTGATCCCGACCGAAGGTTCCAGCCAGCATCTGTGCATGTCTGTTGGCCTAGACTCGTTATTTTGATCCTAAAATTGGCCTTCGCTGAATAATTCAAACTTGAGTTGTCAACATGCACGTGCCTGACCTCGATGGTGGTGGCAATAGCAATACACTTTCGCAGCAGCTTAGGAAGCGATGAATGCCATGAACATGCATCATCCACCAGAAATGCCTATTGTCAGCCTTCCCTAGTAGGATTTTAAAGCAAAAACGATATAGCGCATTAAATGGTTACGAAGTTTACTCAATCCGCATCCTTCTTTTTTCTTGGAAAATTGGTCTGAAAATTGCCTGCTCGTGGTGGAATCGGATACAATACAAAACCACACGCGATGGCAGCGGCTATCATTCTCACGTGTGATGACGACGTTGGTGAGGTGGCACTTTGTCTTTGATTGCAAAAGCTCATTCTAAGGATGTTTATTATTGTTGTGAAGTTGTTTCATAAGCCTAGAATATCAAACGCAATGGATTGTATGAAAGACGTGTTGTGGTTTGTATCGATTAAGATTGAGTAACAGTTAATGATGGATGTTAAGTGTAAATTTCTATTCTCTGAAGGTAGAGTTTGCAGATTTCGTCTTTTTATATTGTCAAAATAGACGGCATGCTACACTTTTCTTGCTAAAAAAATTGGGCGCACATTAAACTTCTACTTTAAACACGGAAAGTGGGTGCGAGTTAGAATTGGCCAATACTGATCAAACCATCAGCAGTCATTTGGCTTTTCTTTTTTTCTGCATCTTGTTAAATTCAGCTTGCTGAATAACCTGATTTCTTCACTTCCGTAAAGGTCGCATCAACAGAAGTTAACTGTATATGTGGACATGTTGGATGATTTTACTGGTAAACTTCTGTCGGTAAGCTTTTGCAGCCGAGAGTGCATGGCACATACCACCTAATCAGCATCATGTGTAGGTGCACCACTTTCAGGTGGCCCTCTTCACCACCGCATGGTAAGCATTTGGCGTGTTTCTTTTCATACTTCAAATTCAGTTCAGTATGCAACTATTTACTTGGGTCTAACTCGCTAAAGCACGACATGGGCATTACAATAACAATCAAAACGGCCCATAGGTTGTGACCAAATCCCTCCCCCCCATATCTTGAAACCTTCTTTCCAACTTCGGAAGCTGTGCCTCGCCATACTTCAGGTGCTCTGCAAGCGCAAGATGTTTGTCGTGACAAAATGAGGCTTGGTGCAATAGGAATTGGCTGCAATAAATTTTATTTTTTCATGTGAAAACTTACCGCCATTTCCTTCTTAAATGTACCATGATAACCTGGTAAGGGAACTGTCCCAACCCAAGGAAAGTACGACGCGCTGCATAAAGCCGGTTTCCAAAAGTTTGCTTTGCCTAAATACAAGCCTGTTAAGGGGCGAAGCATAACAAGTGTGGGAACGGGCAATTGTCACGGGACACAGTATCTATTCCGTAAAGGCACCCTGAAAAGATTTTGACAAATTTCTACAAACGTACTGACTCGTTAGAGTAGGTCCTTCTGATCATTAATTGACGCATCTAAGCGCTCTGCGTAAAGCGTCTAATTTATTATAAGGTTTTAAAAATGCAAATCACTGCCGATCGCAGCACACTGCTCGGCGGAATTTTAAGCCGCCCCTACCCATATGACGCAAATCACCCATATGACGTCAGTGGGACGAGCTATCCGATTGGATGACTAGGGCGCGTGATCGATAATTTTACCAACATTATGGTAAACAAATAATGTTCGTAATAGTTGGAATGTTAGTTCATCATCATCATCAGCCTGGTTACGCCCACTGCAGGGCAAAGGCCTCTCCCATACTTCTCCAACTGCCCCGGTCATGTACTAATTGTGGCCATGTTGACCCTCCAAACTTCCTAATCTCATCTGCCCACCTAACTTTCTGTCCCCCCCTGCTACGCTTCCCTTCCCTCGGAATCCAGTCCGTAACCCTTAATGACCCTCCTCATTACATGTCCTGCCCATGCCCATTTCCTTTTCTTGATTTCAACTAAAATGTCATTTACGCGCGTTTGTTCCCTCACCCAATCTGCTCTTTTCTTATCCCTTATCCGTATGTTAGTTACTTTGTTTTTATGAAAGAAAGTAGCATGAAGGGAATGCACAAGGAAAGTGTTTCAGTACACTTAAGCCCTTCGGCCACACAGCAAGTGTCGTCTGCTTGTGTTACAACGTGCTCCGTCTTTGACGAGAGCTCCGGCGTCAGTGTCGGTCTGTCTTTTCGCGAGCGCTATGATTCGACTTTGTTGCGTTGTGGACTGCAAACGTAGCGACTGGCAATATGTCAAGCTGCGACATCGTGTCTCTCTGTAAGCCAGTACACGAGCGGACTGGCTGAAGCGCATCGGACTGCCGCTATCCGATCGGCGCCAGAATTTGCGCGATTGCAGCCGTCACTTTACACCGGAAGATTACTAGCGCAATAGCGTTTCGCGCGTCCCGTATTAGGGTAAGCGCAAGCGCAAGGGGACAGGGCCTGGCCGTGTCTCCTTGCGTGTTGTTTCATGGGATGAACAGAAGCGCAAATGTGAGTGGTCTGGAGGGTGCAGCCACTTGGTGGCATCGAGCTCAACCACATACAGCAGCAGTAACAAAATGTATTCTTTGCTGCTGGTGTAAATTTTTCGCATTAGTGTTTTAGCATGTTGTTTTTGGTAATGTTTAAAATGTTTTACACTTGGTAAGAGCAATAATAGCTCTTTCTTTGGCTGGTTCAGCTCTGCGCTAAAGGGTGGTTGGACTATGGAGACTGGTCAGGCAGCTCACGTATGTCTATGCTAATGTTCCTTCATCAGCTTGAGTTCATGCCTCCACCGTTCCGTCGAAACACCCAGCTAGCCTGTGGTTATCGGAATACCAGACACGTTCGACGCTGCGACATAATGCTCGCAACACACGCTGTTTCGATAGCTCTCGCTTGGGGTCGACGGCCAAGCGGCTAGCGGAGAGGTTTCGCGCAGGCGGGCTCCAAAACAACCGGAAGTAGACGATGTGACGGGGCTTCGTGACGCAGGACCAGTGAAGGCGGACCTTAGGCCCGATCCCTCGGCGAACGAGTTGAAGAGGAAAAACATGGCTCGGGAGGAGGGAATATTGTAATCGTTTGTAGCTCCATTAATACGTAACGCTTCACTTAAATTGTGGTGCGGACGTTCTACTTAAGCTGTAGCCTACGCGTGTACAATATTTGGCCGAACCGTTTCAGGGGCCCTTTAATTATACACGCGTCCACCCACGATCTCCTGTCCCAGTGGGGGCACCAATATGCCTAATAAGCATGATGCTAGACCTTTTCGGATGTGCCTGTGGCGATTTGAGCCTTTAATGGCAGTAAAAGGCTTGCATTCATTTTTACGGTCTGCCCGATTTCACGGACGTTTTCGCGGCCTTTACGGAGTGCGAAAAATCGGATGTTGACTGTACAGCTGACGAAGAAGATGCTTCCAATTGTCCGTGGGGCGAAAGCGCGCTAAAGGAGGACCACAAACGAAATGACCTATGCCTTGAGGAATGAACGGGAAAGGAAGCCTGCCGTCACTTTTTTCAAGGAGCTTGAGCTCAAAAAACAAAGTGTTGGCTGACCCTGGTGTTCCTCATCCAAACGAAAATAAACTCGCTAACGCAGTGAAATGCAATACTGAGGTGTTGTGCGCAGGCTGAGAGTATGTCAGGAGAGTTGAGATTGGCACACCAGCTGTTGAGAATCTCATTTGTGACAAAGTTCGTGCCTCACACCAATGAGCTTGCTATAAATTGATAAAAGTATCTCATGTCATCTTCAGTAACGGCGTGCACATTTGTAGAAGCGACCTATTTTTGCCATTTCTGCGCAGTGGTAGCAAGGAATACAGCATGAACTTTAAGCTTACAGCAAATTAAACGTACTACTAACCTAAATTACTTCCAGTTTGCTTTTGAGTGATATGTATCATTACAGAGTATCGCTTTGGTGAAGGCACTACCATGTTTTAGGCGACGCTTGATGTAGGGCATGTCGGTAGCAACCTTCAAATACATAAACTTTTTTTCTCTCTTGATATGCTTGAGGCTAATAAATAACTTGTGCATGTAGTTCGAGCGGGGGGTTTAATCCTTTTTATGAAGAAGCGTAGCATGACTGACTTTGCGATATTCAAATATTTAGTTACTCTATAATGACTCATCATAAAATGCTCAAGTTATTCGATCACCTTGATTTGCTTTCAGTGGAGTCTCAAGCACCATCTATATTTCACACATATGTATCGACAGTTGACCATAATTCGTGACTCAAGTGGATATTCGAAAACGTTTGTTTATGTATGCATCTCATTTTTATTCATATTTGAGAATGTTCCACTCGATTTGCAATGAGTTTTACCATATTTTTTTTCATACTTATCTTATTCGCTGTGCATTTTACTAACCCCTCGCTACAGATTTTTTTTAATATAAAATAAGTGATACACCTTACTATTCAAACTGGATTAAGTCATTTCTTAGCATGCTTACTAGAGAGTGACAGCATCGGGCGACATAGTGTCAGCGTGTCTTGATGTATAAAAAAATTCTGTGTGACTCAGGCAAATTTGCAAAGGCACTCAGGGAAAACCTGGAAAACACTGGGAATTTGGAAATGTCAACTTGGTAGACACCCTGGTACCTTTAGTAATGGAAATGTGAATAACACCCACCATTCACCATAAAGATGCTTAAACCCGCAAAAGGTAAATGAGATAAGGTGCATCTTGCGGGTACGCCTGTGAGATACACCTCTCCTCTACTTGGCGAACAAGGCAACACGTCAAATGGACTCACGCAGAAAAGAAGCGTAAAAGAACGATTACTATAGTAGAATACACCTTAACAAAATAGCAGTTGGCAAACAAGGCACACGGACCGCGCAGGGTTTTGTTATTCTTCCAGCAAATCACAGAAGCAAAGAAAATCGTCGTCGTGTGGCCTTTTCAAAATGGCGTCGTACTTGATACCTCCGGAGAGTCTGCTTTTCTTTAAGAGCCTTTTCATCGGCGGACGCAATGATGTGTGCAAAAGACATGGACGAAATGTATGAAGTCTGGCCATTTCACTCTTCAAAAGTCTCCGGTACTGTTCATTTGACTGCTGAACCCGTTTTACTCATGAGACTTCACTGCCAATTGAAGTGAAACTTGAGAGTAAATAGTTGCAGCGAAGCAAGCATTTTATTTCACTTCAATGAAGACTTAGGCTTTCGCCATTGGACTATAATAGACGAGGGAAAACATAAAATTACGCGCTAATAAATATTTTTGAAGTTACCGCCTTATTTGGGAAACAGGAAACCTTTAGAAGTATAAATTATTTGCAGCCTCGCGGAGGAACCAGGGCTGGCGGTTATGAGGGCGTGGGTGGGACTTCCGTGCAGACTTAAGTTCAATCCGACTATATAGTCGCGTTTTTTAATCGCCTCTGGAAGAATTATAGAGAAATATTTTTTTGCGGAACAATCACAATTCTTTTGGATCCCTTGTTTAGTGATCTACCAAGTTAAGCACCTAAAGCGACTCATATTGTTAATTGGGAAGTTGTATAACGGTGCGTGGCCACCAGTCACATACAGCAAAGGACGCGGCAGTTTTAAACGCACTTCACCCACCGCGGAAGGTTAGAAAAACACCCACATAAGCACAGCAGAGAAGTGGCAATGTCAGGCGGCTCGACTGATGCCTGTTGAAGCGTGATTCAATACACACTGAATTATTCTCACTTCCGGCGCCATTTTCTCTACTTGCCTTTTAAATAAATAGATGTTGATCCATACATATTTCAATAAACAATTTTAAATTTCTTACTTTTCGCTTTTCCTTCCTGCAGCTGTTGCCTTGTCTCTCTGCCTTAGTATATCACTTAATTTCTCAATCTTTGCGACCCCTGTTTCCAGTTTCCTTTGCACGAAAAGTGCTGTACAAATAGAGAAAACCAGACTACGTAACAGCTGACAGTCACATTGCTTATAGGTTTCAGGGTTATTGCATGGTTTTATGATGCACGCTGCCTCGCATTATTTTATTTTCCACTTCATCTAACCCATATCACGGGTATACGGTTCTGAGGGTCTGCCAGCGTCGCGGCGAGCCTTCGTTCGAGGAAATAATGAAGCGAAAGGAAAAGTTAAGCGCAGCTGGTGTTTTCTCCCGCTGCAATTTCTTTCACAAGCATACAGACAGACTGACCTCGAACCGAATCCCTTTCCTGGTCCCTGAATGCATACAGAAAGACTGACCACGAACCGATTCCCTTTCCTGGTCCCTGGATCAGTTAAAACAAAGAAGGTTGAACTAACCAAGCAACAGCGATGCGCGTGCCCGTTCAATAGATGGTGACAACTGAACGCTTCATGAGTTAATCGTGCGGGCAGCGAATCTATGAGAAAGCTGGCCTTCACACCTCAAGAGATGCGAATAACTATCGCCATCCAAAAGGAGTGAAAAAGGCAGCAAAATGTTGACCGCCTATTAGCTGTCAAGTTTCACGTTTGATTTCGCGGAGCTTAAGCAATGTGTCTCAGGAGTGGTGGCACTGCAGGCGGGGCGCTGATGGCGGTGGGGGGGGGGGGGGGGGGGGTTCACGAGTACGTGGCTGCATTCTGTGCGTAATGGACTTTTTCTGAGGTATGCAAGGGTACTAGGGTGTTCTTATTTATCTGCGGTGAGCGCTTCCGCTTTGTTTTCTTTCTTTTCAGGGTGACAACCTACCTGCAGCATCGCCATGTGTGCAGCTGGTGTATTTTTCTATACCTCAGTAGGCACACCACCATTGCATTCTTTGTCTTGGTTGTACTGTAAAATGTCATTAAACAAGGAAAAAAAAGGGACTGTTTGTACTCACAAATAAATATTTATTTATTACTGTTATTACATAAACAGCCTTGAGAACTTCAGTCAGCGCGCCTGTCTTGTACCGCTGTTGACTGGACGCCTGAGAAAAAAAGCAAAAAAAAAATTCAGATTACAATAATATTCTGAGCGTGGTTTCTTCAGCTGTAGAAAGGAAAGAGACTGAGAAAGAAGAGGACAGTGAAAAACAGAGGTTTGCAAAAGAAACAGCCAGCATGGAAAGCACAACACCCACCTAGTAATGCTACTGGTGACGGCGATGAAGTCGGCACCAACAGATTGCCGGACGACCGATGCGCTGACGATGTATCCGTTATCGTCCACAATCCCAACATTCACTTGGATGTGGTAAGTGCGGTAGCACCTCAGAGTGATCTGCAAGACAAAGGAGGGCAGTTTCTGGTATTGAGCTTTTAGTTTGGAGTGGGGAAAGGAAGGCCTTGGTCTAGAGAACAGACTGCATGCTTATTTTTCGTTATTCATATGACACATATTTGCAAACAAATGGACTCGTCGTCCAAGCCTTGCAAAAGTGTATGTCCAGTGAAGCTGTTAAAAACCACCACTGCAAACACTGAGGGGGTTATGCGACACGTAATTGCTTTAGAATAATGGAAATTGTGACAGCACGCTGCCCCTTATAGCGGTGCTGCAACAACATTGAAATAATTTGTTGGGCTGGTTCTTTTAAATGCAAAAGGCTAGGAACGTCGCTTCCCACGTCGCATGCTGCCATCACTGTGGCAACTTGCGCAGCAATAATCTTTATCGGGAAATGTATGCAGGGAGGGCTGCGTGCTTTGCATTGTTGTAGAATACAATGTAAGCCCAGTTTACCGATAAAATAAATAAATAGTCCTGAGCAAGACCCCGTCGTACCCCATGAGTTGATGTTAAGCTGGTGCAGGAACTTCAGTTAAAATTTAAAGGAGCACCACACTCTACAGGCAACGGGACTAGTGCGCAAGGCAGATCTAACCCTCTAGACAAAAATCTAAGCAGCTCGACATTCTAGAATGTCACAATGCGCAAAATATTTCTTTCAGACCGCCTTTTAAATGATATAGTCAACAGGCGTTCAAGTCCTACAAGTATCAGTCTATAATGTATATATCGACGCTGCAAAATACAAGAAGAATGTGTATGTGGTAAACCGAAGCATGTCGCGGAACCTTCGGCGGGCCCCGGCAACTACGCGCTCTGTTCCGCTAAGCTGACCGTTCACAACGAAAACAAGGAATCGATGACTGCCAACTACTGATGACATACCAGTTTGTAATAATTATGAGAGCGCTATTAGCGTTCCAATTCAGTGACGAAGGTTGCCCGTCCAGGAAGACTAAAAGGAGTGCCGGTTTCTTCCCGCCTTGCACTTTCTGAATGCTGCTTGAATGTCCCGCGGAAGTCTACGGTCGCCTCCGGAGGGACTTCACGGAAATACGTGAATTCGCAATGAACAGCGATCTGGCTTCCCAATCCTTTACAGCTTCTTATCCCTCTGTGATACGAATTTTATCACTGATGTGAAAAATTTATACTTCGTGTATTTATATTACAAAAAACAGTGAAAGGAGTATGACCACAGTCAACTGCTTTCGGCAACATATCAAAGATTTATCATGAATTGCACGCAAATTAAGGTGCGGGAGGGAGAGTGTGTTCCTTGGACCTTTTGAATTCGGAGTCATAAACGATGAGAATTATGCCCACAGAATATTCGATGAACGCTAAACTTGTGCAACTCCAGACAACTGCTATGCATTACACAGCATGCTCCACATAGGCGCAACACAGAGGCGACACATGGACATTTGCGAAATAATGGGGGGCACCACGCTTATCTACGGTCCTCAGTTGAGGAGATATGTAAATTATCTGACACTAAGAGTTCTAGGATCAGCGAATGTTTCTTGTAAAGCGTTACGATATCAGCACGAATCAGCGTGCCAGAGGTTTAAAGTCGGCCGCCCGTCTTTAAAAGCAAATAAGTATAAAGTTGTAATATATTTTCTCAAAGCTTTACTTTCGCCGTATTAGATTGGTTTATATAAGAGAAAACATTTCTGATGTTTCACATATTGAATGTCACGCCAGAGCCCTTGCAGTCAGTGACGTCACGAATTTCAAAACATTTTTCCACGTTTCGGCCGCTGCTGTTAACTAAACGATGTTGAAGCTCCTGAATTTCATTTTTTGGCTGTTCTACAATACAATGTAGTCTACCTTTACCGATAAAATCTAGGCCCAAGCAGATGCCGTCAAAATTCATTTTCAAATTCAAATCTGGTTAGGAAAGTTCAATGGGTCGTCGACCCCGGTTTTGCTCGTTGGCGTTTTTTCTGGTCCCCTCGCATGACACGGTTTTTCTTTTAAATTACGGAACGCAATTTTCTAATGCAGCTGAGATTTTTTTTATTGTTTGTGTGCCTTTCAAATCACTCCGAAATTATTTTTGTGAAACGCAATCAGTCGGTATAGGGCAGGTCATCATTGCGATCACCAAGAGGCAAATTCAAGTGCGCTGCGTAACGCGCCTAATATTAGGTTTTAATCATCTGCATCGCCGAATATCACAGTGGCGTCACTCCGCCCCTTTACATCCAGCTCTACCCCCTCTACGTGGAATGAGTGAGCGATGTCACTCATTCGAGAGATCGAGATCTGACAGGCTTTCCACACGGGGTCAACGAGAGCGCTTGGAGCAATGCCGCCTGCATTAGGGTATTTACAATTGCACACGTATACACACTAATTTGTGCGCCTTCGAAAAGAAATGCACAAATGCAATATATGTAGAGGTTTCTTTGAAACAGTAGCGCGCTTCTACCTGAAAATGCACGAGGGTCGATAGTCTGCTACAGCTTGCGAAGAAAGGAGTTGCGACACTGAATTCTAGCGGGAAAGCGTTCTGTACCACAGGCGGAAATCATATCGGTTCCACGAAAATCGTATCGGAGGCCCTTCGTTCTACACTTGTAAGCTTTTTACGAGTCTCGAGACGTTGAAAGGGGTTGACAACTGACCGGAATGTGGTGTGAGACGTTGGAAATGAAAGTACCATGATTTCCAACACGCTGTGCGCGATTTAAGCAGGAATTACAATATTAAATTGGCAAAGAAAGTCAAACACGTGTAAGTGGCATATATTCTGGGGACGCTTCGGTGGCGGTTACTCAATGCACGAACGTCTGTATGTACAGATAGACCGTTTCGCGTCAACGCGCTGTGGAAAATGATGCCCACCGTAGCAGACGACGCTGTGGTCGCGTCGGGCGACGAGGACGTCGAAATACCAGTGGTCGCGCCCGTCCTGTTCGCGAATGATGACCATAAGCGCACCGCGTAAACAATGAAGTCGAGGAGAAATTTCAAGGAAGTCTTCCCGATTAGTATTCACTGAAAGGCATCGTCGCCCGCAAAGCGCGCTCCTCCGTCCTACGGATAAACAATACACCTTGGTAGGTGCAGCCTATTGCAGAACCTCGTCAAATGTCATTGCGGCCAGAGATTGAAGTAGGCCTTCCTTCCAAGCAAGGAATGTCTATCCACAGGGCCTACACTTGCGTATTTCTCTTTCCGGCAGGTCGCGCGGGCCTTTTTAGGAAAGGCATGCGTGGGTCACACAAAGCGGCATGCGGATACTGCGACATCACTACCGTTTCCGACTCCCTTTGAAAAAAAAAAAAACAGGTTGGACAACAGAATATGCGGAAGAGCCACAGTTTACTGAAATCGACAAAAGAAACTATTTCGTCCTTGAAAGAAGATAAGTATATATCACGCCATGGTCCTTTCTCTTTATTTTTCAGGGATCCATGCGTTAGGTGCAAGGAGGCGTTGCAAGTAACAAGGTAACTATCAGACAAGCTTCGACAAGTATAGACGTAAGTTCCGTGCACCATTCAACCTATAGTCGTTACATCACCGCGTCCGTTAATTGATCCATATTCTATAACAGCGAAAATTACGGTAATCAGAGCTTCTTCTTCTTGGGGCATTCGGTCATGTGTGCCGCATTTTTTTTTAACTAGATATAGTGACCCGGCAGAAATCAGGAAAGGCGGAGTGTAGTATTCTGTAAGGGTCCAAATAGTGGACATGTCGATTTCGCCTACTGCTAAAGTTCTGCTTAGCTGGGCTGTAGTGCGAGTCAGAAGGAAACGGGCACCTTTAGCTAATTTAGCAGCATACGATATGGAAATGTCTACTAAGTGGCCACTTGTAGAAAAGCCCCCTAGGTAGCAACCACTATAATTGTAAGACCACGTTGCTCCCTGGGCTGACAAAAAATCGTACAGTACAGCACGGTAACAAGGTGTAGCACCCGCGCAGTCTTGTGCTGTTCACGGATTCCCCAAATGTCGCTGGGCCAGCTTTGAACGATCGCACACTGCACTTGAACTGAATATTTACGGCACTAGAGCTACGTAAAACCCAGGGCCTTCTGACCAGGGGGTTAGTGCAAAGCGTATACGCTTCGTCAAACTCGCTATGTATTGTGCACCTTACGAACGGCGACCTAACTAGCAAGCGCGACTAAAATGGGGAAGCGGCGAACGAACTCTTACCGGAGGCGGTTTCGGGAGCTTTTTCTTGTTGGAGAAGAGCTTGAGCTTGGAAAACGAAAGCACGCGGCCGTTCAACCAGGAACCGGGCCGCGGTGAATCTGGGTGGCAGTACTGACCAACTGCGAACGTGCAAGGATACACTTTAGGGCTTATATTCACTTCGCCACAAATAGGCAAACACAAAAATGTAAAGAAAAGCGCCTCTGTCGAGAGGCCGCAATAAGGCCGACGACGGTAGCGTCTGGCTCACACTCACCGCATTGGCGCCCAGTAGAATCCGTGAAGGTGAGCCAGGCGGTGTACTGCCACTCATCCACCAAGTTTGTGATCCGAAATTCAGGCGCTGGCCTCATGAACCTGCATGCGAGGGACGAGGCACGGTCATTTTTGACGAACACCGTTGCCACGCGATGGGTACGCAAGCACGTGTCGAAACGAGCAACTAAAACATGATGATTGCACGATGCCACAGTGAGAAAGACATGAACAGACAGAAATATACGTGGTTCGCCGCATCGGTGCTTGTTCCTAGTATCTGAATTACGCGCTGCCTGTAGGCACGAACATGGGCGACTCAACCAGCTTGCTCTCAGCACTGCTGAATCGGCTTAAACTGCAGGGATGCCTTCGCAAAATGAGTGATTATTGTTCGCGTCATTACTGTCCACTGTTTCTTTTTTCAGGCCAGCATGTACACCACGATGTGGCATGTGAGGCTTCTCGTCAGGAAGGCTAATGCGTGCTCGGAACGCTCATGCCAACAACGGAAGCCAGCACGCTGCCCTGTGGAGTGCGATATTGCAACGCTTCTGAAAGCGAACCGTTTTGAGATCGCCCCCGTGCACTACGGCTCGAAAACACATCGGCTGTAAAAAACACTCGCCTGCCCAGTGTGTGTATCCGCAGTTCCATCCTACGCACCAGGAACTCGTGCTGGTTGACGAGGGTGACATGGGGAAGCATGGCCGGCAGTCTGTCCAGGATCGCCCGCTGTGGATCCGCCTTCTTCTTGGGAGGGAACTGGGGCCAAGCGCTCCAGTCGTGAACTTGGTCCGGGTGGTCACTAGGAAAGTCCGCCGGACGGAGGAGGTTCGGCTGAATCCATATCTGTGGCTCGCTCCTAACGAAGACGGCTGGGGCTCGAGAGGTGGACGGCACGCTTTCGATGTCGTTCGACTGGGACGCTCCGGCCGGTGGCTCACTCCTAACGAAGACAGCTGGGGCTCCAGAGGTGGACGGCACGCTTTCGATGTCCTTCGAATGGGACGCTCCGGCCGGTGGCTTCCTCTTAACGAAGACGGCTGCGGCACCGGAAGTGGACGGCACGCTTTCGATGTCCTTCGACTGGGACGCTCCGGCCGGTGGCTTGCTCCTAACGAAGGCGGCTTCGGCGCCGGAAGCGGACGGCACGCTTTCGATGTCCTTCGACTGGGACGCTCCGGCCGGTGGCTCGCTCGTAAGGAAGAAGGCTAGGGCTCCAGAGATGGACGACACGCTTTCGATGTCCTTCCTAACAAAGACGGCTGCGGCGCCGGAAGCGGACGGCACGCTTTCGATGTCTTTCGACTGGGAGGTGCCGGTCGGTGCGACGTCGCTGTCGCTGCTGGAAGAGCTGCTGCTACTGCTGCTGCAGCTGTCGTCGCTGCCGCTACTGCTGCTATCGTCGTTGATGCTGGTGCTCGTCGACAGCTTGGAACGGTCTTCAATACGCATCACGTAGCCGTAGAGGCTAGGGTCGAGTCCAGCGGAAGCGGAGGTAGAAGCATGGCCCGACGACGCCATCCTCGATGCACAAGCGGAGTCGGTGGAGTGTATCGCAGGGAGCGCGACTTCAGTGGATCCGTGACGGTCGAGTAGCTGCTGTTCACTGTGCAGCGACTTGCTTTAAGGCGTGCTCGAGAAGCGTGCTACTGCAGAAGGCCGGCGCGTATCTTTTTTGACTATGATGATGACCTTGAATGTATTTAGCACATGCCCACTCACGGCGTTTGATTTTGATTGGTGCATAGCTCAACCCAATAGGGGTGGTCGGCCACGCTTTGTGGCCTCTGCGAAATTTGCAGCGTCTTCGTTCCACGAATTTCTCCTATCCCTCGAAGCGCAGGAGGGCGCAAAACTTGTGTCGAAGTTTTCCTTTGTTCTGATATACTGGACGAGCAAGTACCTCCCCCACCCCCTTCTCAGTTTCCAGAAGGTATGACCTGCGCGAAAGGACACTTTAAGAGCGATGGGATACTGTTTTCTATACTGAGCCGTGGGCATCCAGAGGCTGTCTATACCCGGAAATTGCATGGCAGAGAAAAAAGGAGACGCGAGAAACGCGTCTGACCTTTACACACCGTGTTCAAGGTGCAAAATACCATCTCGAGCTCCCCGTGGGAGATGGTATACCACATTAGCTTTTGACGGCTGTAATTCCCCGTGAACCTCCGCAAAAGGAGCACCTAACTTTTTGTGAATGTGGAAGCCAAGTGGCAAGCTAGATAGACTGAAAGAGAGGCAGGAGAGGGGGGGGAGAAAATGGGTAGATCCGACGCAGTCCGCCAACGAGTGAATAAACGAGGCCTCGCCAGCCTTCGCTTGCTTCTCCCATACAATAGAGCAGGGGGGGTGAGGCGGGGGGGGGGAATGAATAAAATAAACCCTAAAGAAAATAATAAAATAAACAAAAAAACGCGTGAACAGTGAAAGTGTACCCCCAGTCGTGGATAACAAAACGAGGCCACAAGAACGAGTCTTCCGTACTGGGGCTAGCCGCCCGCATCTTCAACAACTTCATCGTTGTGTTTAGTTCAACAAAAACTGTTTTTACCAAAAGGACCATGAGAAAGTGGTTACTTCATCCACTTTCATAGAGATGCTGCCTAGAGCATTTCACTGCGGTGTTAAAAAAGCAAAATGCGGATCCCCCCACCTGTGGGAATCGATTTAGGCGAAGTTTTCTGTGCTGTTTGATTTGATTGACGATAATTAGCGGTGATGTTGACGGAGCATGTTCAATTTCTTCAACCTTTAGTTAAAAAAAAGTGGTGAGTTCATGTTGAGCGTTACCTTACGTCCACCACTAGTGATTGTTTGCGTATCACACAGAAAACAAAGAGGGAGGGTTTTGCTTCAAGGTTGTTGTGCGCCATGCTTTATAACATCAGAGAGGGTTGAGCATATTCATTGCGCCACATTGCACATCGCATCGTGGCATAAATATTAAGTTCTAATTGAAATATGGGCCTGTACGTGCAAAAACTACAATCGGTGTTGGAGGACGCCGCAGTGACGGAGTTCCGATTGCTTTTGACACCTTAGTGTTCTTAAACGTGTTCCTAAACCTAAGTGCACGAGCGTTCTTTTTTTCATTTATTTTGCACACGTCGAAAGGCGACATTCACGGTGGGGCCCGCGACATCAACCAATGCCATAAAGCTGAATGAATTCTCTGGTTTTACGAGCCAAAAGCACGATTTGATTATGAGGCACGCTTTACTGGGGGACGCCGTATTAATTTTGACTACCAGCAGGGGATCGTTGACGTGGCCCCCATTTGACATGTGCATTTTTGCATTTCGCCCCCATCGAAATGCGGCCGCCGCGGTCCGAAAAGCTACCGAGGCTGGCACATAAATTTTTATTTGAAGCGTCACCGCTTTCGTAGTTTAGCCTAGACCCTACGGTGCGCTTTTTACTGCCGCTATGCTTCTTTACATCCTACCTATGTTGTCCGCTCCACATATTTGCCTGGTGCTTATTTTTCACAAAATGCGGTATCGTACCATACCGTACTTTGAACTGAAATTTATCCAGTTTGCCCACAATCGATGTCGAGTAGTAGCGTTCCCTTTCCTTATCACGTCACATTTTGCCGTTCACCTCTCCAGCCCTATCGTATGGAAACAAACGAGCGAAGAGCGGGCAAGGCTTCGATTCATTCGTTTAGCGACAGTGTCGTTTCTAACCATTCTCCGTCCTCCTCTCCAGCATTCAATCTTGCGTCGCTCTCGACTTTCACGATAGGAGAAAGGTAAGCGCCGCCATTGATTTCAATGCTTTTGCGGGGGCATCGCGGATAATTGTTGTCAAGCGACTATTGTGGCGACGCTGAGGGCACATCTGCACATTCGACGAAGTGCAAAGGCACAAAAGAATCCCTCGCGTCGCCTTCCCTCTCTGCCGAGCTCCTGTCATGTATACACACGCGCTGAACCCCCCCCCACCACCTCCCCCCCATGCCCTGACGCGGTGTGCGAGACAGAAGCAGCAGCAGTAGAGGGAAAGTAGAAGGAAGGGGCAGAGAAAGCTTGTCTTTAAAGAAATACTGGCGACGCATCCATCATTTGGAGATGTGTGGCGATGTTAATGCGATTAGCAATCTAGGTTAAGATGGGCGTGTGATTCGTGATATTGTCGGTTATATGCCACGGCGATTATCACGAAGAGCTGTACATAACTAATGGCAGGTACCCAGAGATCCGAGTTGGCGTGTAGGGAAAACTTGAAACTTGAAAAATAATTTCGTCCTTGTGCGTGGTTGTCGGGTAAAAGGAAGTCATTGACTTCGAAGGGTCGTCGTGCTTTTCTCGATATCAGAGGTCCTTACTACCACTCACTTACTATCGTTGCCGCTGAGTCAAATAATAACCGATTATTTTGATATTGTTTCCTCAATATCTCTATGCATGCTTAGAGTTCGCTGGCCATGCGTCGTTTTCTTTTCGTTCTTTTTTGATTGACATGATACAAGGAGATGTAGGCGCACAAATGCAGCGTCGTCTACTGCTTGGGCCTTGGATATGATACACAAAGCATACAGTAGCAACACACAGCATATAACAATATACAACATAGTTACAACAATGTTGCATTGTCACATGCAAGTCAAAATGACAAGGCGAGGTTACAAAGACGCACTTAAAGCAATAATGCGAAGAGCGGTGTAACACAACAAATAAACACTCAACCAACGAATCTAACTGCGATAGTATCAAATGTACACCTTGACAATAAAAATAAATTGTTATCTCAAAACATTTCTTCCGTGCCTTAATAACGGCCAATTATGCCGCTGTTTTCGAGAAATGTGTTTAATGTTATTAAAGCACACATCTGCATAGCTCATCTTGGTCATGGTCGTAATATAGTTTCTTCAAATTGAGAGGGCCATGCTGTGAAGCCTATAATGACGATTTAAATCAGCGTCTTGGTATGTCGTGGTGCAGCCATTCCAGAAGGACGTGATACGTGTCTTCAACAAAGCCACAATCACACAGGAATTTCAGATCGGATAATTCTGTGTAAAGAGTGTTTTGTGTAGGCGGTACACAGCACTAATCCCTTTAATAAGGCTTCCTTTCGGACAACAGTGAATTCTCACTGCGAGCTTGACAGAAAATTCCCTAATAAACTTCATAAATATGCACGGCACGTTGTGCGATATAGGAATTGTAACCGGTGAATTTGCAAGGCATATCCACTTGAAATGAATCTCCAGGAGGACACCAGTTTCGATATATAATTTCCCTAAGTGTGGGATAAAATACATGCGCGTTCGAGTTACTCTATTGTTCAACGCGTAAAAGTGCGTTTCGTTAAAAAGTCGGACAACAGTGAATTCTCACTGCAAGCTTTATGGCGCAAATTTCAAAACTGGTGTCATTACGGAAATTTATTCCAAATGGATACGCCTTGCTACAATCCGTAAATTGCAATTATGTGCCGTTAAGTTATTAATTAAGACGCTAACTTGTGAATTTTTTAATTAGCTGAATATCTGTTTCGCTTTCAGCAGCGATGTCCGCCTCTCTGAATAATCCGGCTCAGGCACTACAATAATGTCAACTGCGACAGGCGAAAAAAATAATTCCAGAAAACCTAAATATGACCATACCGTACATTTGGTATGTGCTAGTTGTTGAGTAGCTTTAATGAGTGTGTCTTGTTTTCTATTTATACTATCTAATGCCAACAATACTTTTGGGAGCGTAAGCAACAGTAATGTCCAATTCGCAAAACTCATTTCTCGGAAGGATATAGAGATAATTTTGTATTTCTTTATGGATACGAATTTTGTCCCTCGTCGTTATGCTTAAGCCAATGGGTGATTTTTCATGCTCGGTAGCCGGATAAAGAGGACAGACATTTTCCTGAAGTTCTCCGGACTGGAAACGGTGATTCGCGAGCCTCGCTAATAAAAAGGCAGCTAGAAGTCGGGCGAGGAACTCCTATATGCGAAGACCTCTCGCTCAAAGTCTTTGGAGCCGCGGGCTCTTCCCAAGTTCGGGAAAGTCCGCGCTTTCATCATGGTGACCTCGAATGGAGACAGAAGAAATTTGATCCAGCGCGACTGTTGAGTGTGCAAGTGATGAGTGAGAATCATTTGTACTACATCGCGGCATCGACTCTGTCAACAATTGAACTCCTTTGTTTTTTGTTTCTTGAAGTGACATATGCCGGTAATGTGCAGGGATTCCTTTTACTATATTCTGTGACTTTCTTCTCATATTCACCGCCGAAGAACGGCCGATCATGGTGATAAAGCAGGCGGATCGAAATAAGCAATGTAATTGGAATAGAATCATTGCTATAATTGGAATTATCATATATTGGGAACAGAATCAAATTGCTAAAAGGAAATGCGATAACGGCAGAGATGTGGCGACTTAGCGCACGCACTGTCGAGATATCCAGAACGCTCCCTGTCCTCGTGTCGGTGTACGATATCTTTTTTGTCTGACAATGGATGACGAGCACATGCCCGACCCCAACGTGTGAAAGTGATCCGTCGCCGGCCGTCTGCGGCGGATGCTGACCACTGTTAGGGCTGGCGTCAAGCACCTCGTGCAGAAAGGAATTTCACCCGACCTTCACCCACCATACCTCGTGAAAATGAAGCGTGTCTTCCTAATTCGCCATGACCATCTCGAGCGTCTGCCGGTCTGCGGCGGAAGCTCCGCAGTGTTTACAGGCCTCTTTTGTGTGTTTGTGCGTGCGTGCGACGTTAGCGGGACCCTTTATTCGAACGGTCAAACTCTACAGGAGAACTTCCACGAACCAGCAACGCACAAAATAGAAGGACCAGCGTCTACAATTCCAGGAGGCTCGGTATAAACCGAGGCGGGTATAACCGGAGGCGGGCCCCTCTTTCCGCCAATCAGACTCTGTTCCGGTCACGTGACGTCGACGGAAGCAAGATCCATTCCGCGATTGTAGATAGCCTATTTAAGGGGCTCTGAAATCTAACTTTTAAATCCCTTCATTCTCTTCTCATCATCTTTCATCAACCTTTGAATAAACCATGCAAGTTTCGCACTAGAAATCGTCTCGTCCTCGTTGGTCGCCATGGTCTACCGCACGGGCCGTATGTTGAGAACGATCTGCGATGCAGACAGAGAGTGCTGACTACTAATCGCTCTCTGCGCTTGATTTCCGCAGATGCGCGCTAAAGGGAACGTGCGGGTCCACGTCTTGAAAGTGATTTGCGAAAGGCGCAGGTTGCGGATTGTGCCGAGAGCTTCGCGAGCGCTGTGTTCTCGCCGCCTTGTTGACCTTGAAGCGACAGGCGCCTTGAAGATACAATCGCTCGCTGCTGTGAGCTCTATCTTGAAAGCGGTCGTCAATTGATGCAAGGGAGGGACATTTTTCTCCTTGGGCAAGCATAGAAATGCTTACGCATTTAGAACATAATGGTACTTCTGCGCAGTTACTACTTCAATTGAATCAGATTAGGTTCGACGGCGACAGCCAATTCGCAGCCTTACCGGCAGCTTCTTCGTGTTACAGCAAGCCAGTCTCGTAGGCCGTGCATTTGTGCGCTGCAATGGGCAACAGCTCTATAAGCAAGAAATAAATCATAGTGGCCATGTTTTAACGTCACTATCACTGGCGGCTGTCATCGGGGTGTCGCAGCTCGAGAATCGAACGTCTGTGCACATGAAATTCTGCCGATTTTGTGTATATGCTCGTGTAGAACAAGAAAGAAAGTAGTATGCACTAACCGTTTGGTAGGTACTGAGCGACTACGGCTTAAGCGGTCAGCCAATACATGGGGTTCAATGGGTCTGGGTGGGAGAATCTTCGAGACTACGTCTAAACCTCTATTACGTATTAAGCAGGTACATACCGTATTTACTCGTATAATGGTCACACTTTTTTGTCGAAAAAATCAACGCAAATTCAGGGGTGCGATCATTACGCGGGTTAAATGTCCCGCGAAAAGAACAAACCTTTTTTCATGCCGCCTTTGCTGCGGGAAGACAGCAGGTAAACAAACAGGTGGCTGCCGCTGTAACAGTGTGGGACACCAAAACAAGAATGGCAGCCGGCGGGGCAAGCCGAACGCACCCAACGAGATTTTTTTTTCATCTCGTGAGTACATTAGCTGCATTGAAACAGTTTCTTCCGTATCAGTAGTGAATAATATCGTTAATATCGGCAAGTTTGCGGCAATAACGTAGCCATGTCCACCTTGAGGGGACAGAAACGGAGATGGGCGCGCTTATAGCTGCCAGTGACATAGAAACACATGGCGGGCATGCTTCGGAAACTGTGGGATTTGTCTGCACTACTATCCTAATAAGGCACATTTCCGCTAAGGGTGGGCGAATATATTAGCTGCGTTACAACTATCGGTGTATGGATAAGGTACACTTCTAACGTATCAGTGTAAACGTGGCTACTATCGTTTCCGCTCGTGATTTGTTGCGCGCCCAGTAGTGCAGCTAGATGAGAAGAATCCAAAGGCACTTTTTTGTTGTTGTTGCTGTTGTTGACCACAACCTTTATAAAGCTTACAAATAATAAAGCCAAGGCAAGTTTGGTTGTAGCTTCTTTTTTTCTTCATGAAACTGCGGAAAGTGACGAAAGGAATTAAATGGGGCATCTGCTTAAGAATGTTTAGTGCGTACAGACTGCTTGGTAGGTCTTGAAGAGTCATTCGCGTAGCACTTGACAGCATTCTACAGATGGTAAGCGCAATGATCATTAGCTAGACGTGGCACACGACATATCACTGCGGCATGTTCGGGGTTCGATCACTACACGGGAAAGAAAAAATATCGAATTTTGACGACAAAACTCAGTGGTGCGATAATTACGCAAGTGCGATCATTATGAGGTTTGACTGTATACAGTACGGTGTACTGTTGTTATTAGGAACTCCTAATTACTCCACCAGCACTGAGTACAGCTCAGTTCTAGCAGGGTGTCTACTAACCGGGAAAACCGGAATTCTCAACGATTTCGAATAGTCTGGAAATGCTCGGGTAAAACTCAGGGAATTAGTGCTTCTATCAGGGAAAATGAGCAGTAATGTTGTTGAAAGGGAACGAAAGCCGTGGTAATGCTGGCTCGAGTAACAGAGAGGAATCGTAACGAATCCCCTTTGACGCCGTGTAATCCGCTGGAGTAGCTGCCAGTGTGCCGTCAACGGCAGTCTTTTCTGACGCCTAATAATTCTGGCGGCTTCGCGGTGCCACCACGTCCCCCTTAGATTCAATGTAGAAGAACGTCAGAAATTTCGGATGCGAGAACCCTTCGCCGTCCTAGATTTCAGAATTTTTGCCCTGACCGCCGGTCCGAAACACCATTCATCAAAGCCTCCACCATCGCCGCCATTTTGATTACATGAAATTGATTCCATACATTCTGCCCATCCTAGCATAGTGCTGGATATAGAAGTGATAGGTAGGGTAAAGTGCAGTTATCATAGGTTAGTGAGGGCTAGAATTTTCAGTTTCAACATAAAAAGAGTAAAATTGGTTAAGAAAAAACAGGTTAACTTAGAGGCAGTAGGCGTAAGGTAATAGCAGACAAATTTAGGCTCGTACTTGCAAGCAAATATGCAGCCTTAGAACTGAGAGGTGATGATGTTGGCATAGAGGTAATGAATGAAATCGTAACGAGGCTGGCTTCAGAGGCAGCAATTGAAGTGGGAGGCAAGGCACCGAGGCAACCAGTAGCCAAGCTCATCCAAGTAAGAAAGGACATCATAAAAAAACAAGAAAGAAATAAAGCGTCCAACTCAAGAGATAAGATAGAATTCGCGAAACTGTCAAAACTGATCAACAAAGTGAAAATAAGTGATACACGAAATTATAACGTGAGAAAGAGTGAACAAGCCTTAAAAAATGGACGCAGGCTGAAATCAGTGAGAAGAAAACTTGGCATAGGACAAACCAAGATGTATGCTTTAAAAGATAAGCAGGCTTATATCAGCAATCTCGGAGAGCCCGATGTGCGACTCCTGTGGGTGCGTGGAGACCATCGAGCACCTATTGTGTACCTGCCCTCGCTACGATGTCCAACGCCTCTCTCTGCGGGCAACTTTACGCAGACTAGACTGGAGACCGTTCACCGAGTCAAAGATACTCGGACCGTGGCCACACCCGTCACTGGCTTGAAAAGTGATTCATGCAATAGTGCGGTACTTGAAGTGCACGGGCTTAAGAGACCGCTTATAGTGTCATTGTGTACGGTGTCCCTCCCACACGTACTTAGTGCATACTCTCTCCCTTTCTTCCTCTTTCTATTCCCCTTTCCCCCACCCCCAGTGTAGGGTAGCAAACCGGATGCTGTTATGGTTGACCTCCCTGCCTTTCCTACCCTTGCTTTCTCTCTCTCTCTCTCTCGGAGACATAGTAAAAGCAGCGGAAGTATTCTATAATGACATATACAATACCCAAAGGAGTCAGGAGTGCTCTATTCGAAACAATTATGAACAGTATACAGAAACTCTTCCTATAACTAGAGATGAGGTCAGAAGGGCCTTACAAGGCACGAAACTGGAAAAAGTGACAGGAGAGGATGGAATAACAGTCTATTTAATCAAAGATGGAGGAGACATAATGCTAGGAAAACTGGCTGCCCTCAATACGAAGTGTCTATCGACTGCAAGGGTCCCAGTAAACGGGAAGAATGCAACCATTATACTCATCCACAAAAAGGGAGACGTTAACGAAGTGAAAAATTATAGGCCCATTAGCTTACTCCCTGTATTATATAAAATATTTACGAAAATACCCTCCAATAGAATACGGGCGAAACGGGACATTAGTCAACCAAGGGAACAGGCTGGCTTCAGGAAAGGATACTCTACAATGGATCAATCACATCCATGTCATTAATCAGGTTATCGAGAAATTCGCAGAGTACAATAAGCCTCTCTATATGGCTTTCATAGATCACGAAAAAGCATTTCATTCAGTAGAGATACCAGCAGTCATAGAGGCATTGCGTAATCGAGGAGTACATAGCACAAAGATTCCACAGCCACCTTAATTCTACACCAGAAAATTAGGAAGATACCTATAAAGAAACGGGTCAGACAAGGAGACACAATCTCGCCAATGCTATTCACCGCGTGCTTGGATGAAGTATTCAAGCTATTACGCTGAGAAGGTTTAGGAGTAAGGATCGGTGGTGAATACCTTAGCAACCTTCTGTTTGCCGATGACATTGTTCTATTCGGCAACACTGCGGATGAGTTACAACAAATGGTTGAGAACCTTAAGAGGGAGAGTGTAAGAGTAGACCTGAAGATTAATATGCAGAAGACAAAGATAATGATAAGTAACCGGGCAAGGGAACAATACTTTAACCCTTTACTGCACAATTTTTTGCTTCCTCAAAATATTATTCATGGAGTTGTAGGGAAGCATAACAGTACCTGTACTCCCATCGAAACTTACTTTAGCGAATGTCAGTGGTTTCAATTTGCAGAAAAAGGGTATGTTGCATATTTGCAACACTGTGCAAATAAAGAAGAAGTTGAAAGTAAAAGATAGATTTAGTGCGATTCATACTAAGATGCTTATTTGCACGAGACAATCATTGGTGCACCTATGATTTAGTGTGGAACAAAAAGAAGCACTTGTACATGCTTGTGCAGCACAGGTGGTTCCCACGCTTCGTGCAGTACGTCACGCAGATTCCCGTGCAGCCACGAACCATTGCAGTGTTTTCAGGTTATTGTCAATATGTAGAACATCGAAGCACAGACGTAAAGCTGTGCACATGACGACGTGACGCGGCAACGTGCGGAGGCACAGCTTACTTTTGAAAAGAAAAAAAGAAATTCGACCAGAGAACATCTTGTCCACAAATTGAACCAAAACGGACTTACACTCGTGGCTGTCGTGACTAATTGAATAGTCACTGCCTTCACTATCAGGAGGAATTGCTTGGCCATACCAGCGTTTCGGAGCCATTTCACTTTTCCGAAGGAAATAAACTATGTACACGTTGTTGCATTTGTGCAACATAGCAATGTTCTGTCGCCAGGAACAAACTATTCCGAAATGACAATGTCTTTTGTACCTACAGAGTCAGAAGGATGTGGAGCATAGCGTAAGAATTTTTTTCGCGCTTTGTCTTATGGAGAAATACATTTACAATTTGTAAAACTTACCTATATAACTACTCGCGGGCGCGCGCAGCCTCCGCCATGTTTCTTTTGGTAGAAGATGCGAAGGATTAGCACAGATTGCAGCACAAGGTGGCGCGTTTTACAGACCAATGTTGCGGATATGCAACAACGTGTACAGGCAGCTCCAAACTGACTTTGCTTCGGTTTTTAACGCCGTTCATCAGAATGTTGCGTAAGTGCAACAAGGTGCAGTAAAGGGTTAAGATCGCAAGTCAGCGTCTAGAATCTGTTAAGAAGTGTGTTTACCTAGGTCAACTAATCACAGGGAACCCTGACCGTGAGAAGGAAATTCACAAAATAATAAAGATGGGTTGGATCGCATACGGCAGACATCGTGAGCTTCTGACTGGGAGCTTACCGTTATCATTGAAAAGGAAGGTATACAATCAGTGCATTTTACTGGTACTGACAGATGGGGCAGAGACTTGGAGACTGACAAAGAAGCTTGAGAACAAGTTAAGGACGGCACAAAGAGCGATGGAACGAAGAATGCTCGGCATAACGTTAAGAGACAGAAAGAGAGCGGCTGGGATCAGAGATCAAACGGGTATAGATAGACAGTTTTAGTTTAGCGTGTATTGACAAGCTAAAGCTTTTTACTATTCGTCAAAATGAATATTTCGCACTCAGCGCATAGTTATTGTGTTCTGCAAAGCCCCAATGTTAGCCGCTATCATCATTATCACATTACCGTACGCATCGAGCGGCCCACGCAGCGAAAACGTCTTCGGTCATCGCGGTAAGTTAGTACGGAACGGTTATACCGTACCGTATACCGCACTTACCGTACCGTAATACGGCACTGCTAAAACTATAGCGTACACTAAGCAGCGCACGCTTTCCACAATTTTAGCTGGCCGGCGATATCTCCGAATCTGAGAGGCCATATGCCGTCGTTGCAGCTATTTCGCGCTTGTAGCGATAGGTGGCGCTGACATCTCTAATGTTTCTTTCGTTAGGCTTCGACTCGTTCGAAACGAGAAGCGATCTCGAAAACACCACGAGGTTATCCATAATACTCTGTCGTCGAAGCGGCCCGAGTCTTTTTGACACAGTCATTTGCTACGAACGAAGTGCATTTTACAAAAGCAACGCCAAATTCAATTTGAAGTGGGCAGCCGGGACCGCCGCCATGTTTCCCGCAAACTCCGAAAACCACGCAAGAACGCTAACTCGTTTGCGTTGCATACGCGCGTTCAGCGCATGCGCAGTAACGACCCGCTATTTTTTAGCGTACGCAATGGTATAGCGTGCGCTATACTAAAACTAGAGTTTTAGAATAGGGGCCCCAATAGTTTGGGGCCCCAAAGAGCTCTGCGGGTGTTAGCGTTGGGGCACGAAGGAGTGAAGAGTTTTAGAATAGGGTTTTACGTTCGCAGATAGCGTCTTGCGCTGACAGCGCCAATACGGCGTCAAATAAAAGCTATTAGAAATAATTAAATAAGATATACCATTTTATGATAGAAATAGTAATATTGACTTGCGTGTATTCGCGTTTAATTACAATTTGGACGTTATTCTGTAAGCAGGAAACAATTGCGCTTAGTTTCGAGCAAACCAACTTTACGTGCCTTCACCAGCCAAGCTTAGCCGTGTTAGACCTACGAGCCATAAAATCCACAAGCGAATTCGAAATCAGCGGCGTCTAATGACTCAATATTCATAACAACACGCTAGTTGATAGAATGCGGTAACCGCAGTCACTTCTCTTAGCTTGCGAACTTCACGCGTTACCACGAATCGAACCTAGTTTAGTGCTATAGGTTAGAGCCGTCGCTTCGATGGGTGCCGCCATGTTTGCTGACGCAAAGTTTTTGGGGCCGCTATTTGGGCTTCCGCTAAATCGGTGAAATAGCGTTCCCAACGCAAAACCCAAACGGTGTTTGCGTCTCGCGCATGCGCAGTGGCTTCGACGCTATTCCATTGGGGCCGCAAAACGTTTTGGGCCCCTATTATAAAACTCTCTACTGTCTGATGACATTCTAATAGACCTTGGGCGAAAAAAAATGGCACTGGGCAGGTCATGTAATGCGAAGACTAGATAAGCATTGGACCATTAGGGTGACAGAATGGGTACCAAGAGAAGGGAAGCACACTGGAGGACGGCAGAAGACTAGGTGGTGCGACAAAATTGGGAAATTTGCGGATGCTACTTGGAATCGGTTGGCGCACGACAGGGGTAATTGGAGATTGCAGGGAGAGGCCTTCGTCCTGCAGTAGACATAAATAGCATGATGATGATGATGAAATGATGCCGCCTCAAACCGGCGCTCTCGCAGGCGGATCTGCTGGCAGCCATGGCCACAACCATGGCAAAGCTGGGCCTAGCTGCTTCGACGTTCGCTATTAGGCTTCTTGCCGTTCTGTGCCATGTTTTTCATTGAAAGAATTCCCCATTGTTAGCGACGGCACCCACTCCACATAAGAACTTCCAGCATATAACCGAAATTTGATATGGGGCCTGGTGAAGGGCCCTTTAAGGGCAGTAGAAAACATGCATTTGTTTTTTTCTAACTGCCTCATTTTTCTGATGTTGTCGCGGCCACTAGGGAGTCCAAAGAATCGGACGTTGACTGTACAACTGACCAAGAGGAAGCTTCAAATGGTCCATGGGACAAACATGCAGTGGAAGGAGGATGAGAACAGAAACGCCCTGCGCATTGAGGAATGAACGGGAAAGGAAGTGTGCCGCAGCGTCTTTGAAAGAGCTTGAGCTCAAAAAACAACGAAACACCTGCATCCCGGCGTTAGCCGAGATGCAGGTGTCCCTCATTCAAACCAAAATAAACTCTTTAAAGCTGTCAAACACAACACTCAGATGTTTTGCTTGGACATACCAATGAGCTTGCTATGAGTTTATAGAAATTGCTCATATTTGAAAATAGTTTATTCTGTATGCATCTCCTTTTTATTCGCATTTGAGGATGTACGACCCAATTTGCAATGGTTTTTACCATTTTTAAAAGCTACTTTATGCGCTGGGCATTTTACTAACTCCACCCTTCCGTTTTCTTATTGAATAAAATAAACATTAGTCCTTACTATTGAAAGTAAGGACTAAAGTTTTTTTACATGCTTACTAGAGAGTGGCAGCATCGGGCGAGATGGTGTCAAGCCGTCTTGACATGAAACGAAGTTCTGGGTCACTCAGGGAATTTTGCAAGGGCACTCAGGGAAAGTGTGGAAAACTCAGCTAATTTGGAAATGTCAACTTGGTAGACACCCTGGTTCTAGTATACAAAGGTCCCGAATTTTTTTTTAGCGGTAGGATTCCTGTTGAATAGAATCAAAGGCTTCTTTTCCTCAGAAACGAATAACTTTTTGACATTCTGTCATAATGAACACAAACGAGCTTCTCAGGTAATGGTGGACCTGTGTTTTGTAGCAATTTTATTTATTGCACTGAAAGCTTTGTTTTCCAGTATTTCTCCAGAATAGGGAAGGGTAGTCCCAACTTTACGTCAGATTGGTTATCATCAGGAGAATCTAGGTCAATGATCAAACAGCCACGCATCACGTGAATCGCCCCGCGCATAGCCCACGCAGCCAGCGCTGAGGGTAAAGAACATGCGTCGTCCACACTCTTTCATTGGTCAGAGGCAAGATCAAGGCGAACCCGATACCGAAGCACATGAGCCATGAACTCCATGAAGGACGACGCAAGGCTCGCGTCGACAGACAGCGCCGACAATTCAAGGGTGACCCGTACGTAACGTACGTGGACGTGGCGGCGTACCCTGTAGGGGGCCTCTTCGCAGTAGCCGCCGTGAACGGGAGAGACAACTCCTTGACTCTCGCGGCCTCCGTAAGGGCAGAGACCCCAGCTGCGGCTGAAACCATAGCTGCGGCGCTGGTAATAAAGCAAGAAGACAGGGTAGGCAGGGAATCCCATGTCGTTACCGACTCGCAATAGGCCTGCCGTAACTTTACCAACGGCCGGACACCGCTGCTGGCGGCTCATATTCTAGGCCCGAGGCTGCAAGAATACCATCAAATCACGTGGACGCCGGGCCACGCGGGTCTGGAGGGGAACGAGAGGGCGAACGCCCTAGCTCGAGCGCTAATCAACCGAGCGGGGCAAGACGAATCGTCTCATCAATCCCCACCATTTACCTTCATGCCCCTGCCGTCCAATTACTGCGACCGACTCGAGATCCAGCGACTCAACCGCAGGATTTATCCTCCGCCTCACAGAAAGCTCAGCACTGAAGATGCCGTAGCTTTCCGACTTATTCAGACAAACACATTTCCTAACCTACACAAATACAGTAAAATGTTCCCACATACATATCGCGGCATCTGCCCCTGGTGCGGCGACATACGCCCTACACTCTTCCACATCTCGTGGGGGTGCGGGGGCAAACCTCAACACTTAAAGACGCCTAGCACGTCATTTGAGCGGTGGGAGGTACAGCTGACCGGCGATACCCTGGCGGGACAAGAAGCGCTCGTCCAGCAAGTACGTCGAGCAGCCATGGCCAGTGGAGTCCTGGAATGAGGACACCACCCACTCGACCTCATAGCAACCACCTCGATGGTTCAAATAAATGTTTTTTCTCTCTCTCTCTCTCTCATTGGCAGGTTTAGGGTTATTGGACACCTGCCAAAGGTTTTGAATCTGGAGGGTCACTGGTTGCTCCCCCTGTCTTCTGTTCATAAATGCATGCAACCGGCTCTTGACGCTCGTTCTTGCAGCGTAAATCCAAAGCTAGTCTTGTGACGAGTTGCTCAAGGCTACGAAAAGAGACTGTGCGTCACAAACGGCATCAGAAACGAGAGGCCGCCGTAAGGTGCGTCGCAAACAAAGTGGAGTCCGTGAACAGCTTTGTTGCCATACCATGCACTCGCGTTTCTTTGCGAGGCAGGTTGTCGGCAGGGTTGCCAGACTGTTCCAACCACAGGCCGCCAAATTGGCCTCCGCAGTAGCCCAAATGTAGCCAAAAGCGAAACTTTTGGGTAGCCCAAAAGTAGCCAAAAAGCTTTGCCTTTTTGTGAAGTCATTTCTTAAGCATACTGAATTAGTTTCGGCAATAATACCTACATACTACTTTTTCCACCCATGACCACTCATGATTTCACCGCGCATCGTCACGGAGGCCATGCGGCACAGACAAGAGATGCTGCACAAACGCAAGAAGTGCAGAAACGCAGGCACGCAGGCAAATTCACGATAAGGCAAATGTAGTCTTCATTGCAAATGCACTGTTTTATTTTTTCCAGAGCACCAAAATATCACGAAAAGAACAACACACATAGCACCGCGCAATAAACGCGCTAAGCAATGGCATGCATTCAGGTTTTCAGTATTATTACTTACAGCTCATGATAATTTCGCTTAATACCACACAATGCACTAAATTAAGAACTACAAAAGATTGCAAGACAAAGTCTAACACAATAGATGGCGGTTGGCACAAAATATAGTACGATATATATACATAAAGAGGTATGCTGATGGCACGTGGTAGTGACGTATACAGAACACAGTAGCAATACTGGCTACACAAAGACAACAAACAGGCTACACTTAAAGAACAGCGACAGCGGCGAACACAGTCGGCGATCGTCAAAATCTCATCGGCGGGTCAAGCGCGTCGGCTTTTATACATATCAGTCGCCGAATGTTCCAGACTAATAGCTGGGACTCACGTGTCTTGCACAAAATTCTATACTATAGACGTCGCGCGTACATGCAATCAGATTACACAAGGTTCGGTGACAGACAGCGGATGGAACCATCGATAACATTCCAGAAACTTCCCGATACATGCAGGCGCGTCCTGCGCTGTGCAATAAGAGTTGTTAGGCGGTGAAACGTGCTCGGCCGATAAAAATAAACGAGTACCCCTGTCAATACGATTAAGCATCGCGACCTTATTGCGAAGTGGAACAGCTTGGTTTGTACAAAATGTCAGAGCTGAAACGGGACAAAAATTCTTGGCCCGGTTTAAAATCCTAGCAGCAGCCTCCGTTCCTGGCCAGGCCAAACTTCACGTGGACGAGCGCTGCCCATGCTTTGTTCGACAATATATTTCGGAGGTCGGTTTTAATGAGCCAGACCTGGCTGAACACTCGTTCGACGGCGGCATTTGGTACGGGTAGTAGTGATAGCAAAGACAGGAGGAGGGTTTGGAGTTGTGTAGGGAACGCATGGCTGTGGTGGCTGTGGGGCAACGGAAGAGGATATGTTCTACGTTGGCGGTGGAGCAGGGGCAATTTGGGCAGGAAGAGCCCGAGCGAATTGCCACGTAGGCGCCACGCGGCAAGCATAAAATTAGGCAAATTTTCGTTAGGTTCAGCTCGGTGTTCGCCCTCCGTTCTGGCGTCGGCGTCACCCGCGGCGCACCGTCCACGGGAGCTAGAAGCATCTCATGCTTAAAACGTAGGACGCCGAAAGCTCACATGTGGAGACAGCAACAGTTTATGTTCGCTGGCGCGCGCGCGGGTAGCGTTAGATCGCGGATGGAGACTTGATTCCTGAGGCCAGCTTTCTTAATTAAAGTTATCAAAAGGCCGCCATCCTTGACCTTTTGACAGGCATATGTGTTCTTTAACATAGAACATGCAAATTTTTATTTTGTAGTAGACGCGCTCAATTTCTTTAACCTGCTGTCGTCTGCATATTGATTTCAGCGTGCTTTTCATTTGTGCTTAACTATTTTTACTTTTTTTTTACACAGGAAATAAATGTAGCCAAAAATAGCCACATAGCCAAAACGAAAATGCCGACGCCAACTCGCACAAAAATAGCCCAATTTGTCTCTTAATAGCCCAATCTGGTAACAGTGTTTGTCGGCTTTCTGAATCTCGAGCAGCTGCTGCAAATAGATCTGTGTCGATTCAACACCGAACAGTAACTTTAGCCGCCGATGCCCGATGAAGCAGCGCCGAGTAGGCCTAATAGTCTAGGCAGTGTGGCCGTGACAAAAATTCCCTGTGGGCCGCTTTGGCAACAGGCTGCAAACCGTTGCAGAATGAGTGCCGCTAATATGTTAGTTCAGTTGGGACGGATGAGCCGAGTATGCGTGTGCAGGTTAGATTGACCACCTTTGAAGTTGTGTAACATCTGTCCTGAACCTAACGTGACCGGCATTCCTATCATCATCTAAGTGGTCCGAGTTACGGATGCTTTCAGAATTTACGAAATATGCACTTCTTTTCTTGCTGTTGCCTTTACCAGCATCTCGTTATCTTTGCGATTGGTCATGTAGACCGTTAGCACAAGAGAATTAATATAATTCTGTTTATTTGATTTTTCAGTTCGTTTGATCGCGACCGAAGGTTCCAGCCAGCATCTCTGCATGTCTATTGGCCTAGACTCGTTATTTTGATCCTAAAATTGGCCTTCGCTGAATAATTCCAACTTGAGTGGTCAACATGCACGTGCCTGATCTCGATGGTGGTGCCAATAGCAATACACTTTAGCAGCAGCTTAGGAAGCGATGAATGCCTTGAACATGCATCATCCACCAGAAATGCCTATTGTCAGCCTTCCCTAGTAGGCATTTAAAGCAAAAACGATAGAGCGCATTAAATGGTTACGGAGTTTACTCAATTCGCATTCTTTTTTTTTTCTTGGAAAATTGGTCTGAAAATTGCCTGCACGTGGTGGAATCGGATACAATACAAAACCACACGCGATGGCAGCGGCTATCATTCTCACGTGTGATGACGTTGGTGAGGTGGCACTTTGATTGCAAAAGCTCATTCTAAAGGTGTTTGTTATTGTTGCGAAGTAATTTTGGAAGTGTGGAATATCAAACGTAATGGATTGTATGAAAGACGTGTTGTTGTTTGTATCGATTAATATTGAGTAACAGTTAATGATGGACGTTAAGTGCAAATTTCTATTCTCTGAAGGTAGAGTTTGCAGATTTCGTCTTTTCATATTGCCAAAACAGGAGGCATGCTACGCTTTTCTCGCTAAAAAAAATTCGGTGCACATTAGATTTCTACTTTGGACACGGAAAGGGGGTGCAAGTTACTTTGTCCAATTACTGATGAATAAATCAACAGTTCTTGGGCTTTAGTTTTTTCTGCATCCTGTTAAATTGAGCTTGCTGCATAACTTCATTTGTTCAGTTCCGTAAAGGTCGAAGAACAAGGAGTTATCTGTGTGTGTGGAAATGTTGCACAATTTTACTGGTAAACTTCTTTCGGTGAGGAGGAGGAGGAGGAGAAACATTTATTTTTTAAAAGAAGGAAAGGACAAGCAGGTGTCTTTCTTCTTGTGCGGGAGGCGCCCTTATTCCACGGCTCCGGCGGCTCCTGCTGTCTCCCGGGCCAGCCACACCAGTTTCTGCTGGTTACGAGGGTCCGAACTAGTCAGCACGGCCTCCCACTGCTCGGGTGTGGGGTTGGGTATTTGCGGGGCTGCCTTCACGTTGGGGCACGCCTATGTGGTGTGATATAGGTAGGCGTAATTGTTACAAAGGGGACATTTGTATGAATATAGTGTGGGGTGTGTGGCGTGTAGTCTACTTAAATGGGGGTATATATCGGTTTGTAATTGTCGACATGTTACGGCGTCTACACGTGAGAGGGTCTTGTTTGGAGGTGAGTATTGTCTGTTCAATCTGTGGTGTTTTAGTATGGCCTTGTATCGCAAAATGTACGGGCTCCATAGATGCGGTCGGATCCCTCTCTTGTAAACGTTTCTAGCCGAGAGTGCATGGCACATAGAACCTAATCAGCATCATGTGTAGGTGCACCGCTTTTATTTTTTCTCAACTGAATGAAATTTACTGCATGTTGTGATTTCGCGAACGCCTTTCTCATGTGCATCTGTTGCGTGTTTTGCAATGCGCAACAGGGGGTAAGGACCATCCGCGCTCCAGGGCGAGGGACCGGTCACGAGAGCGATCATCACGCCGAGAGAAGTCGAGTAGGCGTGACCGGTCGCGCAGCCGTGAGCGGGACTACCGAGACCACTACCATGAGGACCGCTACCGAGACAAGGAAAGGGAGCACCGCGTTCGCCACTAAGTGACCCTCTTCACCACCGCATGGTAAGCATTTGCCGTGTTTCTTTTCCAACTTGAAATTCAGTTCAGTACGCGACTATTTACTTGGGTCTAACTCGCTAAAGCATGACATGGGCATTAGAATAAAAACCAAACGGCCCATAGGTTGTGACCTAATCCCTCGCCTTATCTTGAAACCTTCTTTCCAACTTCGTACGCCGTGCCTCGCCATACTGCAGGTGCTGCTGCACGCACCAGATACTTTTCATGACAAAATGAGGCGTGGGGCAATGGTAATTGGATGCAAAAATTTTTATTTTGTCATGTGAAAACAAATCGCAATTTCTTTCTTAAATGCTCCATGATAACCTGGTAAGGTAAGTGTACATTGCAATTTCCGGTTATGGTCATAAATTCGTGCAAGTGAAATTTGGATAAGTACATCTATTGTAAAAACCACTTTTCTAAAGCAAACCATAGTTTTCAGCAGAAAGAAGCATCGTCTGTTAGCTAGAGCTTTGGTAAAATACCCCGCACTGAGTTCACAGCATCAGAGGGAGGCTTTGCTTAGTGTGCCTCAGTCTTGAACCCTTTCTTGACTCGAGGCTTGAGACTAGAAGCAAAAGAAAATTAAAATGAAAATAAAGTACGGAACGTGGTTTCATCAGCTGTAGGAGGAAAAGAGAGAGAGAAAGAAGAGGACAGTGAAATGCACAGATTCGGAAAGGAAACAGCTATCATGCAAAGCACGACGCTCACCTAGAATTTCAACTTGTGACGGCAATGAAGCGGGCACCAACAGATTGCCGGACGACCGATGCGCTGACGATGTGTCCGTAATCGTCCACAATCCCAACATTCACTTGGATACGGTAAGCGCGGTAACCCCTCAGACTGATCTGCAAGATAAAGGAGGGCAGTTTCTGGTGTTGAGCTTTTAGTTTGGAGTGGGGGAGGGAAGGCCTTGGTCTAGGGAACAGGTTGCATGCTCATTTTTCGTTATTCATATGACATACATATTTACAAACAAACTGACTCTCCGTCCCAGCCTTGCAAAAGTGTATGTCCAGCAAAGGTGTTGAAAACCACCACTGCAACTGCTGAGGGGGTTATGCGATGCTTTATTGCTTTAGAGTAATGCTAATTGTGACAGCACGCTGCTCCCCATAGCGGTGCTGCAACAACATTGAAGTCATTTGTTAGGCTGGCTCTTATATACGAAAGGCTAGGAACGTCGCTCCTCACGTTGCATGTTGCCATCACTGTGGCAGCTTGCGCAGCAACAATCGTTACCTGGAAATGTATACAGACAGCGCTACGTGCTTCGCATTGTTAACAGGAGCGCCTTATCAATTATGTGGTTTGGATGATTGCTGTATGCTTGTTCTTTATTGAAATGTATACTGTTATGTATACGTTGCATGAGCGATTCCAGAGAATCCATGCACTGTTCACTTCGTTTTGCTAACTGCTTGAAGCCTGTGCCATACTGGGGTAAGGGCCACTGCTCTTGTCTTAGCACTGTCGCCAGGATCGGCCCACAATTTCGACGATAGATGCGAACATGAAAAGGGTGACCAACTAGAGGCTAACAGCTTCGTTGTAAAATCAAAATCTAGCCTCCTTGAAGCACCAATACTTTAGTGTGCGACTGGGCAGCCTACTCGCCCCGACTGGAGTGCCCACTTACCTATAAGGAAAGCAGGCTAAAGTGCATCGAGGGAATCGATAGCATACGCAGTGCACAATAGTGTGAACGGCACCAAACACTTCATGAATTAGTTCGGTACAAAACTGGCCTGGCACCTACTGCACTCTCAACAGGCACCAAAAGCATGGAGATTCAATTTTTTTTGTTTACCACTCGCTATTTGTTACCGGAATCTCGTCAAACCCACAACCTCGTGCTATCAAGCCACACTGCACAAACCCTGTACAGAATGAATCAAACGGCAGCACAAAGGCATTTCAGTGTTCCACTGGCGAAGCAAATGACAATGCAGGCCATCCTGAAACAAGCTAAGGGTGCATACACCTTGAACCTGCCGGTTCCATGCTGTCGGTAGTACTCATCGCTTTCTCTCTCTACTTAAGGACAAGGGTTCATTGAGCAGAATGCAATAGTGTATTTTTTCATTGAGTCATAATTGAGCAAAGCATATTGTTTCGGAAAGAATGACTTGTGGCCTAAATGGGGAGAGGGGTTAGGGAGTGGGAGAAAGTGGGGAGAACTACTCGCCTACATAAGCACTAGGTGTCAAACAACTTGAGCCTGAATTTAGTGGGAACTGAACCGAAACCAATATTCTCGGGAAATACCTGAATAAGAAAAAGATTCACACACCTCTTTAGCAACTCTTTGCGACTCACTGAAATCGTGTGTCAATGAGACCTTACCTAATTGTGAGACTGAAAGTTAAGAAACACTTGCACTTCTGAACTTTGTCTGCTAGAAGCCAAACTTCCAAATTTTTTTATTCCACGCTAGAACTCCAGTGTCGCACATCAGTGTGACGTTACGGATTTAAATGCATTTATGTTGTGGTACAATGGAAATTCGTGAAACTTGCCAAGTTCACTCTTTGGCTTTGTTACAATACAATGTAGGCCCAGTTTACCGATAAAGATAAATAAATAAATAAATAGACACGAGCAGGACGCCATGAAAATTCATGACTTGATGTTAAGCTGGTGCAGGAACTTCACTCGAAATTTGAAGGAGCACCACACTTTACAGGCAACGGGACTCGTTGTCTAGGCAGACAACCCAAGTGTATTTCATGCACTATAGTGGTAACACGCGCGTTAGTAGTACTTCTGTATTTTAACTGAAAGAAGAGACTGATTTCATTCACGCCTCGTGACGTTTTCGCCTCTTCTGTTGAAGTCATTAAGTTGCAATGAAGAGGAAAATTATTTGTGTTGTGTTAGCAAATTAACCTCCGGCTATGCCAAGAATTGAAAAAAGAAGCCACTCTTGCCGCGAGAACGCCAGCATGGTAAGCCAGTATACAGACACACAAACGAAAGACTGGTGGTGCCGTCGCCTTGAAGCGAAGCTCCTGTACCAGCTAGCAGTGACGTCTCCTCGAACCTAGTTGTACTTCTATATGTAAAATGGTCTGGGTTGTATCCTAGAAAAGTCAACTTTGGAAGTTTCAAGGACTTTTTCAAGGAACCGCAATGGCCGAAACGCACAAGAAAATTTTGCAGATCCCACGCACTGTGGGAATCGGTGTAAGCGAAGCTTACCGTGCTGGATGCTTTGATTGACGATAATTAGTGGTGATGTTGGCGGCTAAAGCTTAATTCCTTCATTGTTTAGGCAAACACGAGAGTGGCGAATTGTTAAACGTTACCTTGCATGTACCACTGCTGTTCGTCTGCGTAGTGCACAGAACGCACAGGGAGAGGTGTTTACCTGGGCCATTGTTGTGTGCCATATTTTATAACCTCTGAGAGGGTTGAACGTTGTCATTTCCTCACATGGCACATCGCATTGCGGCAGAACCATACAACTTGAATTGTATTATGGGGCTGTACGTTCCGAAACCAGACTCGGGCAATGAGGCAAGCCGTAGTGGCGTACTCCGGTTTAATTATGACACCGTGATGTTCATTAACGTGTCCCAAAGTCTAAGTGCAGGTGCGTTTTCTATTTCGCCCCCGTCGAGATGCGGCTGCCTCGGTTAGGATGGAATCCACGACCTCTAGCAATGTCATAGCCGTAAAGCTATCGCGGTGGGCACAGAAGTGTTGATTTGACTGTCAACTGCTTCCGTAATGTCTGCTGGACTCTGCGGTGCGCGTTAATTAACATGACTCTGCTTCTGAATGGCCTGCTTAAGTTGCCCGCTTGACATACTTGCGTGCAGTTTAGTTTTTAGAAATAGCAGCAAGGTACTGTACCGGGCCAATTATTTAAGCTTGGCCTGTTTCCCTGAAACCACTCAGAACCCGACACAGCTGAAGCTCTGGTGAACGAATGTAAACGAATGTCTTTCTCTGGGCTTTTCGCTACTGTTCTTTAAAAGCGTCAAAACGGCAAGTTGGGCCAGTTGTTTGGGATTTATAGTAAGGTTTGTTACAGCGCAACACAAGACAAGGACAAAAGGAGGTATAAAACGACGACACGGCGCCGTGTCGTCGCTTTATACCGTCTTTCGTCCTTGTGTTGCGCTGTAACAAATCTCGAAAAGCAACTATACAAGTGGCGAGTAAAATGCCAACGATCTCGTCTTCTTCGTCTGAGCTCATCATTTTGCAGACGTAGATGGCGGACGGGAGTGCGCCAACCCACGACGAAAAAAAAATATCGAAAGTGCGCGTACAAATCCAAAGTGCCGCGAGATGGTGGCACGTCCCTGAAATTTTTAAAGATACTGCGAGATGCCCCGCCTTCCCGGCGGCGCGGACAGACAGACAACGCGGCTGGTCTGAACAGGCGCGGGCGCTCGCCGCCTCGCCGCTTTGAAAATCCGCTTGTCCGCTCAGACGCTCCGCTTTCGGTGTGAATGTGCCGTTACTCGCGAATCTCATGCACGCTCTGAACCACCCCCTGACACGGTGTGCGCGACAGCAGCAATAGTGGCAAAGTCGAAGGAAGAAGCAAAGAAAGCTTCGCTATAAAACAAAAATCCGTGGACACCCAATCACTTAAGAGTTGTGAATGCGAAAGCACTAATAAGACAGGTTTAATTTAACATTAGCATAATAGCAGGGTTAAATGAAATGGCGTTACCGTTCCGCAAACGAACTTTGCAGAAAGAGTGTTCTGGTATATCGTAGTTTACGCGTGGGACGCTATGCCATTCCGCTTTGAATCTCGCATGCATGGTGCACCTAAGTGAGTCTATCTGTCCGTGAGTCCAGAAAGCGCGAAAGTGGAAGCCAGGACCGCTTTATAGTTGTGCTTTCTATGTCCGGAGATCTAGTGCGAACGGTACAACCAGCACAAGCTGTCTACCATAGCCTCCGAAATATTCCAATCTCGGAGGCCATGTGATATCGTCGCGCTTATCTCCTGACCCAAACGATAAGTGGCCGTTAAGGAAGAGGGGAAGAGAAAAAAATAGAAAGTCAACAAAAACAATCTGAATACCAGGTAATGTTTAAACTTCCCTTAACGAAAACAAAAATCTAAGCGGTTCGTCATTTTAGAATTTCAACATGCGCTAAATATTTCTGTCGGACAGCCTTTTGAATGATTTAGTCGAGTTAACAGGGGTTCAAGGCCTGCAAGCATTAGTCGTGAATGTATATATCGGCACTGCCAAAGACAAGAAGAATGGGTATATGTTAAGCCGAAGTATATCACCGAACCATCTTTGAGCACTGGCAACCACGCACTATGCTCCGCTAAGTTCACCGTCTACTGATGACATAGCAGTTTATATTAATTATGAGTGCGCCATTAGCGTTCCAATTCGGTGACGAAGGTTGCCCGTCCACGAAGACTAAAAGGAATGCCGGTTTCTTTCCCGGCGTGCACTTTCTGAATACTTCTTTAATGGCACGCGGAAGTCTACGGTCGCCTCCGTAGTCACCTCATGGAAATATGTGAATTCGTAATCAACCGTGATCTACATTGCCAAGTATTTACAGCTTCTTATCCCTTTCTTATACGAATTTATCACTGATGTAAAAAATTTATACTTCGTGCATTTATTTTAGAAAAGACAGTGAAAGAAGAATGACTACAGTCAACAGCTTTTTGCAACATATCAAAGCTTTATCACGAATGGCGGCCAAATCAAGGCGCGGGAAGCAGCGTGTGGTTCCTTCGAACTTTTGAATTCGCAGTCATAAACGATGAGAATTATGCCCACAGAATATTGGATGACTACACAAATTGTGCAACCCCAGACTACTGCTATGCATTACACAACATGCTCCAGACACTACACACAGGCGACACATGGACATTTGCGAAATATTAGGGGGAACCACGCTTATCGGCGGTGCTCAGTTGAGGAGTGATGTAGATTATCTGACACTCAGAGTTCTAGGATTAGCGAATATTTCTTGTAAAGCGTTACGATATCAGCACGAATAATCGTGCCAGAGGTTTAAAGTCGGCCGCCCGTGTTTAAACCCCCGCCAAAGGGAAACGGCAAATAAGTTTAAACTTTTGCCGTATTAGAGTTGTTTATATAAGAAACTTTTTTTTATGTATCAGTTTTTGAATGTCGCGACAGAGCCCCTGCAGTTAGTGACGTCACGCATTTCAAAATATTTTTCCACGTTTGGGCCGCTGCGGTTAAGTATACGATGTTGAAACACCTGAATTTCATTTTTTGACTGTATTACAAGAGAGTGTAGTCCACCTTCACCGATAAAATCTAGGCCCAGGCAGACGCCGTCAAATTTCATTTTCAAAATCAAATCTGGTTCGGAAAGTTCAATGCGTCACCCACCCCGGTTTTGCTCTTAGGAGTCTTTTCGGGTCCCCTCGCCTGACACGGTTTTTCTTTTATGTATGAGAAACGCAATTTGCTAATGCAGCTCAGATTTTTTTATCGTTGGTGCGCCTTTAAAATCACTCCGAAATTATTTTTGTGCAAACGCAATCAGTCGGTATGGAAGGTCATCATTGCGATCACCAAGAGGCAAATTCAAGTGCGCTGCGTAACGCGCCTAATATTAGGTTTTAATCATCTGCATCGCAGCATATCGCAGTAGCATCGGTCCGCACGTTTACATCCGTCTCTGCCCACTCTACGTGGAATATGTGAGCGATGTCACTCATTCGAGAGATCGATGTCTGACTGGCTATCCACATGGGGTCATCGAGAGTGTTTGGATTAATGCCGCCTACATTAGGCTTATTTTCAATGGTACACATATTCACACACAGTAACTAGTGCGCCTTCGAAAAGAAATACACAAAGGCAATATACGAAGAGGTTTCTTTAAAACAGTAGCGCGCTTCAACCTGAAAATGCATGAGGATCGATCGTCTGCTACAGCTTGCGACGAAAGGAGTTGCGACATATTCAGCTTTTGCAGCACGCTTGTACACAACGTAACAAACTCACGTAATATATAAACTGACATATCGAATTTGTCTACTTTCAACGATCTAATGGATGCCGTTTACACAGCCGTCATATCTGTTCTTGACGGAGAGATATTAAATTGCAAACCTCGTGCTTCTATTTTTTTCGAGCGTTCGAATTATTGAACATTCTTTCGACAAAATTCAGGCCCCAAATCGAACTTAGAACGACAGGAAGCTGAGCTAGTCGCTAAGGATTCATTATGCGAAAAAGAGGCGAGGCGTGCAAACAGGACACAAGAGTAGAGGAGTGGAAGCAGAAGCGGCGTTCGTGTTGTCCACTTCTCTACTCTTGTGTCCTGTTTGCACACCTCACCTCTCTTTTGCCTAAATCGAAATTCCGCTTCCAGCAGTGACTAGAATTTAACTTTATCACTCGGATGCATTAAATTTCATTAAAATCGGTCCAGAACTTATCTCAGAAAAACGTTTTTTTGCGTTGAACAGGCCGCGTCGGAGTCGGGCCCGAGCTAACGATAACGCTGGGTGTAGAGTTACTGTATATGCTACCACAGCTACCTGTGGTAGCATATACAGTAACTCTAGCTGGGTGCCTCCATGCGCGCGTCCTGCCTCGCTCCGTGCAGGGTGGCCGCATCGTTTCTGCGCCGCCCGCCTTCTTCCGTCTCACTTTCAACGGCCACCACGTTGCGAATTTTGCAAGATTACTAGGTGCTGCGCGCTGCGGTTCTCCAATACTTCGACAGATGGCTGGCGATTGCTTTCACGTTCGAGACATCGAAAAAGATGGCTTCTATGGACGGTGAAGGATAAACAGTACAACTACGTGTCCGCGGGCAGTGCGAGTAAGCCTTACAAAAATGCCTAGCAACATTATTTAGAACTTCTACCAACTTTCGGTTTACTTTATTAACAGTCTGTTTACATTTAAATTCTGGTAACATTTTCTCATACACTGTCAAAATACTTCTTTCTTACTTTTGTATAACGAATATTTTAAATAAGCCGTTAAAAGACTTCCTTCATACTTTTGCAAATAGAATATTTTAAGTGCCCCGTCAACATGTCTTCTAGCTTTTGCCTATATAACAACTTTAGTACTGCGTCAAAAGGCTCGTTCCTTTTGTGTAAAGAATGTTTTACTATACACCATCAAACTATTTTTTTTCTGAAGGACATATATCCTCGGTACGTCCACAGCTCGTACTGTTTGCCGAAAAATATTTAGAATGGGAAGTAACTTGAGAGTTTTTGATCATTTTTTCTAACACACATTAATGCCGATATATGACGTACTCAGGAATCAAGCTCTTTGTTTTAAATCATATCCCCGATCCAAGTCGGTAGCGAATTGTTGACGGAGCGCTACTAAAATGTTTAAAGAAATATGTTCGTAAACTGTGAGAACTAATCTTTTTAAAGGTTCCACTGGACTACGTGAGCGTGCGGTGACGTCAGCACACTCCGAGAAATTTGTTTGCGCTACACCACCAGACCGGTGGGATAGCGGAGTACTGTGCAGGCCGCGCACCAGTTGCACAGGTTTATCCCGGCCTTGGGACTGGTTAATTAAAAGCCGATTTACGCTTGACCCGTGCGGTCGTGCAGAAAACAGCACATTTCGCAAACTGGTTCACAAATTTTGGTATACATTGGGCTCGCACATGCAGTGTAAACCGAAATGCGTGTACCAGTCTGCGAAATGCGCAAATTTTCACCCGACCACATGCGTGCGGGCAGGCGGGTGGTGTGGCGTGGGGCTCGAGCGTAAATCGGCCCTTACCACGCAGTGCTATTGAAAGGCCACCAATTAGCTTTGCAACGAGGTAATCAGATCAGTGCACTCCGCGATATAAATAGTACGCCCTAAGCTGGGACGTGTCAGCAGAGTAGCGTCGCGATATTTGTTAAAAAGAAGAAAAAGAGCCGGAACTCATGGCAACACGGCGCTGCAACGTCGTCGCTCAAATATCCAGAAGGCTGCAAAATACAGCTGCTGCTGAGTGAGCGCGAATTTCGACCTGAGTAAGCGCGCAGGTCGAACAGACAGAAAAGCTGAACTCGGTGCAGGTAACACTTTCTGTGAAAAAAGAATGAAATTACCCTCACTGTATAAAACATGTAGCTTTGTACCCGTCCCTATTCGCACGCTTTCGTCCCTGGCTCCTACCGACGACTTCTGCACATTAAAGGTAACTAATAGGACATAGCATCAAAGTGAAGGCAAAGCAACTATGTCAACTGATCTGCTTTACGGCGATGGTAGCTTGCTGTGTGTGAAAACAGATTGAAAAGAAATTATTATGCACTGTTAATATTCAGTGATTTCGCTTCACAACACCGCGATAAAATTTTGAGCTCCAAAAGGGGTCACCATGGCATCCGTAATTATGCCATTCCGGACACCAAGAGCCAGGATATCAAAGGCCATGATTTTGCCGTG
Organism: Dermacentor andersoni; assembly: GCF_023375885.2. Lineage (NCBI taxonomy): Eukaryota > Metazoa > Arthropoda > Arachnida > Ixodida > Ixodidae > Dermacentor > Dermacentor andersoni. The sequence continues at coordinate 115,385,831 of NC_092817.1, forward strand.
CTTCGGGCGTCTGAAAACTGCTAACGTCATTGCCGCCACGCTTTGGACATGTATTTGACTATAAAAATACTACTACAATAGGCTTCAGCATTATTTTGCGCTGGGCGCCATGAAGCAAAATTTTGTCTTTGAAAGCGGCAAGCGCTGAAGGATGTGCTTGCGCAAAATAGGATAACCACATAATTTACCCAATATGACTATTTTTCTATGTTTATTACATTTGAAAAAGAAAAGCCGGTTTTCAGAACAATATTTGCCTCGAAATATAAAAATATACAGTCCCGTAATGCACAACAAAATTGAGCCGGCTGTCTTGTCAGGTTTTATTTTTTCAACCTCTGCCACGAGGTACATTCCTCCAAGTGCAGTTCCCAGAAAGGGGTGCGCACAAAAAAGCAGGCCACATCTTTCACCAAGAGGCGATGAATGTCCAGGTGTGAGTCAACCATCGGAATGTGGGAGGGAGGGGGTCATGTTTCGGCGTAAAAATGGGCTTTAGTTCCGCAGCGGTCAAGTAGAAGCAGATGGATGGAAAGAATGTCACATGCCTATCTCGCGCATGCGCACAAATTTGACAGTGGCCCGAGTCAAGGCAAGGCAGGAGACCGTCGCAAAGGAACTGATGACGAGTCTTCGTGATTTGGGAGAAGGAAAGTACGCTTAATTCTGTGCTGCAGAATTAAGCGTACTTTCCCTCTCCCAAATCACGAAGAATCGCCATCAGTTCTTTTGCGACGCCGGCATGGTACGGTCGGAACGATGTAGGTGTTTCGTCGCGCATTGTAGCAGCAATCTAGCTATTTCTGCTGCTGTTTATGCTTATGCTGTGTTGTGGCTAATTCATCATTGCACGCCAACCAGCAACGTGTTTACGAAGCCCACGGTGCTTTCTTCTTTCCGTGATGTGAACGTTTCTGCAGCTTCTCTGCCAGCTGCGATGCAGTGTCGTGTGAGGTGATTTAATATTGGCACTGTCCGTGTTTTAAACTGCACACTGCACAAAGAGCGAACAGTGGTTCCTCAAGACAGCACTGCGTTGAAGTTTTATCTGTCTCCAAATTAAAATAAAAGATATGTTCTTTTCTATCATGCTTCATAAACATATTATTTTGATGTTATTTTATTTCAGTTTCTTATGCCGCATTTTGGCAGGTTATTATTGCGCGAACAGTAACGACGTGAAATATTTGAAGAACGATTTTCTTACATACTATGTAAGTATCGTAACTATGCCGCGTCATGCGGTTCGCTTGAAGTTGCTATAAGCACGAAGCGTAAAAATACTTCGTTTTCACAGCACTCGCAATGACTTAATGTCTAGTAAATATTGTCTGATCATGAACTCATTCTATGCTCTTTCCTACACTGGCTGTACAGGATGAGCGATAGTCAAATATTGAGCGTATAGTTTCACGGTTCACAATGACATACGTTTCAGCGAACCGGTTCACAATGACATAGGTTGCACTGGTTAGACAAGTGCGAGTGGGAAAGAAAATCGTTCGCACTTGTCTAACCACTGCAACCTATGTCATTCTGAACCGCTATTTTTTTACACTGATATTTTGTTTACGAGTAAATATAAATGAACACGTCAAATTACAGAAGCGTTCCATATAATAAGGCGTGCTTAAAAATGCATCAGTCATCCATTGGTTGCTATCACTGACAAAGAATTCGTATTCTTGAATACTGCTTCAAGCTCTGTAATCTGTTTATATAAAAATGGATGACACGCACACGTTTTGCACATGCTCGGTGCAGCTAGCTGGCGCTTTTACGTTCTCTTTCCAAAAATAAACAGTTGTGAGTAAGCGCTCGCGCGTCCGCCTTCTCTGCGTCCGTGTATATTGTGTGCGCTACAAATTTCACCATGTATAAACCATGTAATTGACTTTTTGAGCGAGTAAATTATTTATGCAGATAATTGGTTAATAAAACATTTTGGGAAACTGAATTCATTCAGGCCACAACATTGGGGGCTATAACAATAGTTTTAGGCCGTTCTCTTTCTTGCGGAAACGATCTTGCACACTTTCCTAATTTTAATAACACGTAGAAAATACAACGCAGCAAAGTATATGCATTGCAAAATGTGTCCCATCCTTGCTATCTCCTCTGCAAGTAAACAGGGATGACGGTTACAACTTTAGACCTCATGTGAACCTTCTTAAAAAGCTGTTCTATATATGTCATGTGCTAACCTGAACATGATGTTAACACTGACCATTTTGTTTCTATGCAGGCTTCACTCGGCGAACATTCTGAGTGACATCAGCTCGGAATGTAAAAATACATTATAATCGATGCTTGCTAGAGATTATGCGTCAGCTGCCGTGCCGTAATCAACTAAGTCACTAATCATTTATTATTTTTTATTAATTTCTCTATTACTTCTCTCACAATTCTGTGTAAATATTTTTGTGTGAATAAACTTCTTTTATTGCAAACTTGAATTTGTTTTCCATGTACATGCACCTTCTAGGTTGCATACTGCCTTTTACCAACATGTTCACACATACTGACAAATTTTTACACTATGCTACTAAGTCTTATGTGGGACAAATGTTACTAGGGGGGTAGTAAAACGTCAGTAGCAAGTACATGTAGTAGTAGTAAGTGAGGCACTGTATATTCTGGGGACTCTTCAGCGGCGGTTACTCCATGCACAAACGTATATGTATGCCCATATTGAGCGTTCCGCGTCAACGCGCTGTGGAAAATGCTGCCCGCCGTAGCAGACGACGCTGTTGTCGCGTCAGGTGAGGACTACTTCCATATACCGGTGGTCGCGCCCGTCCTGTTCGCGAATGATGACCATAAGCGCACCGCGTATACAAAGAAGTCGAGGAGGAATTTCAGGGAAGTCTTTCGGACTAGTATTCACCGAAAGGCATCCTCGCACGCATATACCATCGCGTTGGCCAAATTTCCAGGCGAGGTGTTTAGAGACCCCTTCGAGCCTTCCGAAAAAAAAAAAAAAAAGCTCATCGAAGCGCGCTTCTCCACCCTACGGATAAACAATACACCTTGGTCGGTACGGTCTACTGCAGAACCTCGTCCAATGTCATTGCCGCCAGAGATTGAAGTGGGCCTTCCTCGCAAGCAAGGAATTTCTATCCATAGGACCTACATTTGCGTATTTCCCTTTTCGGAAGGGTGCGCGGGCCTTTTTAGGAAAGGCATGCGTGGGTCCCAGAAAACGCTATGCGGCTATTGCGACATCGCTACCGTTTCCGACTGCCTTTGAAGAAACAAAGCAGGGTGGATAACAGAAAATGCCAAAGAGCTACAGCTTACTGAAATCAACAAAAGACAGTCTTTGGTCCCTTGAATGAAGATAAGTATATAGCACGCCTTGGTCCTTATCTCTCAGGGATCCATGCGTTAGGTGCAAGGAGGCGTTGCAAGTAACAAGGTAACTATCAGACAAGCTCCGACAACTCGACGTAAGTTCCGTACACCGTTCAACTTATTTGTTACGTCACGGCGTCCGTTAATTGATCCATATTCTATAACAGCGAAAATTACCGTAATCAGAGTTTCTTCTCCATGGGGCACTTGGTCATGTGTGCCGCATTTTTTTTTAAACAAGATATAGTGACCAGCCAGAAATCAGGAAAGGGTGTATTCTGTAAGGGTCCACCAAATGGACATGTCGATTTCACCCACTGCTAAAGTTCTGCTTAGCTGGGCTGTAGTGCGAGCCAGAAGGAAACGACCACCTTCAGCTAATTCAGCAGCAGACGAAATGGAAATGTCGTCTAGGTGGTCACTTGTAGAATAGCCCCCTCCCCCAGGTAGCGACGAGTATAAGTATAAGACCACGTTCCTCCCTGGGCTAACAAAAAATCGTACAGGCCAGTACGGTAACAAGTTAGTAGCACCCGCGCCGTCATGTCTTGTTGACGGATTCGCCGAATGTCGCCGGGCCAGTTTTGAACGATCGCACACTGCACTTGACCTAGGTAAAACCCACGACCTTCTGACCAGGGTGTTAGTCAAAGCATACGCTTCTTCAAACTCGCTAAGTATTGTGCACGTTACGAACGGCGACCTAACTAGCAAGCGCGTCTAAAATGGGGAAGCGGCGGACGAACTCTTACCGGAGGCGGGTTCGGGATGTTGTTCTCGTTGGAGAAGAGCTTGAGGTTGGAAAACGACAGCACCCGGCCCTTCAACCAAAAACCGGGCCGCGGTGAATCCGGGTGGCAGTACTGACCAACTGCGCAATTCCAAGGATACACTTTAGGGCTTAAATTCGCTTCGCCACAAATAGACAAACACAAAAATGTAAAGAAAAACGCCTCTCTCGGGAGGCGGCGATAAGGCCGACTGCGATAGCGTCTGGCTCAGACTGACCGCATTGGTGCCCAGTGGAATCCGTGAAGGTGAGCCAGGCCGTGTACTGCCACTTATCCACCAAGTTTGTAATCCGAAACTCAGGCGCTGGGTTCATGAACCTGCATGCGAGGGAGATAGTCGAGGCACGGTAATTTTTGACGAACACCGTTGTCACGCGATGGATACGCATGCACGTGTCGAAACGAGCAGCTAAAAGAAGATGATTGCACGATGCCATGCTGAGAAAGACATGAACAGACAGCAATATGCGTGGGTCGTGCATAGGCGATTGTTCCTCGTATCTCAATAACGCGCTGCCTGTAGTTGCGAAAATGGGCGACCCAACCAGCTTGCTCTCAGCACTGCTGAATCGGTTTAAACTGCATGGATGCCTTCGCCAAATGAGAGTGATTATCGTTCGCGTGTTTACTGCCCACTGCTTCTTTTTTTTTTCAGACCAGCATGTACACCACGATGTGGCATGTGAGGCTTCTCGGCAGGAACGCTAATGCGTGCTCGGAACGCTCATGCCAACAACGGAAGCCAGCACGCTGCCCTGTGGAGTGCGATATTGCAACGCTTCTAAAAGCGAACCGTTTTGAGATCGCCCCCGTGCACTACGGCCCGAAAACACGTCGGCTGTGAAAAACACTCGCCTGCCCTGTGTGTGTATCGGCAGTTCCATCCTACGCAGCGGGAATTCGTGCTGGTTGACGAGGGTGACATGGGGAAGCTTGGCCGGCAGACGGTCCACGATCGCCCGATGCTGATTCGCGTTCTTTTTGGGAGGGAACTGGGGCCAATCGCTCCAGTCATGAACCATGTCCCAGTGGTCACTAGGAAAGTCCGCCGGACGGACGAGGTTTGGCTGAATCCAGACCTTTGGCTCGCTCCTAACGACGACGGCTGCGGCGCCGGAGGTGGACGGCAGGCTTTCGATGTCTCTCGACTGGGACGGGCCGGCCGGTGGCTCGCTCCCAACGACGGCTGCTGCGGCGCCGGAGGTGGACGGCACGCGTTCGATGTCTCTCGACTGGGACGGGCCGGCCGGTGGCTCGCTCCCAACGACGACGGCTGCGGCGCTGGAAGTGGACGGCACGCTTTCGATGTCCTTTGACTTGGACGGGCCGGCCGGCGCGACGTCGCTGTCACTGCTGGAAGAGCTGCTACTGCTGCTGTCGTCGCTGCTGCTACTGCTGCTGTCGTCGCTGCTGCTGGTGCTCGTCGGCAGCTTGCAACCGACTCCCATAAGCATGGCGTAGCCGTACAGACTAGGTTCGAGTCCAGCAGCAGCGGAGGTGGAAGCACGGCCCGAAGACGCCATCCTCGAGGCACAAGCGCAGTTGGCGGAGTGTATCGTAGGGAGCGCGACTTCAGTAGATCTTCGATGGTCGAGTAGCTGCCGTTTGCTGTGCAGCGGCTTGTTTTATGGCGTGCTCGTGAAGTGTGCTACCGCAGAAGGCATGGGCATTGCTTTTTTTACTATGTTGACGACCTTGAAAGTATTTGGCACATGCCCACTTACGGTCACGCTTGGTTGGCTCTTCAACGTAGGCGTGTCCTCGTTCTACGATTTTCACCTCTCCCTCGAACCGCAGGAGGCAGATAAACTTGTGTCGAAGTTTTCCTTTGTTCTGACATACTGGACGAACATGTACCCCTTTCCCCTCCCTTCTCAATTCGGAGAAGGTATGACCAGCGCGAAACGACACTTCAATTTCGATGGGCTGCGGTATTGCAGGCTTAGTCATGGTGGTTCAGAGGGTGTATATTCTCGGAAAGAGCATGGATGGCAGAGAATAAAGGAGACCGAGACACGCTTCCGAACTTTGCACCGTGTCCAATGTGCAAAATACCATCTCGAGCTCCCCGGTGAAATGGATCCGCGTGATCTCCCGCAAAAGCAGCGCCTGCATGTTTATGAATGTGTAAGGCCAGAGGGAAGCTAGACTGGAAGAGAGGAGGGGAGAGAGAATATGGGTAGAACCGACGCAGTCGCTGAACGAGTCCTCACCACCTTCGCTTGCCTCTCCCATACAATAGAGGGGGCGGGAATAAATTAAATAAATCGTGAAGAAAAAATAAAATAAGGAAAAAAGGGGTGAACAGTAAAAGTGTACCCGAAGTCGTGGATAACAAGACGAGGTCAGAAGAACGAGTCTTCTGCGCTGGTGCTTGACATTTCCTTGGCCTTCCAACAAAATCATGTTTGCTGGCAGTACTCCCAAAGATCTTCGAAGCCATTGCTAAACTTTCAATCCAAGCATTCCAATGTAGTAAAAAATGGAATTGCCATGTTGTGCCTTAAGTCTTCTCTCACCAGAATCCTGCATGCACAAAATGAGCGCCAGTTTTAATGTGCAGGTCCGGCGCCTATTAGAAGCAGGTTATCCTAGTGAAGCAGTGGCCACTGTGGCTGAGCGCCTAAAGAAGTCGGTTTCGAGGGGGACGGACGTGATTACGGAAAGCAGTAATAGCAAAAAAAAAAAAGAAGAGTAGTGGCTATTCCGTATAATCATTCAGGCTGTCGCACAGGCTTTTTTTTAAAAAGTTGCAAGTAGAGGTGATGTTAATGTTGCTTTCACTGCTCCCAATAAGCTAGGTAAGATATGCGCTGCCGTACATAGGAAAAAGGAGCAGGTAAAAGGCAAAAAACGAACACATATTTGTTCAATGAAGCACAATAAGAACAACAGTTTTACTGATTGTCGTATGGGTGTGGTTTATAAAATTCCCCTTAGCTGTGGCCAGTTCTACCTTGGGCAAACAGGACGGTGTATCAATCAGAGGCTAATGGAACATAAAAGGTCGTTAACCGGTGGATCGCCTTCTAATCTTTCCTTACATTGCCAAGATTGTAACTGCACGCCAGAGTTAGATGAATGCACGATATTGTACAGGCATAAGAATGAAGATGCGCGTCTTATGGTAGAGGCCTGGCATATCTATAATGGTGGAAGCGCGTGCGTGAGTCAGCCTTCGATTACTTTACATAAGGAAGAGATTAAGTGCCTTAACAGTTATCTCTCACGTAGGCCGGCACGTGTACCTGACTGACACGTGGTGTTACCATTCCTGAGCATGCGCAGATGAGTTTTGTGTCTTCTTGCTTTTTCGCCTGAGTGCTCCATTCAGTTGATAGTCGGCGTTCGTGTTGTCCACTTCTCTTCTCTGGTGTCCTGTCTGCACGCCTCGCCTCTTTTTTGCATAATGAATCCTTAACAACTAGCTCAGCTTTCTGTCGTTCTTAGCCTGGGAGGCGATGAAAACTATCCTCTTTCGCGCCTCTCTTACGGAAGTTATAAATATTCTCGCGCATAAGATAGCGAATAGTTCAGCCGGTAATTGTTGACGATGTTGCACGAGAGGATTGTTCGTTATTGAAGTATGGTATAACTCTCGCTGAAGTAGACGATTGTGTTAAGCTAGAGCCATCTGTATAGGCATGCTATGTATCCTAGAGGCCGCATATACCGAGTCATCATGTCTAAGCTTTCCGGAATGTATTGAAATTATGCCTGTTGCAAATAGCGTAATTCTTGTCCTTGAGCTGTATTATTCGAAGAGGCGGACAATACTGGAAGGAGACATCAAAACACACATATTAAAATAATTAACACAAATTCACTAATAAACTTCATAAATATTTACGGCATGTAGGGCGATTTAGGAATTGTAGTCGGTGAATTTGCAAGGCCCATCCACTTGAAATGAATCTCCAGGATTGCATCAGTTTCGATATATAATTTCCCAAAGTGTGGGACGAAGTACATGCACGTTCGAGTTGCTCTATTGTTCAACGCGTAAAAGTGCGTTTTGTTAAAAAGTCGGACAACAGTGAATTCTCACTGCGAGCTTGATGGCGCATATCTCAAAACTAGTGTCATTCCAGAAATTTATTCCGAATGGACACACCTTGATGCAATCTGTGAATTGCAATTATATGCCGTTAAGTTAATAATTAAGAAGCTAACTTGTGATTTTTTTTAAATTAGCAGATTATGTGTTTCGCTTTCAGCAGCGACTATGCCCGCCTCTCTGATTAATCCAGCTCAAGGACGGCAATTATGTCAACTGCAACAGGCGAGTAAAACAAATAAAAAATCCGCAAACCCTAAATATTATCATCCCGCATATTTGGTAAAGTGCTAGTTGTTGCGTAGCTTTCATGAAACCTGTCTCGTTTTGTAGTTATACCATCTATTGCCAACTATATTTTTGAGAAGGTAAGCCCCGATTTGAGAAACTCATTTTTCTGAAGGATGTAGAGATAGTCTTGGATTTTTTTATGGATACGACTTTCGCCCATTTTCATTAGTTTTAAAGCCAATGGGTGATTTTCCATGTTCGGATTAAGGAAAAAAAAGAAAAACATTTTTCTGAAGTTCTCCGAACTGGAAGCGGTGTTTCGCGAGCCTCTATAATAAAAAGGCAGCTACAAGTCGCGCGCGGAACTCCTAGGCGTATGCGAAGACAATTCACTCAAAGTCTTTGGAGTCGCTCTTACAAAGTTCGGGAGAGGCCGCAATTTCATCATGGTGACCTCGAATCGAGACAGAAGAAATTTCCCACCAGCGCACTCTCGACTGTGCAAGTGATGAGTGAACATCATTTGTACTACATCGCGGCATCAACTCTGTCAATAATTGAGCTCCTTTTTTTTGTGTTTCTTGAAGTGACATGAGCCGGTAATGTGCAGGGATTCCTTTTACTCAACTCTGTGACTTTCTTATCATCTACACAACCGAAGACTGGCCGATCGCGGTGATAATTAATGCGGGCGGATCGAAATAAGGAATATAATTGGAATAGAAACATCACATTATCGCGGCCCTCGACGCACTTCCTAAGAGAAACTGCGATAACGGCAGAGATTTCGCGACTTAGCGCACGCACTGTCAAGATGTCCAGAACGCTCCCTGTCCTCGTGTCGGTGTACGATATGTTTTCTTTTTTTTTTTTTGTCTGCGAATGGATGACGCGAACATGCACAACTAACGTGTGCAAGTGAGCCCTCGCCGGCCGTCTGTGGCGGGAACTGATCACCTGCTGTGGCTGCGTTCAGGGCCTTAAAGACCACGAGCGAAAAAGTGCTTAGAGGTGTACGGATATACGGACAGACCAACCCACAGACTCAACGAACGGTTGATTCGGGCAGTGGTCTCGTCAAGCGGTGGATTTCGTTTTTTACCCATAATTCATTCCGCGATGTTTTCCATGAAATAATTTGAATTGAAAGTATTTATCCGTCATGGGTCTCACAGGGAACTTACGCTGCTTCTTGTCGAGGAACGACGGCACGCATTTATTGACCATAATATTTTGTATGACAAACCGTACGATTAAAAACAACAAGGTGAGGCGCCACTAACGTTCCGTTTCCCATGCAACGCTTGCCATAGGCACAAATTTATTCCCGAGCAATGTGGTGGAGATTTACTGGTTCCGAGTGTCCTTTTCTTCAGGAAATAAAAATCTCCTCATCTGGTTCTTCGCCATTAACTTCTGCAGAGACTGGCACGTTAGCACTTGCTGGGTATCGTACGTTCATTCGTATACACCATTCGATAGCACATATGGTTTACCGAGCATGCAGGTTGTGTTGCTGGGGCGCACGCGGCCTTTATTCCGGTGACCATTGTCGGCCGCGAATTTCCTGCGCTGCTGGACACGGGCGCAAGCGCTTCGTTGTTCGGCGAACAGGTGTTATCCCACCTGCAGAAGCACTCAGTGCGCTTGCGGGATTGCCGAACGACATTCAATCTCGCGAAAGGAGTGGCACATTCGGCGGGCGCCGCAAGGCTGACTGTCAGGTGGGGGGAGCGAATGAGACGCACGCGTTTCGTTCATCTCCCCGGGCTCAGTGTTCCTGCGATTCTCGGAAGGGACTTTCTCCTTAAAACAGGAATCCCGCCGGCGTCCGATCTTGCCTGTGCAGATGGGGTGTGCGTGCAACGTGCCGCGCGCAGAGTTCGGGGGCAAGCCCTCGAGCTGTGCGCTCGCCCGGTTGCACTAACGTGGTAGCTGACGCGCTATGCCGTGCCCCATTGTCCACCAAGAGCGTTCATCCAGGTGTTACAGCCGCTGCCGGGGCCTTCGCGCCAGCAGGCGTCGGGGGCAAAACGAGCGCAGAGAGAGGCGAGTCCGCAAGCGGGCAAACCTTTCATTCCGCTCTCCAGGCAAGCAGCGCGCCGCAAAACGAGCGATCGGGGGAGCTTCTCGCAAGCGAACCCACGACGCCGTTGGCTGCAGTCCTGAATGGGGACGAGACCAGACTCCCCTTTGGGAGAATTGGAATCGCATTCAGCAGGCAAGAGCTACTGAAGGCCCAGCAAATTGATCCGTTTTGGCGCGGAGTGAGCGACGTACGGTCTCAGGGAGACGGAGCGCCGAGACGCTGCTGGTAGTGCGGCGGGCGCAGGGGGGCCGGAACCAGCGTGTGTCGCTGGGTCGCCCGCGGATTCATATTTGCTGGATCACGATGGGCTCCTGCTGAAATACATAGCCACCGATGACGAGGCTGTGGACCCGTTTAAAGTGGTTATCCCCAAGATTCTGAAAAGCGCACTGTTGCGATCATCTAATGATGAACCCTTGGCGGGTCATTTGAGTGGCTCCAAAGTTTTTGCGAAACTAAGCCAAACTGTGACCTGGCCTGGCATAAAGCGCGACATCTTTCGCTATTGCCGTTCCTGCCATGTCTGTCAAACGGTGAAATCAAGGGGTGGCAAGCCGCCCGGGTTGATGAAACCAATTGACATTGAGCGTCCGTGGCAAGTGGCCACCTGCGATCTTATGGGGCCTTTTCCCAGGAGTAAACAGGGGTTCACACACCTGATGGTAGTCGTCGATCATTTTTCGAAGTGGGTGGAGTTGTTCCCGCTTCGAAAAGTGACCGCGCGAGCGGTGCTGGAGAGGCTACAGGAAGTTTTTTGTCGGTTCGGCTTTCCGAAAAGACTAATTACGGACAACGCGTCCTATTTCACCGCTTGGGTGTTTGGTGCTACGTGCCGTTCCCTGGGAATTAATCACTGCACCACGTCGCCCTACCACCCCCAGTCCAATTTGACGGAGAGGGTCAATAGAACCCTCAAACCAATGTTGGCAGCCTTTGCCGTGCACATGAGTCAAAAGGATTGGGCAGACCACCTGAATGAGCTCGCGTTCGCAATCCGAACCGCCGAAAATCGCTCGACTGGTTTCTCTCCCGCCTTCCTCAATTTTGAAAGGGAGCTGGCAAATCCGGTGACCAGTGCCATTCAATGTCAGCTCGGGGACGAGGAGGCGCCGGCAGACTGTTCTGCGTACGCTTGAGCACTTCGGGACAGGCTTTGTCGGGCTCTCTGCAGAGCAAGGCAGGGTTTTACTTCGGCCATGGGGCCCAGCAGAAGGCTCAGTACGACCGGAAGCATCGCCATCTTTCATCTAAGGTAGGTGATTTGGTCCTGAAGCGCAACCAGGCTCTTAGCGACGCGAGCAAGGGGTTCTCAGCCTCGCTCGCTCCTAACTGGCTTGGTCCGTACCGAGTAGAGAAAATTTGGTCTCCGCTCGCGTACTTGCTACATTATCATTATTATCATTATTATTTTCCATTATCGAGGATTCCCCTTCGGGAAAACTCAGCCGTGCCCACATCGCCGACCTGAAGGCCTTTGCGTTGCGGTCCGACGAGCTCGCGCCGATGCCCTGTGGCACCACGCGCAAGCAACAGGGCAAACCCGGGGCGAAGGACCGCATTCGGACCACGCACCGGTACAACCTGAGGAAACGGTCACCTGTGTGATACCGCGCCTGACGGCGGACTCTTTCGGCCACCGAAGGCCCTGAGTAATATTGCTTAGCCTCGCTGGGTTAGCTTCCTTGCGGCCAGTGCACGAAAAGGAGCTGGCACCAGCGCAGCTTTCTGCTACTGTTAGCAGTGTGCAGTAGCAATGTGCATTTTCTAATTTTTATTTTTGGGTACGCATGCTGAGTGTAATTATTGTGTTAATGTTTTAAGTGTACAGCCATATAGTTCATTTTTTGTTACTTGTACATAGACTTTGAACATTCTTGTTTTCTTGTGCGTGTGTTTTTTTTTTTTTCTTCTCGTTTTCGTTTTTTTTTCCGTGCTCTTTTGCCAAGAAGGGAGTCGGTAATTGGCGTGTCGTGCAGCGCGGAGGGTCCCAGTGGTCCCTTTGACTTTGAGAGGGAAGCTTCGCACCTGGATCGGTGCGGCCCGTTGTGGACGACGGGCGGCATGGCGGACGGTGAGGAGTGATGCGCGGTACCACGAGGAGAGTGTGCGCGTGCGTGTGTGTGTGTGTGCGTGCGTGCATGGGGGCTGTTGCTTGTTGAAGCAAGCTGAAGGAGCCTCACCAACTCCATCGGATCGCCGCGGACACCGATGGTGGACGGGACCCTATGACATCACGCCAAGAGCTCGGCTCTCTGCAGTCGCCGACGCCGTGCGAAAGCCCTGCAGCCGCCGTTGTGGCTGCCCATCTATCCTGCATACGTCGGCGTGGCCAGCTGACCTGGCAGTGTCCTGCTCCATCCAGTTGGAGTTCGAGACCACCACCACCACGAAAGCGGCACTCATCGGTCTCGCCGGCAACTCCGATGGAACAACGGTGGACATCAGTTGCGGGCAAATGGGATAAAGCCAGATATATTTCTGAAAAATAAACACTATGCAAATGTGTCGAGCAGACAACTTACGTAGGGCGTGCAGAAGCAGAGCCGCATTAAAGCACTACGGAAGCGATCACACGTCAAATCAACACTTCTGTGCCTGCCCCGGTAGCTTTGCGGCACGCGGGATCGAATCCCAGCCCCGGTGGCCACATATTGACGGGGACGAAATAAAGAGGCCGGTGCACTTAGATTTAGGGACACGTTGAAGAACGCTACGCGGTGTTAAAATTGATCCAGAGGCCGCCACTACCGTGAGCCTCAAGACCCGATTGTATTTTCGGCACGCACAGCCCCATAATTAAATTAACGTTTAATACAACGTCATTCGACTGATCCACTCATTCGTTATCAGCCACATCGCCTATGTAGCCGCCTACCACAACTGGTACGTCGCGGAAAAGAACAAGATTAACACGCTCATAAGGAAAACGTACAAGATAGCCCTGGGCCTACCGGAATCGACAAGTACCGAGCTCCTGACTCAGCTGGGCATATACAACACCATAGAAGAAATAGCCGAAGCACAACGCATCTCGCAGCTCGAACGCCTGTCGACCACCACGACGGGAAGACACATTATGAACACGCTCGGCATAACGTACCACAACCAGCACGGCCAGAAAATGCAAATCCCCAACAAAATCAGAGAGACCATTACGGTGGCAACCATCCCAAGAAACGTGCACCCCGATTACAACCGAGGTAGAAGAAAGGCAAGAGCCGAGGCTCTGCTCCGTTCATTCGGCAGGGAGAGAAACGCGCGCTTTGTCGACGCAGCCGAATATGCGAACGGCCAAACATACGCCGCCGTAGTCATAGACGCAGAGTCAAAAATCAGAACCGCATGCAGTGTATACACCAAACACTCGGAAATAGCGGAGGAAGTAGCGATTGCGCTGGCCCTCACAGAACAGGAATGCGAAGTTGTACTCAGTGACTCGCAAACGGCAATAAAGAATTATGCCAAAGGTCGAATTTCCAAGGAAGCCCTGTCCATTCTGGCCAAAGCGGGCAGATCCAAAACCGCGAGCTCGAGGATCATATGGTTCCCCGCGCACGTCACCACGGAAGGCGACGCGCTCCCGAACCTAAACGAGACGGCGCACCGGACGGCGCGAGACATGACCCGCCGCGCCGAACAGGGCAACGCCTCTCGCACGATAGCGAACGCTTCTCGAGCAGAACGGGACAGGCTCACCAGATACAACGACATCACCAGTGCATATTTGAACGCCAGAAGGATATACCCACCGCCGAGTCCCAAATTGAACAGGAGGCAGGCCGTCGCCTGGCGACAACTACAGACAAACACGTTCCCTAATCTATTCCGTCTCAAACGTATCTTCCCAGATAAGCATCAGGACGACACGTGCAAATTGTGCCAGGAAGGACCAGCAACACTCAAACACATGCTGTGGGAGTGCAGTGTAGTTATAGAAGGGATGGCAGTTACTCCGGAGACCCTGTCGTCGAGGTGGGCCGCCGCTCTGCGCAGCTCAGACCTCGGAATTCAGATGTGGGCAGTCCAGCAAGCCCGTGAAGCGGCGTTGAGGCAGGGCCTTGACGTTCCTCCGTGGGAGACCTGAGCGCGGGTCGCGTTAAACCTTGCCGGACATACAAGAAAGTTGTATCCATCCATCCATCCAATACTTCTGTAACGATGCGATGTGCCGTGTAAGGAACGTAATATGCTCAAGACCCTGTCAGAGGTTATGAAGTATGGCGCACAACAACGCCTGCGCACGTGTGTTACTGTGTATACGCAGACAAACAGCTGTGGTACACGTAAGGTAACTCGCCACTCTTCTGTTGGACTAAACGTTGAAGAAACTAAACATTGGCCGTCGACATCACCACTAATTATTAATTGTCTTCAATCCAAGCAGCCAACACAGAAAGCTTCGCTTACATCGATTCCCACGGTGCGTGGGATCCGCATAAATTTTGTGCTGTTGTTGTTTTTGACACTCGGTTAAATCCTGAAGGCAACACCTTCACGAAAGTGGGTGAAGTAACCGCTTCCTCATTCCTTGTCGTGAAAACAGTTTTTGTTGACCTAAATACAACGATGAAGATGTTAAAGATGCGGGCGACTAACACCAGCGCGGAAGACTCGTTTTTCTGACCTCGTCTTGTTATCCACGAACTGCTGCATATATATATATATATATATATATATATATATATATATATATATATATATATATATATATATATATATATATATATATATATATATATATAGAGAGAGAGAGAGAGAGAGAGAGAGAGAGAGTCAGCCCTTCTGCGCGTCCATGTGACGAGCATGTGGGTGGCGGGAAATAGCGCACGAATCGACAAGATTGCCTAACAGCTAGGCAGACTAGTTTATGCACTACCGGAGACAAAACAAAAAGCGCGATTGGAAGGAGAGCAAAACGCTTGGTCGAGAGCTATCCCGAACTTTCCTGGCGACATTCATGGGCAATAAATGCCAGAAAATGAATTAATATATTTATTAGGAGGGCTGAAACTTGGGCCTGTAAGGGGAGTGGGAAAATATAGAATGTACTTTACATCTTCCAAAGAATAATACCTAAAGCAATGGTATGTGAGTGAGGGTTTCAAAGAAAAGTGCAAGCTTATACACATCGGAGTGGGGGTGTGGTATCAAGTAAACACCTGCGAGAGATAGTTAAAGAAAAAAATAAATAGGAAGAACTTTGGCAAGAACAAAACTTAGTTCGTGTTTTCCCGTGATATTAAAATGCAAATAAATAAATAAAATAACCTAATAAAAAAGATTGAAAGCGTCGCCATATTATTCGCCAAACTAAAATTAAGCACATGGAGTTAAATCATGCGAAATTTCATGTAACTTGGTGCGTATAATCATTCGTTCGGTGCAAGGTGTTTCCATGCAGCTTGCGCAATATCATTGGTTTAATATGGTGTACTGCACGCAGTGGCGTAGCCAGGAGGTGGCTACGGCACTGCAGCAATTAACAAAGTAATTAACGAACAGAATTGCGCTATAGGTGTTTTTTTTACTTTTCTTTCGATCCTACTTGAATTGGGTACTATGGCGCGGGAAAGGCGAGGGCACAAAAAATGAAAGACAGACGCAGGAGCCGCCACTTTGGCGTCTCTAACCCACTTGTTCGAACCCCCGTGAAATTGTGGCTTGGCGCATCACGTGCATTTTCGTTCGCGTTTGTCCCCCGAAAAGTGCGAGGCCACGCGCCGCTGCAAGAGAGCCAGTTCGCGAACCACGATGAAGACGCAGCCAGGAAACCAGCCACGATAATCTCGCAAATTTCCTCTGGTGCATTATCACTTCCTACTAAAAAACATGACCAAGCCGAACGCATTTGTAGCGTGGTTTCCCGCCGCTCATGCTTTCTTGGATATGATAAGGGGTGGGGGGGGGAGCATGTTCTTCCAGAATATCGGGCCAAGAAAAAAAAAATCTTTGACACAAGTTTGTCGGTCTCCTGCGGCTCGAGGGGGAGAAGAAAATAGTAGAAGACAAGAACGAGAACGCGTCCACGTTGGAGATGAAACGCCATACGTCGGCGTTCTGAAGTCGCACGCTTTCCGAGCACGCCATAAAACGAGTCACTGCACAGCAAACGGCAGCTACTCAACAGTCGCAGATCCACTAAGTCGCGCTCGCTGCGACGCACTTCGCGAAAGCCGTTTGTGCCTCGAGAATGGCGGCGTCGGGCCGTGCTGCTGGCTCCGCTGGCCTCGACGCCGGTCTCTCCAGAGACGACGACGGCCGGATGAGCGCTTACAACGGCTACGCCACGCTACAGAGGGACGATTGCGAGCTGTCGGCGAGCAGCAGCAGCAGCAGCGGCGGGGACGACGACTGCAGCAGCAGCGACAGCAGCAGTAGCAGCAGTTCTAGCAGTGACAGCGGAAACAGCGACGTGGCGCAGGCCGACGCGTCCCAGTCGGAGGACATCGACATCGAAGATGTGCCGACTGCATCCAGCGTCGCAGCCGTTGCCGCCTTCATGGCGAGCGAGCCACAGATGGGAATCTGGATCCAGGCAATAGTCGAACGACCGGCGGACCTTCCCAGTGACTACCCGGACGAAGTTCACGACTGGAGCGGTTGGCCCAAGTTCGCTCCCAAGAACGCGGACCAACAGCGTGCGATCGTGCCGTGCCTGCCGGCCAAGGTTCCTCACGTAGCGCTCGTCAACCAGCACGAGTTCCTGCTGCCCAAGATGGAACTGCTTGTCCACACACAGGGCAGGCGAGTGTTCTTTCATCTTTTTTTATTTTTCCGGAGCCTGCTGCTCGATTGGGACAGTTGTTGGCGCGGGCTTGCCTGGATCGTATGCGCGCGCCATTTACGTTCGATAGCCCTGACATACCAGAGAGCAGCGCTTGAATGGAAAGCACGCTGTTCGCGTTCTTATTTTTGGTGCACGCGTGGACGCTATTTTCCTTTGCGGAGATTGTGTATAGTTTAAGCATCGTCCCGCTTCCCGAGATCTTTATTTTTGCGATTCCAACTGCACGAGCACTCGACGTGTGTTCGCGCCGTGGTGCGGCGCCGATCTCGTAACGGTTCTTTCAGAAACCGTTGCAATATCGCACTCCAGGACAGCGTTTTGGCTTCCGTTGTTGGCATGAGCGTTCCGAGCACGCATTACTGTTCCTGTCGAGAAGCTGCATGTATTCAAATGCCTCAGAGTGGTGTATATGCTGGGCTTAATGAAGGGAACAGTGTACTCGTCTAGCCAGCTATTTATCATTCGGATGATAATCACTTTCGTTTTGCGAATGTCTCTCTGCTTTGAACCGTTTCAGCAGTCTTTATAGCTTTTTGAGTGCTCAATGTCCTGTACATGGTCTACATATATCCACCGTGCCCACCACGTGTTTTAGCTGCTCCTTTTGAAACGGGCGTGCCTAAATATCTCCATCGCGTGACCACTGTGTTTATCAAAAATGATCGTGCCGCGTCGTTCTATTTCGCATGCAGGTTGATGCAGCCAGCGCCTTCGTTCCGCTGTACCAACTTGGTGGACGACCTGCAGTACACGGCTTGGCTCACCTTCACTAATTCCGTTGGGGGCGAATGCGGTCAGTGTGAACGAGGCCCTACCGGTGTCGGCCTTATCCCCGCCTCCTAAAAGAGGCGTCTTTCTTTACGTTTCTGTCCTCGTGTGTGGTGAAGTGAATTTAAGCCCAAAATTGGTATCCTTGGGCTGGTGCAGTTGGTCAATACTCCCACCCGGATTCACCGCATCCCGGTTCTTCGTGGAACGGCCGGGTGCTGTCGTTTTCTCGGTTAAAGCTCTTCACCTACGACGGCTTCAGCTCGAAACTGCCCCCGGTAAGAGTTTGTTCACCGGTTCCCCAGTTTAGTCGCGCTTGCGAGTTAGGTCGCCTTTCATAAGTTGCACTAAACTTTGCAGGTTTGAACGTGCGCACACTTTGCGTTAAAACCCCTGGCAGAAGTGTGGTCAATTGCAGCTTGCGCCCGTTCAAATCTGATCTAGCGATATTTGGGGAAGTCATCAACAAATCATGACGGCGCGGGTGGTACAAGTTGTTACGTGCCGTGCTTTCCTATCTCGTGTCTTGGTGTGTGCCTGCGATGGTTTCCCCTAGTCGATTTCAATTATAAGCCCAGCGAGCAACGTGGTCTTAAAAATATACTTTTCGCCACCTGTTTTCTTCCTTGTCATTGTGGTTTCTTGTTAAAAGTAGCATAAATGACCGTATACCCCGAGGAGACCGAAACACAAATTAGGTCATTTTGGCTGTCGTGACGCATGAATCAACGGTCGCCGAGATGTGTCAATTGGGTTGAACTGTGTATGGAACTGTGTATGCCTGACCAAAATTGAACCACTCTGAGGTAACATTGTGACACCAGATGCCTTACTTTAAAGTCTGCCTTCATAGGATAGCTAGTGCAGGAGGTGCCATGCCAGTTCTGTATTCAACTGATTCGCGCAGTGCTTTGAGCCATTCATGCTGCGGTGCACTGCAATTGTTATCGATTCCCTTCAGTGCAGTTTAGCCTTGTGATATTGAAGTTGAATACCTTCATTATAAACCGACAGTTCATTCAGGGCAAGTGGGCTGCACAGTCACACACTACAGCATTGGTGCTTCACGCGGGCTCGATTTTGATTTTTGTAAATATGTACAGTATCATATGAATAAAAAAACAATTCAGCATGTATTCTATTGACTAGCCGATGATTTAAGACATCCCCCTCTCCAAAGCTCAGCACCGGAAACTCTTCCATTATATGTCTTGCAGATCACTCTGAAGTGTAACAACAGTTACCGCATCCAAGTGAACGTTGGAATCGTGGACAACAACGGACACATCTTGAGCAGGTCGGTCGTCCGCCGCTTTGTCGGTGCCCACTTCATTGCAGTCACCCAGTTCAGCAAAAAAGCTAGGTGGGTGTTGTACGTATTTTGCGTGCCGGCTGTTTACTTTCCTTTCCAAATCGGTACACTTAACATTTCACTGTCATCTTCTTTCTCTCTCTCTTTTCCTTCTACAGCTGAGGAAACCACGGCCAGAGCTTCATCTTCATGTCTTTTTTTTTGTTTCTTTGCCTAGTCTCGCCCATCCAAGCAACAAGAAATTCAAGACTAAGGCACGCTAATTTAATATTATATTCACTGCACTGTTTTCACGACTTTCATAGTTTCTGTGATAAAAGTAATAAAGACACATTTGCCGGTACGAAGAGGTCCTTTTTTTTCTTTGTTTAATGACATTTTACACTACAAACAATGCACTGGTGGTGGTTCTACTGAGGAATACGAAAATAGACTTGCTGCACACATAATGATACCAGGCCAGTTGCCGCACTGAAAAGAAAAAAGATAAATTTGAAGCGCTCTTCGCAGATAAATAAGAGCACCCTAGTTCCCTTACATACTTCATAGAAAGCCCATTATGCACAGAATGTAACCTGAAGATGCTGTTCCCACGAGAACTAAATTCGAATTCCTAGCATGCACATCATGATGGCCATCCAACAGTCGTACAGTGACCTCGTCCTCTGGAAATGCAAAGTGAGCATGCGATGGTATAGACCACAGTTTTATACGTTTACTAGAGGGAACTGTGGCGCTTGTGTCTAAGGGATCTGCAAGCGGGGCAGTTCAGCCAGCGTGGGAATGATGGGGAAGTGCATGAATTTGCCTAAACTTCGTCTTTGTGACTTTGCAAAGTGATCACTTTGAGAAGGCACTGCATCGTATATATGGCTTCATAAACATTAAAATTGTTGAACGGCAAGATGCAAACGCAGGACCCCTAACACATAAGCCCAATGATAGCATTACTCCATAGACGCATGAACGAGCGGAACCACTGCAGTTAGTAGCGATGATGTGTGCTTGCGGAGTTTTATTACATTCTGCATTAAAAAAGTATAAATTGCTTTGAAATTTAGGAGAATTTAGGCCCAGGTAAAACGAAAGAAACGAAGCCATAAGAATGTCTGAAGCCGCAAGCACAAAGATCGGGCAAATGCATGTACTACCCATCATACCCATGGTGGAAGTGAAGGATCGCAGTACCAGAGTTGCCTCTATAGTGATATGAAACTCTGTGGCTTGGACGAGAACTAACTCGAGAAATGGCTGGGGATTGTTTGCATTTCCGAGAGATCGAAAAGGAAGGCTTCTATGCATGGACGGTGAAAATTAAATGGTACAAGTGCTAGCCAATGAACGAATCGTGTTTGTGTAATGTGAGTACCGAATGTCCTGCTTCCTTTTAGGAAAAAAAAGTGATTAGTAATGGCGAATTCAAATTCAGGGAAACAGTGCATGTACAGAAAAAGTTTACAAATTGTGAGAGCGCGTGTTGACAGTGTGACATTGTGAAAAATTATCGGATCGGAACCTTGCAGAATGACATCCAAGTTTCAGCGATGCAGTTGGCGCGGGTACACACTTGCAAACGCGTTTTTCCATTCGTATCACCAGCCGAGCCGCCGGAAGTCTGACTGTCGAGGACGAGCTATTTTCGGCTTTGAAGTCTATGAAGCATAATCGCAGTCCACGATCCGATGGTCTGACAGTTTAATTTTACGTGAAGTTTTGGACACCGTTTTGGGGAAGCCGTTCATATCAGTGGTGAAGAAGCTACTCAGTGAAGGGACTCTGTCAGCGTCCAAAAGTGGGGGGCTAATCTCTCCTTTGTAAGGATGAGTCGAGAAGCACCGATTTAAGAGCATGGCACCCAATCACACTTCTGAGCAGCGATTGCAAACTCATAGTGAAGTGTCTGTGTATGCAACTCACTCCAGTAATCAACACTGTTTTGGGTCCATACCGGGCATGTTGGGTCCAGGGACGTTCCACTCAGCTTCATGGTTTAGCAGTCAGGGACCTTCTCTTGTGGGCAAATGCCAGGAAACTTCGAGGTATTCTGTGCTCCTTCGATCAGGAAAAGGCTTTCGATATCATTAGCCATAGGTACCTGTACCGGGTTTTGGAAGAGGCGGGCTTTAGCGTGGGTTTTCGGCAGATGGTCCAAGCTTTGTATTCTCGACCGACTTCTGCTGTTCTCATACAGGATCGCGCTGCGGAGGCATGCATTGTGGGACGTGGTGCATGGCAGGGGGATCCTCTCTCGCATGCCTTCTACGTGCTCGCTTTTGAACCGCTTCTGCACAGTTTTGGCAGGTTCCTACTGCTACCAGGATCCCCTCCGGTTGCACTCTTTGCATATGCGGATTGTCGTCCCGGACGAGGCATCGGCGGGCGCCGTCATGTATGTCATGGACAGTTACCGCGCGGCGAGTGGTGCAAGGTTGAATAGGTCGAAAAGTTCAGCCATGTATTTGAACTCGATTGCGTCCAGTCCGCAGCCCGTTCATGGTCTTCCCGTGAAAACGCGGTTGCACATTCTAGATTTCCAGTCCGATCCAAACGGTCCGTCTCCTGAAAACTGGCAGCAAGCTAAGGAGAAGCTTGAAACCATGATTCAAAAATTCAACGCCTTGTCATGTCCATTGATAGCTCGAGCGACAATTCTTCGCTCACTTCTGTTTTCCTCCCTTACGTACGTGGCGTGTGTGTCTCCTGTTCCAACCCAAACCAAGCTTATCTTAGAGGGTCCTCTTTCGTTTCCTCTGGAAAGGGACAACTGCTTGTGTAGCTCGGCAGGTACTTAAGTTGCCCAAGCATAAGGGAGAACACGGAATTTCCGACCTGGGCATCGTGGATACTGCACTACACGTCAGGTGGACCTGCAGGTCACTCTTAATTAACTCGGATATGCTCCTGACTCAAAGCTTTATTTTCTTTTTTCTTAGTACCCGACTCCGTTTGTTTTCGCAAAGCACATTTTTCCCACTGTGTGACTCGATCAGGTTCCCCATCCACCATTTATGCGGCGGCTGCCAACTCTCTAGTATGCCTCCGCAAGGTTCACCCTGGCATCGATGTAGTTTCAACTCCAATCCAAGAACTAGTCGATATCCTCACCCCAGGTTTCCCCTCGCATTGCCAAAGGTACGATATGTCCATCTACAGGCCAAGCTGGAAGCTCGTTACGGCCAGTCTCCTCGACGCCAGTCGAGCTACGTTCATGTACCGCCTGGAGCGAGGGTGCCTGCCTTTGAGTTACAGCCCCTTCACAGGCATCCCGGCTCGTGGAGTGTGCCCTCTTTGTGGCGGTCGTGAGGATTCAGTTCATATCTTTACGTAGTGTTTGCTTCCCGCAGCTCTTCTCCAACGGATTGCTAGTCTTTTTTTTTTTGTCTTCCAGGTGTTCCATATCAGACTGATCGATTTTTGAACCCTTTGCCTAAGCAGGTGATCAACCAGTTCGTGCTTCTTCTTGTCGAGTGCTCACACAAAGTTTGGTTGGCGTGCTGTGGTGCCGGTTGTCGGGGGGCGGGCGCCAGGCCTTCACGAAGTGCTTGCGAAAGCACAGAAGGAGGTCTGGTTCCATCTCACCCGGGAGCGGCATTACTTGGGCGACAAGAAGTTTCTCTAAGTGTAGGCTCGTCCTGTCGTGATTTTTGGTGAATCAGGTGGAAAGCTCTCCATTAAGTTATGATGCATGCTCCTAAGGTCGCTCGACTTGGCCGTGTGTGCCAATCGATCCACGGGGTTTGTTTGGCTCAGTGGAACCCAGAGCCGGAACCGGTCGTAGCGTGCCCCCGCGTGGTCGCGCTGCTCCGCGGATGGCTTTGGTGGTCTCCGTTGTTGTATGCCTCGACCTCTTTTGTGTTAAGGCAATCCGAAGGTCTGTCTGGCTCGTGTCTTGTAAGGCCGACATGGCTGTTTGTGTGCTGAGTGCAATAGCTCAGTCGCGCTGCGCCACAGCATCCCCCTTGTCCGAGAAGAAGCGTTGGCCCGAACCAAAGCCCCCCCCCCCCCCGCCCAGTCAACCCGGGGTGCGTTTTTACAATTGCTAGTAGGTAAAGCAGGTTGGCGTTTCTCTAGGCGCTCGACGTTCGCTGTGTCTTAAGGTACGTCGGACAGACTTTCTTGCGCGTGCGGCGCTGGTGCTCGTCCACGTTAGGTTAGATTAGCTTATGTTTAGGTTAGGTTTACGTTAGCTTACGTTACGTTAGGTTAGCGTAAAAGGCGTTAGGGTGGTGCGGCGTATTCTCACAGCAGTTACACCGCGTGGATTATTATTGTATTTGCGTCTAGGCCACGTTAAGTTATGTTCTGTTAGCTTAGGTTAACGTTAGCTTAGCTTAACGATACGTTAGGCTAGATTAGTGCCACGCCCCGCTGTACCTACTAGCTATTGTAAATACGCAACCTGGGTACGCCGGGGTCAATGTACCAAATGATGCTGGGTTGATGAGTACATGTAAGCTCTGGAACGCGGCACCTCTGGGTGCTAAGTCCTCTTCCTATCTGACAACGGCACGATCGGCGGGCGCGGCGCATGCTTTGTAACGAGGCGCGCGACGACGAAAAATACTGTGGCGGCACTGCGATCGAAGCGAATTGAGCCGCACCAAGGCTGCGCCGTTAGAAACTACTGGCGATACTTTTCGGAAGGGTCATTCGTACTACTGGGCGCTGGTGCATGCGTTGAGGCTGCTGAAACGGTGTCTACAATTGCATGTGACATGCATTTATGCCTTAGGCATAGATGTCTTTCTTTCTATTCGTTATTCCATTTTATTTTTTAATGCCGCTCGGTGATAGCGCGTGCATTGCGGCCGCAGTGTCATAATTCATTCTACTATGTTATTGTACGGTCCCATTTGGAGAGCATATCCTTCTTGATCTTCAAGGAGCATGTATCTTTCGTGTGTATTTTAGCGCATATAGTTTTTCATCAGTAGGTCTTGCGAAACGCAGACGGAAAACGTATGTAAAGTTCCTGCTTGCCGTTTCAAACAAATAAAACATATCTGCCCCATCCGACGCCCTGTACTCAGATTTACGGGAACTATTCTTATAGAAAAACAAAGCAACATTCCATTCATGTTTTCGTCTTCCTCGCGTAACATAAGGCGGAGTAATCTGTACGGGTCCATTTATAGCGGTCGGACCTCGGGCGCCGAAAACAGTTGAAGTTGCTAATCTTTGGCCCGTAAGCCGTGTGAAATTCATTGTAAGGTTCATTACAGTGCAACGCAAGACACGGACAAAAGGGAGTTATAAAACGACGACACTGCGCTGACTCTCAACTGATATTTTTATTGAAGATGTCTAACATATATATAGGTACCAGTTCATAAGCATGACAGACGAAAAAAAAACTCAACTTGCCATCTTTATTCCGTGCGATATTTTTTTGTCCACTCCATGCTTAACAACAACAAAGAAAAAGAAGGCGGCGCGGTAGCCTAATTAGTGGCTGCATAGTGGATATGACGTTGCGCTGTTAAACTCTAGCTCACGGGTTAAAAAAAAAAAAACAGCCGTGTACTTCTGTTTAGGTGCATGTTAAAGACCACGTGGTGGTGAGAACTAAACAGGGTGCTTCATGCTCACATCGCCAGACGTAAAACTCTGGACTTTTTTAATTGAAAAGTACTAAAAAGGAGGTAGCTGTGCCCTTAGGCTTTTTCAGGGGTATAAACGAAATAAATTATTCTCGAGTCTGATTTCTTATAAAAGGATGTTTCCCTTATATTATATTTCATACCTAAATTTAATGCCGTTCCCAAGTGTACGTCCGCTCAAGTAAGCAGCTTCTGTGTTATAAACGACTGCGTTCAGTTATCCGGTGCACTATCATAAGGATAACAATGAAGCAATTAAAGGAGCGGCATGCATCACATGTAGATCTGCTGTGCTCGTTGAAGAAGGTCAAATGTGGTACCACATTCGACTCATAGATTTAATTGGTTGCAGACATGGTGATACTGTAAAAAAAAGTTTTCCTTGCCTGAATCAAGTTAGCAGATTTACAGGCTGCCCCAAAACGGGGCGTTTATATTGAACGACAGCTAGGCACTTGTTCAGCAGAACCGATTAGCACCCGTGCGTTAATTCGCTCAGGAACTGGCGAGCCTGGGCGCAACAGCCACAACTCTCCAGCAGCACAATCATTCGGAATAAGAGTCCTCACTTGCATCGGGCCCTCACCTTCGAGACTTCAGAAGTGCTGTTATGCGTTACATTCGAACGGAAACGGCTAGCCAATAATTTTTAATTGTGAATTATGAAGTCGAATACGATCTGAATGGCAAACACAATTCTGTTAGACTATATGCTTCTACTTCATTTCGCCTGCCGGTACGTTGAAGGAGATCGCCAGGCAATCCACGGAGATTACATTGGTCAAGACTTCCCGGTCTCACCGATTGAGTTTGAGTACACACGCAAAATATGTTCCTTAACACTGTTGTTCATATTGACTGCTTTTGCTTGATTGCTTTTCTCGGAGAGTCGATGGGTTCACCCGGGGATGGTGCAGGTTTTAAAAGAAACACGCTTATTCCAGTCGGGATTTTCACTTTTTCAATCAGTGCATTTAGAATATCTTATAATATTTCTCTTACATGTATATGTTTGACATATATGTCTATGTACCCTTATATTTACCCAGAAGTAAATATAAGGGTACGCAGTCAATAAACCTGGTTTATTTCACTATAATATTGTTTCTTTCATCATTGAAATGACTCGATAACAATAACATTTTTGGTAGCTTCATGTTGCAGATAGGCGGCTTCTGCGGTAAAAATTACGTGTTACATTTATAAAACTTCAACACAGCAGTTCACCTGGCTAAAACTACAATTGGTACCGGCCGACAAGAGTCGCGTGCGCACCAAAGCAAATAAAACCACTAAAAAATTTACTGCACAGACCTTCTGTGAGAAAAACTGAGTGTCCGCCAGCGTCCGCGCAAATAACACGCACTCGCTGGCAGACAACGCACTAGACAGTGACAGCAAAATTGAAGATGTCATGTTGTATAACCCACGCGTAAAATATGTATACGTAGCGTAATGGCGTCAATATAAATTTGGAGTTGAAATAAAGCACCATTATAAGAACGTACGCGTGCAGTCCGTCTCAGCGCCCGCAGCGAAATTACGTTAAGTATGCTGCGAAGCGTTTATCCACCCCTCCAATCCAATACAGTTCGCTCGCAGCGCCCTTGCAAAATTTTTCAACACGCAGCGCCTCAACGGGAGAACATCGTTCCTCCCACTCGACCATTGCCTAGTACACTCTAGCCACACGTCATATACCTACTCCTGAGGGGCAGGTAGCTTTCGATCAGCAACGCCGCGAGCAGAACCGAGAACGAGCTAGTCTATGCCGTGTCGATGCTGCAGCCCGGGCACAAGACCAGTCTCCTGCAGCCGAGCGCAAGCAACTGCGTACCGAGGATCCGGCAGCCTACCAAGTCGTCGTTTAACGAACCATCGGGATGAACCCAGTGATAAACACCGGGGCCGCACGTTTCAGCTTCGCTGGTTAACCATCTGTACGTAGTGCTTGAGCGGTTTTGTTTTTTACCCCCGCACGGCCGATGCCGCGGATGGATGGATGGATGGACGGACGGACGGACGGACGGACGGACGGACGATTATGAGCGTCCCCTTTGTAACGGGGCAGTGGGTTGCGCCACCAAACTCTTGCTATTATACTGCCTAATGTCCTACCTAGGATAAAGAAGAAAATAAAAAGAAAAAGACCCCCTATTGTGAACTTTGCTTTTGTATGTCTCTTACTAATCTCTATTGCGGACATGTTTACTTTTCTCCTGCTCTGAAAACAAGGGCTTCAAGGAGGCCAGTGGTGCCTAAATTGACCGCTTGGCAGATATCTTCACGTTCTAATAAAACATGCTCTATCGTTTCCCTAGCTTTACCGCAGCAAGCAGATGCTTATTCTTCCTTCTTATATATCGCTTCCTGGTTTCGCTTCGAAAAGTAATGAGCTTCCCTTTGAGTTATCATAAATTGTTTCTTTCCTAATTTCGTTTTTTCCTCTTAAGTAGTTACTCATGGCAGGTTTCTTTTCGATTGCCGCCACCCATGAGGTTATCTCAGCCTCTCTGACTTTTCGCTTGACGTTCTTTGTTGCTGTGTTGCTCACCCTACAGGCCACATGCTTGCTGGTAAGATCGTAGTTCTTTTCCTCCTCTGTGAATCAATGTTATTCCTGTACAAATACCTGAACGCTCTCCCAGCCCATTTGCATTCTTCCATATTCCTCAAACGCCAGGTGAAAGGCGCCGCAGTGCCACCTGTACGTTTCTGGGAAAACTGCTTCAACCCTACCCCCACCCCCACTACCCCTAATCTACGTAGTACACTATTGGGGGCGAGCTCCACCGCTGAGAAAGCTGGCGCCACCGTCGGCGTGACGTGGCATGAGGGATCACGTGGACACAGCGGCCGCGTAGGCTGTTTCGGAAGCGTCGAAGCGAGCCGAAAACGGAAGTTTAAAGTCCCACCTGCACCACGGTTCTGATTAAGTGGTGAGGTTTTACCGCCTTGGGTGTCTGCTTGACAACATTTGAAAGTACTATAATAGGTAGTGGCTGTCTTTCGAGGCGCGCAGCATGGTAGGCTACTGCTCGGTGCCGCATGCAGTGCCGGACGTACGCAGGGGAGCCCGGTGTCAGCCTTATTCCCACGTAGCCGCAGGGCAAGAAGCTGCGTGAAGCTTGGCTGGCGAAACTTAGAACCGGCAGACAGCCATCGGCTACAACTCGGGTATGCACCGAGAGGACTGGGATGCCGCCCTGCTCGGCTGCTCCACCCTCCAGGACCAACGTGCCCTGGTGTACCGAGCCAAAGCCACTGCAGAAGCCACGGGGGTCCCGGACTAGGGACCCCCCCCACTAGACTTTGTAAGGGCTGTGTCCTTAGGGCTGAGCTCAGACCTCCTCCTGTAAATAGCAGAAATAAAGTTTACCACCACCACCACCACCACCCCCACCACCACCACCAAGCACAGACGCGAGGAATATTTCTGCTAGACGGTGCCGGTACTGCGCGATGTTCGGTGAGTAGCAGAAAACGAGCACTGAGACTCTCGCCCGCGCCCGCTGCCCGGCCAATGTCCTAAGGGTTTGGTCTATGAACTCGTTGATGTTAAATACTGGCAAGTTCACTGGAACGGAAAGGGAGCGGTAAGACGCACATTAAAAAAAGGAATGGCATATGGTCATGTTTGTCTTATGGATTAAGGCACTGGATTACGAAAAAGAAGCAGAGGAAAATCGCACGCTGAGAAGACCGACAAACATACAGTGCGACGCAACTTAAGAAATATTCAAATGTCCAAGAATTTAGAAGACAAGAAAAGATTGAATCGTCGCCACGGCCCATCATACTCGCCGTATATAGGCGTCGAAGTCTCTATAACGAAATTATTTTTGAACAGTTCTGATAGCGTCCACGCAACAATGGTTGCTAGTGTGCTGTCAAATGCTCATATGCTGCGGCCAAAAGCTCACGGCACGGTGCGAAAACGCGCTCACAGCGAAAGCGAAACATTGTGCGCAGACATGCATGCAGACGCGCAGTCGGTCGCTGCAAACCCGTGCGATCGATGCATGGAGGCTTCATTCTGTTATGCCCCATTTGGTTATACAGACAGCCCACTATAAGAACACATTTCACATAGTTTACTCTCAGCGTTTGCCTACCTTTCATGCAAGAAGCCGGTTCGGGAGACTCCATCGCGACGACCGCGCGCAGCGGCACATTCACTGTACGTATTCGGTAAAGAGATAGCGTGCGTAAACGATTCTGTGCTTTCAGTTTGCCCAAGATCGTTATATCTACAGTCAAAAACTTCTCTCGTTTTGAGGGTACCTGCATAAATGTGCATAATGGCTGCCGCGTAGTGTTTTTATTGAGTGCGGTAAGCGAAACCTATGAGGAGCGTGCCGCGTGATCCCCTCATACTACGCAAGGGAGCTAGGCGCTTCCAACAGATGGCGACTCCGTAACTCTTCGCCCCCAATAGCGCCGCGGAAAGAGCTTAATTTTCAAGCCAAACGCCGTTTGCCTTTCTTCTTGCGGGAACCGTGCGCCTATACATACATCGCAGTGCTGTGACCTCACTCACAGTGACACGTGACTTCTTTTAAGGCGACGTCAGTTGTTTAATACGTTGCTTCAATAGACGGATTAAAATTTAGAGAAATATTAAAAGATGCAAACTTAATGTCTGCGTGTTTTTTGTTTTATTTTGTACCGTAGAAAGAGAGCTGTGCTTCCTCTCATCTGCTTGTTCCCAAGTCGTGCAGTAATTCGCTCAGAGGACAAAGCCTTGTCATTTTCTGCCGTGTTCCAGCGCCGCCCTCTTTCATCCTCTCTCGTCTGCCCCAGTGCTCGTGACTGTGGCACTGACTTATACCGCATAGAATAAGCCTGGAAGTTGCTGCTCTACTACTGCACTAGCCTGTTTGTATGTGAGATTAAACCCGATATTACTTCCTTCTGGCGCCCTCTCCATCCTCACCATGTACATCTGTCACGGCTTGTCGACCCGTTCGCCGTCGGTGCGAAGTCGTCGACGGGGTATACACGCTGGTTGGTCGTTCCGTACTCAAGCGAACACAGTGAAAGAGTCAGAGTCGGGAGATATAGAGAAAGAAATATATTTCTAAACTGACAACGACACACAATTTAAACGAAACACAAAAAAAACACAAGAACACTAACACACATTCACTTAATCTAGATCAGTGATGAAGACGAAAGAAATACAATGAACAGTTAACAGTGGATATAGAAATTAACACTACACAAAACACACTAAACGGCGGTCAACTAAACAGCGTTCAAAAGAAAACAAATGATGGCATACGCATGGCCGGGCAGCAGCACCAAGTCCATCAATCGTTGAGTGGACGGCAGACCTTTCCCGCAGAACACTAGTAAGCCGATCTCGTTGAGGTGGATGCGATTGCTGGGCTAGGTTTCAAGGGAGTCTAGGTCTGACGTCTTCCCTCTGCAGGTGGAGCTAACTTGAAGGAAGTACCGTGAGCTTCGTTGCAGACGTTGGTTTGTCGTCTCTTACGTCAACCAGTAACTCGCAGTTCAGACGCGGCTAGGTGGCCCAGCCGATACTGGACGGCACTAGCTCCTTGGCGCTTCTCAGCAGATTGTAGGTTCAGCTTCTAGACTGCTTAGCGCGGTCTAAAACCTGCGTTTAAATAACTTCTCCTTTCCCTAGTTCCCTGTGTTGGGTAATGGCAGATATTAGTGACGATCCAATCAAGTTCACCCAATTGTATCCCGGCTCCTCCCAAGGTCTTGGTCGCGCCCCTTTTAATTAGGGGCGAGGGAACGTGTGATTCCCGCCTGCTGTAGAGGTCGCGCACTTGTATTGCACCACACACGCCCACGCTTGAGTCCGTGGCGAGCCTCTATTGTTCGTTCACAAACACAGGAAAACGACGGCCGCTGGCCATACGGCGCTGTCGGCATACATACATTGTCAGCAATTTGTGGACACAGGATTAAACAGAGACACCACGTATTTAGGAGTATTCGCACCCCCGCCTTCTTAACCCCTTACCGCATAGCTTCTCAATGCACGTGCGGGCAGATAATACACAGGGGTTCCTACAAAAATCCCTCGGGGCGTCATGGTCGCGCCGACGACAAAAATACAGTAATCTCCAAACCTGCCTTTGACTTCTTTCGGCCGCTTGCCCGAGTGGCTGGCAATATCCGTCTTGCTCGCCGGTCCCTATTTCCACGACCTTTTGGCGCCCGTTGATCGGTGGTCCTTCGCCGAATCGAATAATGCCGCACCGGGACAGCATCATAAACAGCAGTGGGGATAAAGAGCACCCCTGGCTCAGTTGCTCCTCATCCCTTACCGGATGCGCAGAAGTGAGCGCCATCTGGTGGTGCTGCAAGAAACTCAGCGGCGCACGCGGCGCGCGCCTCCCGCTGCGATTGGTTGAGTTTTCGCCCACAGACACGACAAATGCATTGAGGGGTAGAAGTATATACAGCTTGGCTGTAAAGAAAGCTCGTTGAACCGAACTGCATACAAATGAGCAGCGGGGCAGACACGAAAGCATTTTTCACGCTCAAGAAATGTTAACTGGGACAATGTGCAAAAATCTTGCCATCGAATCGCAAAACGTTGGAAACCTTAAAACCGAGTGGTATAGAGAACACAGCTTTCTACACGTTAACCCTTTTGCTCCACATCTATACCACATCGGACACATAATTAAGGGAATTTGAATTTAGTTTGTCCTGTTAGCATGGTGGGAAAAAAAAACAGCGAATCTTCTTTTTTAAAGCATAAAAGACACGGCGTAAATTAGGAGTATTGAAACCAATTTTGATGGTAGTTTAAAAAAAAGATGCAAGTATTTTACGTGCTTTTGTGGAACGGGTCTCTCAATACGGCTTCTTTGGACAGCGCTGAAAGAGAGAGAGAGAAGGGAAGACGGAAAGGCAGGGAGGTTAACCAGACTGAGTCCAGTTTGCTACCCTACACGTGGGGAGGGGAATGGGGAGTGAAAGAGGGAGAGAGAGAACTTAGGTGTAGGATGTCTATAGTCGGGCGCTCAAGTCTGTTGCCCTCAGGTAGCAAAAAAGCGCTCGAACTGCTTTCTGGGCCAATGAACTGTGAGGCCAGGCTCCCAAGATCTTCGCTTCCGTAAATGGCCTGTCATCCAGTCTATTTAAGGCACACTGGAGATTCTCGCGTTGATTATCGAAGCGAGAACAGTGGCACAGAAGGTGACTGATGGTCTCTTCACACTTGCACTTAGCGCACATTGGGGAATCCACCATTCCAATACGATAGCTGTAGGAGTTGGTGAATGCTACTCCTACCCACAGCCGACACAGCAGTGTTGCGTCACGTCGTGGAGGGTTCGCTGGTAATGTAAGTTTCAGTGGTGGGTCGAGGCGCTGAAATATTCAGCTTAGCCTTTGGTGATCCCAGCATCATAAATACATTGGCGGGTTATCTTAAGACCAACAAGAAAACAGCAATGCTTCTCATCCGAGCCTTAAGAGCATTTTCTGGCGCATCAAATGACACACTGCCGTATATAGCGCTATGATGAGAGCGAAGTACAGAGATTGGGCCGTCAGCAATCGCAGCTGTTTCTGCAAACCTCACTGTCACACTCCCTTTGCCCATGACCTGGCGCAACGTGGCGCTGTAAGGCTTGTACATTGTTGATCCAATCAGCAGTCTGAAAAAGCGATGCGAATGATACTGCCATTGTAGGAAATTTTCGTCGGACAGTTCGGAATTTCGTTCAATACTAAAAAAAAAAAAATTCACCGACGATTACGATACTCCCCATCGCGAAATTTGAGCGCAGCTGTATAGGTGTTTTCATTTCGCGATATATTGACTGGCGCTGACAATGTCTCATGCGGCACGTTGCAAACGGACCGAAGTGTGGCGCGACTGCATCGCTAATCGGGAGATCGCGAGAGGCAGCGCGTAGGTGACGCGTGGACGTGATTCACAGCAGCCGCCGAAGACAGACCTCCGCTCATGCAGCGCTTGGTTTCCATATATATGGTATCGGTGGACGCGCTCGCCACGTGCCATCGGTGAAGAGATAAGGGCGGTAAAGGGGGCGCTACCCTGAGGCCATCTCGTAGCGGTCGTCGCCGCAGAGCGCGTCTTGCGCGGCACTACGCTTTTCTTCTCACGCTTTCGCCATACCCTCCTCCGCCGCTTTCTACCTCATGGTTCCACTGCGCCCTCCTCCCCCGCTTTCCACCTCGCGCTCTCTTCGCTATCGCAGTTTTGTATCCGCGCTCCGCGATCGGTCTTTCATTCTTCGCTGTGCTCGCTCGGTTACGAGGGCGCCGAGGCACGATGTCGACGCAGGAACGGGCGCATAAGAGCTTAGCCCTGAAAAATAGGCGCATACCTTACTTTTTATGCCCTCCTTTTTATATTTGTCATCCACTTGCAAGCAAGAGCAACAAATTGGTGAACACACCTCCAGCACTAAACGCGAGAGTAAACAGTACACATGAAGCCACGGCCGTCTCGGCTCGCACCTTTGCATCCGCCACAGATGTCTTCATGGAGAGCCGGTTGGGGCCCTGCCCCGACAGCCATGGGCAGACTAGAAGAGAAGCGCGGTCATCTTCCCCCATTCAGACAAACGCAAACGCATGCGCGCTTGAGCATATTTACCACGCGCTGGCC
Source organism: Dermacentor andersoni (assembly GCF_023375885.2). NCBI lineage: Eukaryota > Metazoa > Arthropoda > Arachnida > Ixodida > Ixodidae > Dermacentor > Dermacentor andersoni. The sequence continues at coordinate 115,419,449 of NC_092817.1, forward strand.
TCCCCATTCCCTTGCTCGCGCAGGAAGAGGATGAGCATCAAGCCCCTATCCCTCTTGTCACACCCTCGCACGCTTCCCTTCGCACCCACAGCATACAGCGCGCGTTATCGAGTCTTATCGCACTTGAACTTCGTACGGGACATGACGGTGAGAGGGTCTTGCTGCTGCGCTTCGGGGGCCGCTCTCTGTCTCGCGGTTAGAGGTGCGTAAACGGCAACATGTCATCCCACCTGGGCCCAAAGCGGCAGTTAAGTTTCGTTATGTCGAGCTTTAACTGTACTGCTGTTCTCTTCCCTGTCCAAGTGGACACCCTCAAAATCCTTCACATCATGACAAGCTGCTGCAAAAAGTAGAGCTGCGCTTGAAGGGCTGGATGTCGTCTAAGCCATATAGTTTCCTAGAAGTACTGCAGGGAACTTTGGCGCTGGGATCGTTCAGCCACCACTGGAATGATAGGTAGTACGTGGATTGGTCTTATCTTCGTGCTGGTGGATTCGGACGTGCTTGTAGCGTCGTTGATTACGCTTTACCTGGACCTAAATTCTCCTAAATTTCAAAGCAATTTGTACTTTAACGCAGAGGTAATGAGACTCCGCAGGCACGCATAATCGCTGCTAATTGCAGTGGTTCCGCTTGTCCGTGGCGCAATCATATCAATATTGGGCTTCTGTGCTAGAGGTCCTGTGCTTGAATCCTGCCGTCAGCCAATTTTTGTGTTTATTTATAATGCAGTGCCTTCGTAAAACGATCACTTTGCATAGTCACAAAGACGAAGTTTAGGCAAATTCATGTCCCGTAGACAGGGCCACAGTTCTCTCTATAAAATTGTCTATGGTTCAAGCCATCACATCTTCACAAAGCTTTTCCAGAGGGCGCTATCGCTATGCACCTGTTGAATGGCCTCCATGACGTGCACGTTGGGAATTCTAACTTTGTTCTCGTGGGAACTACATCTCCAGGTTGCATTCTGTGCACAATGAATTTTCTGTGAGGTATGCAAGAGAACTACAGGGTGTTCATATTTATGTGCTGGGAGCGCTTCCATTTTTCTTTCGTTCTTTTTAGGGCGGGAAATTGCCTGCGGCATGACCATGTGTGCAGCAGGTCTATTTTTCCATTCCTCAGTAGCCACACCACAATTACATTGTTTGTCTTTGTTGTACTGTAGAATGTCATTGAACAAGTAAAAAGGAGAAAAGACCATTATGTAGCGACAAATATGTTTTTATTACTGTTATCACAGAAACAATGGAAGTCGTGAAAAAGTATTTGACATTAAATTATCGTGCCTTAGTCTTCAACCCCTTGTTGCTTGGACGCGAGAGACTAGAAGCAAAAAAAATATGAAAATAAAGCTCTGATTGTGGTTTCATCAGCTGTAGAAGGAAAAGAGAGAATGAAAGAAGAGGAGAGTGAAATGTTAAGTGCACCGATTTGGAAAGGGAAAATAACAGCCCGCGTGGGAAGCACAATACCCACCTAGATTTTTTGCTGTACTGGGTGACGGCGACAAAGTAGGCACCGACAAACTGTCGGACGACCGACGTGCTCAGGATGTGTCCGCTGTCTTCCACGATTCCAACGTTCACTTGGATACGGTAACTATTGTTACACGTTAGAGTGATCTGCAAGACATTCAAAAGAGGGCAGTTTCTGTATTGAGCGTTTAGTTTGGAGTGGGGAAGGTGTTAAATCGCAGTTTAGTCAGTAGAATGCGTGCCTTCTTTTTTTTTTTATTCGTATGATATTGTACATATGTACAAAAATCTAAATCCAGCCCGCGTGAAGCACCAATGCTGTAGTGTGCCACTGGGCAGCCCACTTACCCTGAATGAACTGTTCACTTATAATGAAGGTATTCAACTCCATTATCACAAGGCTAAACTGCATTGATGGAAGTTACAACAATCGCAGTGTACAGCAGCATGACTGGCACAAAGCACTTAGTTATTTAGTTCAATACAAAACCGGCCTGGCACCTCCTGCACTAGCTATCCTATAGAGGCAAATCTTAAAATAAGGTGTTGGGTGTCACGATGTTGGCTGAGAGTGGTTGAATTTTGGTCACCCATCCACAGTTCAACCTAATTAACAATTCTCGGCGTCCGTTGATCGGCGAGTTATAACAGCGAAAATTACCAAAATAAGTATTTCAGTCTCCTTGGGGTACATGGTCACCTGTGCTACTTTTGTTTTAACGAGAAACCACAATGACCAGAAAGAAAACAGGTATAGCGACGAGTATCGTGGTAGGACTGCGTGTTGCGAGCTGGGCTCGGGAGAATGTAGCTTGTGAAAGGCATCGCAGGCACGCACCAAGACACGAGACAGGACAGCACGGCAAGCACTTCTAGCACCCGCGCTGTCATAAATTCCTGATATGCTTCCCCAAATGACGCTGGGCCAGCTTTGAACAAGCGCACACTGCGAACTTGACAGTCCTGTCCTGCGTCTTAGTGCAACGTGCGCGCTCGTTCAAAGCTGTGAAGTACAAAGGTCCAGCGTTTTAAATATGCTTGGTAGCGAAGCTTCCACAGGAGCCGATACGTTCAAAACATGGCGGTTTACCGGCGGTTCATGGGGCTTAGCGCCGTCTGCATGTCGAGGGAACACTTCCGGCGGAAGCAAAAATAAGGTGACGCCATATCCGTTAAAACAGAAATGACGTCATCTTGTTTTCGAAGGCGCGAAATTTGCTTTGTTGGCCTGCCTTTAGAACTATATATTCAAATGCCCCGCCATTCGACTTGATGGGCATTTCGCGCTTTCAGCGCGGAAAACGACGCAAGGCCAGCCGTACGATTGTCGAAATCGCACCCCTGCATGGAACATACTTTCTTTGGAGGCCGACGAAAGCTTCGAGTGTAGAGTGCTGGTCCCATCGTCGGACGCCAAGCCCGTCGGCCAGCGCAGTCGCACGAAAACTACTAAACAATTATCTGGCGGTCGTAACTCACTACTTTTGATTGAACAGGTTAAGAATCGATGAAGCTACCTGCGTCACCAAATTCAGACAAACGTCGACAAGCAAAAAGAAGCACAACGTGTGAGGGTGGCGTATACTTCAACAGGTGAACCTTACGAGCGCGCCTTTCTTGCACATTTCAAGAGCTGCAATGTATTGCGAGGGATAACGGCGCCAACGCCCGCTGTAACGATGGGCGCTGAAAAGAAATGTATGTATAATAACAATAAAATTAAATAAACTTGTATTCTTAACTCGTCACGAATATATAAAATTGACCACAAATTTTATTACCTTTGAATGAATGAGTGTGTCTCGCTTGAATAAAAAAAAAAACGCTTTTTTCTTTCCCAGTGTTTGTTCCCTCCAAACATAGTCGCGCTTCAATCGTTGCTCCCATAACCACCCTTGCTGATGTCGGTGACCATTTGTACTGAACCACTTCTCGCCTGGATCTGGGCGACCTATTTGAATCGACCTTGCAAGGTCCATCTAAGTAGGTCGTGAAGCTTGCAAAAGGTCGCGAAGCACGCCAAAACTTATCGCCAGAGATATCAGTTAGTGGTGCCCGATTAATGCTTGACAAGGCGAGGGGGGGGGGGGGGCGACGAACACTGAAACTAGAAAACCTACGCGAAAAAAAAAATGTTCGAAAAAGTTCGAACAGTATACTGTCGTGCGAGTAAATATTTCGTGTCAAATATTTTTGGTAAATTGAAACAACAAATTGTATTTTTTTTTTGTATTTCACAATTTAGTTCGTTCTCGGTGACCCCTACCAATCAGTGATTCTGTCGCAAGCCTTGGCAAGACTGTGCAAAGCATAGTATGTCGTGCGGAATGGCGTTGCTCGCTTGAACTCGGCGGCTTTGACCGAGCTTTTTTTATCATTATTATTTCCTTGCGTGTTTGTTTAAAATGTGACGTGCGCTTCACGTCGAATTTCGCGTGACCTAGCACACGGCATTCATTCGCGAAGGGTGTGAGCGCATGTTTTTAACGTGCAAGTTCACGCTGCGTCTCGTCGTGATAAATGCGGAACGCGCCGCGAAGAAACGTCGCGTTATGTTCGTTCACTCAACACAGGCTCCGAGTGTCCGACGGGCATCAAAATCAGTAAGTATATATATATCTATAGAATGTTTTCTAAATGCTAATCTGGGGCAACCTTGTCTTGTGTGATAATTGTTCTATATCAATACATGGCGTCGCGCGGAATTGCGAATGATTCTGGGAGAAGGTTTCGCATATGTTGCTATACATTACGACTGTCTGCTCGCCATAGTACTTTTTATCCATGGAAGCATGTTTTCTTTGGCCAATTATATTGGTTGCATTATTCTAGACGAATAAAAGTGAAGTTGATTTTAAAACCTCTATGGCACTGTCATTTATTTCAATCCTATTCGCTCAGCTTCCTAAGGAACCTACTGGAGCAACTGCTGTCAATAACAGCCTAATTATCTTCACATTGACACATGTGCCACTCGTATAGTTTAATGACACGCTGACGCTTCCGCTGAGGCAAGTCGTAAGCTCGCCGCAGCCTCAAAAGAAGAATATGCGTAACTGCTGGCGTAGCGGTCGAAATGCCGGACGCTAAAGAAATTCAAGCATCCGCGCCAAGCAGCACAAGATCTTCACGTGACTGCCATTTCCAGTTATGACGTCGCTTTTTATTTTTATCTTTTGCTTGCCGTTAGTTGCCCCCCCCCCCCCCCCCCCCCGATATGTAGATGGCGACGGTTGGAGCGAGCCGCCATTTTCTTGACATGTGGGCTTCTATGGAAGCTTCGCTACCAGTTAACATATACCTTGATAAAGGCGCGTACACACTAGCGAAAAAACGCTCGAGGCGCGCCGCCGGCGGCGGCGGCAAGACACGCACCGCGAACGCCGGAGACCAATGAGAGCAGCTCTTCAGTGACGTGCGAGGGGAGGTGACTGGTTTTATGCGGACCCGACCGACCGCTTGATTCGTACTCGTATGTGGTATCAGCAGGCACGCTCGTTTCGTACTATCGTCTGCTCGCGTCAGCTCTCGCTGGCGCTTATTTTGATTGCAATGATTGGCGATTTTTTTTATTTTACAATGATGAGTCTAAACCGAAACGTCCCGATGGAAAGGTTTTCGGAGACAGTGCGGCATATCCGATTCTGTGCGAGATGACGGACCCTGAATACAAGGACGCGGAGGCGGCACCCAGTATCTCATTCTCCTTGTCTTATGAACGCGGCGACGCCGCAAAGGGAGCACACCATCATGATTATGATTAGTGCAAACGACATCGCCGTCATCATCATACGACATAACTAAAGTGACGAACGTGACACCATGATTATGCTTAGTGGAAACGACATCGTCGTCATTATACGACATAACTCAAGTGACGAACGTGAACCCAGCGCTGATCTGTCAGCAGACGAAGAAAAAAGCACGCGACATCGCGCACCTACACGCAGACTAAAAGAGGAGGCGAGTGTTCATGCTGTCACGTGACTGCCGCAGCGGCTTGTCGCCAGTTGATGTGGCCGATCCACTTAATAAGGTGAAATCTGTTTCAAGGGCGCGTGATGACGTACAGGTAATATCCCGTGACCTAGGGAAGGGCAGAGGGGAACCAAAGCATGTCCAGCCGTGTATAGAACATTATTAATGATTACCAAAGTTAATTAAGATGTACTAAGGAGGATTAACGTGTATTAAGGAGGACTAAGGTGGATGGAGGAGGATTCATGTGAATTACAGTATGCTTCAAGAGGCTTTCGCCTTCGCGTCTCTTAGGCGGTAGCTAAGGACACCGGGGAATTTTACGCTGGTAGTCTGTGCAGCTTACGAACGGCAACCTAATTCACAAGCGCGGCTAAAATGGGGTAGCGGCGAACGAACTCTCACCGGGGGTGGTTTCGAGGTGAAGCCGTCGCTGGAGAAGAGCTTCAGCCGAGAAAACGACAGCACACGGCCGTTCCACGAGGAACCGGGATGCGGTGAATCCGGGTGGGAATACTGACCAACTGCACAAGTCCAAGGACATGCCTTGTACTTCGCTTCACCACAAACAAACGCAGAAACGTTAAGAAAGACGCCCCTCTCGGGAGGCGGCGATAAGGCCGACGCCGGTAGCGCTTCGCTCGCACTGACCGCATTCGCTCCCAGTGGAATCCGTGAAGGTGAGCCAGGCCGTGTACTGCAAGTCGTCCACCAAGTTTGTAATCCGAAACGAAGGCGCTGGCTGCATGAACCTGCATGCGAGGGGGATGGTCGAGGCACGGCCACTTTTGACGAACACCCTCGTCACGCGGTGAGTAGGCAAGGACGTGTCGAAACGAGCAGCTAAAACACGATGATTGCACGATGCCATGCTGAGAAAGACATGAAGCGGCAGAACGCTGCCTGTAGCCACGAACATGGGCGACTCAATCACCTTGCTCTCAACACTGCTCAATCGGTTTTAACTGCAGGGATACCTTCGCAAAATGACACGGTGATTATCACCCGCGTGATAAATGCCTAGCGTCCCGTGATTACTGTCCACTGTTTTTTTTTTTTTTTTCAGACCAGCATGTGCACCACGGTGTGGCAAGTGAACGTTCTCGGCAGGAACGCTAATGTGTGGTCGGAACGCTCATGCCAACAACGGAAGGCAGGACGCTGCCCTGTGGAGTGCGAGATTGCAACGCTTCTGAAAGCGAACCGTTTTGAGTTCGTCCCCTTGCACGACGAGGCGAATCCATGTCGTCATTCCGCATAACTGGTATCGCAGTAATAAATATCTTAATTGCGCGACGACGCTACAACTACGACAAGCTCCGCAGAAGAAAGCGGCGTCCGCCCGAGCACTAAAAGAACGCACACAGCGTGAGTTCCTTTCATCCTCTGCTCAGTGCTACGAGTCAATACGCGCATACGATCCAGAATAGGCCGCGCAGACACCCATGCCGAACGAGCACCCGACGGGGAGCTCCGAAAAAAAAAAAAAAAAAAGAAACACTCGCCTGCCCTGTGTGTGTATCAGCAGTTCCATCCTAGGCAGCAGGAACTCGTGCTGGTTGACGAGCGTGACATGGGGAACCTTGGCCGGCAGGCTCGGAGCGATCGCGGGCTGCTGATCCGCGTCCTTCTTGGGAGGGAACTTTGGCCAAGCGCTCCAGTCGTGAACTTCGTCCGGGTGGTCACTGGGAAGGTCCGCCGGGCGGACGACGTTCGGCTGAATCCAGATGCCCATCTGTGGCTCGCTCGCAGCGAAGGCGGCCCCGGCTGCGACGATGGAGACGGTCGGCGCCTCTTCGATGTCGATGTCCTCCGACTGGGACGCGCCGGCCTGCGCGACGTCGCTGCTTCCGCTGTCGCTGCTGGAACCGCTGCTGCTGCTGCTGTCGCCGCTACTGGTGCCGTCGTCGTCCCCGCTGCTGCTGTCGTCGCTGCTGCTGCTCGCCGACAGCTCGCAGTCGCCGCCCCCCAGCGTGGCGTAGCCGTTGCAAGCGCTCATCCGGCCGTCGTCGTCCCTGGAGAGACCGGCGTTGAGGCCAGCGGAGCCAGCAGCTCGGCCCGACGACGCCATCCTCGAGGCACAAGCGGCGTTTGCGAAATGCGTCGCAGCGAGCGCGATTGCAGCTGGTCTGCGACTGTTCAGTAGCTGCCGTTCGCTGTGCAGTGACTCGTTGTATAGCGTGCTCGGAAAGTGTACCACTCGAGAAGGCTGACGCATGGCATTTTTGATGATGATGATAATGATGATGATCACTCCAAAGTATTTAGCACATGCCCGCTCACGGGGATTGGTTTTCTCTGCCGTACGAGCGTGTCCTGGTTCTTGTCTACAATTTTCTCCTCTCCCTCGAACCGCAGGAAGCCTAAAAACTTGTGTCGGAGCTTTCTTTTGTTGTCGCGATATTCTGGAGGAACATACTCCCCTCCCTTAATCAAATTAGAGAATGACGGGCGCGAATCCTGGCTACAATAGCGATGGGCTTGTTCAAGTTTTCTTTTTTTAAGGGAAGTCATAATTCAATATAGGTATTTTGCGATGAGGGCATTTTGCGATGTTTGAATGACTGGTTTTCTGAATGGATATATCTGTCTTCGTCTTCGCTCGCAAACTGGCTCTTTTGGGGCGGCGCGTGGCCTCGCGCTTCTCTTTTCACGGGCACAAATGCACGCGATGCGACGAGCCACGAGTTCACGGAAGTTGGACTAAGCGCGTTCGACCAAGCCACAGCGGTGGGTCGCGTCGCGTTTGTTCGCTCTCTGAATTGGGAATTCTTTCGTCTATATCAGGCGCATCATATAGGCCTGATCGTTCTTGATAGGCGAACTGGTCGGCCTAACAAGAATAGATTCAAATCGTTCCAATTTCTTTTCGAGCTGTACCGATAGCCTGCCAGCGACTTCCGATACGAAGATATATATATGTTCAGCAGATTGGCCATTCACTGGCGCCCGATATGAGGGATATCAGCATATGATGTCAGTATGAGGCACTCTTCGTTACTGGACGCGTATCTTGCCGCACATGTCGTGACGGACGTGCTCCCGAGACACACATATATATATATACGACGCTTAACCTATACTCAGCCCTTTATGTATACATGGCCTTTATTATTATTGCGAAAGCAATAGTGCTCGCACTTTCGGCCCATCGGTGGCCGTGGCACCTCCTTACACAGCTGCGCGTCACGTGACCGTGTGACGTCATGCCAGACCGAGAGACGGGGCCCCAGCTCGCGGCATCGATGGTGGAGGCGAAGCCTTGCGCGCCGCTGCTGCGGCGCTACCGAGAGAGGGCGCTCGCTGGTGTGACGTCACGCTAGGGGGATAAATGGGGCTACAGCTCGGCTCCTCGCAGTGGTCGGCGCGCTGCCTTGCGCTATGTCGGGTGGTGTACAGCCATAAGTTTAACAAAGGGCAACCATGTCCACACCATCAGCCGAACCAAGGCGCAGCCAAGGGTATTGTTTCGCAATCTTCCAGGCTTAACCAAGCTAAGCCTTCAGCCAATTTTTTCCTTTTTTTTTCAAAATTAACTCTGAATCGATTACGAGAAGCAGTAATTCACGGTATGAGCTCAGATGCATGTGAAACTGTGCAAAAGTAGCCTATAAGCTCATTCTTGCTCTCAGCCTGTGTGAAAACTGACACCAGTTTGATGCACGACCATTGTTTTGTAACAGACGGTGTAAAGTACCTATGTAGCGCGTTTTGAATAGTGCCAGTTTAGATGGAAATCCACACAATCGGCGACCCAACTTGGTGAGAGGCTCATGGAAGAGCGGCAGACACCAACTGGCACATACTCAGGGACACAAGTTGCCATCAAAAAGGTTCATTGAAGGTCAGCGCAGACCGAGTAGCACATACGCAGTGCTCCAAATGGGCGTCGAATAGGTTCACTGAATAGCGGTGCCTACCCAAATCCCGCATCTATGCAGTGACCCTTGTCGACGTCCACCCTGCTTGGACGTCCAGCCAGGTCGCTGCCCTCTGCCAAGAGCCACTTGCCCTGCACGAGCTCCAGGCGGCCCTGAGGCGAGGGAAACGCCGCAGCGCACCAGGAGCAGACGGTGTAACGCCACAAATGCTCTGCAACCTGGCCGCCAGCGAGCAATAGCGCCTGCTCGAGTGCTTCAATGAGATCTGGCAGTCAGGGCAGGTGCCAGAGGCATGGCGCACAGCCATTGTGGCACCCATCCTCAAGGCCAGAAAACCGGCTAGGGAACTGTCGTCCTATCGACCGGTCTCCTTCACCTCCGCTGCCTGCAAGGTGATGGAGGCCATGGCCTTGGCACGACCGGACTGGGTGGCCTATGCTCGCGGCTTTCTGGCAGACCAATAGATGGGCTTCCGGCGGCGGCGGTGCACTGCGGACTCCATCGCTGACATGGTGTCCACCCTGGAGGACGCCAAGGCCGGCGGGGACCTCGTGATGATCTTGCTGATCGACGTACAGGGTGCCTTCGACAGCCTCCCTCACGGAGTTGTCCAGCAGGGCCTGGACCTCCTCGGCATCTGTGGCAACCTGCGGGAGTTCCTCTTGTCGTTCCTGCACAATCGCACCCTCAAGGGGCGTGTGGGTTGATCGAAGAGCACCCCCGTCCAGTCGCTGCAGGCGTGCCACAGGGGTCCGTGGTGAGCCCCTTCCTTTTCAACCTGGCCTTGGCACGGTTGCCTGCTGCCCTGCCGATCAACCCTCATTTCCCCGTGCAGTCCTCAATCGACGCGGATGACATCGTCCTATGGGTACGGGGACCACCGCAACACATCCGCAAGGCACGTGCGGCCCTACAGAGAGCCCTGGACACTGCAGCTGCCTACTTGTGCAGCATCGGCCTTACCATCTCGGCCAGGAAGACCGAGGCCATGCTGCTGCATCCCAGAGCAGCAGCCCACCGCTCAGCTGCCCGGCTGCGCTTGGAGGGCGTCCAGATCCCATGGAGCAAGGCAGTCACGTACCTGGGGCTGCGCATTGACCATCGGCTGACCTGGCTGCCGGCTACCAATCCTGTGCGACCAGACGCTCCGGGTCCGCAAGGCGATCTCACAGCTCCTTGCCCGTGCACAGGGCTGTACAACCAGGTGGGCCCTGTAGCCACTTCACGGCTACTGTATGCCCTCCCTCTTGTGGCGCTGCCCCCACTTCGCCTGCGGAAACTCGAGCTGCAGCACCGGTCAACAATACGGGCCTGTCTTGGCGTTCCCCGAACCTCACAAGTGGCCGCCACTCTTGCTGAGGCAGGTATCTGGGCCCTGTCATTACTCTTCCTGCAACAGGGGCTACGACACATTGATCGCCTACACCATGCCGCAGATGATCAAGCACTCCTGACCCGCCTACGCTCCCGGCCAGCATCACACATGGGACGGCTGTATGGCCTCTATAAGGGACACGCCTGCAAACGTCGTACAGCCTCGCCCACCACACCGACCACCAATCCCTATCTCGACGGAGCTACCAGGTGTCTTAAAGAACCGTTCCGTAACATGTGCCCTACAGCAGACGGCAGCCTCTCTCCTCCAAGAGAGACTTGGGGACCACCTTCACATCTTCGTCGATGGATTCGTGATACCGGAGACCGGCAGCCTGCGTTGCACCGGCGCTACAAAAGAGCAAGCCGTGCCGACTCCCGGGACATGCAAGCTCTACCGCAGCAGAGCTAGCAGGACTCCACCTTGCTCTGGACCTACTGGCAGAGGAGCTACCAGCGACCCCGGCAGCCATCTTCTGCGACTCCAAGGCGGCACTGCTCTGCCTGCAGAACCATACAGTGATAGCCTTGGGGTTGCACTGCTCTCTTCAAGACTGACGGCCCTTCAAGACTCAGGATGCTCACTATCCCTGCATTGGCTACCGGCACACGTGGGGATCCCGGCCAATGAAGAGGCGGACACTCTTGAAAAAAGTGCCCACCACTCAAGCCTCAGCCCTGCTCTAACGGCCGCAGGCTTCTCGAGACTCAGGCTGCGCCGGCACATCATTGCCTGCCACCCGGACAAACGGGTATCCCTGGGCCGGCCTCCACGGCCTCTTCGACAGCACGGCCTCCTACGAAGGGATGCCTCGTTGCTGCTCCGACTGCGAGTTGGCTGCTACTGGACGGCAGCCCGCCGGCACCGCCTTGGGAAAGCCACCTCGCCAGCCTGTGCCTTCCTGTTGCCACTTCGCCAGCTGTTGGCCTTCCCTGCTCACCTGCAGCACCGCGGCCGACTTCTGCAGGAGTTCCACCACCTGGGGCTCCGATGTTCCCGACAGGAAGATATCCTCTTCCCCTGTCGTAATCAGCTACCAGCCTTCCTAAGTGTCGTCGAGTACCTCGACTCGTCGGGGCTCTCGGTGAGACTATAGGAAATTTCTACAAAGGCGGATGGCCTCACGGCCATCCCACCACCTCGAGCTTTCTGATCCGCTACTACTTCGCTTCTGCTGGGCCACCTCCTATACGGTCTACCTCCAGCCTACTCCTCCGGTCGAACCTACTGGGCCCTCCCGGCTGGGCTACTCTGATGCTGCTAGGACGCTCTACCTTTCTCCCTCCTACCCTCTCTCTCTTTAATCCAATCTCCCCCACCCTGCTGGTGCTGAGCCGTGCTACTGCTTGGGTTGCAGATGATAGTACTAGCCTTTGCTCCTTCCCCACAAGAACCACTTCTCTCTCTGCTGAAATCATGGGTTCGCGGCACTGAAATATTTATATCTCGGCTATTAATGAGCCGATTTGAAAAACTTTTGCGACAGAACGCTCTCTAGAGGACATATAACAACTTCCAGCGTATAAACAAAATTTGCTATGGGGCCTGGTGAGGGGCCCTTAAATTGAAGCCCATGCTTGACTTGGTCACGATGACACCTGACTTGAACGCGCCCAAGGAAAGGCAACGAGTATGTTGGTCCTGTTCATGGTAGGCATTATGTTTACTAAGTCAAGCATGGGCTTCAAGTTGGGGCGCATCTTTAAATACATGATTTGTCTACCTCATATTTGTACCCTCATATTTTTGTTAACGCGTCATTTCTGTACCCAGTGCCCCTACACCCTCAGAAACACGCGCAAGGTGTTGCACGTACATACACCACTACGGCTGCATCCTCCATTAATACAGCCTATATCTTATCTGTCACAAAATCTCTGACATGTTCGGGCACCTTGACTTCATACACGAGTGAAATTTATTCAAAAATGCGCATTTGCGCGTTTCGCGCAAATTGAGCAATCGAAGATCAGGTATGCGAAGAAAATAACTTTTGATGGTATATAAAACGCACGTTCGTCCGGTATTAGAATTTGTCTCTGTTTTATTCTCTAGGGGTACCACCATAAAAGCTTCGGCTACTAGTTTTATTAAAGCGAGAGGCGCCACCGTTTGTGCATAGGACTTTCAATATACGTTGTCAATGCTGTTTAATACCCGGAAGCGAGAATCCCACCCATTTCATGCCGATTGCACCTTCTGACCATCCGGACTTCTTTAAGACTATATATGAGTTGCCCTTAAGCCTGCCTCAAACCGCGGGCTTCCCGAAGAACTGCGAGCGAAGTATGACTTCAGCCGCGAAACGTGCACGAAGTCAACAGGTGGCGGACTTGAGGATGGATGAAACTGCAACGGCGCGATCGCGTAATTGACGTCGTTAACTTGACGTGGGACTTCATAAGGTCCTGTGTAGCGAGAGAGGAGCTTCTGGGAGAGGCCGACCCGACGACATGGTGCCCAAAGCAGCACCCAAGCACCTTGGGCGAACTGAACATTGCGATGGCACCGGTCGAACGCTCTTTTTGCAGATGCTGCGAAGCTAATAAGCGAGATCGGGCGAATTGACGCGCCATGTGAACGCGATCGATGAATTCACGAGCGTACTCAGTGGCAACGCGGGGCACAGAAGGTAGGATGGTGTCAAAGGGCAAAGTGGGGTCGCGATCATACAAAAGATAAAAGGCTGAATATCCTGCGGTGTCATGTCGGGACGAGTTATACGAGAATGTCACATAGGCCAGCGTGGCGTTCCAGTCGCGGTGATCGTTGGAAACGTACATTGACAGCATCTCAGTGAGTGTTCGGTTGAGACGTTCCGTAAGACCGTTCGTTTGTGGCTGGTAGGCGGTGGACAGCTTGTGCTCAGTGGCACAAGAGCGGAGGAAGTTGTCCACAACTCGAGACAAGAACGAGCGACCGCGGTCTGTAAGTAACTGTCGAGGTGCACCGTGCTGGAGAATGACGTCGTGAAGGAGAAAATCGGCGACGTCAGTTGCGCAACTAGTCGGCAACGCCTTTGTTATCGCATAGCGTGTCGCGTAATCAGTAGTGACAGCGACTCACTTATTCCCTCTGTATAGTCGTCGTCGGAAAAGGGCCAACCAGCTCAAGGCCAACGCGAAAGAATGGTTCGGCAGAGGGGCTTCAATGGGATGGAGTCGTCCGACAGGTGGCCGATAAGGTTTCTTCCGGCGCTGACACAATTCGGAAGTTGCGACATAACGACGCACAGAGCGGTAGACACCCGGCCAGAAGAACCGGCGTCGTACGCGGTCGTATATTCGCAAAACTACAAGGTGTCCCGCCGTCGGTGCATCGTGAAGTTGTTCCAGAACGACGGATCGCAGACAGATGACGAGGAAGGACAAGGAGCAACTCGGGGCCGTCAGGGTTGATATTGCGGCGGCAGAGGATGCCGTCGTGCAGCACAAACATGCCGTGGGCCCCGGGTGCCAGGTGCCAGTAGGAGGTGAGGTGGGGGCGGGGGGGGGGGGGGGGTGTCATATATGTTTGAAGACGCCCCTCTTTCCGCCAGCCTGAGTGGGCGTAAATGGTTAAGGTGCTCCGGTAACCAGCAGCCCGAGCCAATGTACCCGATGTACCAGAAGTGCAGTGTCGCAGAATTGTCGGCTGCAGCTTTATCAACATCCTACGTAATAAGTGCACGAATGTGTGGGATAAAAAATTTAATTTTCTAAGTGATCGCTAAACCACTCGCCGTGCGCTCGTGCGCTGCGCTCATGATCGGAGCTGGCGTCGCTAAATATACAGTCTTGCGATGTGGCCCATCGGTCCCTCTACCGTTTAGTCCGCGCTATCTTAATATATGATATCTTAAATAACTGCTTAAATAGCAATCATAGAAGAGACATTGCAATTCTGGAATTGAGGACCCAAAGTCATCTTAGTAAATCAAAAAAAAAATTTTTTCCCTAAACAAGATCGTCTTGGGTGCTTGAGCCTGCAGTACTTTGGCACTGTGGGTGGCCCAGTATATGGCAGTGCCGAAATAAATATGAAATACTGCCCCAGTGACGTCGATATTTCTATCCTCTCCATTGCAAGTGCAGACCAACAGTAGCGCAAGCTTTCGCTGGCACGGGCTTCATCGCGCCCCCCCCCCTCTCTCTCTCTCTCTATCTATCTATCTATCTATCTATCTATCTATCTATCTATCTATCTATCTATCTATCTATCTATCTCCTCTTTTTTTTTTTTTTTGCGTGGTAACGCCAGGAATCGACGCCAAGCGTGCTCTATTGTGTTCCCAACCTTGTGGCGGTACCGCAGCTCGGATAATGACGTTTGCCAATAGCAGCAAATAAAGAAAGGCTTTATGGATCAGAATGAAGAGAACTCGTAATTGTCAATTAATAAAGGGTAAATCACACATCCACCCGTTCGTAGCAATTGCTACAAAGGAAACCCATACGGGTTGCTCGAAAGAAAAGCCTGGTAATGACATTTAGCGGGATGGAGGTTCTGCTCCCCCCACCCCCCTAGTAGTCGGCGCCTATGGGAGGGTGGCTAAACATATAAAGGCGGGGAGGGTACAGGACACGCGGAATTATTTCTTTTATTTTATTTTGTGTCGTCGATGCGTCCCGTAGGTGGGGCTAGCAATGTTCACGACTACCATACTCATGACAAAGATTGCGAACAATTACTTCACCTTACACAAGGACTTAAGTCGTATATATGAACAGGCAAAGCTAAAGAAAAGGGACTACATTAAATGTGTCCTTTACACAAACAACATTAAGTCTTTCACCACAAGCTAGCAATGGACGATGTGTCCCTTCGCGTGAATGTCCTTATTCCGGCGCTAATAAATAAAATTCACCGTCGTGTGTAAAAAAAAAAAATCCTTACGAATTAAGAGGTTGTCTTCAGAAGAATAAGGGAATGTGTATACTCTCCCTTTAGGGTGTGTAGGGAAATCAAGGCTCCACATCTATCTTCCCCGCATCTATGCTTTTGCGCGTCCCTGCCTTCTCCCTTGTAAACGCATAGAAAAACGCTTGCCCAAAAATTGTACGTAATTCGGGTCCTCCACACGAAAAAGGGTCATACGACGCTCGACTGTGCTAAAATACGGAAAGGAAGAAAAGAAAAAAAACCTGCTTTCCTGCTGAGGAAAGCAGGCGATCTAGGCCATCTCCGACGAAATGCTATAGAGCGCGCGCTGGCGTGCCTTTTATTCAATCAAAATGATATGCGACGTCTAGGTCGTCTAAATGTGTTTGCAACGCATCCTAAAACATTCGAGCGCCCGAGCTGCTGCAGCTGCTGTTACCGCGAGCTTAGTTTTTGTTTTGTTTTTTTCACGGCTCGGTTCCGCGTGCGCACGTGACACGTGGATCATGCAGCTGCGCAAAGCTGACCGTCCACCGACGAAACGCGGGTAAACGCACATGAAAGATCACGCAAGTGCTCCCAACGCCTGCGCAGCTTCGAGGAGCGTAAGTGAAACGGTTCCCAGCAGTTCGAAGTTTCTTGACGGTCGTCGACCGTTGGTTCTACGTCGCGGACCTATAACCCCTGTGACGCGTAAGTACTATTACTTCTCTCCGTTGATCTGTGCCAAGGTAAAGAGCACTCCGAGTCTCGGCAGTAGCGGCCCTTCGGATGTGGTGTCTGCCTACTCCATGGTAGTTAAAGAACGCGTGGCTTATATGTGCGCCCATTCTCAAACTTAATTTTGCTCAGGTTGTCAGCGTCTGCACATTTGCCTTTCAACGCGCAAAATTTGCTTATGCATGGGCGTCTTACTTGTTATACCTTTAATTGGCCTTTAGCTTGATGTTCCACTAAGTGAGTACGTCGGTATGTGAATTTTGCGTGTATGTGGCTGTCTTCCTCGCGATGTACATAGCACCGATGAGTGCCTAGCTCCTATCCTAGCACCAGGAATTGATGGAGGTGAAATCCAAAATATGCTCGTATACTTATATAGGTGCAGGTTAAAGAATTCCAGGTGGTCAAAATGAAGTTCATGACAGTGGCTTGTTGGGCTAGTTGGTACAGTCGCGGTCAAAAATACGCGGCCCACGGCTCCAGTCGGCGGAGCGGCCGCGAGCCGCACCGCGGCGCTCGCGTCGGCGCTGCGAGAGTTTGCGCTCTGACGACAGGTATCTCCCTCGCTCTCGGGCGGATACGTAACGGACGATACGTAACGGGCGGATACGTAACGGTTACGGACGATACGTAGGGAGATACCTGTCGTCAGAGCGCAAACTCTCGCAGCGCCGACGCGAGCGCCGCGGTGCGGCTCGCGGCCGCTCCGCCGACTGGAGCCGTGGGCCGCGTATTTTTGACCGCGACTGTACATGGTTATACTAGGAATGTGCCAGCAAACTTGAAAGTAGAAAAAACATTGAGAAGCTGACAGACAAGGCTCTCCACAACGGCATCCCTCGCTAGTCATAAGCAACTGTTCTCTGTCGCGACAGTAAACCCCACAAAAAGGGTGCAATTTTCTTTACTGCGTTCATCGCCTTTAATTACAACGCAAGCACCTGCAAATGTGACAGTGAATACCCGCCTTGGTTGCTTAGTGGCTATGGTGTTGGGCTGCTAAGCACGAGGTCGCGGGATCGAATCCTGGCCACGGCGGCGCATTTCGGTGGGGGCGAAATGCGACAACACCCGCGTATTTAGGTGCACGTTAAAAGAACCCCAGGTGGTCTAAATTTCCAGAGTACCCCACTACAGCGTTGCCTCATAATCAGATAGTGGTTTTGGCACGTAAAACCCTATAATTTAATTTTAATGTATACCCGTGTAACTTTCAGTGAAGCAAGCGATTATAACGTTGCTTGTTTCAATGAAATCTCCTTGCGTGTATTTGTGTGCAATGCTCCCGCAACTTTACCAACCTTAGCACCTTTGGCAGCATCATAATTTTAGACAACTTACAGCGCCACCAACTTTATATATTTCTTTGTTTGCGAAGTTGAGTCGAATCAGTTGTTTGCCAAAATGGCGTCCCGCAGTGGTGGCGATCTCTCGAAGTTGCGCGTTGTTGATTTAAAGGAGAAACTATCAGAGCGCGGATTATCAACATCAGGTAACATTACAGATAACACAATACAGCTATCTTCGATTTGGGATCCAGATATGTTAAATTGCGCGCGTTCAGAGACCGCGTTACAAGAGCCGTGTTGTGACGCACACGCCGGCCGGTAGTAATGTTTGGAGTCCGTAGCATTTGTGATCAACAATTTTAGCCTCCGTGACTTCACAAATTTTCGAAAAGACATAGTCCTTAGAGTAATTAAGAATTTATGCATTTCCTGATTATTTATCCGTTCGCGGGTAATGTGTCAGTGTGTGCACCTCCGCTTTCAAGGTTCGTTTCGGTGCTGACTCGCCGTCTTTCGCTTTGATCGCAGGACTGAAGGCCGACCTTGTGAAAAGGCTCCAGGCCGCGATAGACGAAGAAAATGTAAGTACGAGCCATTGGTGATGTGCAAGTGCAATTGGAGTGTTTGCGTGTTTTGATGATCGACAGCAGGTTTAACGAAACCACGATCGGCAGCTTTTTCGTTCTACCATTTGCGATTAGCCGGGCGCTTGTCAGTTTTATGATCACGTTGGTATTTTTGCTGCTAGGAGGTGACTCCAGCGCAGGAAGAAAGCATGGACACTGAAGAAGACTCGCAGGTGGGTGTCGATTCTGCAGACACTCTGTTGTCGCTCTCGATTTTCTTTTGGTCTGCATCTACTCGGACCCAAAATAGTGCCGTCACAGAAACGCTCTCTCGTTTGAGACATTACTTGACACCGTACTTCTTCTTGTCAGGGTGCCCAGGAAGCCCCTGCTCTTGAGCAAGAAGATGCGTCGATTGAAAAGCCCGAAGACAAGGTATGTTTTGACCTTTGCCATCCTTTTGAACATATTAGCAGGTACCCCACTTTGATGGGCCTTGATTTTCGTGCCTACTCCTTCGTCAGGGCCAGTATTGGCACACACCAAAAATGTTGCTGCGCTAGAACTCCTCTTAAGAACAGCTGTCTGCCAGTCGTCATGTTGGACACATTAGCGAAAGCGGTCGGCCAATGGCAAAGAGTTTTGTGAATTCGGCCCCAGTTCCCTAGCCTAAAGCTTTTACCATGTAGAATACATTATAACCTGTGCAATCATTTAAAGAGAAGACGTACACGGCAATACAGGCTTGTATTCTTTTTTCCAGCAATTACGTTTCCTCATCCATACAGCTATGTCATTAAGAGTTTGGTGCTTCAAGACGTAAGTAGGTGGTTTTAATGTAGAGTTACTCGCTTACTTCTTTATAACTTCTGTACTGGTTTGTAAACCTGGGCTATTCGATACTGAATTATGGCTCGGAAATGCGAAATGACAAAGTAATGTGTATAAAAGTCTTTCACAGCTAGACAGCACTTGTCCCGTGTTGTAGCTATTATTCTGCTGCATTACAGGGCACAAAATCTATGAAGCAAACAAGCACACAGACAGACCAAATAGCTTTGTAATGTAACCTGGAGGGCCAGCACTCACCTATCAAGACTGCCCTTGTCACGTTTTGTAGACTGTCACAACCCTATAATCAATAATCATCTGTGCCATTAATCGAATAAGGCTTCCTGCCTGCCTGAGCATTGACCTAAACAAAGTGCTTTCTTTTTTTTTGAGGTGTCATGAATTTTTGAAAAGTAATGACATAGACAGTATCAGATTACTCCTGCTAGCACGAAATGAAGGCACCCAGTGTGGTTGGGATGGCGAAATCACACCATGCTGCCAGGTTATGTGGTGCTGCTATATGGTCTGCACTAGCATGGTTCAGTTCAGTTTATTATTCTTTAAATGCAATGAATTGGTAAGACAATATACAGACGAGGGTCCCAAAGCCAAAGACTGCAACGGGACCCTCGGTTCACTAGCATTTGTCTCTAACAATACTTGTTGCATGTTCATGGGATGCAGCTGAAACGTCTTGGCTTTTGGAACTAAAAGCACCTCATCTTTGCAGCTACATGTAAATTTTCTACCAACTTCATTTTGGCATCGTGAAGTTGTACAACAGTTTTATTTTGTGAGAGCACTTGTGCTAACTTTTGGAAGCTGTGTTTGGTGAGCTTAATAAAAAAAAGTCCGCCTCCATTCTACCATGTGAAAGTAAATGTACAGCGAAGCTGTTGCTGACGTTAGTTAAGCAACACCAACATTAAACGACGTGACACAAGCACCACCACCACGATCAACATGCATCACGCGTGCATGCATGTTTGCAGGAGTGCTGCATACATCCTCATTTTTCTGGGCTCTTCGTCAAGCGTAAGTGCCTTGTTGAACTAAATGAATGTTTAAAAGTAAATTGTGTCAGAAAATGCATAAAGTACAACTTTCACACAAGCCACAGGCACGACAACTTCGGATTGTAATCTGAATACACAAGAAGACATCATTTCTGTTATGCGGAAAGTGAAAGACAAAGCCCTTTTCCAGCTGCCATTTGAGGTCTGTTTGAGTGGCTGCGGCTGCCTTTTGGTGGTACTGTTTTTCGACAGTGTTTGCCACAATGCCGATTACAACCGCAGCACACGCTGTGCGATGCTTGCAATGGGCAGAGCGCCCACGCCTCAAGGACAGATACATTGTGTGCACACGTTCGTCGCACGCATGTGTGCGAAAGTGCAGCATTCATCCTCATTCTCCACCTAGCACAACTGCGATATTGAACTAATTGAATCTCTCAAAGTAAAATGTGCGATAAAACTTGTAAAGTGCGACTTACACACGACCTGCAGACATGACAGCGTAGGATTATAATTTGAATATACGAGAAATCTTGTGGGATAATGTAGGAGAGGTGCTGTCTTTGGGTCGCAGACCAAAATATCCTGTCCAACTAAAGGCTTACAGCTTCGCTGAAAAAAAAAAAAAAGTGGCACTTTTGTTGAAAGTGTGATGCACTGGCATTGATAGCTAGTGCAATATATTACGTACATGAAAACTTTCTGTGTTTCGTTTTGTGCCAGTTGCAGAAAACATTTGTTCGAAGTCAGACACTGCACATGCCTCTGGAGAAATGGTTGCATGTAGACTAGTTGGTTTTCGGTTCATGGATGCAAAGTTGCGCTGCATAGTTCTAACATTACACATGAGAAGAAAACACAATCACACAAACAAGATGACATGATGTGCAACGTCGTGTGTGTGTGTGATGCAGTTTTCTTCTTGTGTGTCCTGTTAGAACTATGCAGTGCACCTTTGAATCCACGAACTTTTTAAACACTAGCTTTTACCTCCTAATGTTATTTACTCTGATTCTTTAGTTTATTTGGCACCTGCGCTGTGCCGTCATTGCTTAACTTGTTTTACCTTGGTGCGGGTTTATGACTGCTTCATGAGCCTTGGTGCACACCAGAATTGGTACCTCACGAGCTACTAGTTCTCTTAGCTCTTGCATGCCATTGATGTCATGGTAGTGGGATTGGCTAGAGCGTAAACTCCCAGACAGAAAGTCCCAAGTTTGGCACTGGTTGAGATATTCTCTTCCTGGAACGTAGCCGATTTATTTCATTTTATCATCATCATTACAACATTATGACAGTGATTAGAATTGCATTGTCAGGAGCGTACTACTCTTGCTTCATTTTGCGTATTTGTTGTCCCTTCTGCACTGATGGGCTTTCTCCTGTTGTGTGACCATCCTCAGGAGCTCTTGGAGCACCAGAAGGAGGTATTGGGCAAGGAGCAGGTGCGACTGCTCGAGGAAGAGAAGGAGCTCCTCGGAAAAGCACAACAGCAGCAGATCATGCTCGAAGCTGAGAAGCAGCAAAAGGTGAGCAGGTAGTTCGCCATTCCTTGCCAACAACCTGGTGCGCACATAGCCTATTTATCTATTGCATCTCACAGGCATTATGCAATGGTGTTACATCACTAGGGTTACAGAGGACGTACTATCGCTGACAATTAAAACACAGGCAAGCTAGGGTTAACTGGGAGGCATTCCTTCATTTTCCACTTTTGCTAATTCGTGTGTGGTCGGTGCAATTTTGGCTTGCACGGTTATTGCGAAACCTACACCAGTCAAGGCCTTATATACTAGCCATGCAACAAGACACTGTTCAGAATTTGTGCTTGCAACGCATGCTAAAACATTAGAGTAGATCAAGATCGTACCTTTGAGTAGTTACTTGCAGAAGTGTTGTACTATGTAATCTCTTGTTTGTGTCATTTGTCTGTGATTGTACGGTACCAATCTGACGTGAGTGCAGTTTCAATATCCTGTACAGTGGAAGGCTACATTTCAATGAAAGTAAAATCCCAGCCTGATCATGTACTGAGATTTCGGTGCTCTTTCAACCTGTAGCCATTCACTACTGTGCTTCTCATAGTACCTGCTGTAGCTCTGGGACCTGGAGAAGTCGTATAAATGAAACCACAACAAATTAGGATGAAAGTGCCTGCGATGGCTCTCTCTGTGTCTTTCATTGTGGTCGTCTCATTGGTCTGCATTATGTCTTTAGGCCACAGATGTGTGTTTACTTCTTTTGTGCCAATCAGGTTGCTTGTAAAAGCAGCAGCAGATTAGTTCCCTCCATTCTTTTGTGGCAGTTAGCGCTTTCAGATGCTATGTGACACTTTGATTTGCCCACTCTTTTCAGTCTTTTTCTTGTGGTAGGTAGTGCTTTGAGACCTTTGGCAACTTTGTACTGCCTTTGGGATCTGCTCATGCCATAATGGGCCAGATTGTAACATTTTCTCGCTGGAGTACAATACGAAATGTGTTGTCATGCTGTCGCCATCATACTACCGTCGTCCCCTTTCTACTGCCGTCACAGGCATTCTCGCATTGCACACTCTCACTTTGCACTAACGTGCCCATCCGTCTAGCAACACTGCGTAGGAACCTAAACAGTGGATAGCCAACTACCTGCAGAATACTTCGTATAACACTGTTCGCACAATATGTGGCATCAGGATAGTTTTTTGTATTTTACTTGCACTGTGTAGTCACAAAAAGCTTCAAACAAGCACACACGGGAGACCAAGGTGAGCTCGGGCTCCCCGTGGTAAGGCAAAGCAGTGAAGACGAGCCCGTTGGTTATATTTTAGCAGTGCTCAAGAAAAGGATGACAATCACTTTTTCATGTCTTCAGAAGAAACTGTACCATATGAACCCTTGCCACATGCGTGGAAGGAAACAATAGAGAGCGCAGAAGGGAGCAAACTTGGTTATTCCATGCACCGGGATGTAGAGGCACTATGCATAAAAATTCAGGAATGTTTGTACAACTTTCAGCGGCCACTTATCACAGACAAATAACAGCATTCAGTATTGTTTTACTAATCAAATTAGGCTAAATGTGGCACTGCACGACAAGGAGTGAAGGTGTCTAATACATCTTTAGCAAGGAAGACAACTATTGGCGTGGTAATAACTTTTGTGAGCAGATTGAATTCAAATTAAATAGTGACAGAATCGAATTGAATACTTTATAAAATGTATTTGAATAAGAAAAAGCCGTTTTCACTTATTAATATAAAATTATATTCATATCGTTCAATGTTAGCAAGTTTCTGTCATGACATTGCACGTTATGAAGAAGCATTGTTTAATAAATGTCCAAATGGAGTGTTCTGAACAAATAAGCAATCTTATTTTAACAAGTAATGCTTATCTAGCGTTCTTTGGAAAGAGGGGATGTTTGTGGTTTAGAAGGGAATGTCTTAACTTTCTGAGCAATGCATAGTGCACTCTACCACATAACTCCTTGTCCACTACAGTTGTCAGGATTAAATTTATTGCTCTTTTGCTCCAATTTATGTTTTCCGCAACTTGATGATTTACGCTCTTCGAAAGCTGTTAGAAACGTATTCGTTTTAAAATACTGATTTTTTTATACTAACAGTTGATTCAAAGACGGAATAAAATAGTCTATTATTCGAATTGTTATTTGCAGTTTGTTAACATTCGCCCCCTTAAAGGCAAATGATAGGGCTGTTACTGGTCATGAGGCACAGAATGCCTACAGGATTGGTGCCGAGTGCCGGAAAGGCAACTACTGCACTGTGCAGAAGTCTATGCAGCTCGACAGAGATCGCAGCAACCTCTCGAACATCAGTTTTTATCATTGCAGCGTGACATCACAAAATGCATTGCTGGTGCTATAATTGTGTGCAGCGATTGACCAATTCAGATGAATTTACTCCTGGATGATTTAGGTACAGCAGCAAAAGGCAATTAGGCTGACCCTACACTTTTTGTAGCACCGCACTTTGTTCGTCTCACTCAACTTCTGCAATGTGAATCGCTATGCTTCGCGACGGTTTTCATCTGGAGCAAAATGTGGTACAAGTGTGTCCTTCTTTTTGCAGATCCTGGAGCAGACTCGCATACTTGAGGAGGAGAGGCAGCACAGGCTTCAGCAGCAGGTGAGGCAGCGGCTCTCCACTAAAATTCACAAGTGAAGAAGTGTTAGGGACTTGGCTGTAAACAAACATACTGTTCTTTCCAGTTGTTGCTCCGAGCAAAGGTTAAACTTCACTTGCATTTACTAGAATGTTCTTAGAAAGCCTCATTGCTAAAGAGGACACCTCAGTTTTTCATCACTGCTGCTTGGGGTTCCGATTTATCTACTATATACTTTGCATCACTAATTTTAAGCAGTGCAGTGGAAGCTGCGGGTCGCATCAGCAGACCAGAATAGAGAAACCGAAGGACTCCTCCATCGTCCACCTCTGGTCGACCTCTGCGTTACACCAACTTAATGGAAGCTTCTTAGTAGGAATAGCAGCACACGATGGCTGTGCCCTTCTCAGAAAGCGCTACTGGCTCTGGTTGACACATGTCCCAGCCTTAACTGCGCTGCACAGAGACGTTGAGCCGAAGTATAGCTTGCATAGTACCCTGACTTATACTTTGTAATTGTCTTGAGCTATAGCATTACTGATGTTATAATTCAAACTCCTAGGGATGACAGATATTTTTCAGTTTTCTGAAGTCGATTAAAATGGATTGAAGACGAAACTTACGATTTGTGTGGAAGCAGATTCATACACAGATTAATTTTATGTCATAAAAGCACTGTACAACTGACCACTGTAAGTTCTACGTTAAAGCTGTCCCATGAATGCACATTCTGAATAGTGGAGCCACAAATGTGCAGCGTAGTCATTGTAATCTTCTTACAAGGCATTCATATTCACTGCTACCTTGCTTCATTGGATTTTTCCAGAAAGCGTTCATTCCGTATTTCTGTACATGGTTGCTTCACGAAACGCTGAAATAAGTTGCAGCAGCACTTCTTATAAAAATTGGCATGCAGATGAAGAGCTTTATGCAGACCTTGGCCAGGGCTTGTGTACTATACTACTGTCTTCCTTGTGGGGCACAATCTACACCCTAGATGGCACCGCAAACCGGCCATCTGGGAGGCAAATTCAAAACCACGTAACGAGCGGGAGTGTGCCTGCATTCATGTGCATTCATAGCAGCCTTCATTCATCTACATCATGGAGGAATAGTTGTTTGTCAGCTGGCATTTTACTTAACAACAAGAAATGACCCTGCTTCTTCAACGTCAGCCTGTTAAATACACTGAGGAGAGACATCGTAAAAAAAAAAAAAAAAACAGCCATGTGCTGTTTCTTGAAGCATTGCAAGCTTGGCTGAGTTATTTCTCCAGCCAGCTGTAAAGTGTAACGCACTGGATGAGTGGCATGTATACCAGGTGAAATAGTTGCAGCTGATTGGCACAGGACATCTGAAGAAGCTGTGTGCTGTGGCTTGCAGCAGGAAACGTAGTTCCAGCAGACCAGCACACATTCAAAAAGGACAAAGATGGGAGAACAGATTGGCGTGAAGCATCGGCCTCCAAGGAAGATTTTGATCCAATGCAACACACAAATCGGAACACCTTCCGCACACCAAATTGGATGCCTACATTTAGTAAACCATCAGTAAATGTAAAATGAAACTGGTTTTTCACCAGGCTGGCCAGTAGCCAATGTAGGCTAGTGAAGTAACTGAGCTTCTCCTGTGACAGTGGGGATGGCAAACTAGGTTCGTTCATTCTGGTCAGTATGCATTATTCTGTCAAAATGAGAACGAACTGACAGAGAAAGCACGCAAACACAAGTGGTAGCTCTGTTGATGGTGCGTCAACAAATGTGCAAAGTGTGCCAGGTTGCATGTACTTGTGTTGCATTGAAAAATAAAACCTTTGTTAGGAGTCAATTCACCTCACTCTGTCCGGTGCTGTCCATTCTGCCTTTGTCCTAAGGCTGAAATGGGTTTGGACTGAGGCTGAACTGACTACATGGGACAATAGGGAAATGAGGTAAGGACGTCACTGAACTATCAACCAAGGGGAGGGGTGTGCATGTGTCAGCACTGTCTCTGCACCTCTGACCACCAAAGGAAAAGCATGTCTTCCTGGCAGGTGACTTTCGATGGTGTATCGGCCTCCCTACGGGGTCAATATTGTTACGTGTGGAAAGACACAAATGCAGATGCTGTGTATTTGCATTGTATTTGTATTGCGGTGGCAATCATATGGACATTCCACATGCATTTCCACCATCACCATGATGTTCCGGATAAAGTCCAAGTGCAACAACATTGTGGCAGTGCGTTCTATGCTGTGTGTAAGAGTGAGCCGAGGATGGTGGCTCCATCTTGGAACGCCCAAGTGACGAAGAGGGGGGAGGAAGCGCGTTGTCTTCAATAGCGTGTAAGGCACTGGGGGAGGGGTTCTACTCCGCGTGCCCTATCTTGAAAGCGATCTGCGTTAGGGACAGAGTTTAGGTGCACCGATGGCTGATAGCTTCATGTGCACTGTGTTCTTGCCGCTTAGTTTACGTTTAAGCGAGAGGCAGCGTGAAGGTCAATTCGCTTGCTGCTGCTGCTGCCGCGCTTCCTCACGCCGGAATTCTGACAGCGAGTGTCCGCGGTCATCAAGTGAGACGTGTTCATGTTTGCCTGTTGCGAGACACCATGCTTGTTAATTTAGTTAGTAAGGGTATGTTCTGAAGTTCATACGGCCGATAAAACTACTATCCTTACTTCATATAGCTGTCTAATAATTTGCTGTTGCGATCGATGCTTCGCCTTTCGGGCGAAACTGCAACATTATTTGCATATGCACAGCTTTATGTGATACAGCATGCGAAAAAATAAAACCAGGTTGATAATTCAACTACGTCCCCGTCTTGTTTTCCTCATGTCCCATGTCTTCAGTTCAACTATTAGTTCAGCTGCCTTAGCGATGAACCAACTAGCTCAGTTAAATACCATCCTGACATGCCTTTGTTCATTTTGAATTGTGTACGTGTCTGCTGAAAGTAACAGATTATATGATGCCGTCCAGTCCTGGTATCTGTGTCCAGTCCTGCACGCGTACGTTTCTGAAAGAGTGTAGCTTTCATTGTTGAGGGCGCCGCACTTACGCTTCGTGCAGCTGTTCCCCGTGACCGAGCAGGTTGTGGCCCACCAAGTGGTGACCACACCAGCAGTGCTGGTGACTCCCGCTGGTAGCCCGCTTGCTGTGGCCACAGCCAAGGCTGCGGCAGCCGCTGCCCCCGCTGCTCCCATGGTGCTGGCGACAGCCGCCACGGCCATGTCCCCCATGTCAGCAGCCATTCCCCAGCAGGCCACGGTGCTGGCACCGGTCAGTCCCCCCCCTCCCCCTCCACTTGATATCTGCTCACATTGGAGGGACACTAAAAAGAAAAAAAAAATAGGTGGATTCATGAAACAATGCTAAGGGAACAACACTCTTACAATAAGAGGAGGCCTGATGAACCAGAAAACAAAATACTGGTGGCAGCAGCAACGTCCCTCAAGTTCCTGCACAAATTTGCCAAGATGTTACGGATGCTGATGCTGTCTACTCAGTGCAGTTAATTTTTTATCGGTACAGACGGACTATATTGTGTATTTGGATAGCCAGAAATGCAACTTGGGAAGTTTAGAGAATGTTTACTGCACCGTAATGACCTTAAAAAGAAGGAACGAAAAGAAAAGTAAGCTTTAATAACCGTGATCTCGCACTGAATAATGGCAATGGGTTTTCAGCACCAAATTTATAAAGGGGTAGTTTAGCCTTCAGTTTCCTTTCTGGTAATTTCCCTCTTACTTATTAATTAACGAAAATCCAGTTTTTAAAGAATACCTGTTTAGTTTGAACTCACTGACCGTTTCTCGTTAGTATTCCTTTAACCAGTAGCAAGGTACTGTCAGAAAGTGGTGAGCAAACCGTGCTTGTACCAAGTCAGCAGAAGAGTCTGCTGATGAGAAAAAAAATACATTTTAGTCTAGGAGCAAGTTATATTTCGTTTCTTTTTCCTTGCACCTTATCACTTGAGCAGGAATTCTTGTTCATGTAAAGTAGGACCTTGTGAATGCATACCTGTAGGAAGTGTCGGCAAGATTCACAAGTGGTAGCATGAATTAATCAAGCTTTATGCCTCCCTGTTATTTCCGGCAGCAGCAAGAATTTGATGTGACTGCCGTCAATTTCAGAGCAGGCCCTTTCTTTCCCTCTGGCTTCTTCTTACAATTATTTTCTGTCTACTTATGTTGCAAGAGCTTGGCAATGGCTCCTTGAGACTTCCGTGTAAAGCAGAGGTCTCAGACTTGCTACAAGTTTCAGGCCACACAAGAGTATGTGCGCCATTGTTTGCTGCACAGTTGCGTGTTCAGATTACGAAGCTGCCTGTGGTTTTTTAATTGGAGGTGGGGGACACTGACTACTCGAGAAGGCTGGCCAAGTGGCATAGCCTCGAAGGCTGCATTTAATACCCATTATCTAGAGGTTGTTAGGGTGGCTGCTGCTAGTGGAGGGACAATGATGCTTGCTTGCAATTTCGCTGTTGAAGTTATGTAGAACTGCACTTGAAGCTCTGTATATTAACAAGGTTTTACTGTAGCCCGCATGCTGCACCTGTGTTCAACACATGCTAAGTCATTCAGTGTGATTTTGAAGCAACTGGTTTGAAATGGCAAATGTTACATGTGTGGTTGATCACTCCGGTTTCACATATGCAAGCAGTTTTCATGGCTAATTAGGGCTTTGTTAGTACATATGATTGGCAGCTTCAGGTATATAAGTTCAACCTGTTGCTAAGGTCAGCAAAAGTTTTGTGCCACTAGCAGAATTCTGGAAAAAGTGTGTGAGGCAAAGTACGACTTATGCGACTGTGGCATTGTTTGTACTGGCTGGTAGAGAGAAGCTGGTTTTGATTGCCAAGCTGGTTTTAATTGCCAAGCTGGTGTTTCTATAGCTTTTCACATTGTGCAAGACTGGTGTGATGAGTCGCCTGTACACTTGACACTCAGGCATCCTGTATGCTGCTCAGTTTAACGATAACAAATGCCCGTGCGCTGGCGCTTATGCTGACATTGCTACCATAGCGTTACTCATTGCTGCCATTTCACACCGATAATCTTTTTTTTTGAGCACGTGCTTGGACGTTTGTTTGGAAATACTATTACTTGGTCAGGATGGTAGCTGCTGGTGTCATGTAGTACAGAAAATTTCTAGAGCAAATGTTGCTCCCATCATTGACATCAGTTTTCTTGATTTCAAGTCAAGTGCATTGCAGTGACGGCTTTCTAGGAATTGCCTGCGTGCATGTCTCGTATGCTGTACCACTTTTTTTACTGAAAAGTTGCGACGCATTGTCATTCCCCGTGTCGTGCCCCTTTTTTGGCACAGGTGAGTCTGGTGGGAGCAGCACCTGTTGCAGCAGGTCAGGGCACTACCATCCTGACACCTGTTATGGTGACCCCCGTTTCCACCGTGGTGCCTCCGCCACCACCGCCACCACCGCCGCCGCCACCGCCACCACTTCCCCCGCCCCCTGCCTCATCCCCAGCTGGTGTGACCCCCATGGGAGTCATGCCACAACCTCCACAAGCACCAGCTGGTCTGCAGGGTCCTGGTCCTGTTCCACCGCCACCACCACCACCACACCTCCCACCACAGGGAGTACCTCCTCCAGGGTTACCCCCACCCGGCATACCGCCTCCTCCAAGGGGTGCCCCTCCCAGGGGTCCACCACCAGGAGTACCTCCGCCGGGAGTACCTCCGCCAGGATTACCACCGCCAGGACTGCCCCCACCAGGAGTACCGCCACCGGGGGTACCGCCACCTGGAGTACTGCCACCAGCTCGTCCTCCAACTGGCACTGTAGGACAGAGAACTGGTCCTGCCCTGGTGAGTGTTTTGAAGTTGCCTCTGTGCCCAGTGGTGGGATTGGTATAAGACAGGCTCTGGAACTCTGGGAGGGGGAGCACAGCGAGTGCATACCTTTCCTGCACTTCAGGACCTCTTCTTTCATTTCTTTTAAGCCTCTGGTAAGGCTTAAAGGGGCCTTCGAACACTTTTCATTCCACCTTTATTCAGTCGCGGATTGCATAGATTGATTTGGAGAGATAAATGCAGCAAGAATGCAGCAATTGGGTACACAGTCCGAACTTATTCAGCTGAGAAATTTCAAAATGCAACAAGAGAAATGCGTGCCCTCAACTCAAATTTTGCGATGTCTTCTGTCCCCATTTCTCTCAGCCACTGATCTAACCCCTCGCAGCCAATGGTAAGAGCCCGAAGCGCCTATGTAGCGAAAGGTTGCACTTCATGTTTGCCTACGCATTCTGTGCTCACGGATACCGATTACTGCGGTGTACTGATGAGGCCGGTAGAGCAACCTGGGACTGCGCAACGTCTCTTTCCTTCAATTCAGCTATATTTCAGCGCAGCACCGCGAACTAGAAAGAGTGTGCAGCAACAACGATGCAACGAGGTGAGAAGGCTGCACCAAGAGAACAACGTGCAAAACGAGGCGGTGAGGCTTTCAAGGCTGCTCACTAGCGTACAAAAGCAAAAAGAGAAGCGTTTCTGCTCAGAGTCCAGAGTTATGTCACCATACCAGAGGTAAAATAACAGCCAGCACACCTACCTAGTTTTGTGGTTTTAGTGATTTTTTTGTACGGCCGTATCTGTTTGCACCAATATAAATATTACAGCAAACAATAATAAACTCAATTCCTAAATTATTACGTTCTTGCTTCAATGCATTGGTTATCTGCAACTCACTTTTTAACCAATCACAGAGCACTGGGTTGCGACATCGATGATGGTTCTGGCGAGCGCCACTGCGTGATGATGTGGTCGGCAGCGACGTAGTAATTTTCTTGCGTGATTAAAATATTAAATATTGCTATATAACTGCTTTGACCTATGCTTGAAGCATCTCCAACTGTTAGTCTGCGCAACATGCAACAGAAATATGGTGGCTTGAAAAGTGTTTGAGGGCACCTTTAATGTGAGGACAGGCTGCAACAGTGTTTTGTCTCTTGCTCCTTTTTTCACTTCAATCCTATATTATTTCTGATTATTTTCTGAGAGGGGGTTAAGGTAAAGCTCCTGCATTCTTCCCTCTTCCCTACGCACACTTAAAAAACTCCTGGAGCCATTGGAGAGACAAATGTGTGCAGATGGGGGTGGGGGTGCGATGTGGTGTCAACAATGTTGAAACAAAAGGCTCTTGAAGCACAACCTTGGTGACACGAGCAACAGTGATAGGCTTCCACGTGGATTACAAATGCTTTGTTGGCTGTGTTGGTAGTGCACAGGGACATATGAGAGTTAGGGTGGCGAGGATGAATAGCAGTAAGTGGTCTGCTATTCTGGCCGAGTCGACTGGCTGGCCAGGCCACATGGCAAAAGCATCAATTAGTAGTGCCACAGTCAAGTGACGTGAAGCACTTCGGCAACAGCAAAGCAAAGTGTAACTGACGGTGGTTGATAGCAGACTGAAGTGATGACGCTTCATCACCACCACCCTGTCCCTCTCTTGAGCACCCATAGAAGACTGTCCACGCTCTTTTAAGCTCTCCCATCCGCTCACCACTCATGTGACTGGCTTCACACGCCTCTTACCAGCTTCACACACTTCACACACACCTTTTTTCCACTTTGACACTCCAAATGCTAATGCACTAAAAGAAGCTGGTTGGCTAAAGGTTGAAGCTTGACACTGGGCCTTTCTAGTGTATGGCACTTTCTAGTTTACTTGAATATCTGCAGTGCTAATATCGTAATACGAGATCGGACGCATACTGTATGTTGTATATGTGAACATGGCATTCTGAAATATGATTTACCGATGCCACATTTAGACAGTACAAAGCCTCATACATACAGGACAAGCGCCAATGTTTAACTATACTCACTATGCAATTGCACAACTGTTTGACAAATCCTTACAATAGTCGTAACATCCATTATTGCTGCACGGTGAAGATGGTTCAAGTTCAGTGTTTTGCGCTGCATCTATGTTGTTCTGTCCGGACTCATAGCCGATAAATCGTATTTCACAATATGTACTCTTAGCCAATAGGGCTAGCTTTATTGTTTGATTGCCTTTGCCCAGAAAAGAGGTTACACTGAAAGAACAACGGTATCAGCAAGCACAGTTGGCGATGGTTGAAAATCAGATCTGTGAGTCAAGCGCGTCAGCTTTTATGCATGACTCATCGAAGGTTCCAGCATAATCGCTGATTCCCGCATTCCTCCCAGAAAGTACTACACAATTCGTGTTGCGCATACGATCTGATTGCACAAGGTTCGGCAAGAATATACACAACAGATAGAATCAACGATAACATTCGAGTAAGTTCCAATCATGAATGTGCATCTTGCGCTTGGGGATAACTTTAAGTTGTTAGCGGTTGAAATGCAGTCCTTGAGAAAAAGATAGTACATGTGTCAGTATGTATGACCGGATGTGACTTCTGTGCCTTTGTATCTCTGTTTTATTTCTTATTTGGAGCATGAATGATGATTCCCTGCGTGTCATTTTTGTTAGTCTACTGTTAGTGTAGTGTTAGTATAGATGCCCTTGCTATGCCATTTTCAGTTACCTATGAGTGGCAGCTTGAATAGCGCTGCCTGTAGCAAGAATCTGGCGTGCAGATAAAATAGTTTGCATCCAGCTGCTCATGCAACAAAGTGACTTTTTAGGGGCGTGAAGGAGTCTCTTATTTACGATCCCATTCTAACTTTGCTGAACCTCGTACGAAGGCCCAATTTATGAAGAAGTCTGAAGACTTGTGTTTAGAGCATACCGGAGAATGAAATGAACAGGGTGTGGTTAAGCGAAGTGTATCCAAGTTACTGAAAGGAGCACACAGACTTTTTTCTCTGTCTGGTATTATAAACTCGACATCAAAATGAATTTTTCTACTGTGTCACATATGTATAAAAAAGCAAAGGCTCTCTGGCGGCCCTCACTCAACATTCAGGTATGGAAGATATTTTTTTTACATTCTCAGCACTGTCATTTCAACTTTTCTTTTTCTTCTCCTTTGCATTTTAGCTGAATGTTTTATCCTGGGGAGCATTTAGTGCAGCCACTATAAATTCGCATCTACCACTTTCTTATACTGTTTTCTTTACTTTACTTTTTACTTGTTAAGACAAAGGTTTACTTGGGAGCTCCAATCTAAATACATACATTAAAATGGAGAGATCATTTTGTTTGTCAACCGCTCCACCTAATTTGATGAGGTTTGCTGCATTAAAAAATAATAAATAAAAAAGTAAAATAAAGTAAAATTGAACTATTGTAGAGAGCAGGCCTTCTTTTTAGGCTTTATTTTTGTATTTATTATTATTATTATTATTATTATTATTATTATTATTATTTCTATTTTCTTGTGCACTGCACATAACTCCGCCATGCTGCCTTTGGCATCCTCAGGGCATTGTTGAGAGTCCAGTCAGTCTTTCCATTGTGCGAGAGTGATAAACAGTGGCTAGTTAAATATCCTACCAAAACAATGCTATCCTCAACAATGGTATCTTCAACATTATCTTTCTTGTATTTCTTCTATGCTTTCTGCAATGACTAAACTTTGTTAGTTGGACCTTATGTCTGCATTTATGTCTGTCTTTATGTGCATTCTAAAGAGGCGAGGGGACAGTGATACCACTGTGCTAAGGTTTCGGCAGGCAATGATGGTAGTAGGCCAGAATGCATACCGCAAGTGGTCTCAGGTCGTGAATGGCAGCTTGTGAGTATCCTCCTTGAAAAGAAAAGTGTATTATTAAGCTATTTTTCAAAGTGCTAACATATGGGTCTGACACTCAGGATAACGACGACACATAGGTAACAAAAAATGTTAAAGAAAAGGTGATGATTATGCAGCAAGTGATGCAACAAAATATGATAGGTGTAACATTGAGGAATGGGAAGATGGTTGTATAGATTTGAGAGCATATACATGTAGATGGCATTCTAGTTGAGGTTAACAACAGGAAGTGGAGTGGAGTAGGTCACTCAATGCATAAAGCAGATAACCGGTGGTCTATTAGCGACAGAATGGGCACCAAGAGAATCGAGGGGAGTTATTATGTGGTGTGAGGTGATTAGAAAGTTTTCAGGCATAGGACAGTGTTAGATAATGAAGGACAGAGGTAACTGACAATCGCTGGGAGAGGCCTTCGTCCCTCGGTGGACGTAGATTAGGCCGATGAATGATGGTTGTAGAAAATTATTTAAAGTGCTCTGCTACACTGTGATTCACTGACGAAGTGTAGCCTTGAAATGTTAAAGTCATTCAGCTCTTTGCAATTCTGCCCACGACCTGGAAAAAGAAACCTACACAGACATTTTCATTTCTGACACGTCGGTACTTTCGTCGCACAGCCGCCACCACCACCACCACCTGGCATGCTGTCGGGGGAGAAGATGGACACAACAGCATCTGGCACAGACGTGACCAATGTGGAAATCCCTCAAGTCATCGAGGAGATCTTTGCCAACACATCTGAACGAGCTCAGGAGCTGGCCTTGGCACCGCCAGAGCCTCCTGCTGAGAAACCAGGTACCTGCTCTGGCTGATTGCCTCGTGAAAAGGCTTGTTGACCTAGTTGGTGAAGTACCATACACATTGAATTGAAATTGCCATAAAAAATGATTGTTTGCCATTGAGGGGTGAATATGTAACCATCTGTGGAATTGAAGTATGGTAGAACCTCGTTCATACGTTTTGGAAAGAAACATGAGACAGTTCGTACTGATCGAAAATACATATGACCCAAAGTGACTGAAAATTTTGAGAGACCCCACTGTAGCTGATATCTATGTAATGCGAAGTGTTGCATGAATCATTGTGCAAGAGATATGAGACGCCGATGCTTGTCGAGCTGGTGGGCGTTCAGCCAGACCGAGACACATTCTGTTGTTTTCCTATTGCATAGTGTTTAAGGACAGCCACAGAAAACCAAAACAAAATTGGAGCTGCTGGGTGACGCCGGATGCCGCCACCGAAGCGGAATGGACGCTCACATTGCACCGCCTGCAGCAAGGAACGGCAGCACATTTGGATTATCGCCTACTAAATGCGTGCACTAAGCTACCAAAGGCACTACGCCCCGCACACTGTAAAACAGATAGTTGAAGATGCTTATTACAACAGGGTTGGTGGCGATAACTGTGCATGCCGCATGCAACGACCCGGGAGTTGATTTGCTAGTACCGGAATAAGGAACTGAGTGTGCGGTGGCATTTTCACACGAGATGGGTACACAAGTATTACGGGGAAGCTGATGCAGTGGCTGCTCTTCGCACTTGCGTGCACCTTGAGTTTTTCTTGTTTATGTGATCTAGCAGCCGAAAAGCATATCTTACCATCGCAGTTTGGTGACGTACTGAGTGTTGAAGCCAAAAAATTCTGTTTTCCGGGAACGTATGAACCGGTTAAAGATAAGCATAACTTTATTGGATAATTTTTTGTTTTCAATCGCGAATGTTGGCGCTGGGAAATAGTATGTAACGCGATCATATCGACTGTACTAGCTAGATGAGTCTGTTTTGTGCCAACCATTAAAAAAAGAAAACTGAATTTCTATACTATGTAGGCTTGCTCATTTTGGTGCTGATCACTGGTACAGAACTTCTTAGGTGTCTCGTACAGTCTCCGTCATCATGAAACAGAACTGTGGATTTGTGTTTAAAGTCAATAATTTTCCTTGCATGTGCTTGTAATGAGGAAAAGTTCCATGAGCAAGATTCTTAAACAGGAGAGCAACCTAACAAATAGCAGTGACAGGGGTTCTGACTTGCACATTTGCAGTAATTGCAATTTTAGCACAGATGAAGTGTCTCCTTTCATGTTGGCAGAGCATGTACTTGAGCATTTGCACATAGGTGGCTCAGAAAAAGTGACTGCTTCTTTCAGCACCCAAGAAACCACATCCACCCAGCAAGCCTAGACTTGTGGCCATGGACGAAGGGGATGATGAAGACGACGAAGAGCAAGAAGGAACCAAGGTGCCCTCGGAGGTTGGTTGCTTGTACACTCTTGCAGCCAGGCATTTCTCTCACTGTCTGGGTAAGGGTTGCAGACATAACGTTTCGAACAGCTTCAGATAGGTGTTACCAGGGTGCAGCATGATGCTGAAACTCTTGAATAACAATGTGCATGATGAAATTATGTGAATATTCAGTTCAACTCTGTTTGAGCATAACAATGCACAATACAGCTGTGTTGTGGGACAGGACCCATACAAGCTCTGTTGCTTGGCTACCTATTGGCTGGTTTTGAAATCTAGTATCGCAGTAATACAGTGTATTTCCATTCATTCGACCCTGATGGGCGTGATTAAATTGATCTAATAAGCCGGCAAGTTGAATTAAACGAGATGAAGAAAAAACATCAGAAACACAGCTGATTTGTTTGGCAGTATTTGACTGATTCTAACACACACCTGCTTTCTATGTGTCCACGAAAACTATCGTAGAGACAACATTAAAGCTCCTAAGCAAAGTAGACATCTTGTCTTTTAGCAAGAAAAATCAGCTAGGGTCTAGTATGTGTTGCGCAGTGGTGGTTTGTTTTCTAAAGTCAGCTTCGCTGCACGATTTTAAAGTTAGCTTCGCCGTAATACAGCCGGGTTATGCGGCAAAGCATACGAACGTTGCAAAGGTGTTTTTTTGTCCAATTTTATTGAGGGGGGGGGGGGGAAGGGGGAAGTGCGCATTAGAATCTGGTAAATACTGTGATCAGACATTGTGAGCTACTGTCGCTGCTTGAAAATCTGCCTCAGTCAGGCGAAAAATATGAGTTTTCGACGGTAGATGACGTATTTTCAATACATTCACTGTTTCCCAAAGCTGTGCCAAGACACACAGTGCCAGTCGGAGTCGCCATAGAGGTCACGTGCATGCATGCTGGCTCGTCAAGTCAAGTTCTAATTGTCTGGTGAAGCCCAATTTTAGGATCAACATAATGAAAGTTTGGACCCATAGAAATGCATGGGCGCTGGCCGGGACCTTCAGTTGGCGTCGAAGTAAAAGAAACAATCAAATTAATCATATTTGAATTAACCAGTGTCTACTCTACTGCCATAAAATTCTGATAGTAATTGTACTGTACATGAATTGGCGTGTTTTGCGATGTCACAGTAATGTGCACTCTGCTGGCTTCACTATTCTGTTTTCTACAAGGTGCAAAATATAATGCAGCTGCTATGGTGGCTTCGCAGAACACAAGGTTACGCATTTTATTCCTAGTTACGACAGGTTGGGTGTGAATTGCAAAAATGGTCGTGCAACGAGCTTTGAGTCTACTCCAAAGGAATCCAGGTGGTCAGAACTAACCTAGAACCTTCCATTACGGCATCTCGCATAGCGTTGTGTGCTGCTATGGAATGTTAAGCCCCACCAATAAATTAAAATGTAATACCAAGTCATCATTCGGACATGTCTTGCATATCTGCATTGAGTAGCACAGAGTGGGGCAAAGAAATTGAACATCAAATTCATGAATCAATGAGTCATATTCAAAGAAGCACTCTATTCGAAAATCAGGATATTTACAGACTCCTAGTTTGCTGCTCTGGAATATGGCACATTGTAGTACATTAGAATATACTGTTTATAGAGCTGGAGCAGAGGAATGTGTGTGGGCCTGTTTCGCTCACTCAAATTTGAAATTGTGGGACCAGTCATTCCACATGGAATGATGTGACATCCCTCCTCGAGTTCTTGTGGCTGCAACTGGGGCCTGTAGTAAAAATGAAAAGTTTCAAGTGCATCTCTGGAGGCATCGTGGCTGAAGAGATCATGTGGTGACATTCAAGCCACCGTCATGCATGCACAGGGGAGGTGGGAATATTGCCGAAAAATCTTGGCCGTACCTTGTTGCTGGGCTCCTAGTGTTTTGCTCATTTTGCTGACCTTTGCTGTTTCATGCTTAGCAGGTGACGCTTGGGGAGCTACACAGGTAGTGCTGTCGTAGAAGTGTCGCTCTGCACATTTCGCAGTGCGGTTTTTGATCTGCAACGTTTTCTAAGGAATACAGTGAAATCTTGATGTAACAAACTTCAGGGGACCGCGGTAAATTGTTTGTTATTCTGAAATCTTGTTATAGTGAAAGCCCGAAAATGAACTATTCCACCCATTAATCCATCAGTTGATAAGTTGTCACCGTATGGGCTATCCACGAAAATGTCGCTGCTGGTTCTTGGCATGCGCTGTTGCTATTTTCCATAGATTCTGCCCACCATAGATTGCACCACCGAAGCGCCGTATAATAAGAGTGACACGTGCAAAACAGACACCGACGCCGAGAAAACTACCGACAAAAAGGTAGCTTTATGTCGCCTCCAAAGCACAATGTTTCTTGCTTTTTTGTTTTTCACATTTGTTGCCGTGGGCGACGCAACTGTCTCGCTCGAGGTGGACACTTGAACTTTGTCGTAAGCGACACTGTCCGTAAAGTGTGAAGTGCGACCGTGTGGCATCCCCGCGAGTAAGGAGGTTACATTTCACCATGTGTATAGCTAGTACAGTTGAACCTCGCAATAACGAAATCGGCGCGAAACTTCGCTGTCGTGAGGATTTCGTTGTTGCGAAAAGAGACAGCGCAGATAGGTAATGCATCGCAGAACAAAACTTTACTGTCCAAATTCTGTTAGCCTACTTTGCAAGCTTTGCTTGAGGATATAAAATCGCATTGTTGACAGTACAAAGTGTGCCGCATGCGTCGACAAGCAGTGGCAGTACTGCCGTAGCGCAGCATTCTGGGTTAACTGCTTTTGGAGATGCGATCACTTGCAGAGATTTTGCGTAACTTGGCACCGGACGCAGAGCAACAGCGCATGCAGCAGCATTTCTCCAGCGCACGCTGTTGCCCGTAGGTGCCGACGCGGCCGGTGCCGATCGCAAAAGTGATCGTATCTCGTGTATGCGAAGGCAAACGATCGAGATAACAGCCCTTCCGCGCAAATCTACATCCGGCGTATAATCCGCACACGATGCCTATCGGGTGGCACCAAAACCAGCATTCTTGAAGCAAGGGATGCGTATTCCTGGACGATCGGTCAATCATGGCCCCATGCGTGACACTCCATATGCCACGATCGTCATCTCAAGCGCCATAAACAATTCCACGCAGGTGGGACGTGGACTTCTTTGTTTTTGCTGCATTTTTCTCACCGAGGCGCACATTACGCAGTGCATTACCCGCCGTGGTTGCTCAGTGGCTATGGTGTTAGGCTGCTGAGCACGAGGTCGCGGGATCGAATCCCGGCCACGGCGGCCGCATTTCGATGGGGGCGAAATGCGAAAACACCCGTGTACTTAGATTTAGGTGCACGTTAAAGAACCCCAGGTGGTCGAAATTTCCGGAGTCCTCCACTACGGCGTGCCTCATAATCAGAAAGTGGTTTTGGCACGTAAAACCCCATAATTTATTTATTACGCAGTGCACTGACGCGATCGAGGATTGTTGTTCGAAACGCGCGTCCAGTTTGCGTTCAGTCTCGCCTCACGCGATTGGCCTAGGCCTCGCTGAGTCGTCAACCGCGGGGAACGCAAAATGAACGCGCGTTTCGAACAACGATCTCGCCTGGTAGGCGTGCAAACACCGTCGTCACATGTCGGTAGCAACGTGCGTGCCGCTCATGGTGTCGCTTCAAACGAGCGATCAACAAACAAGATGGCGGCCATGACGTGTTTCCAGCGCACTGATCGCTTCCGGTGCTTGGTTGTTCTTGTGAACAAAAATGGCGGCGCCCACACAAGTGTAATGTGGTGGTATTTTACGCAATTTTAATGCAAGACAATCGCATTTGAGCACGTTTTGGAGCCTACTAGCCTTACGCAATATGCAGAGTTACGTTCCGGCAAATTTCATTTATGCAGGATTGCAGTACAGCTATATTTCGTTGCCGAGAGGTACGAAATGCATTGAATCCTATGGGCGTTCGCCGGGGATACGAAAATGTTTCGTTGTCGCGAGAATTTCGTTATAGCGGGTTCCGACTCTACGGCCACAGAAATAAGTGCGAAAGAAAGAGGCGTGCACAGGAAGAAGGGTGAAACAAGGAAGAGATGCCTCAGGTGACACTTTTGTGGGCAGAGCATGCGCTCGCAAAACTTGATCCGTGGTCGCCTCCACTCGCCCACGTTCTTTTTTTTTTTTTTTTTTTTTCTCTCTGGTGCCATCTCGGGTTTTCTGAACCATGCGCCGCGACGTCTGCTCTCTGCGCCCTGTTGTTTGCTAGCCTACTGTTTCGGCTGCCATGAAGAATACACAGAAATCTAAGAATCCCCAGATTTCTGAGTATTAGTTTGTAGTACTGATACGTTAACATCATGGGGAAACTGAATAACAATCGTTATTCTGAAAAGTTTAATATTCTGAAGTTTGCAGTACTGAAATGTTTTTACATTGAAACTATGAGGAGTCAGCAGGGGATTTCTGAAAAGTTCGTTAGTCTGAAAAGTTTCTTAATGTGGCGTTAATAGTAACAAGGTTTCACTGTAGCTACTCCATGTATTGCAACTACAAGTTACGGACATCAAGTTACGTCAAGTTACGTATTTGTGCATGTATGTGCACTATAGGCGCATTCAATTTGATGCACCATGGTGAACCAGTTCGCGACGCTGTACGAGAAGCTCAGGAAGTGTGGTGCTTGAGTACACCGGTGCAGGCACAATGCAACACTTGAAAACGAATGCCAAAATGCAGACGTGGTACAGGCATTATGTGTTGTCCAACTGACATGCGCCGACTGCGTAAGTTTGGGATGTCCCGAACCGCAGATACGATTTGCTTCTGAGGTGTAAATATACTTCACCTTTGTGTAGACACAGCAGACGCATAAGTGAAGTTTCAGAGGCACTTGTGGCCGTGTGCAGCGCCGTCTGTTGCACTGCCACTTCGCATCTGTACATCTGCACCAAGTCGGCACCAACAGTAGGGAGGGTGCAGAAAAATTGTGAACCAGCCCTGCACCTTCTCTGCACCTTTGGAAGCAAATGGAATGGTTCAGAGGGCGCCATTACTGCACCGCTGAAATGAATGGCAGGTTGCAGCACCTCGTGAAGTGATTCAGGGAGTGCAGGCGAATTGAACAGACCTTATATTTTGATTGCAAACAAAAGTCGTGCGCTGGGGCTAATGGGTGCAAAAATGTGTTAGTCCGGTAATTTGATAGTAACACCTGTGACAGTTTCCATTTAATAAACATGCCATCTTTTGCAGTATAAAAGTGTGAGGCTTGACATTGCATGTTTTCATCTTTTTCACTCATATAGGATGCAGTATATTTTGGGTCGCGAATGTAAGGAGAGAGATCTCTCTAGCCTGCGTAGCGTGGCCTGCTATTTAGCTCTGTTGCCAAGGGCCATTGACTGCGCGGTGGTATTGTCACATGAAGTGCCAACCTTGCTGGGATTGATCTTTTGTGCCCAGTCCAAGAACAAGAAGAAGAAGAAAAAGAAGAAGAAGCGCGCTCAGCGAAAGCAGCAGCAGCAACAGCAACAAAAGCAGGATGATGCTGCCAAGAAAGTGGGTGGGAAGGACAGCGACAAGACAGACAAAGAGGATGTGGATGTGGAGTGAGTCTGGTGTTTTCTGCATCTTCTGATTGCTTGTTTATGTACTATCAGTGACAGCTTTTTGTGAGCTCAGCGTTTAACGATATCACCCCAGTGACAAGTATTGCAGTTAATCTGCGGACACTATCCTCGTGAAACCCAGTGGCCAACTTCGTGGGCGTCGGCTTTGATCCTTTTCAAAATTAAGCCAGAAAAGATAAGCAATAAGTGCCGTATTTCCTTGTGTAGAGCCTGCCCTTGTTTAAGGCCCGCGCCCCCATTTTGGAGTGCTGGTTAATTTTTGTGAGCCATTACTAGATGACCCTAATTCCACCCTGCCAACAATGGCATTAGTACCATCATCTCTGTATGCCGCAATTGGCACAAAACCACAATGTTCATCGCCAACTCTATTGAAGCGGCATTGGTTAGGCCTCGCCGGTAGGTATGGTGGGCGGCAAGCCAAAAGCGAGAAGTTTGCCCTGTTCTTCCTTAAAATGTCTGTACCAGTAGACCGCATAGGTGGTCAGGCGTAAGATCACGTGCACTGGCTGGATTGACGGCCATATGTGTGAAGCAGAGTTTATATCCGGGAGCCATCAGTCGTCAAGTACCATGAATGCCTACCAAGTTTATGTTTACGCTTACTCACTGAGCAAAACAGCCTAAGTTCGCTTGTGGGCATAATGTCAATAAAGCTCCAAGCTAATTTTGTGCAGCACAGCCTAAGCTGACAGTGTCACGAAGTCAAGGCCGTGTGCGTGGTATCTGCATCCTCATGACAACCTGTGACGCATGTTGTGCTGTGTGATGGGTGAACGAGAAAACACACCCGCAGCCACTGCCATCACGAAATATCAAGTAAAGCTTATTTTAAGTCTTTGAAATAATCTTTAGCTGAGCTGTTGCACTAGGCAATGACACCCGTTCTACCTTTGCAATTTATCGTATTCAGACAGTGCGATATTCGGACATCTTCATACTATTGTTTGTGTCCAAGTAATTTGGTCGGCGACTGTAAATGTGTTTATAGTCGGCCACCAGTGGTTGTGTTCGTTTACATAGTATGTAGTCTGAGTACAGTTCGAGGCTTGAGTGTCTAGCTGTAAGCCTGCCCTATTAAAGAAGGCCTGCATCCGGCAAAAAAATTTTAACTGTGGGCCTTAACAAGTAAATGTGGTATATGAAGCATTGAATCATTTTGGTGC
Source organism: Dermacentor andersoni (assembly GCF_023375885.2). NCBI lineage: Eukaryota > Metazoa > Arthropoda > Arachnida > Ixodida > Ixodidae > Dermacentor > Dermacentor andersoni. The sequence goes on from NC_092817.1 coordinate 115,462,246, forward strand.
CACCGGATTTCAAGAAATTCAAGAAGCGGCACCAGTGAGCAGTGGTTACCCGGATGGTCTATAGATGGCAGCAGTTCCCATAGATGGTGCTAGGTGTGCAAGGAGGACAGTGGGACGTAGTGGAGCCATCTTGATGTGGAGTAGGAAATACCGTAAGCCCTTGCTATAACAAAGCTGCTTTACTCAATTTATCACTTTATTCGAAATTTCTCTCAGTCCTGACCAAACACACACATTTTAAGTTGGATTACTCACAGCATACTGATAAGCTGCTCCGCTTAAAGCGAACTGTCATGATGTGTGTGCACACTTACAGCGGCACTCGGTGCCTTTCGCTCTGAGTGAAGCATTCCATGCTGGGCGAGCAAGCGACCCTCTCCATATGCCAGCTGCACCAGCGACCTGCACACCCTTTCTCTCCATGCTGCACCCGCATGTTATCAGTGGCTAGCGGGTGCTCACTCACGGCGGCGCTCAGCGCCTTTAGTGCCTAAGCCCCTTGACTAAACTAAAGGTAGTGCCATTCCTCCTCTCCTGGCCTTTCCTTCTTGCCACGTGCACCTTCCCTCAGTGCTCCGCCTCTGGTTTGTTCTTTTTGATCATGGCGATCGTGTTGCACAGCATGCCGATCATCGCGGTCGCCAAATCCACCATCACCGCAGTCATGGCACAGGCACAAGTCAAAACAAAAAACTAAATAAAACAAGGGCGCAACCGGCAGCATACTGATGCTCGTGGCCAGAAACACTCAATTCTGGACCTCCTCACCTGCCCTCACTCGCTGGCACGGGCTGCAAAATAAAACAATGTTACTATCTTTAGTTTTAATCGGGGGACTTATTTGTGCCAAGCAAGCAAGCGACCTTCTTCATTGACGCACCCTTTTCCTCCTAGCTGTACCCTCGCGTTACTGGACAGCTCCGCCACAGACAAATGCAGACAAATGTTACTCTGTGCCACGTTCTGCGTGCCTGGCGAGACCAATCACCTGAACCAAGACCCTATTGGCTCCACCTCGCAGCTTGGACAAAGGAGGCAATCGCTACCGAGAAATTCAATCCCGATCTGGCTTGATTGTGATTAAAAATGCACCATATGACGCCCATATTAGACTTCCACAGGGTTGTGCTATATCACGCATACTGCGATGATCTCCGCAGTAAACTAGTTTTTACCGCCGGTCTTGTGTTTATTAAATGAAAGACGCTGTACGCTGCCCATGTATGCGCTGTTTTATTGATTGTTCCACGCTCTGCGATTCGCTCGCCTGCATTCGAACGTGCCTTCAGAAGCTTCTCTCTCATAAATGCATACGCATAATTGGTACTAATTGCTGCAGTTCAGCCTGTCGAAGTGGCGAAATCGAAACGCGACAAGCGTTGTATCACGCTGGCTGGCCCGCAAGTCACTTAAACACATTTTTTTGGCTGTCTCATTCACGTCGTCGTAATGAAGGTTTACTGTAAAGAGTGCTTGTTAAGTGTAGCATGTGTGATGTCGCTGTTTATCTTAACCTGCCTTGGCTTCCCTTTTGTCAGGTATGTTCAGGAGACAATAGATACTAAGGACCCGTACTACTACCAGTTTCTGCTCATCTTTGAGAAGTTCAAGCTTCAAGAGCCGGAGAAGCCCAAGACTGAAACTGGGCCTGTGACTGATCCAGCAGCCATTGCACAGAGGCTTTTGGAGCGCAAAAAGCCAGCTGACTTGGATGAGAAGGATGATGATGACGTAAGTGGCTGACTTGTTTGTTACCCTGGATGGTGTTGGTGGCATTTTTAGGACCTCTTGGTGTAGTCTGGCGCTGGTCATTTGTGATCTTTTTCTCAGCTTATATGTTCCTGCTTCATTTGAGCTGCAAGCTTTTTGCCTTGGAGGGTTCCACTGCAAACCAACCATGCATTATTTTCCTTGCATTCCAATAGCTTGGTTGGTGTAACCTGTTCAGTATAACTGGACACGGTTGTAATTTTTGCTGCACTATGTTTGTGAGAGCTCACACACAAAGAAAAGCCAAATAAAGTTTGCAGGGTGGTAAGCCACAAGTAATCCTAAACTAAACCTCAAAGCTCTGAGCGCATCCGTCACATCCTTTAAGCCGCTTTCAATATTGTTACCAAGAACAAAGATTACAAAGCATGCTAGCTGGATGTACAAGGTTCACAGTAGTGAAGGGCCACTCAAGCTAACTAAAAATGATTATAGCTTGGTTTTGTATGATGAATAATGTCATTGCATCCTGCCATAACGAGGATACTTCGCCATTGATGTTTGCATGCTTCAAAAGCAGTGTATGCCCAAGCTAGGTTGTGATTTCGCTAGCTGAAAAGTGAATCTAACAGAGGAGGGTAAATATGAAAGAAATGACTGACAAATTTGTGGTCATCCTTCCTTGTGTGCTTATAGTTTATCATTCGGGTTAAAGAATGTAACAATCCAGACACAAAATTGAAGTGCTTGCTGCCTCTACAATGTATTATCATTATGCAAGAGGCTCCTTTAGCCGCAAGCAAGACATTAAAGTGGAAAACACTAACATGGTGTGAGTCACATTTGCAGATTTTTTGACTGTCGGTCACAGAATTATGGGATTATTTTTCCTGTAAGCAAAATAGTTGTTGGTTTATGTGCATCAGTGCATGGTCTATTTAGGGGGAGGGAGGGAATACAGAGATGAATGACACATTTCTCTGCAACTCTTCAAAGCCGTGCAGTGCAACTTTGCATTTCTGATCACCATGGATGTCTTGCCACATGCTGTAACAAACCTTTCTCTCTTTGAGACAGTTGAAAATAGAAGACAAGCCGAAGCTGTCAAAACGTAAGCTGAAGAAGCTGAGCAGAATGACCATCGCCGAGCTGAAACAGGTCAGTGCCCAAGAGGCTACATTTGCCAGCCTATAAAAAGTACATTGTCGCAGTTCAATAGACCTCAGTGCATCTTATTTCAAGAGCTACCAACGGACATCCAGCCTTGTTAATTCAGAATGTTGACCTGTTCAGACAAGCCATCTTAAAGCTAGAAGACGTAAGTGGAGGATTACTGACATGACGTGTTTGACTTTTCATTTCTTTCCCCGCAAAATCATCAGTTCTCGCTAACCACTTCTTCATGGCTTCTTTCTGCCTCCCTGCAGTTCTCTTTTCCGACCTGTAGTCTCTTAATTCCGCAAAGCAGCAGTTCTGTAGCTCTGCCTTGACACCCATCTTTTGCCAGCTCGACACGGTGTCTGCTGCACATGCAAATGTAAAAGATGGTTTGGTAAATGTTGAGGAAAAAAAAAAAGATATTGAGCAAGTCTCATTGTGCACAAATTGTAATTTGTGTATTTGTTTGTTTATTTATTTTCTCAAAGGTCTCTTCTTGAGACATTACACAAGGGAGTGGGTGGTTAATTGCAAACAAAGATAATACAAGTTACAATGGGATGTTTTCGATGAGCCACTTGAATGCTAATGGGGCGATGATAGTGCCAACTTCGGTTAGTGCCGTGCGCAGGAAAAATGAGTGCTGAAAAGTGACGGTATGGGCTTGTGGGGGACATACGGTGTTAGAGTGACTGGTGCGGGCAATGTGGTGGGGCTCTTTTTATGTTCAGGTTATCAAAAGGCAAAGAATAGAAATACTTATGAAAAAGGTTAAGATATGCTATGCGGGCAAGTTTATTTGGGCTTTTAATGCTGAGTTGCTTGAATTGTATGAACAATTAGACAAAATAAATTGTGTCGTGCAGTTCTGAACCTACTCGTGGACGTTAGCAAGGTTATTGGGGTGGGGTAAAAAATATTGTTGGCATACACCAGCTTGGGCCGCACTAAAGTTTGGACATGGTACGCTCTGAGCTAGAAAACAAAACTTTCTTGCCAAGTTTTGCAGAGGTTAAGGAAACCACTCTGGCATGTTGATTTTATTTATTTATTTATTTATTTATTTATTTATTTATTTTATTTATTTATTTGAAATAGTTTCTGGGCCCTGAGAGTACAAAGTGGTTAGATGCAACAGTGTGCAGAAACTAGATGATTATCAAAACATCTTGTATGGTAGTTTTGAAGATGGTAGTGTTTGCAATGGCAATGGCAATGACAGAGGTGGGAAGGTCGTTCCATTCACTGCTGGTTTTTGGGATGAGAGTGTCATCATACAGGTTAACTTGGCAAGTTGGTACACCAACTTTAAATCTGTGATCAGCCTGTGATAAAGTGTATGGTGATTGAGAAAAAAAAGATAGCTTTTTAACTCGAATGTAATGACAAGGTTTGTGAAAAAGGCAGAGGCGAGAGCATTAACAGCGGGACGATCGGGCAGGGTTAGCGTGTTCATCATTGATGAAACATTGGTGTAGCGGGAGTAATTTGATAGTATGAACTGGGCAATGCAATTCTGGACAGACTCGAAGGCTGTGATGAGTGTAAATTGATGGTGTTCACAGCACACACATACTAAAGAAAAAAAAAAAGGGACAGACAGACTGAAAGAGCACTGTCTGCAAACACCATTAAAATGAATCGGTGCTGACTTGCTCAAGCTTCATAATGTGGGTGCAGATTGGTTGCGTGTGTTAACAACTTAACAACCTCAAATCTTCTTGGTCTCTGCTATATAATGTTCCTCGTTTTATTGGACGCTGTTTTCTCAGTCCCTCAACAATCTTTTTAAAGTTTTTTTATTTAGGTTTCTTCAAGTAATAAACTTGCGTGCATGAAAAAGGCTGAAGAATTTGATCCTCATTCTCTGTGATGATGCCACTCATAGGCGCCAACTACGGGGGGCTCTGGGGTCCGAGGCCCCCCCACCTAAAGTGTCATTGCCAGAGTTTTGTCACCCACATCATCTGAGGTTTCTTTTGAGTGGCCTTGACCTTTTCACTTAAAATTTTATTGTGGCTAATAGCTTAGTGCTTCATTGTTGGTGCGGACATGCACAGCTTTTAGTTCATGCTTTCGCACTATTTCTGCAAATCCTGACAATAGGAGGACAAGCGCATTAGAAGCATCAGCGGTGGCTGCCTCATCTGTATTTTGCCACTTCAACATTGTTTTAAATTTCCTCTGTAATTGCCGTGCACATACACGATATATTTAAATATGTGTACAGGATAAAGCTTATTATATTTTTGAAAGAGAAGGAGGTAGCCCATTAACAATTATATCTAAAGATGTGGATAGCCTAGGCCTAGAGAATGAATATGTTGCTGTATGTTCACCTCACTTCAAATTGCTTTGCATGCTTTTTTGACCATGAAAAAACCTGTAGACTTGGGGACTCCTTCAGCAGAGTCTCTTGTCAGTGGCGTGTGAAATGCACGTAACCGATACATGTCTCAGTAAGGCATCTCTTTCCAGTAAACAATGCTAACGACTCATGAAAAGAAAAGCACATTTCTAATAATTTATAACATTTATTAGGGATGGAAACATCGTCACTTACATGCAGAGGTGATAAATATATACAGCGTGTCCCAATTAACTATCATGAACCAAGATTTAAAATAAAGGAGAATGCGTTGCTTGGAGAAAACCTAGTGCATATTGTTTCCAGTACAGTGGAAAAGCTGCCAGTAATTTTTTCGTTACTGAGATTTAATTAGTTAACTTTAAATAAATATCTAACTCGATACAGACTATCCTAATTATCAAAGTGTCAATGAGGCATTTGTAGGCACAGCCAAGAGACATATTACTGTGGTGTTTTCAGTGACATACAAATTGTGTACTAATTTTCCCGACTGATAAATAAACCCCGCGAAATATGGAAAATACCATGTGACTGCACTCCCACCCACATCATAAAGCAGCACTCTCAACAAGCTCCCTCTGAGTTAGCCAGGACGGAATAAAAGAAATAAAGAAAGGCATTGTGATGGAGCTAGTTCCTTATCTGCCGCGTCCCAGCTGAAGTAACACGTTGTGTTTGGTGTTAGTTGGAAATAAGCTTTGATAGCTATTGTCTTGGCGTAGGTAAAGTGCACAAATAGTTCTTTTTTTTTTTTTTTTTTAAACCACGAACTCTATCATCACAAATGCGAATTGACAGCGTCGGTGCAAATATTTAAAGGTGCGTTTTGTTTCTTCCCAGTCGCCATGTCTTTCTCTAATGCGTAAAAAATCATCCCTGCTTTGGGAGGTGCAAATGACAAGAGGAAGACCTCAAATATATGTATATCAGTCATGGAAGTGTGGCGCTAGACCAAACGCGTCGACTATCATCAGAAATGATGAAAACCTGAGACAAACCGGCAGCTTCAAGAAACAGCAGCGTAGATTCCATCTTTCAGTCCTAGTCTATGCACGGATGTTCTAGCATTTATGGCCTCAAAATCTCCTGCTAGCGTGCAGGATGCGGCCACCCAGGTACCAATTTTCAATTCGTTTGGAGGATTATAAATGACTTGGCCTTTCACTCGTACCACCTTAACCAGCACCAATGATTGGAAGACAGAAACCTATAGAATCATCTAGATCTCTCGGATTGGGTTCTCACAAAATTTGATGAATCACTGGACTTTTTTTGAGTTACCATGTATGCAGATGAAGCAAATTTTCACAGAAACGCCTAGATAAATTTGCATAATGCACACTATTAGGGTGACTACAATGCACACTGGGTAAAGCGCAATCGGCACCAGTACCAGTGGTCGTTCAATGTGGCATGCGGAATTTACGCTGGTGCTATAATCGGTCCCATCTTCGATCACACACTGGACAGTGTTACGTAGACGAAATCCTTGAAGAGGTTGGTGAGTTTTTCAGCAAAGTCCCGCTATCACGTCTTCCACTTCTGTGGTATCGGAAAGATGGGGCATCAGCACACAGCAGCAGCCAGGCACGAAACTGGCTGGATGCGACTTTTCATGGGCAGTACGTTGGAAGGCACGGGCTTGTAAATTGGCCGGCTACGTCAGCTGACCTCTCGCCACTCAATTTATTTCTTTGGAGCTAGGTGAAAGATCGTGCTTACATGATCAAGACGGACGTCAGATTAGCTCAAGGCCAGGATAACGGATGTCTGCCGTAGAATTCCAGTGTAGGTCATCAAGAAAGCCACTGAAGATGTGATAAAGCGAACTCAGTACTCCGTAGCTGCAGAAGGAGACCTACTCAAACATGTCCTCTAGGCAGCAGCTGGTGTTTAACGGCGCTTTCGAATTCATAGATAATAGGGACACACTGAAATATGATGTTCTTTTCATTTTGTTTCGTTTTTCTAGCAAACGTCCCGATTGCCATTGTGCACTCATTTAGAAGTGGTATATTTACTTCTTTGAACGCATCAGTTTTGCCTTTTCTCTACCTTTGGGTCGCTTACAAGTCTGTTTATTTCACTTTTATTTTTTGCCATGAACCTGATTTTTCAGCATGTTTTTTTCAGCGCTCTCATGAAAAAATAAAACAGTCACTTTAATTTGGCTTTGGTCCGAAGCAAGTTTCTGGCGCAAAATGTAGCTGCGCGCCCACTCTTTCGATGCGGTGTGAGCAAAGCCGGGATATTGAAACCGTCTGTGCCTATTACATTGCTTTTCGCGTTTCGTGCATGGTCAGAGCATGCTTCGGCTGAGTTATCAGGGGGTTCTGTTATCAATATGATCAGTCTGTCTTGAGAGACGGATAATAAGTGTGATGTAGAAATGAGAGCAAGGAGTAGCTGCGAAGCCGTGAAACCTGCTGTTGGTGCTCCTTCCGTACCATTATCAAGGTGATGCGCTGTCTCTTTGGGTTTGCAACAGGAAATGCTGTTGCTTTAAATCAGCTTATTTGAGGGTGCTGCTTTATCATACGGGTGGGAGTGCAGTCACATGGTATTTTTCATATTTCGTCAGGTCTCCTTGCCAGTCGAGAAAAAATGTACTCACTTAGTACGTCGCTGAAAACACTGCAGTTAGGTGTCATTTGGGGGTGCCTACAAATGCCTCATTGACACTTTCATAATCAGAACAGTACTTCTAGAGTTAAATAATTAATTGCAATTACCAAATTAAATCTCAATAACGAAAGAATTACTGGCGGCTACTCCACTGCACAGGAAACAATATGCACTAGGTTTTCTTCGAGCAACGCAACTGCTGTTTTTTAATGTCTTGGCGCATGATGGTTGGGACACCCTGTAGGATTCGCTCAGTAACCGAAATGAGGCCAAGCCGGATTCACTCGAGATCAGAATCAGAATTGGCTTTTATTGAGACGATTAGAAAGATTACAAGATGTTAATATATAGAAGGAGGTCCCGAAGTCAAAGACTGCAGTGGGACCTCCTTTACAAAGTAAACGTAATAAATCAGAAATTACAGCAGTTTCAACAAATCGTTAACATGGAAGAATTACAGGTTTTAGTACGAACAGCATGATTGAGGGATTACATGTGCATAAATGTCAAGAAAAAGAGCACTGTAACGTAATCTCGCTGAAAACTAATAAAGTAACAGAGAAGCTGACGTGACAAACACAGTATAATTTGCTAGCTCAAATGTATATGTAAGGCAGCATATATATATATAATCAACAACAGTCATGCGCAGAAGGGCTTATACTCAGACTCGCAGCAAAAGAAAAAAAGAAAGGAGAGAGAGGCTGTAGTTTGCAGGAAAGGCAAAGCAGTATTAGTGATAACGAAGTATACGACAATGATGTGAAGGAAGATTTCGCCACCAAGAGATGAAGGAAGATTTCGCCACTTGGTGGTGCGAGAGGACTGGCTGTGAAATCTGTTTCCTACTATGAGGTCTTGTAAATTCTCATATGAGACTTTCACTTACGTGAACAATTCTTCGAGGTCAAACGAAGTTTCTTCAAGTGCAAGAAATATATATATATATATATATATATATATATATATATATATATATATATATATATATATATATATATATATATATATATATATATATATAAATGAGACTTGGAAAGTGGTTGGCCCCTCTTCCCCCCTTGAAAAATGAACTTTCTGCCCATGATGCCTCTTGAGTGAAATTGGTATGCAGATGAGTGATAACGATAGGAAGTGGTAAGATTAAGGTTACCTATTGAGCACCAAGAGAGTGGAAGCAGTCAAGGACGTCAGAACTAGATGGTGGGACGAAAATAGGAAATTTATGGGCATAACATGGGCTCAACTAGCACAAGACAGGGGTAATTGAAGATCGCTTGGAGAGGCCTTTGTCCTGCAGTGGACATAATATAGGCTGACGATGATTGTGATGATGATGATGAGTGATAGCATTTGCCAAGCACCTCTTGTATGAAGGGGAAAGTCCAGCCCTTTTATTAGCTTGTTGTTACTGAGAAAGCAGGAGTAGTGCAGGTTTCTTTTCTGAACTTTTTGTCAAATTTGCTTTGCAGAAGGTCATCCGGCCCGAATTGGTGGAGATGCATGACGTGACTGCCAAGGACCCAGTGCTTCTCCTCCACCTAAAGGTGCGTGCACAACTGTACTACAATTTATGACCAGCTCGGGCTTTGGCTGTGGTCATAGAACATCTCGTGCTGGTGTGGGCTTAGGCTACCTGCCGGCAAAAGATGTCCTTCAGTACATAATGTGCGGCGAGTTTTCCAGCGAGACATAGGGATGTGGAGTGTGTTGTTTTTCTTAGTGGGTCAAGATTCTTGGGACTTGATAGCATGGTGTGATACGATGTGATGGAATGTGGATGTGAAGATTTATGGGACTCTAGAGATGGTGTCAGAGCGTCTCCTGAAGTTAATAGGTAATGTTGGCTGGGTATAATCGGGATATCTTTTCTCTAACATTTGTCAACATTGTGAAGTGCTAGGTCTCATTCATGCAGATGCCATATATCGAATCCCATCAATGTCATGGGAGATAAACGTTGGCAGCACAAGGAAGCAGTGTCCAAACGGACGATAACAATGTCAGCGCCTGCGGCCGTACATGTTTCTGCAGTGGCTGTGGCCCATGTTGACCACAGCTACTGTTTACCACAATGATACTGGTTCAATTACTGCCGTAGGCACTGTCTGATGAGATCAGAAAGGGCAAAAAGAATGCCCATGTCCTGAGGTTGCAATGCGCGTCAAGAAGCCCAGTTGTCTGAATTTACTATGGCATGCCTCATAGCTCAGATTCAGGTCCAGGACATAGTAAAACCTATATAATTATCACACCACTAATTACACCAAACACTGTCATACAAGTGCAAGGGACCTATGTCACTGGCAGCCCATTCATATGGAGAAACCAGATTGAAAACCCTTTCCCCTGACTGAAGTAGACACCATGTAACAGTGATGGGACAGAGCAAAAAATGAGGTTGTGTGAGCTAAGCCCTTCAAGCATACAGACAGAACAGTGCCAGTGCGTCCTGCAAGCTAACACACCTCACACATTCGGTGTCTAGCAGCAGTGAATTTCAGTATGCAACAAAAGTTCATCTGCTTTTCTTTTGTGCGTTGCAGTCCTCACGAAACACGGTGCCAGTGCCCCGCCACTGGTGCTTCAAGCGCAAGTACCTGCAGGGCAAGAGGGGTATTGAGAAGCCACCCTTCGACCTGCCTGGCTTCATCAAGAAGACGGGCATCATGGAGATGCGGCAGGCCCTCCAAGAAAAGGTGCGAGTCACTTGACAAGGATGTGTTGGAATAAAATAGTTGTAGTAGCTGCAAAGGGATAGAAAGTTGGGTGAGTTAGTACGGTAACATGATCTTATAGCGCGAAGTGGCACAGACGGAGACTAGAAGCAGACAAGATGGGCACTCATTCTGTCTGCTTCTAGTCTCTGTCTGTGTCACCTTGCGCTACAATTCAAGATCACGTTAGTTGTAGCTGGTTTGAGCATTATTGTACTATTAGTACGTAGGCTGTAAGCAACAGCACTTGTGGAAGCATATCACCATGCTGTGCTTAGCCAACTTGTGTGGGCCTCCTCCCATTGTATTTTGTGACTGTGTACCATTATTTTCTAGTATAGTAGACTTCTGTTAATTCGACCTTGATGGCACTAACAAAATTGATCTTATTTTCCAGCAGGTCAAATTAAATGAGATGAAGAAGATGTACTGCTGATTCATTTAGCAGTATTTACCCAATTCTACACACCCCTGAACCAAATGTGTGCCCACTTGCTATGTGTCTAAAGTAGAAAACTAGCGTAGAAATGGCATTAATGCTCCCAAACAAAAACAAAGTATGAGTCTAATGTGCACCCAATTTTGTAGCAAGAAAAATAAATCTTGGACAATGGCAGCCAGTTTTCTAAAGTCAGCGTTGCCGCATGGTTATTTAAAAACCAGTTTTGTCACAATATAGCTGGGTTATGCGGTAAATCAAATTAATGCCACAAACTTCGCATTGGTTTTGTATCTGATTGCACCATGCAGGCAATTTTTAGCCCAATTTGCTTCCAGGAAAAAGAAAGGCTGGTGGAAGAGGGGGTGTCATTAGAATCAGTTAATACCGTAATTTAATACCGTCACTGTGATCTGCCGTTATTGCTCGAAAATATTCCTAGGGCAGGCCAAAAATAGGTGTTTTTGATTGAAGAATAATGTGTGTTCACTGTCCCCTTAGCTCTGCCGAGACGTATTTCCATAAAGGTGTCACTATTAGAGCCGCCATAAAGATCGGGCACATGCATGCTGGCTCATCAGGTTCAATTATCCTGTGAACGCCAATTCTAGGATCGAAATAAAGAACGTTTGGGCCCATAGAAATGTGTGGGTGCAGGCCAGTACCTTCGGTCAGGATTGATATAATTGAAAAATCACATTAACCAGAGTTGAATTATTGGAAGTCTACTGTACTAGCGTAAGGGATTTTGTAAGCATTATAAATTTCATATACAGTCAATGTCCAATTTTTGGACACCTTAGGGGCCGCATAAACATCAGAAAAATCTTGCATTAAAAAAAAAATGAATGCTTGCCTTTTACTGCTCCCTAGAGCACAAATCACCACAGGCATGTCCAGAGTAGCTGTGAAGGCTTGCGAGTACACTTATTAGGTGTATCGGCGCTCGTAATATGGCACGAGACGACGGGTACACGCATGCATAATTATGTAAGGACATACCGTGTCCCGTGGCAAAGGCTCCTTTCCACTCTTCGTATGCTTCACCGTGTGACACCGCTGTAATGCGGAGAAGCTGACTTATGGGAACTGGCATTATTTAACGTTCGACCTTTGCCATGCCTTCTGCGCTTTGAAGTCAGCGAGGATGGCTAAGGCAGAGTTGGCACCGTTGCTGACAGCGGTGAATTCTTTCAACGAAAAGCACAGCAACAAACAGCAGAAACCTTGGCATAGCGAACATTGAAGCCGCTAGACCTAACATTGCAGCAGTGGTGGCTATGACTGACATCAGATCAGCATGGGGAAGCACGGGTTCAAGGCTGCAAGATAATAAAAATGGTAGTGCTCGTGGTTTTGATTAAGGCTACTTAGGACCTGTGGTCATGGCAAAAAGTAAGAATAATTGGACAGTGAAGGGTTTCAGCGTTCCAAATTTTAGATGTCCTTATGCATTGGCACTATGGGGTACGTGGTGTTGCCGCAAAGGCATCCGAATTAGTGGGCATGTCCAAAAAAAGGCCATGCGAAAGCTCAGCTGTTGACTGCACTTAATTTTTTTTTCCTGCCAAGAAGTGTTGCAAAACAGATCAATATTCCAGCACATCCTGCTTTGAATGTAGCATCACTAGATGTTACCGCTAACAGTGTTGTTCATATTTCCGTTGCAGTATTTCACTAAGATGGTAGTGGTGTAAACATAATATTAACCGATTGAAGCTTTCTGTGTTCTTTTTTTTTTTCTTTTTTTTTCTTCGTGCTTACCGCGATAATTTGGAGTTAGCTTTTTTGGAATTACTCAGTGTGAACAGGTGATAGGCATCTCACTTGCCTTGTGTAAGGTGCTACAGTCTACTGCTAGCTGGTTGTAGAAACACTTCTGCATGCCAGAAACAAAATCTACAGCACATATTGTGACCAGTTTACGAAATTAAACGCACTTGTGGTTGTATCACAACAGTGAGAGTTCACATCCGCATTGCATTGCATGCACGAAAGATTTTGTACTGACATGGAAAGCTCCCTTGCCAGGAAACATGAGTTGCATTGATTTTAGCATTGTTTCTTGCTGTTTCTGGCTCATGAAGTGACACTCATTGCAGTTATATCACACACACATATATAGCTGCATGGTCCTAATGACTTTACTACCCTCAGTGTTAGTATAGTATTTAAGGTTAATAATTCATCTTGCATTTAGTGTGTCTTTCTTATGACTTTTAACAACATGTGGCCTTTGAAAGGGTCCAGACCATGAGCTGCTTGTCATGTAAAGTTACCTGTGCTTATGTTGAGGTCCATTTGATCAGGTGCTGGAATTTTTCTTGTGCATTGTCTCCACATTAGCGGCCAGACTCGTAAGCCCTGTCTTCTGTCTTTGCAGGAAGACCAGAAGACAATGAAGGCCAAGATGCGCGAGAAAGTGCGTCCCAAGCTGGGCAAGATCGACATTGACTACCAGAAGCTACACGATGCGTTCTTCAAGTGGCAGACCAAGCCTCGCATGACCATGCACGGTGATCTCTACTATGAGGTGAGCTCTCTTCTGAAGCGCTGGCTTTTTGAAGTATTTGTGTGTGAGCCACAGATGTTTTCAGCAATCCACGCTGTTCAAGTGAAACATACCTATCAGTAGATTTTCTTTGTTTTATTTCACTAACAGATTGAAGAAGTGCTTTGTTGTGCCTAGTTGTACCAGTTTGTTGTTTGAATCAACAAAACCCACCGCATAAATTTTTTTCCTGTCAGAGTGGCCATAAAACAATAACTTTTCATCAAGAGAGCTGATTCCTTTGTAAAGACTGGTATGCATTAGTTTATGATCAAAATTGACACTGACCCTGTACTTGGAGGGAATGAAAAGGAGGTTAAGGTAAAGAGCCTCACAATTTGTTTTTTGTAACGTCATGACAAATTTTGCTATTAAATTGGGAGCACTTTTTTCATGCTATGCAGCTGCGACCTTGCATTTTTGTGTTCGACATTAAGGGTTCCATATTGGAGGATTAATGACATCCATGTCAATAATCAGATTATCGAGAAATCTGCAGAATACAATAAGTCTCTCTATATGGTTTCATACATTACGAAACGGCATTTGGTTCAGTAGAGATACCATCAGTCATAGGGGCATTACGTAATCAAGGAGTACAGAACGCTTATGTAAATACCTTGGAAGATATCTACAAAGGTCCTGCAGCTATGTTAATGCTACACAAGCAGGAAGATACCTATAAAGAAAGGGGTCAGACAGGGAAACACAATCTTTCCAATGCTATTCACCGCGTGCTTGGATGAAGTATTCAATCTATTAAACTGGGAAGGCTTAAAAGTGAGGATCGACGGCGAATATCTCGGCAACCTTTGGTTTGCCGATGACATTGTTCTATTGAGCAACAATGTAGACGAGTTACAACAAATGATTGAGGACCTAAACAGAGAGTGTAAGAGTGGGGTTGTAGAATAATATGCAGAAGACAATGATGTCTAGCCAGGCAAGGGAGCAAAAGTTCAGGATAGCCAGTCAGCCTCTAGAGTCTGTGAACGAGTACTCTTACCTAGGTCAACTAATCATAGGGAACTCTGATCATGAGGAGGAAACTAATAGAAGAATAAAAATGGGTTGGATCGCATACGGCAGACATTGTCAGCTCCTGACTGGAAGCTTACTATTATCATTGAAAAGGAATGTGTACAATCAGTGCATTTTACCAGTGCTGACATATGGGGCAGAGACTTGGAGATTCCGCAGCCTTCAATACCAAAAGTACGGGAAGAGAGCTTACATGATGCTACGGCGTCTTGGCACGCCCGCTCTTTGCACATGTGGTAGATTACCTCTAAAGCAGGGTGTGCAGCTGTGTATGCTTTCAGCCGCTCAAAGCCATGCACAGCCACAGCCAAAACATGTGGCAACTTAACCCCCCCCCAGTTCTACCCCTCACGCCGCTTGATCGCATTTCTCCACTCCCTCTCTTTTCCTTTGCTCGCGTGGGAAGGTGGCACTCATGCGTGAAGCCACCACCTTTCTTTCTCACCCTTGCACACTTTCACTTGCACCTAAAGCACAAAGTGTGTGGGGCACAATAAGATCTTATTGCACTTGGACTTTATACGAAACATGATGTGGCTTCACTTCCGTGGTCTCGCTCTTGTCGCACAGCATGCAGTTTGAGAGGTGTGTTTGCAAGCAGCCACTTGTAATTCAATCATTTGACTGTGTTCATCTGCAGAAGTTTCCATTTATTGTCTCGGCATTCCTTTGCTGCGGTAGCAAAATTGCGTTATATTGAAATCGCATACAAACACACTTCGTTATATTGAGGTTTTAATTGCATGGTGCTCTATAGCCAAGATGTTATGAAAAGTTACATAATTCGTTATATTGAGAATTTTGTTATATTGAAGTTCGTTATATCGAGGTTTAACTGTGTTGTAGGGACAGAAAATTCTTTCTTAATTTTCTTTTCAGGGCAAGGAGTTTGAGACACGCCTCAAGGAAAAGAAGCCTGGCGACCTCACTGATGACTTGCGGATTGCTCTAGGAATGCCCACTGGTCCAGTGAGTTGTTTAGTAGTGGTGGCCTTGGGGAAGTCTTTTTGGCACACTGGGAGGAATGGGTGTGTGTTGTGTGTTGCAGGGAAGAGGATCTGCAGGGTGGAAGAAAATGGGAGGTGAGGATGGGAAGAAAAAATTTTCAACAGTACAGTCTAACCCACTTATAACAATACCAGTTTTAACAGTGTATCAGTTATAACACTGGGAAGCTGCTGCACCATCAACTTTTGTATGCTTTCCATGGTGAAATAGCCCGTTTACTATAATGCCCCAATGCCACATTATGGGTTACAATGATGAAGTCTGGCTGTTGGGTGTGCAAGCGGAAAGGTGAAATGCGAAATCCTTGAAAAGAAAAAACGAAAACGAGAAATTCGAGCCACTGCACAATGGCCTGCTGCTCCAACAGCTGCTGCACGCTAATTTTTCAGCCTTCTCCACACACCTCTCTCCCGTTGCCCTTCTACCCTCCGAACACGAATGGGCTGCGCCCATAGCTCTAAGTCGCGCCACCCTCCGAAACATGAATGGACCGCACCAACTGTACGTGGAGCACCTGGATGCCTTGAAGAAGAATGTCAGCAAGCTTTGCGTAAAGCATGCAAGGCTGATGGACATAGGGTTTTCTCGCGTGAGCCAGTGAGTAGTACGTGGCGAGATGCTTGTGGTGATCTCGCCTCAGTGTTTCTTTTGGATTTCTCAAGCTGACAGGCTGCCGCGGCAACCTTCTCACATTTCACTAAAGTGAAATGTGAGTGATATGTGAGCCTCAGTGGGGCTCGTATATCACTTGCCACCCGTGACCCCTCTGCAGTTGTTATAGCAGTGTCATTCTTTAATGCCAAAAGCCGCGGCTTGTTACGCACGATTGGAGCACCCAGGAAGCAGTTAAAATGAAGGAACACAATCAGCAGCCAGATGGAAGAAGATGGTGGGGAGGGGCACTGGCCTCCCCGTCATTATAGCTTTCTCACATCAGCTCTGCCATCCCCTATTTTGATTTTTTTTTCATGCAACCCGATTATAACAATTATCGGTTATAACAATGGAATTTTCGTGGCAATTGAATATTGTTATAAGTCTGTTCGACTGTATGTGGTTTCTCTCATGTCGGCATGTGGACAAAAGTATGTTCTTTGGAGGCTAGAAGGGGCTAGCTGCTTTACAGCTTCTCCACTGCTTATTCTTCGCGACATTCACTGCATTTGGATGTCACAAGCAACACATCATAGGCACGGATACAAAGTCTGTGCCGCTAAAGCATCTCATTATTTTGCTTCTCTTGGTGGCTCACTGGCTACGGCCGTTGTTTGAGATGGCTGCTGTTCTAATGCGGATGGCAAATCTCAAATGTCTTTTGTGGCTAGTTGAGTTCCCAGTACATGTGTTAAGACTGCGTTTTTTTTCTTATTCCACCTTTTTTTTTTTTTCTTCCATGTTCATTTAGAACTCCCACCGGTGCCCTCCACCATGGCTTATTGCCATGCAGCGGTATGGGCCACCGCCTTCGTACCCGAACCTCAAGATACCAGGCCTCAATGCTCCGATTCCAGACGTGAGTGTACACACCAAGCAAGCGCATTTTTCATCATGTTAGTGTAAATTTAAACACACACAGGAAAAACAAACTAATTGGAATGCTCATCATGCATAGTTACACGTGGGAGTGTGACATGCAGTTGCTCTGTAGCTGGTTTCTAAGCATGGCATAGTCCTAAATGTAGATTTTGGAACTGGAATCAGAGTACTGTTACTAATTCAGTGCAATTAGCACGAACCTGTAAGCATAACAATGCATTCTAATTGTTTTTTACTGGCTTGCCTCTGAATAACGTGGTGAAAATACATTTCTCCAAAGGTCGCCTCTCAAGGTGGCTAAGCAGCAAAAGCGGCTTTTCTACCGTATTTACTCGTGCAAAACCTGCACTCTTCAAAATATTGGCGAGCTACAGCTCCTGCATGAGTCGGGCATATGACTACCTGCTAAAACTACGGTTCATATTGTGAATAATGTATAGAAAAATGCAAACACTGGCTACACATTAAACAAGCATTTATCCAGGATTCAGCACTGCTGATCGAATTCTGCTGCATTCTTCAATGCTTCTGCTCTCTTATGTTCTCGTTGTCACCAGAGGTTACTACTTTGCCAGCACGCTCCAAAAGATGGTCATCCTTAAAGGGTCCCTAAAACAACTTGGACAAATTCTGTAGACATGTAGGGTACAGTCAAAGCAAAACTTTTATACCGTAATTTAAAGGAAGTGTCTCATATTAAGAGAGCTACGGACGATTAGAAGTTATTTTCCCCCCTAGCCATGCTTTTTCTCCTCAACTCGTTTGCCGAGTGGTCGGGACTACGCTCTGCCTTCGCTGGCTCTGCATCATAATGTGTGGTGTTGGGACGTCTACTTCCGGTTGTCTTGGAGCCAGTGCGCAAAGCCTCTCCAACATCTCTAGTAGCTGCCTGGCCACAGATCCCCGCGAGAGCTATCCAAGCAGCGTGCATTGCGAGCGCTTTGTCACAGTACCAAGCGTATTCCGGTAACCACAGGCAAGCAGAACATTTTTACGGATGGGCGGCGCCATAAACTAACACCCCTCCATACTACTACCGCTGTGATGAAGGGGCTTCAGCATAATCGTGAGCTGTCTGCATGGTGCAGCCACCTGGTGGCACAAAGCTTAACTAGCCAAACACGAGCAAATATTGCTGTAACCAAGTGAAACATTTTATACGATTAAAGAGACGTGTTCACAATCATGCTTCTGCCGAAAATTTACACCAGCAGCATGGTAGAATCCACTTGGTTACTGCTATATTATCTCTGTGTTTGCCTGGTTGAGCTCTGTGCCACCAGGTGGTTGCACCGTGCAGGCCTTGTCTGGTCAAATAGCCAGTGCACTTGTGCTTCTGTTGTGGTAGTAATCCCTTGGCGTGAAGTGACAGCCGCAAACGTGTAGATGCTGGCACCGATCGGAGACCGACAGCCTGGTGCGCTCCAGCCACTCCGCTCACATGTTGCCTTGCAGAGAAACATGATGTCACAGCTTGACATGTCGCCGATCACTAGATTTGCACCCCACAACACAACAAGGGCGATCCATGGGGCCCGCAAAAAGACACCTCAAGACCAACACTGATTGCACAGCTCGCCTCAACACGGAGAACGTTGTAACACAAGCAGACATCTGTCTGCCAGAAGTGCTTGAGCATAGTGATAAATTGTCGTTGTCTATTCTCTTCCTGTTACCTTTTTTTATAGAAACAAATTAACCAACATTCTGACTATTACAAACAACATTTGTTCACCATAAAGTTGGAAAATTATTGATGGCGCTACCTGAGCAGCCAGTCGAATAGCTCGCCCAACTGACGTCATTTGGGCTAACTACGTCAATTGTGAGAGGGCAGCTGAAAACTCAGGGGAGCGGCACCGCTGCAATCTGGAGTAGTGCACATTTTTAAAACCTTATGATAAATTACATTCTTTATGTGCAGCGCTTAAATGTGTCACTTAATGATCAGAAGGACCTACTCTAACGACTCAGTATGTTTGTGCAATATTGTCAAAATCATTTCAGGGTCACTTTAATGCCGTCCATGCTGTTATATAATCCTGTAATTTTAGAACGTTTAGCGATGGTATCAACTGATACTGAACACCATTAATTCAAAATCCATTCTTTGGTGAAACTTAACATTTTCAACCTTGGAAAGGGGTGGTTGCAGATTTTATGCAAGGGCATGTTTTAAATACAGCATCTAACAGTATGATGATGATATGTGGGGTTTCGTGCCACAAGGGCCAAGTATTGCCAAAGAGCACACCAGGCCAGTAACTAACGGTATCTAACGTTGGAAGCCATCATCTGAGGTTCCTTATAACCACTTACACTTATGAATGACCAGACAGAATAAGGATAAGTTAGCTAAATGAATTGAAAATGTTTTATTGCCCATTGCAGGCACATTGAACTGTGCACCCGTGTTCATGCATGGATGCAACATGTTGCGTTTTTCCTTTCCAGGGTTGCTCCTTCGGGTACCATGCTGGTGGCTGGGGCAAACCACCTGTGGACGAGATGGGCAGACCACTGTATGGTGATGTGTTCGGCACGCAGTCATCTGACTCCACAGTGAGTGTTAACCAAGGGGCTTATCAGTTAGGCCAGATGTGCTGCTAGCTTGCGTTCACTAGAGGTGTCCATAAGGTTCATCACGAAGAGTTGCAGTCTATTGTACCAACGCTGGCCTTGATTCCCGAATTTATCTACAGTAGAATCCCATAGATTCTGGCTGAGGACCTATTTAAGTTTGCTATCCCAGCTGCTGCAGCCACATTTTGATGGGGGCAAAATGCAAAACCACTCATGTATTTAGATTCGGATGCACAGAACCCCAGGTAGACACCAGGGGTTCCCACTATGGCACACCTCATAATCAGATGGTGGTATTGGTTCATAAAATCCATGATTTGAAGTAAGTGTTTAACTAATCAAGAGATTGACTTTAAGCATAGTTGCGGTAAACATTATCTTGAACGAAAGATATAGGCAATGAACAAACGATGGCTATACAAGAACAATAATTTGTTAGCTAGCGAAGTGTATTTAACAGGTGTGCAACAATTAGCTTGTTAGTTATTCATCAATAATTATGCACCCGCCACAAAAGTTAGCAGAGCCTTACAAAATAGAACTGCCCATTCTGACCTGATGCCGACCTGTTTTTCAGAGCAACATGGTTGATGAAGAGGTGGATCGCACGCTGTGGGGTGAACTTGAGAGT
Organism: Dermacentor andersoni; assembly: GCF_023375885.2. Lineage (NCBI taxonomy): Eukaryota > Metazoa > Arthropoda > Arachnida > Ixodida > Ixodidae > Dermacentor > Dermacentor andersoni. The sequence goes on from NC_092817.1 coordinate 115,482,616, forward strand.
GAGTCTTCAGAGGAGGAAGAAGATGAGGACGAAGATGAGGACGAGGGTGTGGAAGATGAAACTGGCCTGGTGACTCCCGCGGAGGGCCTGGTGACACCGAGTGGCTTCAGCTCAATACCGGCAGGAGTCGAAACACCCGACATGATTGAGCTGCGAAAGCGCAAGATCGAGTCGGAGATGGAAGGGTGAGGGTGGCTTGCTGGTTTGTGTGGCATGTGTGACTGGACTTCGATAAGCCAGTTTAAGAAAGTCGAGCCATCCATTGTTGCAGAATTCATAATTTGCAATTTATTTGATATGTGTGAACAGCTGTATTTCTGTATTTAACAAATGAAATTGGCTAGCAATGTGGGACGGTGGTATTCTTGGACAATCACTGTCAGGGATACCTTTACTTTTGCAAGATTTGAGCCAATTTGTACTGGACGTTTTGGTGACAATGGGTGATAGCGTCCATGGCAGTGATAAAACAGCATCCTTTGTGCCAAGAACGCTGTGACTAATAGACGTGTGTACATGAGTATCTAAGCATGTTTGCAACAATGAAAAGAATTGTACTCTAAATGACGTGCACTTGTTGCAATGAGGATATTTAGATATCATTTGTTTTAGCACTGAGTAATTTTGTAGAAAACAAGGCCAGGAGCCTGGACGTCTATAAGGTTAGTGAAGATGGTACTAGTGCTGTCCCACTTGCAACCTAGTCGGCAAGAAAGCAGGAGCACCCAGCCAGTAGCCATGGTCAGAAAAGTCCAGAAGGGTTTACAAAGAAAGCTTGGCTTTAAATAAGGATTTCAATCAAATGACTTCAGTTAGCCAAGACCCGGTGATACTGTTACGCCGATACCAATTTCGTGACGATACAAATTTTTCAGAAGTCCCTGTACAAGTCTATCAGCTTACAGTGCACAAAATTTTTTATGTTGCCAACCGCCTTTTGTGCCAGGGCAGATGATACAAACAATCGAGCCACCACAAGCTGCAATAAGAAAGAAAGAAAATGGAAGAAAAAAATTTCGCTTTGTGCAGTATCATGGCAACTTGTTGACCATTTTCAAACATCTTGCAACTTTATCAGAGCTGGCAATCACACGTGAACAATCTTACCACGTCAACAAGGTCAGCGGCATTCACTACATGGGTAGCCTTATCTCTGTTTCCCATGCTTTCCGACCTTTTCAGCACCCGATGACATTTCGAAACTTTCCTTCCTTTGCACCTATCAGATCACACAATATGACATAGCTTCACCACAGCAAAGAAAAGTAAACAGATTCCCCCGCCTGTTAATTTCCCAATTTGCGTTGCATTTTTGGGGGGCACAAATTTCAGGTGATACGAATTTTCCTGCCATACCGAGAGATTCGTATCAGCGAGATTCAACTGTATTCATGGAATACTGAAAGTAGCGTTTTCTTGTGAAGCTTCCATAGGCAAGTGCTAGTATAGTACTTTTTGAGTCTGCGCTGGGTCTTTGGTGACTGGGCTCAGGCTGTGTTATGACATGTCATTCTTTTTCTGTCTACAGTGGGGACACCCCAGCTCTGTACACCATCCTGCCCGAGAAGAAGTCCGAGAGGGTGGGTGCTGCCATGATGGGATCGACGCACGTCTACGACATGAGTGCAGTAAGTTTCACCAGCTGTGCATGGGCTGTGTGTGTTTGTTAACCTTTATGTTGATTTCGTATTGCATGAGTTGGACACATAATCTCTTTCCTGTTTCCATGTGGCCGAATGTTCTGGCTTACCACTGCTTTCATTCAAAGGGCCCTTCCCTAGGCCCCACAGCAAATTTCGATTATGCGCTGGAAGTTGTTACGTGCCCTCTGAAGAGCTTTCAGCCGCAATAATTTTTCAGATTGGTGCATTAATAGCCGCGATAAAAATATTTCAGTGCCGTGAACCCATGATTTCAGGAGGCAAGCACCACTGCCAAGAGAGACACTCTCTCCATGCAACAGATTACGGAAAGAATGTTGCATTAAATAATACTTGAACTCACGAGTCACTAAGAGCGACGTCACAGCAAAGAGACATGTACATAGGTGCACTAGCATGTATACATCATCCCTCCGGCTTGGAGCGCGGCACTCGCGAGGAAAAGGGCAAAGGGCGTTCGGTTTGAAATTTCAGTTCCTCCTGCGGTGCGTAGCGATGTAATACTTAGCAGACATGATCGTTAGGGCGCATTGTATGCACGGCGCTTGTCAACTCGGAAGTGGCCAGACCTGGTGAGGGCCCCTTTAACCCTTTCGCTGTCGGACCTTTCTGGCCGTGAAGCACCCCCAGTGTCGGCTTGGTTTCAGGGAACGAGCATAACAGGGAATGAACATAGCAATTTATTTTTGATTATGATTGGTATACAAATAACGTAGTCAATGCTATATGCACATTTCAGTGTTCTGCAGCTGCTGTTAGTAAACATCATCATCATCATCAGCCTGACTATAAAATCCGTTCAACATCTGAATCTGACGATGCGGAACCCTCTTCCTCGCATGCGACTCTGTCCGAGTCCGAATCCGAGCTCGGCTCGTATTCTAAATCGGAATTGAGCCACCGCACCAATGAGCAGACGAAGGTCCCGCGCGCTCAGCCATCCGAAAGTAACCGCGTGCTGGGAGGATGCGCTTTCAGTCGCCCGCACAACGGAGAGAAATGGGACGTTGCGTGATCAAGAAGACAGAGGGAGATGGAAAAAGGCTAAACAAAGTTCGAAGGGCTTTACGTTTACTGCTGCAAGTCGGAAGCGAGGGTTCGGCGAGAGAGCGAAAGCAGCAATCGAGTCACCCTTTTCGGAGAGGCAACGGCACGTGCGCCTGAACTTGACACGGCGTAGCAGACACACTAACAGAAGAAAAATAAAAACCTTCAAACCAGCGGAGATGGCAGTACAACCCTTGAACCCATATCCACACGCGCGCGACGCATGATCCAGCGAACGCGGAGCCACCGCGCCACTCGGCAAAGAGAAAGTGGGGAGTGGCAGTCGCACCGTACTCTTCAATACATGGGTTAACACAGGTCGGGGAGAATATACGAACTTGTAGAAAGAGTCAACAGATGGCGTGGCCAATTCAGGAGCGCCAGCTTTGCGCTCAGGCACGAAATTTTGAACGTACGATAGAGAACGTACCGGTACGTCAGTGATACCGTGGGGGGGAAGCGCGATGACGTACCGGTATGTCCGTGACAGCGAAAGGGTTAAAGTGAAGCTAGCTGCCTCTGCTTATTATGAATACTTGCTTTTATACGAGGGGGTACCCAAAAGTAACTGGAATAATTTTTTTTTTAGAGCTATGTATTTATTTTTTACAATACAACCTTGTCACCTTGAAAGTACTTCCCATTACACTTAATACATTTGTCCAATCTGCGATTCCATTCTTCGAAAGATTTTTGAAACTCGTCTGTTTTGATGGGCTGATAGCTCCTCTCTCGTTTTTTCCCTCACCTCTACTGCTTTGTGAAATTGCAGTCCTTTCATGTCATTCTTCATCCGAGGAAACAAAAAAAAGTCGTGCATAGCAAGGTCAGGAGAGTAAGGGGTGCGGGCACCTGACCTCACTTCGTGCGACTTTTTTTTGTTTTCTCGAATGAAGGATGACATTAAAGGACTGCGATTTCACGACGTAGAAGAGGTGAGGGAAAAAACAAAAGAGGAGCTATCATGCCATCAAAACAGACGAGTTTGAAAAATGTTTCGAAGAATGGAATCGCAGATTGGACAAATGTATTAAGTGTAATAGAGAGTAAGTACCTTCAAGGTGATAAGGTTGTTTTGTAAAAAATAAATAAATATATGCAGTGAAACCTCGTTAAACCATAGTTGGATGGAGCTCAGAAAAAGTATGTGCTAAACAGTAGTACTGCTTAACCGAAATAGCGTGAGATTGCCTACTTACCTGTCCAAAACGGAACTCGGAGAGAGTGCGATGAAAGGGCAAAGAACATGCAGTCTTTATTCATTTCGCACATTTTCGTTTGATGATGCGGCGGCCTAGCAGCAGCGACATTGGCCTCAAACTCTCTTAAGCTGCAAGCCAGCCTTTCTGCCAGCCCCCTCTTCTCAGCAAACACCTGTGTGAGGCTGACATAATGTGCAGCTTCTGCCACTGTCGGGCCTGAATCGACCGTGCTGTCGCTTTCCGTGTCGTCCTCATCACTGTCGTTAGGTGACACTCCAACAGTAACGGATGCAACGATGACGAAAAGTCAAGCCTCGAAAAGTTGAACCTCATAGCCAACTTCTTTTTGCAGTCCCAGCAGCACTGCCAAGCATCTTCTCCTTCACATTGAAAGTGCCACACACCATAGTCAACGGTAGATCCCTCTCGCGTGCCAGCGCCGACTTTATGCCACATTCAATAGCACGAATGATGTCCAATTTTTCTTTTATGCTGAGCGCCCGGTTTTTGTCCTAGCTTGCACGACACCACAACACAGGCCAGCACTAGCCAGCCACAGCAGTCTCTGGCACGGCGCCGAAATGAAGTTGATGTCAATGTGGTTTCACCCTTCCAATTGTCCTTTGCATTCGCGCTTGGAGGTCGTTCTGATCACTGAGGCTCATTCCGCCTGGCTGACCTACCGCCGTGATTGCGCTTCAAGAAGTGCAAACACTACGTGTCAACCGATACGTACGCAATAAGCTGGTGCGAGTTATGCGGATACAAAGTGCACTTTGTTCAATGGCCGCTGAGTCAGGGATTTGACTTTATCACTTTTAAAATGAAACTACTGTTTAAGCGGCTATGGTTTAATGAGGTTTTACTGTAGCTTTTTAAGAATACTTCCAGTTACATTTGGGTACCCCCTCTTATTGTGCACACAATCAGAGTTCTTTACAGTGAAGCTGTATATACTATATAGCTAGGGTTCCATGTATTTTTTGCTCTCCATGAACAAAAACTACCATCATCAATGGCTCATACCCCCGTAAGCATAGTAAGGCAGAGGCTACAAGCACTCGGCAAAGTGAAGCGAACAGTGCTTAAATTCTTTCTAATCATGCATACAACATACAGAACAGCATTTCGAAAACTGTCATCATAAATGGCTCATACCCCTGTGAGCAATGCCTCATACTCGCGTAAGCAAGCAAAATATGCAATGGCTCACATACCCGTAAGGTTCATGGCTACTCTCTTTGCAAGAATTAGCTGCAATAACACTGCCCCTGTTGTCGTCGGTGATTTCACTGTGGATGTGTTGGTACTGAAAAGGGAGTGGTTTACGCGTTCCATGTTGCAAACATATCCCTTGCGATGCCACACTGATATGGCCCAGCCGACCACCCAGCAGTGTACGTGCATAGATTTGACATCAAAGAATGTGATTGCAGTTTCAAATGAAATAATGACCGCCCATCAAAACAGTGAATGAGTTCGTACCTTTGATCAAAATTATGTGTCACCTCCATGTCGTGTGCTAAACAGCTTCTCTGGTCAACCACCTTCACAGAGTGGAATGGCTTATGATTTTTTGTGTTCCTTTTTGAATGAACCAAGTTGATTTCATGTTAGTAATTCTGCTGCATTCCAGTGTAGAAGTGTGCCTAATGAAAGCTTAGAATGAATGTGAACAGAAGCCTACCTTCTTTTTCCCCCTGAATAGCTCTTAAAATTTGCTTGCCATTTCCTTTGTTGGTGTTCTTTAAGCATCAGTAGACTGAAACAGCAAGACACCCTTGCTACCAGTTTTATTGCAAGTGTTAAGTTAAGCTTTCTTTGCTGTGTGTCATGTGGCATTGTTGGTGGGTTCTGTGCAGGCAATGGTGAAGGGCCCCAAGATGCCGACTGCAGTGGCGGGGACAGCCAAACAGTCTGGAGGTGTGGAGATCGCGCTGGACCCGAGTGAGCTGGAGATGGACTCGGCCGCCATGGCGGCTCGTTACGAACAGACGTTACGTGAGCAGCAGTCTCACCTCGCCAAGGAGGACCTCAGTGACATGGTGGCCGAACATGCAGCACGGCAGAAGGTGAGCTTGCAGCACACATCTCTGGCCGCCTGTAATTTGCTCGGACTGGCTAATTGTGCTATGCAGTAGAACCTTGTTCATACGTTCTTGGAAAATAATGCAAGAAAAAACGCAGTAACTGGGAAAACGTATGATATGAAAACAGAAATATTTCACAGATTTAACTGTAGTTGACATTGACATAATGTTAAGCATTACACAAATCGTTGCATCACGAGACGCCGATGTGTGCTGAGCTGGGGTACCAACCCCGCTACCAACCCCGTATTAGGTATTGGTAGCGATAGCTGTGAATGCGATGTGTGAAGACCCGGCAGGATATTTGGTAATGCTGCAATAGGAAACTGGTTTCACGGCGACGGTCTCACGTGAAACAGGCGAGCGAGTATTGAGGGGAAGCTGCTGTGGGGGAAGCTGCTGCTGTTCTCGATCACGAGTGTCTCGCATCTTTTCTTATTTACGTGGGATCTGACAGCTGGTAAACGTACCATTTAATTCGTTAGTAAAATACAGTCAAACCTCAACATAGTGAACACAGACAGTGGCATAGCTAGGTCATCTGGCGCCCGGGGCCATTAGCTCTTCTGTCACCCCCCTTTAGCGGAAATCGTAGCATCTACGTTAGCATCCCAAATTAAACTTGAACTGCGCTCTGTGTTGACATTTAGAAGGCGGAGCATTGTGGGCACGCCCCACTGCACCGTAGCCTTCGCAGTGCAACTCATTGAAAAAGGAACGGGAGCACAGTGCAGGCCGTGTTTGGTTGCCAATAACTCCACTTCTGCTAAATGCATTGAAATACTTTTTGTAGCTAAGTATTTCTGAAATAGCCTATTTTCACTTCAAATACCTCTCTACACTTCGATAAAAAGTGGTTCAGGGCCCCTTTAACTTTTTTCTCTCCATTGCACTGACTTTTGTCGTTAAAATCTGTCCAGGGGTTTCTTAAAAAAGCATTTTGAATTTTACACATAGTATTTGAATATAGGTGGCATCGTAGTTGGACCCAAGTTTTGTGATGGCAGGAGAAGCTCGCATGGGAATTTCAAGATGGCATTGCCACCCGTGTTTTGTTCTGTTTCGGTTAACTTAAGAGACTAGCTTACTTCCAGGAGTGCAATGCACTAATTTACCTGAGCCTCACAGTTCTCCTTAACCATCTTTTTATTGTGACCCCTTGAGTAATGAAATTCATGGTGTAATCAGTTCTGCATCACAAGAACAAAGAGCAAAGATGCATACTACATTGTAGTATTTTTTTTTTTTTTTCACTGTCTGGTCAGTTGGCACTGCAGAAGATATGTTGTGTTGAAAACACAACACTTAGTCTCTTCATTGTTATAAGTGAGCCATCCTATGTTTCATTGATGAAATGGGCATCAGAAGAAGTGACAACTGTCAAAATCGCGTGCTTTTGCCTGGGTGTTGACCAAATATTGCCCTCTTGCCTTTTCAGAACAAACGGAAAAAGCAGCAGCAGGACACCACCAAAGCAGCAAAGAAGTACAAGGAGTTCAAGTTTTAAAAGTGTCCCATCACAATTTCCCAGTGCATTCTCATCTGTTAAAAATAAAACTATCATTTCCCACTGTATAAACTGCTATTTGCAGGAGCAGTCACTTTTCAGATTAAAGGACATTGCACTGACTGTTGGGCTCTGTCGAGAGTTAGCATGCATGCTTTTGTGTTTGGGTGCACCATCTGGTGCACCAAATTAATAGACCATGGTTGTAAAGGTGAAGCCACACTTTGTGATAGAAATTTTAAGTTTATATTGACATTCTTATAAAACTTGCACAGATCTTTCCATCGTGATTGAACCCATAGCTGTAGGGGCTAATATGTGTTCAAGGACATAAATGAAACATGTTGGTATCGCAACAGAAAAAAAGAAGTGTGTGAAATTGCAACGCTCATTAATGCAGATTCACAATAATAGTAGTTTCCTAACTCATTACTTGATAATTTAAAAGGTCATAAGGCACCTAAATTGCAACTTTGCTTTAGATTTGCAAATGCGAAATTCCAGGGAAGAGCGCTGGTAAATTATAAGTTTCCTGCTATATTAGTGTATTTCTGAGACAAGGCAAATTGAAATGTATATTGCAAGCAGATCGTATGTTACTTGCTGACAGTGTAAATATACTGATCTGCAAGATATCATTACACATTATTATCGGACTTATCACTTAAGCTGTTTGAACATACGAGTCAAATCCAACGGAAGCATGCAAATACAGTATAATCTCGTTGATTCGAACTCCAAGGGGACCAGAAATTTGTTCGAATAAAACTGAGTTCGTGATTGAGCGTGCCCTAGGAGGGGGGCGTAGGTAAGCATGTAATTTTTAGCATTCTGGGGGTCTCGCTTGCTCTTGGGACAGAGGAATGACAACACAGTAGTGCAAACAATCAAAAGGGCATTTATTGCATCTTTCATACACTGATGCCTGCTAGCCGAATTACTGCCCATAGAATGTGCCAGAGTGCGCTCGACAAATTGAGGAAGTCTAACTTGCTGCGACCATATAGCAAGCAAATATGTTCGCTCCCATGCTGGATACCAACACCTAATCGTTCGCATGAACAGTCACGCTAACGGTGTCGTGTTCGTCCATTTTGGTGCCCTGCGCCTAAGGTCTTTCGCAGGACAGTCCCACGAATGGTGGGCGAGCGCACAAAGCGTCCATGCGGCTCCCGAATCTAAGCTAAAGAGGTAGAGCCTACTTTTTTTCATGGCCCAGTAACCCCTTCGTTAGGTGGCTTTAGCAGCACAATACTCGCGCCATCTTCATAATATGCTGCAACCACACCGCCTGCCGCCTGCACTTAGCTACGCGAAGTCGGATTACAGGAGATGCAAGAGCCATGCGGGAAAAACATCAGGGCATGGGATGCGTGAGAGTCAAGCGTCCTCACAGTGTGCCTGCTATTCCAGTAAATGCAAGGAGACTGGGGCGTATTACTGAATGAGCAGAAGCACAAACATGGACGTCCTGCATGGTGCAGCAACCTAGTGATGCATAGCTCAACCATACAAACACAGAGCTAATAATGCATTAACCCAGCGTATTCTATTTAGCTTGTAGTGTAAATTTTCGGCAGCGGCGTAATCTTGTTGCTGCCAAAAATTTACACAGGCAGAAAAGCAAATACACTTGGTTATACAATATTAGCTTTACTGTTCTGGTTGAGCTCTGCACCATCAGTTGGCTGCACCATGCAGGATGTTCAAGTTTGCGCCTCCAATAGTAAAACCAGTAAAACGACCAGTACACTTGCATTTACCGTAATACCGGACATGCTAAAACACACTAATGTAATCAAGCGCATGCTAGGAGACGCTAGGGTGGGGGGGGGGGGGGGGGGAGGCGTAGATTAGCGCACGCTGGGCGCTCCTTTCTGCTCCTCTTAAGCAGGATGAGAAAGGACAGCGCACACCACTCTGCTTGCTCCATTTTGGTCTCAGCTTCCCACGCCTCTTTCCTTGTCATTTTTATGGGACGTGCCATTACGGTAGTTAGTGGCGTATTCAATCTTCGCCTTTGGATTAGGTTTGTCTGAAAAGCGGCCCATGAGCGTGATACATTTTGTTCGAAATAACTTGCACAGTTTTTAGAGTTCGATTTCGCGGGTGTTTTTCTCCATCCAAATACATAAGACTTTGCCGGGACCAACGTGGCAGTTGGAATTGTCTGTCGCTTCAAATTAAGGGATTTCGAATTATCAGGATTTCATTGTATACTGAAATAGAGGTTGCAAAAGTAAGGATAGACACGTTGGGGAGCAAGTGTGTGCAACTCTACACGGAATAAAAGAAAAAAGCCAGTTTCAGAAAGAGTTTAGTTGAGAAGCATGATGCTGCAGTGTGGTGAGGTGATGGTGTTGGTCATGACCGATGTTTAGATGTGCCTTAGCAGTGGCTTCTCTTTAGTAAGCGGCTAGGAGGCAAAAAAAAAAAAATGGGCTGAATGCATGTTTGTTTAGGTGTGCATACAATTGGTACCTGTGCTGCCATGCCAAGGTTTTTGGCACACTTGGCTTCAATGTGCTTTTTTCTTTAATGGGAGATAATCGTGGCCACCTAGTGCTAAAGTTCAATTGTTATTTTCACTTTGTTTTGAGGAATGAAGTGTTGGTAGAATAGGAAAATATGAGATAGTTAAGAACCATCTAAATGTTAAAAATACAAGAGATACAAGCTGGAGGTCGCAGGTTCGATCCCAGCTGCAGTGGTTGCAATTCAATGGGGGCGAAATGCAAAACCACTCATGTATTGGATTTAGGTGTATATTAAAGAAACCTAGGTGGTCAAAATTAATCCAGTCTCTCCCAATATTGCATGCATCATAATCATTTTGTTGCTTTGGCATGAAAAACATCAGAATTTAAGAGGAAGCTTTAGCTCGGGTGCTCCTATCTAAATGCATGTAAAAGGAGAATTCGTTTTTCTCGGCAACCACTGCACCAAACTTGACTAGGCTTGTTGCGTTTAAAAGAAAAACTTAAAATCTAGTGACTGTTGGTTTCGAATTTTTGATTTAGGTCCTCAATTCTTTATTAAAAATTGGCAAAAATCAAAAATTTTCAAAAAACGAAACTATCAAGTTTACTACTCTAACTCAGAAACAAAAAATCATAATACAATTCTGTGAGTTGCATCTAATAGTAAATCTAAAGTGGACAAAATTGATATGCTATACATGAATCTCAAAAAAATTAGTAATACCGAAATACAGCTTTTGCAGAACCTTTGTAAACAAAGTAACAAATTCACATAAGATACAAAATGACAAATCGAATTTGTCTGCTTTCAATGGTCTAATGGAAGCCGTTTACAGAACGGCGATATCTGTTTTTGATGCAGAGTTATGAATTTGTAAACTTTGTTCTATTTTTTTTCGAACTTCCGAATTTTTGAAAATTCCTTTAACAAAATTCAGGACCTAAATCGAAATTCCACTTCCAACAGTCTCTAGAATTTAACTTTCTCTCTCAACTGCAACAAATTTCATTAAAATCGGTCCAGGGGTTATCTCAGAAAAACGTTTTTGCGTTTTACATGTATTTGAATAGGCCACGTTGGAGGTGGGCCCAAGCTAAAGCTTCCTCTTAATGAATTTCAGATACTCGGCTCGCATAACTTTAAACTACTGAAAAAGGTCTTTGAAGAGATAATGTTTTATACCAGCTGTTGTGCACATCATTCTTTCTGCTATGGGAAACCATATAGATGGGACAAAAGAAGGGGGTGCATTAACTGTAGCTTTATGCCACCATTCCCCACTGAAATTTTCTTCTCGCCTGGTGTTGAACTGCAGCTCCAGCTTTTTCTAATGGAAAGCATACAATGAAATAAGCAGGTTACGAACAGGTTGGAAACTCCCTGAAACAATGTCATGGTTGTAACACCAAATGGCTTTTGCCACTGTCGTGCTACATTCCATAACACACAAGAATTTTTTGAAGTTTTTATTTTCATACTCTTGATTGAATGAAGACGTTGCAGAGAGGAGGAGGGACAAGTATAAATATGAGCATTGGTGGATGTATTATAGTTAAGCGGTGGCAGTGATGGAGGCAGGGAGGTACCTCAGTTCCAGTCTTTTGAGAAAGGGGCACACCAACCCTTCTGGAATGATCAGTACTATATACGACATGCACGACATCGGATGGAACAACATTTTTAAGGGTCTCATTGGAATAAAATATTCTGTGGAAGAAGCCTAGCAGAAAATATTTGCGGCACAAAGCGAAATTGTGACATTAAAAAATTGGGGGCAATTTAGCTGTAAATACAATGGAAATGTGTTTGCATTACCTCACACCTCTTTGAGGTCCCGGATCTATGATTTAAACCGTGTTCACCATATTGTAAAGTTTTGTTCGCAAACTCATTCAACACCTGTCCTGCCTCTTCAAGGAGTGAACTGAAACTGGCAGTGGTTCAATAAGACTTAAACTGGGGAGAGTTGGTATGACATATTTCTGTTTACTGCACTATAGTGTTATACAAAGGACAAGAAAAGGAGACTGGCACACATGCGCGCACATGTGTGTCAGCCTCCTTTTCCAGTCCTTTGTATAACAGTTTAGTGCAGTGAACAGAATGCTGGCAGTGGTCCGGAGCAGGCCACTGTCAGTTGCACTATAGTATACACATTGTCCCACATAACTTGAGCCAATGTCTTAAAAATTAAAGGCACTTCGGACGCGAGTTGAACCGAATGCATAATGCTGGCACTGGCCTAGAGTTACTCAGACAATTTTTTATTTTCCCCTTAACTAATGGGCTAGTTACGTTTATTTAATCAACTTGTTAAGTATTGGCTGCAGACCCCAAGTGTGACACGCAAAGTTGTAGAGCACCTTGAGAAACCTCTCAATAAATTGTTTCCAACACGATGTATCTCACGTGGTCCTTCCTTCTGCGTTCCAAAAGAAAGCCCACGAAATATGGAAAAAAAAAATACCACGTTACGGGGTGATTGTGCACTGTTAATGTGCTGCTCTCAAGCATGCAATGGATGAACAAGGTCAGCTGCAGTGAGACTGGCCCGCGACAGGGCATTACGTCTGGTGTAGGTATCTGGGCATGCGGCTTTTATCGCATGACGGCGCAAATGCGTGCTGCTGGCCAAAGTGGCGCTGAAGCGATAAAGCTTCTAAGGAGATGAAAGAGAACAATAACATGGCTTTATTTTTTTATGCTTGAAATGAGCAAGAGCTGGCAGCCTGCCGATGGAGTGTAATGAGGTTGGGTGGGGAGGCGGCATTACGGGCTGGAATTATTTTCCAGTTACCTTCAGTCCAAAAAGCGCCCTTTGATTATAATGCATGTTTTAAGAGGTCACCATCTGCTGCAATGCACATTTGGCATCTCATAGGCACATTTTCCGAGGCGTTGTTGATCATGGTATCAGGGATGGAGTTGCAGACTTGTCTTATTTTCTCTTTTAGGTTCTCTGATGTTGTGGTTGGCGTCCGCTATACTTGATCCTTGACGTAGCCCCAGAGAAAGAAATCGAGGAGAGTAGAATCTCGCGACCACGCGGCCAAGCAATGGGCCTATGCCATCCAATGCACTACTGCGGGAATACTTCATGTAGCCATTTGCAAGCTTTGCTGCTGCCGTGCACGGGAGCACCATCATGCTGATGCCAGATATCCTTGATTCTAGCCAATGGAACTTTGCAAAGAAAATCCTCAAGTGCCCCATCAAGGATGTCATTGACGTATCTTTTGCCTGTAAGTGAGTTATAAAAAAACACGGGGCCAATGATAGTGCCACCGTAAATTCCACACCACACATTAACCGACCAGTGATACTGGTGATGTGTCTTCAAAACCCAGTGAGGGTTTTTGTCGCTCCAATAATAAGCGTTGTGGATGTTCACTTGGGCACTACGTGAGAAGGTAGCTTCATCGGTCCACAGAATTTTGTTGACAAAGCCTGGGTCCTCTTCCGTCTTGATTATAAACCAGTTTGCAGTCCTTTCGATTTTGGAAATCACAGGGCTCCATCATCTGGTGCAGCTGCACATGGTACGGATGAAGTTGCCTCTTCAGCACCCACACTACAAACACTTGCATGTGGGTCAGAAGAAAACTGACAGAATATCTGTCTCCACGTCCTCACCCAGGATTGAAGATTTATGTTGTTTCTTCGTAAAAGTCGCAGTCTGTCTCAGCGTGTCATATGCACGCACAATCGTCATTGAGCTCGGACGTATACCTGGATGCCAGCATTCAAATAGCTCAACTGCTTGCCTTCTATGACCACTTGATGCACCTAGAGCCAAAACCATATCCGCTCTTTCCTCATTGGAGTAAGCCATATCTGCTGCTCAATATTGGTCACAGCCAACTAGTGTTGCTGTGGAGAACACACAGGGATATGGGCGCCCGAGGAGCACTGGATATATTGCAGTTTGCTGGGATTGGTTCAAACGAGGTACATAAGATATGATCTACATCCGGTAAACTGGAACAGCCTGTGGGCGCACTCTCTCAGGGACTAACGCACCGGTCACGGTGCACAAGTGCGAACTCAGACACGGCCACCTGATACTGCGACCACGAACCAATGTGCACATGTGGGGTGCGAGATCAAAAAAGAATGTCTGGTAGACAGTAAGTGTGAGAAGGAGAGCAGACGGGGCCAGTGCGAAAAGAGTCATCGTCTGAAGAAGACACGCGTAATCTTCCTTGAATATAGCCAAGGTTTTTTTTTTACCATTAGTTAGTTTTGTCCCTGTGTGATTTATCCGCTGTTATTCGAGCCCTAAGGTGTAAAGTTGTAGCATCATCGTTCAATTCGAAAACTGCTACAAGGTCACTTGTGTACAAAGGCAACATTGTAGCAGCTGTCATCAACTTCCATCGTTCCCACGTGCTTCGCCCTTTCCTTCTTTCAAGCAGAATCAAAATGCAGCTTTCGTCTTTTCTTTTTCTTTACAACTTTGCACATCACACTTGGGGTCTGCAGCCAATACTTAAAGAGTTGATTAATTAAACATAACTAATGTGTTAGTTAAGGAGAAAATAATATATAGTCTGCCAAGAGTGAGTACGAACGTCCAAAGAAAAAAACCAACAAAAAAGTCGCAGTTTCGTCCGAAAAGTGAAGCATCGATTGCGATAGCAAATTAAGATAAGCACAGCAGCAGCAGCCAGCGAATTGACCTTCGTGCCGTCTCTCGCTTCAATGCAAACTAAACGTCGAAAGCACAGCACATACGCAGCTACAGGCACTGGGCACTCTTTGTCCACCCATCACAGATCGCTTTCCGTTAACAGCAGCTACCGGAGTAGAACCCCTCCCCTCCGTGCCTCGCGCGCAAGAGACCCAGTTTCTCCCTCCCTCGCGCGCAGATATTGTGCCACGATCATTGGCTGACCCTCGCAAGTCAGTTGCCGGCTCAAGTCGACATGGCAAAAGTCTGTTTTATATGCCCCATTTTGACAAAAATTGTCGCTAATTTCGTCCGATGTAGCCGATAGTCCGTTGTGGTGCGGTCCATTAAAAGCGAACTTCGTTGCATTAAAGTATAAACCCATGCAAGCGATCTTGCGCGCGACAGCGGCAAGCGATGCGATGGAGATGGCTGTCGCGTTCGCTCGTCACCTACAAGTCCTACCCCATGCAAGTGACGATTTTAAGCGATGTCTCCTCAGTGTTTCCGGTATGAGGGCAACAATATAAGCACCGAAACTAGCGTGACGCATGCTTTATTAATTTAAGTTGATGTATTTTGCTGTAAAAAGCAGCATAAAATATTTCTGAGGTTCTTGCAGTAGGTTCTTATCCTCGCACATATAAAAATTTAACCATCTGCTCCTTCCGTGAGACAATCAGTAGTATTTGAGTGATGCACATCCAGTTACGGCTTTGCGCTATTGGCTAGTCGCTCATAGTACTTTTGGGCGACGAGCGACGAATTCTAGATTTCTAGAACCTAGCGATCGAGCGACAAAACCGAGCGATGTGTTGAAGCGACTGCCTGTTTTGTCGCTGTCGCTCGTTGCCGTCGCACACAAAATCGCTCTACCTTAATAGGTAGGACAACTAAGGTTGAAATATGGCCCGTTATATTCAAAAGTCTGCTGTACGCGGGCACGTTGTAATGAACGTAGACTGTGTGTGTGTGTGTCTCTCTCTCTCTCTCTCTCTCTCTCTCTCTCTCTCTCTCTCTCTATATATATATATATATATATATATATATATATATATATATATATATATATATATATATATATATATATATATATATATATATATATATATATATACATATGCACATACATTCATACACACTCTCCCATCCCTGCTCTACCTCTACCACGTTACCAGCTTCCTACACACATACACTTTTTTCCATGTTGACACTCCTAATGCTAATGCATTGAAATTAACACAAGAGACTGCCACACTCAAGTGTTTACAGGGCACTTAAGATGATGCACAAGTCGGTTATTCTACAAGAAAATCAAATAACATTGTTCATGGCATTTTATTCTACATTCAAATGCAATGTAGTCAGCTTTCTCTAAAATAACTTATTTTGCAATTTAATTGAATGTGTGTGTTGGAATGTATTTTTGCTCTTGCATCACTGCCGTATTTCCTTTTGTATGTTTTCTGTACATGCTTGCCCAACTCCCTTCTGCAATGCACTATGAACCTTGAAGTTATGTCAATAAATAAATAAATTATCGGTCAATGGCTAGACAGATTATGAAGATTTATGCCAACAGGAGCTAGCTGCTTGTGCATTTTCAAAGTGGTGTCATCATCCATCTTTCATGTGCACATCATTATCTTGCTCTGCGCTCGACAACAGTAGCATATATATACAGCATTTCAAAACACTAATACATTAGTAGTAGTGCTTGTTGAAAACCTGTATTCGTAGTCCAAGGAACAAACAGAGCTGAGCTCTCGCTATAGACAAGCACCTCTACAACGAGATGACTTATAAACAAACAAATAATTCTGCCCCAGTTCTATTGTGAGCTGCATGACCGGTATAACAAAGTGACCTGTATAACATAATTTCGGAGGCCCCAAGCACTTTCTTATAAAGCCATTCAACTGTGCTATAACCACAAGTATTGCATTACAATTTACCGTGGAGTTTTACTAGTACGGTAGTGAAGAGATGGCCTAATTTACAATATGGGAGATGTGAAAGGGGAAGATTGTCATGCACCTGACTGCAGCACGAAGCTACAGTTAGGCGGATGACAATTTTTCCCTTTCATGAACCTTCCTCCACCCTGAAGGCTTTCACAAAGCTCATTTGCCAACATGGGATGTAGTATATGGTGAACCCAGTTGTGCTAGGGACACTAATATTTGCTTCCCCTTGCACGGTTAGCAACTACGATCTTAACTGATATGAAAGCAAAAGTTTGATTCAACTGAAAGCACTTGGGATTTGCAGGCTTGCTTTTGTTTTATAAAAGCAGAGCTAACTGAACTTTGAAGTGACTTGTTTCCAATAATTCACTCGCCAGTGTAAATTGCATTAATTTCCAACCGTATTCATTTCTACACACATTGCAGCACACACAACTACAATCCTCCGGGAAAAGTGCTAAGCCCTTCTTAAAATGTTTAATTCTGTATAAAAACTATGCTGTGGTCAGGTTATGTACTCTTTCTTTACAATATGTTGCCAGCCAATAACCTTAGAAAATTTGTACTTCTGCTGGTTCTTGTGATTTGTTGGTTCTGTGCCATTTCCTGTGTATCAAGATTTTTTTTTTTTTTTTTTTTTTTCAATAACCATCATGCAAGACATTAGCGCATCTTCATTCTCTAAAGCTGAAATTGAAAATGTGACGTTTGAACCAGATGTCGGGCACGGTGTGGCAAATTTTCTTATTTTCCAAACACTGAAGGAAGAATAGGCTGGTGCTTTCGACATAATGATTTTTTAATTGAAACTCAACATTCTTAAGTGCGAGCATGAAAACAGAAACAAAAGAACTATAAACGCATTGTGCACTATGGTCCTAAAAAAGCATGTGGAGAGATTTCCAGTGTGTGCAGTTTCCAGCGGCCATTTGAGCAGCTTTGGAAGAAACTGCATAAGCTCACCGTCCTCGAAGGCTTGAATCTGCAAGAATTGTTAATGAAATAAGGAATGAAAAGGCCACATGAAAAGAAAGTCAACAGATCTCACACGATGTGGAAGCCTATGTTAAGTTGAAGCATTTGCTCGCACAACACACGTGAATGTTTACTGAATGATTATTATGTAGATACCAAGTAATGTGGGATCTGCATAAGATATAGAAGAATAGCAAGGGTTGATGTTTTAGTCGACAGCACTTGAAGTACTACACGCCTACTGTATTGAAATGTCCTTCCTAAACGTGTTGACGTGTTTATGCTACGAATTTGGCATTTGTCGATATGTGCTGGTTGATGGCGTCATGCTCGGTGCTGCATTGAGAAGTGTGACAAGCAGCCTATGAAGACTGAAGCAGATGTAGCCATGGATGTTCAAATTGTGAAGTCCCCTTGTGACCATATGACCAATGACACCTTCTGTATCTGCTGTTAGTGTTACACTTAAAGCTCAATATAACGAAGTATTTAACTTTGTATAACTTCTTGTCTAAGAATGCCATGTATCTTCAATGAAATATAATGAAATTTCACTGCCGTCGTGATGAAATACGGAGGTTAATACATGGAAACTGCGGTGGACGCAGATGGTCAAATGGTTGAATTACATGTGGCTACTCGCGAACACACCTCTGAAATCATGCACCACATGACAGAGTGTGGCCGCCGAAGTGGAGCAGCGCAGTAGCAAGACCCTCTCACTGTCGTGTTCCATATAAAATCCACGTACGATAAGATCCTATCGCGACCCCCGCAATGTGTGCTGTAGATGCGATGGAAAAGCGCACGAAGGTGCTCGATGGTTGATATTAGGATGCCTGATATTAAAGTCACCGGTAACGAACATTTGGGTGTGTTTATCTTTGGTATTGTCATAGTATGACAGCATTGCAAACTTCTGATATTGGCACAACAATGTTTGTGCAATTCAATTCGTTCAGCAGTCTAAGCTCGCTTAGGTGCCATTTAGAAGACCAATTTCACATAGGCACCATAATTTCGTTGTCCGCAGTAGGACAGCTGCCTACAGAAAGGAAAATAAAGTGCTGCTCGTGAGAGTGCATGGCACGTGTTGCCTTTGTCTAAGCTGTGGAATAAACTCCAAATGAAGACTCAATGCTTTGAGCTCCATTCCTGCATATCGTCCTGCACTTTTCATTCTGTACCATTCACCCATTCCATTAAGAGGGCTGTGTGCTTCGGAGATAGCTAAGAGACAAAATTACACATAGAGCTTTTAGGCCTTGATTTATTGCTCTATTAGGAAAAACAAAGGTGCACTGTCTGGCACTACATTGTAGTTTAGTTAATACATACTACCCGGCCCACTGTACAAAGACAGCTGCATATCAATCCCAATAACGCTTCGCATTAAAACTTCCTCATGCTACATAACCATGCAGCAGCACTATCAGGTTTGACCACTCATACCTTTGGTAACACTGCTCCTATTCTGTGCTGAAAAAGTTGAGCAGGAACCACTTGATAGAACTGCTGAGATATGCTGCAGGGGAACCTCATTAATCAGCTCTACTGGCTGATGCCACGAAGTGTGTGGGCGCTGTGACATATGGAGATGCCAGCTTGTACTTGGCAGATTGTCTTCAGCATCACCATTCAACAAGATGACAGACGCTAAAAGGTTAATTAAATTCTGGGCTTTTGCATGCCAGAACCACAATGTAATTACAGTCGAACCTGGATATATCGAGCTCGAAGGGTATTGCGAAATAGTTCGATATATCAATAATTCGATATATAAAATTAAAAATTTCATACAAAATTCTTCAGGGGGATTTTACAGCTGTTTGTTATACACAATAATTTGTTATATCAGGGTTTGATATACCTGGGTTCGACTGTATAAGGCACACTGTAGTGACGCACTTCGAAGATGAACTTTGACTATCTGGGATTCTTCTACATGCACCTAAATCCAAGTAAACGAGCTTCTGCATTTGGCCCCCACTGATATGTGGCCACCGTGACAAGGATCAAACCTGTAACCTCGAGTTCATCAGCACAACACCATGACCATAGCCACCTGGCTACCACTGCAGGTAGATGAGAGGCATGCCGATGTATTATACATTTTCCTCGCCCTCATGGTTGCACCATATCAAATATGCTAAGGCCAGCACCTTGTGAAGCGTTGTCTGTGTTGCAAAGTGCTTTTATTGACCCTGCATTCACATGCCAGTGCTCCAGCAGAGAGCATCATGTTCTAAGGAGAAACGCTGCGTGCAATGTACGCAGAATGTCAGTTCTGGTTGCAACCTCTTTTGGCCCCCTGAAGGCGGCTCGTGCGTTCGCATAATTGCCGTTGCAAAGTAGATCACTACAGTACTCACCATCAAAGAGAAGTGTGCGCAGGCTGGCAGTGCTACAAGAAGGAAACCCCGATGCCAAATTGGAGGCCGTGGTTCAACCTGCAATATGGCCATGCTCTGTGTTGAGACAATTTCTTACAATCAGAGCCCCTTTTTCTCATGAAGCTTCTACAAGCTTGCCGTGCCAACCAGTGTCGTTTGGAGGGCTATACATGTACCTGGCAACTGAACAAAGCTCATTGACACGCATATTCACACAAGCTGTGCGCGCTTTTTTTTTTTTTTTTTTTTGCTGAAGCGTTTTAGAAGACAGTACAAGAAGCAATGCATTCAAGCATTGACCACAGGTGGCAAAATTCCTCTTAAATCTAACACTACTGTGTGTGCACTAAACGTAGAAACTTGAATTCAAGAGTTATTAACAATGACCACTACATTGATGTTGCACTGTGATAATTTTTCACCACCCTAGGTAATTAGACTTGTTCAAGAATGAGCCAAAGTATGCATGTATTTGGTCATTATTTATTAGTAAATGGACTGAAGCCTCTGCCTTTGCCATGTTTCTACCAGTTTTCTATTCAAAGAATCGTGTCCTTAGTAGTCTGTGCTTTAATTCACCATTTCTTGTGCAGTCATCAATAATACCACAGCCTGAATGTTTATGTAGCTGGCTTAAAGATATGTAAAAGTTAGCCTCCCATAGCTGAGAGCTACTGCCTTCAAAATGATGCTGGGTGGCATAGTGAGCTATACCATAAAAGTTTCATGACAAAAAAAAAAAATTTTTATCAAGGAAACCTCATGTAATTCAGAGCTTATACTATAAGTAGCAGCAAAAGTGCGGATAAAGCTTTTCACATAACAACTTTTATCAAGCCATCGCTATTTCAAAAGATCCCAGGAGTTGCACAGAATTATTCATTTATTCCTACGCTTGCTGAACGTCTCAATTCTTGTCATTCCAATAACTTGTGAGTGCCTCTACATTGTACTTCCTTTATTACTTTCATAGCCATTTCAACCAATTCTATGCACATGTTGCCTTGAGCATGAAGAGTTGCACTAGAAAGTGTTGCTACAATAATGCTATTCGTATATACAGGGTGTTTCACGTGACTTGTGCCAAGGACTTAAAAAAAAGGTGGTTAGCCGCAGCTTGATGAAACCAACCACATATGGTTTGCCATCATGTGGCGCTCCTTAGTGTATTTTTATATTCCACTTAATTAGTTAATGAACTAAGATGAATCATGCAAAACTTTTAATATTCACTTTAGGGCCAAGTGCGTCTTGTTGCGTTGTAAAGGGGGGCTCAGAAACGACCGATCCAATTTTTTGTGGCAACAAACATGCTGCGTGGCGATCTTTTTTTGCCGTTCAAAGAAAGCCTGCGAAATATTAAACAAAACCGCGTGACGGCGCTCATGCGCTATCGTATTGCAGAGCTCTCAATCACTGTGTGCGCATACCGTGGCAAAATGAGCGGCCGCGGCTCTAGGCATCGGCTTCACAGTGCGCCAGCATCTTTGGCGGTGGCACACGGAAAGGAAGCGCCGTCGTCCCTGATAAGCGATAGGCTCGACACACGGTTGAGAGCGCTGCAATACGAAAGCGCACAAGAGAAGCCATGTGGTTTTATTTCATATTTCGCTGGCTTTCTTTAAATGCCAAAAAATATCGCCATGCAGCACGTACGTTGCCACCAGAAATTGGGTTGGTCGTTTCTGAACCCCCCATACAACACAACGAAACAAACCTGGCCCTAAAGTGAATATTGAAAATTTTGCATAATTCATCTTAGTTAATTAACTAATTAAGCAGAATGTAAGAAATACTCTAAGGAGTGCCACATGACGGCACACCATATACCATTAGTTTCGTTCAGCTGCAGCTAAACCACTTTCTTAAAATCCTTGACACAAGTTACGTGAAACACGCTGCATGTGAAAGTATCATATAAAGTAATCTTTTACAGAGCATGGGCCCTGAGCTCTGTTCGGCGTGCAATTCCAGCTTTGCGCAATACCGCTGCCTATAGCACATGACAAGACACCTGAAAGACTTGCCTGTCACCGGTCTTTGCCTTCATGGGCAGGCAGTAATTCAACTCAAAACGAGCAATGTGTCCGATGGAGAGCACGATGCCGGCACCAATTGACCACCGCAGGTTTCGTGTGACCATCTCGAGGTTCTGCTGCATATCGTTAGCTGCAACAAGCATGAAATCAATGAGTAAACTGAGCTCTTCACTACTCACTAGTTAGCTCTGCCTAATTCTTTGTTTCTATGATTTCTTTTTGATTCAAATGAATCTAGTTAGTGAGGACACAAAGAAATCTGCTTCAGGTGAATATCCCACAGCTCCACTTGTGTATAATGTAAAGATGAATGTTGATATCATTGATACAGATATAGCAAATTATGGGATATAATGGAGTACAGTCGACTTCCATGAATTCAACCGCAATGGAACCGAGGAAATCGATCGAATTATCCAGTGGGTCAAATTAAACAAGAGGCAGAATTAACTTCAAAACACACCACTGATGCATTTGGCAGTATTTGCACAATTCTAACACATCCTCAATCAAATGTGCACCCACTTTTTATGTGCCCTAAAGAAAAGTAACCCAGAGGTAACATTAAAGCTCCTAAAGAAAGTAGAAA
The DNA here is from genome assembly GCF_023375885.2 of Dermacentor andersoni. Taxonomy (NCBI): domain Eukaryota; kingdom Metazoa; phylum Arthropoda; class Arachnida; order Ixodida; family Ixodidae; genus Dermacentor; species Dermacentor andersoni. Next base: position 115,505,236 of record NC_092817.1, read on the forward strand.
TCTAACATGCACTTGATTTTTTAGCAAGAAAAATGGACAAGGGTCTAATATGCGTTGTACAGTGGCGGCTGGTTTTCTAAAGTCAGCTTCGCCACGTAGTTATTTTTTAGCAAAGAAAATGGGCAAGGGTATAATATGCGTTGCACAGTGGCGGCTGGTTTTCTAAAGTGAGCTTCACCACATACAGCGGTATTATGAGGCAAAGCATATAGATGCGGTTTCTGGCTCAATTTTATTGAAAAAATAAAAAAATGAAAACAAAAGGCGCGCGTTAGAATTGGGTAAACACCATAATCGGGCATTGTGAGCTACCGCTATTGCTTGAAATTTTCTTAGGGCAGGCCGAAAATAGGCATTTTCGACGAGAGGCGACGTGTTCACCTACCACATTCACTGTCCCCTAAGTTCCGCCGAGACGCGATGCTGCCAGTAAAGGGCATTAAAGGGCAGCCAGTAAAGTCACTACTGGGGTCACCACAGGGGTCAGGCACGTGCATGCTGACTGGTCAAGTTCGAATTATTCAGCAGAGACTAATTTCAGGGACCGAAATAGCGAAAGTTTGGTCCCATAAAAATGCATGGGCACCAGCTGGGACCGTCCTTCGGCTGGGATTGAATTAACCAAAAAATCAAATTAACCGGTTTAGAATTAGCGGAAGCCTACTGCATAGCCATAAAATTTGGTTGACCATGCTTTGTTTTATTGAGTATTCTACTGGTTAAAGTGAAGCAAATATTTGCTTGCACACGGCTCAAGGTATGTATCCTGGTAGCAAAAATGTCAAATATGCTCAGTAAGAGCAACATTAAATGGCTCATGCTGGATGTATGTGTGCATTCTGGCCAATGTCTTTGCTTGGCTGGCCTACAGCCCCAAAGTCAATGCACTTACTCATGTGATAACACCAGCAGCATGATTGAATACTGACGATGGTGCCAATGCGCTGGTAAACTAAAGTTGTTCATGCGCTGTATCAACATGGCAAGCAGCCCACAGGCCATCAAGATCAACCGGAGACCCTTTGTTGTCCATCAGAGACATCATGCATGTGTTTATTTTGCATAGACTCAATCACGGTGTTCATTCGTATTTTTTTGCCGATCTATCAATGTGCACACTTATAAGGAATATTGAATATAATGAGGATAATTTCATGTCAGATGTGACTGCATTATAGAGTAAAATCTCACTATAACGAAGTTGCAGTTGACACAAAAATACCTTTGCTACATCCAATATTTGTTATAAACATATACAGTAGAAACTCATTGATATGATCCTGTATTGTATGACTTTCTGATGGCAGTTTGCGATCAAGAACAGAAAAATATTACTCAATACTGTCGCGCTTTTTTTATTGGTTAATACATTCCTGGAAAAACAATTCTTCGGCACCAGCCTTCAGCACATTGCCAAACTGCAGTTGTGCGATACGTTTTCCAGCCGTGAAAATGTGCTGGGCATACATGATCACGATCGAGAGAAGTAGGTGCCCGCCACGAAAGCCTTTCTGCAGCACTCGCCCAACCATTTGATGTGTACATGTCAGCATGCATTCAGTTTTCTCCTCCTCTCTTCCAGTACAAGCAAATCTCCTCATGGGTCGCCTTGCATCGCATTCACAGCTGTCACCGCGGACCCTACTGCAATAAGCATCTTCATCTATCTGTTAGACAGCGTGTGCGGCATAGTGCCATTGGAAGCATACTACACGCTAGTAATAGGAGATAACCCAAACGTGCAGCCATTCCCTGCTGCAGGCGGCACAAAGCGAGCATCATGTTTCGCTCTGGTGCCATTGTATTGCGCTGTAGCTCACCAACTCGAGTTTGTTTCAGTTTCCCTTCTCTGTCTTAAAGCACTGCGTCATAGGAAAACAACAAGCATGTCTCGGGTTGCGCAGGCCCAATAGCCCAAAGCATCGGCGTCTCATGCCGCAATGATTCTTGCCAAGTGGGCATGCCAAAATTTCCCGCCAAAATGTCCCAGCCCAAAAAAAAGTTGTTGAGAGAGGCCAAATTCAAGGAGCGCGAATGTAAGTTTGCCAAAGCCGCAAGAAAGAAAATGCGCGACTGCGGCTGCTCAGGCTCCATCAGCTCGGCGCATGTCGGCATCTCGAGCAGCAGCAATGGGTGACGTTATCATGAAGAGCGTCGGCAGTGAATGCCTCGTCTGCCTCTCGCTTCAGCGAGACTCCAAAACTCAACATAATGCAACCTCCAACACCAAATGAGCAGAAGCCAGCAGGCAATGCCATGTTTTCTCAGCTCGCCCAACCTTTGCACATGCGGCAGACCAGCTCTAAAATGAGGCGCACTGGCTGTGTATGCACCTAGCCATACTGACAGCTATGCACAACCATGGCCACACTAAAAAAGGAGACGTGTGCCAACCTGCCCCCCCCCCCCCCCCCCCCCCATGCCTCACCGCCTTCCCCTAGCCTTGCGCATGTGTTTGATCGCATTACCATGAGCTCGCTCCCCTCTCCCCCATTCTCTTTGCCCGTGCTGGAATACGGTGCTTATCAAGCTGCCAACCTTCTTGGCTCACCATCGCACGCTTTCGCTTGCATGTAAATCATACAGCATGCGGGGTGCAATAGGACCCTATCGAACTTGGACATTTAACGGAACATGATGCTGCTCCCCTTCAGCAAGGTCATGAGCGCACGATTTGAGAGGTGCGTTGAAATCGTGTATGAATGCACTTCATTATATTGAGGTTCAATATACATGGTGTTCTTTGGATAAGAAGATATAAAACGTTAAATACCTTGTTACATCAAGAAATTCATTACATTGAAGTTCACTATATACTATCTGCATTCTTTATAACAAGGTTCAACTTTACGTTGATTGCCATTGCAAACACACACACAAAAAAAATCTGACAGCATGACACAATCCAGTGATATTAAACAACTACAGTGCCCCAACGAAACCAAGCACTTTACGCTACGTTTCCCACAGCTGAGTTGCTTTACACTCGACGCCATCAAACACTTTTGCAGCTTCACAGAGCCACTGTACTTACTGAGCTTGAAGTCATCCACATTTCCAGCCGTTGCAAAGGCATGGGTCCGGAAGTAGTCTCCCAGTCCACCTTCGCCCGGCCGGAAAGGCAGTGGTGTGTATAGATGAAGGCCAGCGGCCCAATAGGTCTCACCTCCTAGTGAATGGCCTGAGGCACAAAAAAGAAGAGAAAACAGCCAGTGGCTGTCAACATTATGAAATGCAGAAGAATGACCTTTCATCAAAACTTAAGGAAGCATCACCCACCCCCTCGGCTGCAAAAATAGGCTGTTTCTCAATAGCAAGATGGACCTATACAAAAAAGAATAGTCCCTGCAGGAACAATGGCCTATACGGCTAACTAGAGCTCACTTGGCTAGATTTCTAATTAGATTACTTGTTATTCCCTTTGCACATACACAAAAACACACAAACTATATATATATGGACAGCCCATATATGCATCGGAGGACCCCTCAAGAACAGGGAGACATTTGGCACTGTCCCTCAAGGTCCCCCTTGCACAGCATGGCATATCACCCACATCCTTCATCAAGCTCTAACTGACGTTTCCTGAACAGTAAAAGTACCAAAATACTCTCTACACCCAATCTCACCAACTCCGTACAGTGTTGCAGAAAATATGAGCAGCATCAGCCAACCAGAAAAGGGAACCAGAAGAAAGGTGCCTTCATTGTCTACCTTTTAACACCCTTTGTGCCGCAAATCATCCCTCACCGTTCACTATCATCACCCATGTGCACTTCTCACCCAAAAAAGGATCACAGGTGCATGACGGGTGAGCCCTCCTTCCTTTTCTGGAACATCTTCATCTTTTGTGCCATGCTTCCTGCACCAAGTCCCATCATGTGACAACATAAACTTGCCTTACTCTCGATTCTTCACTGAAATAAGCCGATCTTCAGCACAGTCGTTATCACAGATTCCAATTAAGTTTATTCCAACGCATTTCAATGTGTACAGCTCTCACGACGCGCAGTGATGTTTAAAGCCCAGAACTATGCACAGATGCTGTTGTGTACTGAACATGGCTTCCGAGTTCAGTGGATAAAATGAGCATGGTCGGTGGACCCTGATATAGGGAGCGCCGTCTCCTGGGTACAGAAGCATATATATACTTGTGTTAGCCAGTTTCCCTCGTTCCGTGCTTGGTTGTTGTGATGGCAATAAAGTCATATTGACGATAACGCCTTGTGCTGATACTGTCTCATAACTCGACCCGTGCTACATAATACTGCCGACGAAGATGGGATTCGCTGAGTCACTCGAATGAAACCGCCACCATGAAAGGCTAGCTCCGGTGCGTACTCGTTCACAATGACGACCGCCACAAGAGAGGAGCTTGAGCTTTTCGACATCGCCCACCCTGAAGAGTGGGAGGACTATGCACAACGTTGCGAGTTCTTCCTGAAGGCACAGGACATCATGGATGCTGGCAAGAAGAGGTCGACATTCCTGAGCTGCTGCAGTCCCACTACGTTTCAGCTGGCCAAAGCACTTGTGGCACTGGCCCAGCTGAAAAATACCTAATTCAACACAATCCTCACCGCGTTGCGAGATCACCTAGCACCGAAACCACCGGAGCTTGACAGGCGATATGAATTCCACTGCCACGACCAGGCACTGAGTGACCTGAATGCCCTTCGAATCACGGCACAGAACTGCAATTTCAACACCCTTGACATCATGCTATGTGATCGTTTCGTGTTCCGACTGCATAACAACATGGTGAAGCAGCGACTACTGGCCAAAGAGGAGGTGTCCCTCACCAGTGTTGTCGAGGAAGCAGTCGCCGCTGAGGCCATTGCGCGGGAAGCAAGCAAACCCATGCTCCAAATCACAAACACACTGCGATTCGAACCAGTGCACCAAGGGACGACGACGGTCTATGACGGCAAGCATGACGCTGCCGAACACGTTTTTTGGTTACATACGAGTCCCGGTCAGCAACAGGACACCGAGAGACTCGTGAGCGGCTCCTGCGCCAGCTGTGGGGGCCCACACGAAGATTGCCTGTGTCGGTTCTGTGAGGCTTAGTACCGGGGATGTGGAAAAACTGGGCGCATCGCTAAGGTCTGCTGGTCCTGGAGGCAGCCTGGCCCACGCCAAAATTCCAAAGCCAAAGGCTGGACACACCTTTTCAAGACCACTCCTCGTGCAAACATCTACTGCGATGACTTGGCAGTGATTGCTATCAATGATGTGCGCCTCAACCTGCCGAGAAGAAGCTACATGTGGGAGTCAGAATCAAAGGCATACAGTGTCAGATGGAGGTGGACCCAGGATCAATCTTTTTGATCATCTCCAATGCCACCGCCAGACATATTTTGCCAAGGGCAGTCCTTCTTGATTGTGGTGGACTCTTATTCCAAATGGCTTGAGGTCATACCAATGCCATGAATGACATCGGGCACTGTAATTAGTACCTACGAACATTGTTCGCAACACATGGCCTGCCAGACACTCTTGTCTCTGACAATCCGCCGCAATTTACATCCGCAGAGCCTCAGGGGTTCCTGGACGCCAAACTTATTCACCAGGTGACGTCTGCAGCATTCCTTCTATCCACGAAAGGGCAGGCTGAAAGGATGGTACGGACCCCCAAAGGGGCATTATCTCGCATAATCCAAGGGAGCTGTGCACGGCGACTAGCGGACTTTACTCTACAGTAGCATGTAACTCCGCACAGTGCCAGAGGATGCTCCCCATCAGAGCTACTGATCGGCCACCGACTGTCTAAAATGCTGGACCAGCTGCACCCAGACCGGGCCCCTGACAAGTCCTCCTGGCTGACAGAAGCTATGCCTACCCCATGCACATTCCAGCCCGAGGACCATCTTTGCATGGAACTACAACCGCGGCCCATCATGGGTCCCTGCCATGATCTCAAGAGCAACTGGTCCGATATCTTATAAGGTTGCTCTCCCACTGGAAGTGGTAAGGGAATACATCTACTTAGGACAGGTAGTGACTGCAGATCCGGATCATGAGACTGAAATAATCAGAAGAATAAGAATGGGCTGGGGTGCGTTTGGCAGGCATTCTCAGATCATGAACAGCAGGTTGCCATTATCCCTCAAGAGAAAAGTTTATAACAGCTGTGTCTTACCAGTACTCACGTACGGGGCAGAAACCTGGAGGCTTACAAAAAGGGTTCTACTTAAATTGAGGATGACGCAACGAGCTATGGAAAGAAGAATGATAGGTGTAACGTTAAGGGATAAGAAAAGAGCAGATTGGGTGAGGGAACAAACGCGAGTTAATGATATCTTAGTTGAAATCAAGAAAAAGAAATGGGCATGGGCAGGACACGTAATGAGGAGGGAAGATAACCGATGGTCATTAAGAGTTACGGAATGGATTCCAATGGAAGGGAAGCGTAGCAGAGGGCGGCAGAAAGTTAGGTGGGCGGACGAGATTAAGAAGTTTGCAGGGACAACATGGCCACAATTAGTACATGACCGGGGTAGTTGGAGAAGTATGGGAGAGGCCTTTGCCATGCAGTGGGCATAACCAGGCTGATGATGATGATGATGATGCTCTCCCACATGACCGCATGCGTCGCCGGCACGTGTACCTGCTACATCGTCGAAGCGGCAGTCCCATCAGGTTAGCAGAACCTGTACCTGCAGAGGTTCAGCCCGCACCAAGCCCTATGCTTGGCGGAGCAACCAGCAGCAAGACATCAGAGCACAGTGAGCCAGAGGAGCAACCAACAGTCATGCTACCCTTGGACGAAATAGCAACACCTCAGCCAGCACCAACAGAGCAAAGGGTAGAACTGCCAGGCCCACGCCGTTTGCAGCATTTCCAGAAAACATCCCAAGACCTTAGGGACTTTGTGCTGGCGTTGGCTGACTGTTGAGTCCGAACTAAGGAGGAAAGGGTGTTGTGTACTGAACTTGGCCGCTGAGCTCAACGGATAAATTGAGTGTGGTCAGTGCACCCTGATTATGGGGAGCGCCATCTCCTCGGTACAGAAGCATATATATACTTGTGCTAGCCGGTTTCACTCATTCCGTGTTTGGTTGTTGTGATGGCAATGAATTCATATTGCCGATACTGCCTCGTGCTGATGCTGCCTTGTGATACAACTCACGCAACATAACAGACGGAGCAGCGAGTCGAAAGGAAGGTGCACCCACCTTCCGCGTGCGGCCCGATGCCCCTCTGCTGGAAACCCCGCAGGCCGAGTGGACCACCAAGGAAGAACCGGTCACAGATGCTGAACGTCTTGTTGTGCCCAAAGCCCACCATATGGCCAGCCATGCAACAACCCTGCAGCACCTGCACACCATTGTGATAAGCAAGACAAATCTCATTATAATGTCGACAGAGGCAGTTTGCATGGCACTGGCTTACACTGATGAAGCTAGGTTATAAATGCCTGCACACAAATACGAGAGAAAATAAAAGAGGGGCACCTGTCTCCGCACGTCATTTGGTACAGAACCATAGTTTTGCAGAGTACTGTGTTGAATAAGTTGGTGCATAGCGATCTGACGTACTGTGGCGCAAAGTAAGAAAACCCAAGGAAAAAGATCAGAAAGACAGAAAGAAAGAAAGAGACAGAAAGAAAGAAGACAGGAAGAGCGCTTTTTCTGTCTACTGTTTTTCTAGTGCTTTTTTTTTACTTTATACCACAGTAGGTGGACTGGTAAAGAACCACATGCGCTGCATGGAAGTCATGGGTTCAGCAAGTGCTGGCAAGTTGTCTTTGCTTCACCTTTCATTTTCATTTAATAGGAAATTTATTGCTAATTTAACTGTCATAGAAAATTAAATGTACACCTCAACAAAAAATAATAAACGTTTAATAGGGAACATGCAAAAATTCTATAAGCAGGTTTTCCCCACATACCTAGTTTGGTCTAACCTTGATGGCAAACATCAAGTCACAATCTTAATTAAGGTATTAACATGCGGGCTGCTGACACCATTCCTGCTGCCTTCCCTCCCTCGCACCATACAAGATTTCAAAATGCATGTCTCTGGTTTAGCAGTGCTACTAGCTTGAACACGGCCGTCCTGGTTGTGGCAAGTTGGCTGTGTTAAAAAGCCTGCTTACGAAATTTCACATATCCCCTATTCCTCTAGGTTTTCCTTGGCTTCATTTTTTCTATCTGGCTGGGGTGCACATTACAGAGTGATTGCATAATGATTACAGAGCCCTAAGGGCTCATTCACACCAGTGACTCACAGAGGTTGCATGACCAAGTTGGTTGCAATTGGTCGTAAATGGTCACTTTGATCAAAAAGCAACTGTTATTGGTCAGTCGCTTGCTGCTAAATTTTTCAGTTGCGCAACTGTAGTCACAAAGTTGACGAACCGATCAGCAACACAGGATCAGGATGTCTGTTAGGCCATTGCCTCCTTTACTAGATGCCAGCCGCTGACACCATGCTTGTTGATCCACTTAATAAGCAAATGTTTCCAAGTTTATACTGCTGATAAAACTACTATCCTTACTTCGTATAGCTGTCTACTAATTTGCTATCGCACTCGATGCTGTGCCTTTCGAGCGAAACTGCAACATTTTTGTCCCAGATTCCCATTGTACAAGGAAAATCTGTCGCCCATCAACAGTAGAATGAAGCTACAAAAGAAGCCTGTACAGGTATCTTCGAGAGAAAGCCTTGCAGTTCAAATAAAATTTGTACAGGTACGGGGATTAAACCTGGGAACCAAGGCCTTTCTGGGATGGTCACTCTACCACGTTAGCTAACCGGGAAGCTGGCATTCTTCTTAAAATCTTCTTCCTCCTTGCAATTTCTGCAAAACTGGTTTGCTAAATTCAATTCCCACTGCGTACATGTTCTAAGCAGCACTTTAACTGTGCGGAGTGTGGATATACTGTATTTGCACTATTCTACCATGCCTCTGTTTGTAACGTGCAGTTATATTACCGCCAACATATCCACAAAAATAAATTGGTGGCGATTCTACCGCGCACATCAAGTGACAAAACCTGAGTCGACGCGTATTGTGTTGAGACAATTTTATGGAACATACAAAGGCACACAGACACACACACAGCTGAGTTTTAGCAGCTAGTTGCTATCAGAGTCTGACGACACATCCCTTTCATTGTCTACCGAGCACAGAAGTCACCTTCAGTTCAATCTAATGCATTAGAAATGCCATACGTACAGCAAACTGGAAAAATGGTGAGCGCAAATTAAGGCAGAAAAAGAAAAGGTCCATTCAGTGCCGCACCTTGCATTCAGCCTTTTTCTGGTTAAGAATCAGTTTTTTTTTTTATACTGAGTAGAATTAGTTACAATTGTAACATGCATGTAAATTTGAACTTAGTTTTTGTCCCAAAAAGGTGCGCGTTAGAATCGTGCACAAATATGGTAATTCATTATATGGCTAAGTTCAAGTGTATTACACAATAAGTGTGGAAGCTTCAAAATGTTTTTATGTGGTAAGCAATTTTCATGCTGCTTGATTCAAGTTATGCAGCAGCTGAAATATTGTGTAAATCTGAAATTATGGGGACAAGGTGTGGCGAGAGTGCACCGTCATTACAGTTATCACTTCGCTTGCTTATAACGTTATAAAATGCTTCACGTTATGTGCTTGAACCGATGAACAGCTAAATATTTTAAACATCTGTGGCCAATAAGGCATGCGATGATAACGCAAGGCACGTTTGTCAAAGATGATCACTGGTCTCATTAATGTGATTGGAATTCTTTGGGAACTTCATCCAGTTTGCGACATATTTGTCTGTCTGTTTGTATCTAACCTTTTGCAAACCAACTTGGGTCACTGGGTAGTTCTCGGTCTAATGGGTAGAGCACTGAACTGCTCTGAGGGAACCTTGTTCAGAGCCAACCATTGGACAAACTTGGATCGTCATTGGGTATGTGACATTAAATATGTGCCTCTCTTCAATGAACCTCTTTCATGCCAACTTGTATCCCTGGGCATGTGCAGCTATTCAATGACAAAAAAAGATCCTTTAAAATTTATCCAATGCTGTGTGGAATTGAACCCGCATCATATATATGTATTCACACAATCTTGTCTGAATACAAATTCTGACACATGTGGACTCCAAAGCAGCGCAATCACTAAATGGCATAGCAAGTCCCAAGGGAAGCGCAAGAGAGGAACTTGGCTGCATAAACGCCTCATACATGATGTCTTATGGCAATGGCAATATGGTGTGTCGCTTCATTGCTTCAATGTTAAGTGCATTAACCTTGAAAGTCATCTTATGACAGTTTCTGCAGCAACCTTTATTTTCTTAAGTGCAAGGTGAAACGCTCCTGCTCATTGTCAAAAAAGGCAGACAGGCTATCACGAGTGCGCTAAAAGCACAGAACAAAGAATCTTTACAAGATATGCATGCTGTAAATGTCTGTGTGTATATATATAGGTGTTACGAACTCATAGTCAGAAGCAGCAAGCACTCACAATGTCCCTCGCTATTGGCACATTAAGCTGATATTCCGCTTCATGCTTGACAAAGCCAACGTCGCCACCAAGACCAGCAAATTCCTGTAAAACAAAGAAAACCGCATAAATGTAAACTTATACTGACAGCAAGTGTTGTGTAGTGCATGGTACAGTGTCGCCATCTCTGCGCGAGAACATGGACTGCAAGGACAGTGGTCGCTGCGGTGCCTGCCAGAGGGCGCGCCACGACCACTGCATTCCCCCCCTGGACACCTCTGGCAATGGCACAAGAGTGCCAGCCGTTGCCGTGCAGCTTACGTTTTCATCATGTGACCATTAAGTGTACATTAAATATGCATTGTGTTATATCGGCCATGCTCGAGACACCACAAGTGGTGACAAGAATGGGATCAAGCCTGCAAGAGACGAAGCTGGAACTGCATAACATGTGCTGCCGGTGAGACACTGGTGCTGCTGAAAGTGCATGCATAATATCAGTCCTGACCCGTTGTGTTTGGTGGAGACTTCAACTTCATCAGCGCAAGATGGCAGCTCTTGGCCACATCGAGGAATTCGACTATCTTTCCAGAGTAATGAACTGCCTATTGGACGCGGCTCAATTTCTTTTTCAAGATGAATGGAATTATGAAAGCTGAAAGAAAGTGCAACGTTTTCTTCAGCATTTGCGGTGCTGCCATGTTTGACTTAGCACAATCGCCGAATACCAAAACATTAGTGCATATATTGGTCGCCTTGAATGAACACTTCATGTCTCAGCAGTCAGAGGTAGTGTTCCGAAACACAAAAAGAAGCCAGGGTCTGAGAGAGTCGGTCAGTATCTTCAAGGAGAACTTCGGCGGTTAGCACAGTACTGCAACTTCTCGAACCTGGAGGAGATGCTCCGTGATCGACCGGTGCCTGGCCTGCGGAATGAAAAGGTGCAGAACAGTCTTTTTGCCATGAAGAAACTTACCTTCAAGACCGCCTTAGAAGAGGTATTGGCAGCAGAGGTGGCAGACTTGAGTATTCGTGAGGTGAGGGTGTCAGAGTCAACGAGCAATGCGACACAAAACACAAAAGACATCAATGCCGTTTGTCGTGAGGAGCCATGAGGAGCAGGAAACAAAGAAGACCCAACCACCAGAACGAAAAACGAACTCATGCTATGGGTGCAGTGGTTCACACAATCGAGAGGACTGTTGTTTTCAAGACGCACAATGTCGTTTTTGCAAACAGGTTGGCCATATGAGCAGGTGTGCCAAATGAAGCCAAATGCAGGTGCAGCTTCGACGCCTACTACGAATGCTGTGAGTATGAGCACATCATATGAAGAGTATTACACAAACTACCTGTCACCTCTGCACACTTTGGCCACATAGAAGAGGTGCACGACCGTGTTGATCAAAAGCAAACCATGCATAATGGAAGTCGACTCCGGGTCAGAGTTTTCAGTAATTGCGGAGCATACTTATAACCAACTTCTTGAATGGAACTCTGAGCCTTTGGTTTCATTTGGTTCGAGACTCACTGGCATATGAGGCAATGTCGTAAAGATACGAGGTGTATGCCATGTTCATGTTGAATATGGCGACTTCAAGGGATTCCTCAAGCTAATGGTGCCACAAGATCACCAAACAAGCCTGCTGCGAATGGACTGATCCAAGCCCTTGGGAACTGAACTTTAGGCATGCACAGTATGGATGGGTTGATAGTGGAATGCATCCTGGAGAAGTTTCATTGTGTATTCAGTTCGGGATTGCAAAATTTCGATGTTTCACTTGTCACACCTCACTTGGACACTGCTGTCACACCAATATGGATGAGACCTCGACGAGTCCCCTTTGCACTCAAGCCAAAGATCGATGCAAAGCTTGACCGCCTCATTGAGCAAGGAATCTTGGAGTCAGCAACTGAACCAAAGTGGGAAACAACCATAGTAACACCCATTAAGCAAATGGAGACATACGAACATGTGGTGATTACAAATGTACAATCAACAAAGCACTACCCCATACCCCATTCCTGTCCTGCAACATCTACTGGCTTCACTGTCTGAGGGATGCACATTGTGTTTGCAAAACAGGACCTTGCACAGGCATACCAACAGCTAGAAGTTGATGAGGCTGCAGCTGACACACAGACCATGACAACTCCCCGGAAACCTTTCCAAGTTAAGAGGTTGCAGTTTGGTGTGAGCGTTGCACCTGGAATATTCCAGAACTTCACGGATGACCTCCCGAAGGGACTTCCAGGAGAGGGGTTCCATATTTTGACATTTTTGTAGCAGCCAGAATGGAAAAAGAGCTGGCTGGGTGCCTTCATGATGTGCTGACATACATTGCTAATGCTGGTCTCCGTGCGAAAAGTGAGAAATGCTGTTTTGGTGTATTTCCAGTGGAATTTCTGGGATTCATGATCGACAAAGATGGTGTGCACCCATTAATGGAAAAGGTGAAGGTGATCCACAATGCATCAGTCCTAGCCAACAAGCAAGACTTGCAAGCCTTCCTGGGCCTTCTAAACTTCTACCACATTTTCCTGAAGAAGAAGGCAACAGTGGCCAAACCACTTCGTCTCATTGACAAGGATGCCCCATGGGAGTGAACAGCTCATCATGACCAAGCTTTCGGGGACACAAAGCTGTTATCGTCGGAGAATGTGTTGCATCATTTCAACGAGAGCAACCCTCTTGTGATAACACGCGACACTTCACCTTATGGCATTGGGAGTGTACTCGGCCACCGACTGGAGGTTAGTCATGAAGCCCCTGTTGCCTTCTATTCAAGAACAATGACATAGAGGTATTATGCACAGATTGACAAGGAAGCCTTGGCTGTGGTGTCAAGCGTTAAGAAGTTTCATGATTACATCTATAGGCAAAGGTTTGAGATTGTGACAGACCATAACCCACTCCTGGACCTGTTCACACCATGAAAGCAGACACCTCAGATATTATGCCCAAGAATGCTGTGTTGAACTATTCTCCCAAATATGTACGGCTACGTTCTCACTCATCGGCCCAGAAAAGAAATACAAAGCGCTGATGCACTGAGCCACCTGTCCCTCACTGTTTCAGTTTCCAGTAACACCACCCTTAGAGGTGTCATTCCTGGAGGACACACCCAACCCCTCACTTCATGCTCAGGACATCGCGAGAGTGACAACACAAGACTCCATTCTGTCACGTGTGCTGAACTGGGCTTTGAGAGGATGGCTGTCAACCAATGTGGAGCCTGAATTTCAGCCATTCAGGATCAGGCAGCACGAGCTGTCAGAGCACAAAGGGTGTGTCATCTGGGTGCAATTGAGTTGTGATACCCGAAAAGAGGAGGAAGGTGATCCTTGAGGTTCTCCACAGAGCTCATCCAGGAATTGTACGTATGAAGGCTCTTGCTCGTAGTTACATGTGGTGGCCTGAAATGGATATGAACATTGAAGACTACGTCAGTAGCTGCTTGGCCTGCCACGAGTTCAGACCTGCTCCTCCTAGAGCATCTGTCCACACGGACAGATGCTCTATACAATAAGGAAGGTCTGTCCCTTCCAGGGACAGACCTTCCTTATCGTCGTGGGCTCCTTGTCAAAGTGGCTGGAGGCGGCACCTGTGTCTTGCATGACTATGCGAAGCATCATTAGTGTTCTCGGGCAGCTTATCACAACACATAATATGCCAGATTCTGTTGTCTCAGACAAAGGAGCCCAGTTTACATCTGAGGAGTTAAGTGTATTCCTGAGGGCTGGACTGATTTGTCACATCACATCTGCTCCCTTTCATGTCTCATCCAACGGACACGCAGAACGCATGGCCGCACGACAAAGGAGTCGTTGCGATGCATTGTTGAAAGTGGCTGAGGGCATCGCCTCGCCAGTCTTTTGGTGCAACAACACACCACACTGGGCACTGCTATGGGTCCGAGCCTAGCAGAATTGCTTGTGAACAGGAGGTTGACGACACTGCCGGATTGCATCCATCCAGACCTGAGAACTCATGGAAGAGGTTAAATGGGAACACTGAGGAAACACAGCCCAAGGCAAGGTCATTTATGCCACATGACCAGGTACTTGTAAGGAACTGCAGTACCAGCCCTGCATGGGTCCCAGCCACAGTAACTGAGGCAACAGGACCTGTCTCTTACAGGGCCTGCACTCAAGACGCACGCAGTTCTGCGACATCATGTGGATCAGATGCAACGGTGTAACGTGCAGGGCAACACAACTGTCGTGGGGATGAAGCAACGCATGTAGCAATGGGACACTGTCTGGGTGGGAGGTGCAAGCGCGAATCGCGAGCTGTTGACGCCGGCTGAGACTGTCTTTGCTGTGCCTGCCGTGCGGTCCTTCCGCCTGCCAACATTAATAAACCCCCTTTCAACATGGCAGAGGTGCAAAGTATTCAAACCTGGAACTCCGAAGTCGGACGCTACCAACTGCACCAACAATGCCTGACGAAACCACCCACCAGGCCGTTGCCCAATCCCTGCAGGTTTTCATAACCAGCACACTGCGGCAGCATGACCCTCCCTTCTTTAGTGAAACATATGACCACAATGTGGAAGATTGTCTGGCGACATGTGAAAAAGTAAGCGGCCACAATAAGTGGGACGACCCGTTGAAACTACAGAATGTCTTGTTTTATCTCAAAGACATCGCAAGTCTGTGGTACTACAACTACAAGTTCTGCTTCACTACATGGAGTAAGTTCAAGAAATGCTTCACAGACGTGTTCGAGTGCCCCACCGTGCGCAAACTCCGCACCGAACAGCGCCTCTGCAGGTGTGCACAGCAGCAAGACGAAAATTTTACTAGCTACATAGAAGACGTGATTGACTTGGGTAAGTGCCTGAATCCATGACGGAGCAAGAGAAGATTAAACACATCTTGAAAGGCATTGACGACGATGCCTTTCAAATGTTGCTGGCCAAGGACACAAGAACGATGATGGCAGTGAAAGGGGGCAGCCGGTACCAACTGATGAACAAGTGCAATGTGGCACCTCTCAACGACCCCCACATCAAGTACAATCACAAGGCACAAGTGCTGTGACATGCAATAGGCCATGCAGGTCTGCTGCTCCCCCTCAGTGCTGGAAGAACTTTGTTTAGGATGAACTTAGGGGGGAGGAGTGTTGTGTAGTGCATGGTACAATGTCACCACCTCTGCATGAGAACATGGTCTGCATGGAGAGTGGCGGCTGTGGTGCTTGCCAGAGGGTGTGTCACGACTTCCAATTCCTCTTCACGATTTCCTTGTCCGGTACCAGCAAATCTCGTGAGTCGCCAACTCTACTGTGATAAGCATCTTCACCTATCTGTTTCATGTGTTTCACAGTGCGTGTGGCATAGTGCTGTTGGAAATGTACTGCACGCTTTTAATAGGTGATAATCCAAACGCACCGCTGTTTCCTGCTGCAGGTGGTGCAAAGGGAGTGTCATGTTTTGCTCAGGTGGCATCGTATTTCGGTGTCGCCTACTAGTTTGATTTCGTTTCAGTTTCCTGTCACCATCTTAGAACACTACACAATAAGAAAACAACAAAGTGTGTCTCAAGCCACTTGGGCACCACCAGGTCGACACATGTCGGAGGCTCCCACCACGATTCTCACCAAGTAGACACGCCAGAACTTCCCACTAAAACGACCCGTCTGAAGAAGCCGCTGACCCAGGCTGAATTTGAGGACTGAAAACGTAAGCTTGCTGAAGCAAAAAAAAAAAAAAATGACAACATGCATCTCAGGCCGCTTAGGCCTCACAAGCTCGATGCCTATCAGCGTTTCGTGTAGCAACGTCTTACAGATGTGAACTACAGTTGAGTTGGCCAAATTTTTTAGTGTCTTTGGGTTGTACGTTTTCCCAGTTAGCATGTTTTCCCTCGCATTTTTTTTCCCAATGTATGAACAAGGATCTGCTGTAAATAAACCATGCAGCCAACTTCTAAACTTGCTCAAATTTATTTTTGCATGGAGAACAGCGCAAAAATACACACGGCTAAGGGAGGAATACAGTCCCGTGTTTTTCCTATGTCCGTGTTTATTTTTGTGCTGTTCACCCATGAATCTGTACCAACTAGCTCGCATTCATACTCTTTTAAGTCAGATTTATTAATTATATGCTTTCGGTATGTTTATATTGAGAATTTTCACATAGAGTGCACAAGTACTGACGGGTTGTGGAGAATGACATGAGCAAATGCGATCACTTAGGCTTACCTGGTGCAACCTGAAGTAACCTCCTTCTGTTGGCAGAATAGAATTGTCTCTTCTGTCCACAGTAACTATGTGCTGAGAGACAAGGAAAAGAACAAAGGTTACTCATCGGGTGAGTTGACACTAAAAGATTTGCCACATACCTTTAGTGACGACTTTAATGAGTGTCCCATCTCTTCTCGAACTACAAAGGGAACTGTCGGCCCTAGGCAAGATAGCTCGCGCCACAGAGCCTCCCATCGTAGGCTATGGTGTACTCCTGGTGTTGACTCAAACTGAAAGGGTTAAGGATGAATGACTCGTTGAGGTAGTTAGTAGAGTGTAGGCACATACAGAATGAAGCAGTCATGCATCAGTCCACCCACATAACTTCTTTTGTCCCATTGGCAGTGTTGTCGTAACCAAAGTTGATTGAATGTCTTGAGGTAACCAAAGTATCAAATGTTAACTTAGAAGAACTGAAGTCAAGATGCTTGACTTCATTGCTTGAGGTGAATTGACTCTAGAAAGCTCAAAAATCTCTAGGTGACCGTGGTATTAGCAAGAAACACATTGAAAAATGGCAGCAGAGCTTTGAGCCAGCACCAAACAGCTGCCATCGAGGCAGGTATTTCTCAAGCACTATTTGCATACCTTCAGATGATGGTGATTTCCTACAAGCCTGATACATCACGACTGCTTTGCCTGACTTTTTTGTCGATTCTGTTTCTTACACTTAAAAGAAGTGGACATACTAGATTTTAAAAATAAAAATAAATTATTTCAGATAACTAGCAGGGTAATGATAAAGGCTTAACCATAGCAATGATCATAAAGAACAGCCTCAACTTTCTGCCACACCATGCATAGATAGAAATTAATAAACATCACTACACTTGTGGGAAAGGTAGCAGAGGCAAGGTGCAACTACAAGGAGGCTAAAATAGCACATTCGAACATGAATGAACAGCAAACAGTGCATACCAAGAGCTCTGTTAATAGGCCACGGTCAAGTTGCCTGAAGCCACTCCACGTGAAATCTGCCGCTTGCTGGAACACTGCTCCTGTAATCCTGTTAAAAAAATAACAAGGCATAAAAATCTGAATATGAGCGCATCCCAAGGCCTTACCGAGGGTTGAGCCAACCAAGGAAGGGCTTACTGACTGTAATGTTAAATCCACTAGAGTGCTTTGTGCCGTAGTGGTACTCTGATTGCACAAACTCTCCTCGGCCCCAGGTGTTTGGAAATTTTAGACCTATGACCTAGAAGGGAATCCTAAAAATGAGCTTCATGACTAAAGAAAGCAAGCACCCTATCAAAGGCTAAGAGAAAATGTTTGTCTCATTCTTTTGCTTTGTTGGATAGCTGCCGACTGACTGCATACGAGTGGTACGAGGCCTCAAATGCACAACAAACCATGTATTATATCATCTTTTGATGTGACAAATAAAAAATATGCCCCACATGTAGAGCAGCTGCGTGATGTTGACCAAAGGTTCTCAACATGTCACAAAGATCGGGGGTTGTGGTCACGTGATACCACTGACATGTGAATTGGTGCACTGGTCACAACTAGACCATGACAGTCTTGCCGAAAAAGGGGATAATATGGGAAGAGGAGGTGACGAGGATGTGGTACTTTCCGAGGGAAACAACAGCAGAGAACCAAGCTTACACGTGTCAAATGCACAGAAGTACTGGGTGAAAGAAGAAAGAATGGCTGACGTGACGCATGCCCAGGTTTCGGTAACACTGTCATCGTGCGGCACAGTCATTGTGAGTGCACAAGATGGGGACAAAGAAAGACACACACAGCACTGCGTGTGTCTTTTTATCTTTGCTCCCGTCTTTTGTGTAGTGCTTGTTTTACAATCAAATACCAACGTGCCAGGTCACTACCCTTGACTGTGTCAGGCTGACTGATGCATGCTGCAGTGGTGTGTGTGACACCAAGAGACCATTACCTCCGATTTTCGTGATGTAACGAGGGGTCCTTGTCAGCACAGACTATGCAGCGAAGCTTTGCTGGTTTTGGTGTGCATTCTGAGCTGGTCACATGAAAATGATATTATTATTTGAGCAATTTTGGTACCACAGCATTGCTACACAGTTAGCAGCTATATAGAAAAACATAAAAAGCGAGGTACAAAATTTTTGTGTCAGTACTCTTCTAACACAATAACTGCCCATGGGGGTATGCCTACCATACTTCCTTCATTGTTGCCAACAAGAGTGTTGATGCCTCCTACAAGACGTCTAACTTCCTGAACCTTGAATGTCACTTCTAGACCGCTGGGACTTGCATCTGGACCTAGAAGGCACAAGGGATAGAAAGAGGCTAGCAAAAAGCACTAGCAGTTCTGCATGTTTCTGTAAATTCGCATGCCTATGCCCATGTCTACTTTTACGGAGTGACATGCACAAAATACTCCTACATTCATTGCATGACCTGAATATGCGTCGCATTCCTTTTTCTTTTTGTAGTATTAGGCATTCTACTTTTTGCAAATAAAAGACAAGGGGGAGTTCAATTTTGCAACAATACAGTCCGTACATTGACTCCATGTATATGTATACTTGAATGTTTTTCTGTTGCTTTCTTCTTTTCCGCAGCACCTTGTGAAAATTTATTAACTGTACACTGAAATATATGTATGCCTGCACACTCATGCCAAGAGATACCAGTCTTTTCTATACGCTAAGGCTGGCGGTGGCATTTACAGGTCAGTAATAAGACCTTAACGCTACGTACCGAGTCAATAGACTTTGAGTGGTGGCTTGCCCCTGAAAGTATGGACTATGGAGCTTGTGTGTATGCCCTGATTATTTATGACATATGCTGGTTGGTGCTCTTGCCCATGTAAACAGCCAATCACTGTCAGAGCATGTTATTATGGGCCCCTTGGTTAGATTGCAAATCTAATTTCTGGACTATCCAGGCTTCAATTGGTATGATTCAGTACGTTTGAATACCAGGCTCACTTGTCATGTAGGCCTACTTGTCCCGTACTTTGCCTCTTCTATTTATCGTAATTGTCACTTGTCATTAATTTCTTTCTTTCCCTTTTCCCCCATGCAGAGAAGCTGGATGAGGGATTGTACCTTAGGCTGACCTCTGTGCCCTTTCACACGAATAAACTTTCTCCCTAAACTTTCTCCCGTTCTTGTACCACTGTTCGCTTTCTTGAATGAATAATTGCCAAATGAAGTTACATGAATCGATTTCACATTGGTGAACTGTACCACGTAGAAACGAATCACCATGTGGAAGGGATAAAAAATGCAACAAGCACATAAACGAGTGTCAACAAGGTGACGAAAGGTGGTAGCTCGACACCTTTAATTTTGGCGAGCTGCATTAACTGGCCACAAAATGACATACAAAAGGAACACACAATATGATAGGCACAGCATGTTAACAATTTGCCCCTCAAATATATTCAATCATTTCGTAGTTGCTATTTGGTGTTTACTATTGAGTTTAGCTTAGCAGTAAACCAACAAATCCTACCTGAACTTGTATCGATGGTCACGGAGATCTGTTTAAATGCTCCCAACGTTTCCAGTTGCTTTCTTACATAGCGTGTTTTTAATATTACCTGAAGAGGAACGGAAAAATAAGGAACACAATAGTGTGCTATCACACTTAGGAAAGTGTTAAAGACAGCCACTGGACGGGGTTCTACGCTCACCTCTTGGAAATCTCTGGCGTTGAAAAGGTCATTGACAGCTTTTTTGAGGATATCATCCTTCGTCCGGATAACACCGTCAATAAATACCGTGTCGACACGAGCCTGTAACAGCAATCCCGTTTAAGGAATGAGGCACACACGCACATAGAAGACAACCTCGCACTGACCTCTATTTGATCCAAAGGAACTTGCATATCCTTCGCCTCTTGTCTCTCGAGTGACTGCAACGCGCACGGACGAGAATTACAATCATTTCACATGGGATCGTACTAAGTTTTAGATCGACAAGATGTCTATTAAAAGTTGTCGAGTTCGTGAAACATTGAACGGAAATGATGTGTGCACTCGGATGAAATTTGCAACAGCTGTAAAACGCATTACAGAATAAATAAAAGCCGCACTACATGTGTAATATTACCTTTGCTTGGACGGTGCCCATTTCTTTTGTTGAAGTTCAACGCGCACTACACAAACTTCACCCCACCAGAAATCCTCAGCAGCTCTGCTCCCGGGAGTTCTCGCATAAACATAACCGAAACGACGTAAAGCGCGCACTGGGGCAAAGTTTTGCGAAGTTTTGTGCGCCGATCGTCTACTTCTCAACAGCCGGCCACAGTACCGGCATGTTTTGTGACCTTCCCCTAGCGGAGCGGCATGTTTTCGATGCTGATATTTTGAAGCTCAATGCTTTCTTATTTCGGCTCGTTTCTAAAGCGTTTATTGAATAAAAGCATAAAATACGCTTAATTTATACGCTAATAGTTAAGATAACAAGCGCTGAATAGCGTTCATTCTTCATTTTTCCGGCAACGCCACCATTTCTGACCGTTTTTAGCGCAAGAAACTTGCTAGATAGCGAACTATGGAATGAGCAGCTCCCGAATCCCGAAGCGCCTAAAGCTGCCGAAACTTCAAGAAGCACCCAGAAAATCGGAGTGAGCGACGGGGAATGCCTGTTTCTCGATCTATGAGTTAAGTTTGTGAGCTGATCCCGTTGGCAAAGTCACGACCGTGAGTTATCCTGATTCCTAACGTTTAGTATCCGTTTGGAACCAGCACAGCTGCTAAATTTTCACCACAATCATGAGTGGAGACGACAACCCGCGAAACCCCAAGAACCTCCCGGCTCTGCTCAACTTCTGTGTCCAGAACACGGCCACGGAAGGCGCACCGAGTTCATCCACGGCGTCGATGGATCCTGAGGTAAGCTCTTTGGTTCACGCCGGCACCTCTAAATGTAATGGCACGGAAACATCGAGCGATGTAAGCAGCCGGTGTTTGCGTTTCCCTTGGCATCTTTGTTACGATTTCGGGTCTTTCACCTGCAGACGCTTCGAACAAATCGAGCAAAGAAGCTCGATTTGCTTGTGAATTAACGATGAGGTGTTTGGTAATCGTAACGCTGAGTTTAGTGTCGCAAGTTGGCGGCGGCGCACGTCGCATGTCTCCTGCACCGCTGGTGCCTGCGTCGCGCTGCACATCAGCATACGGACGCACGGACCAAAACTGAAAAAAAGAAATATATAATAAACTTCCGCAGGCGTGCGAGCTGCGACCTGCTGCATTCGCTGCGGAGTGCGTGGTTCAAGTTCCGTCTTAAAATTCTTTGGGCACGTATGTGACTGTCTCGATCCCGTTACATGTCATGTAAACACAATATTTTTCATGAGAATTGAACAAACTTCTTTAACACAGAAAGTGTCAGAAACGATTGGCGTACCCAGATTAAGCTTCGGAGTACGTTTAGTTTGCCCATTATTTCGTTAAGTTACGAATTTTTTTAAATATTCGTTTCAGGGCGTACGTTGTATGGTGTGTTCAGAAACATGCGATGCGTTAGCTTCAATAAAGCTAGAAAAATAAAAGACTGGAATGACTATGCGTTTATGCGCCTTATTACCGCACTCGCAATTGTTTTCGACGAGCAGAAACCGCACGTCCGCCGCGCAACAAGCGGTAACTAGAGTTTCTCTCAGTGGTGGTCTACCGCTTTTCACCTTTTAACTACGAAAATCACCCCTCGGAAACTGCAATAAAATTTCCCAATGTTCTTTACATCCCCAAGGGTTTGCAAGTAGTGTACACTTTAAAAAATATGTTAGATATATGCTCTATTCTTTGCAGTCAGCGAAAACATTGTTTAGCAAACCATGTTTTGATCGAAAGAGAGAGTTTTTCTCGCAATACAGGAAAGCCTTCAATAATGTTTGCTCAACGCATGACAGCAAGACAAGTCATATGCACGAGTACCTTGCAAGCTCAGCAGCAGGCGTTAGGATGAGCACTTGTTCAATAAAGCAATGGAAACTGTGCCATGCACGAGCAGGGCTCGTCCTCGACAATATTAGTACAAATTGATACGATGAGCACAGCTCAAGCTTGGGGGTTAGTTAAGTTTCCATTTACCGATGGTTTTAGTTGGAAATTCTGTATTTGGGCCGGCACATCTTAGGCTTACAGTCAGCATCAACATGTGCCATCCTTACCGAATGAAACACGGCAGGAAAACTTCAAAATGGAACACCTGTTGCACGTAATTCTTCAAGGTTACAATGGCATGCCGCTACACATCTGGTCACTAAAGGTGGCATGGATTTTGGTCATTGTGTAAACTAAAAATCCAACTGATCTTGCACTAACTAGAAATGGTGGAAGTGAAGGTGCATGTATTAGTTGGCCCTAAATGACATGCTGGTCAGGTGGTCAGTGCAGATGCAAACTGCTGATTTTGTTTTGTCTAAACAAGCTTGATCAGTTGATATTATATCATTGAGGAGCCGTAATTATGCACTGCTATAATGGTCATGCTTTGTGACAGTTTCTTGCAGGTTGATTTCAGGTGGCAATAGCTGCACCTCCTAGCTGAAATGCCAAGGTGGTCCAATCACAACCTTGATTTCTCATGCAGGGCCACATATTTGTTACGGCAGTGCTTTCTGTTCATCATATTTCACTTAAATTCCCAATTCAGCAGAAAAGAGACTAACATATATGCTGAATCTCCACATATTTATTATCAAGAGCCTGGTTTTTGTACTACCTGAAACTGATAAATGCAATGCGGGGGGGGGGGGGGGGGGGCACTTTAGTGGTGCTAAGGTCCTCAGGTAAAACGGTTTTCTAGGGACCTTATGTGTGGAGACTTTGCAGCACCCTCTTAGTTAATTTAACAGACCGATATATATGGCTGTACCAAAGCCAGTTGCTTCTTTGTGCTGCGCAAGAACTCGCGTTTCATTCCATATACTGCACTGATAGGAATTATTTTTATTTTCTGTATTTCATGGGTTTTCTCAAAGTGTGAAAAAAAAAACAACTAAAAAATAACCTTATTGAAACAATTCCACTTGATGTTTCTGAGCATGCTTTGAAACTATATGAAATATAATTTAGGCTTCGAAGTGAATATTTAGAAGTTACCAGAATTCATCTTTCTATAGTTAGCTAAGCACGCTACAAATGTATCCTATTTAGCACGAGACAACTACAGACATAGCAGTGTCAGCCGCGTCCACTTACAATGTATCACTTTAGAAAGTGGTACGATTTACGATGTACCACTTTTTAGAAACTTGAAGGAAATTTAATCGTTTGGCTTTTCTTCACAAATGCCTGACAGGAAAATTTAAATTTCAATCTACCAAGTTGCGCTCATCCTCTCAGCATTCGAAGAACACGCCACAACCGGGGACATTCACTTGATCCTATATTTGCAAAGACAAGAAAACTTTAAGTTTAGTTTTTCTTCCAAGAACTATTGAGGACTGGAACTTGCTTCCCACCACTACTGTTGCATCAAGTGATATTGTTGCTGCAGTTGAGCAATTTCTTTCATGTTAAACAGAAATGTATAAATTGTGTTTCTGATATTGTTTGTAATGATGGCTTGCAAATTGTATTTGCCATCATATACTTCTTCTATCATTTGTCTGATATATTCATATTGTAGCCTCTTCTGCTTGGGCCAGATTGATGGCTTGCAGTATTTTCAAATAAATAAATAAAATAAAAAGGGTGTTCCAGTTGCATGAAACCCACTCTTTAGTAACATGCATTTTGCAAACAAAAGTGATGCTAATAGAAACCGGTTTGTAAGCCGACCGTCAAAGAGATTATTCATCCAAAACTTCATTTGCATTTTTTAGCGAAAAAGGTTTGTTTATTAGTGCAGAAAATGAATGCCAAGCTTTAGATTTTTGAATTTCTTGTCCGAACTGTGAAACAGATGGACATATTTCACAGTATTTGCAAATTTGGGCCGTTGTGCACAAAATGTTTTCAGAAGCTGTTAGTAGGTTAAATCTTTGTTTACTTTTGCGCACAGTATAAGCATCTTCTATTGACAAAATAATTAACTATCACCTACTGAAGGTTGCCAAAACCGAAATACATTATGAGTACATGGCACAGAAGTTTCAGCATTTTTGCTCATTTTTCATTTTTGCATTGTTTCTGCAAGTCTCTTCTCAAAGTAGGGCCACCAAATTAGCGATTCCTGAAGTCCATTCTGTCAATCTCAACTAGCTTGTAATTTCCCTTTGCTGTCTCTTTAGGAACATAGCTCTATTAGTAAATTATGCTTCTTGAATATCAAAGCAGCCACTTTTGCCTTGAAGTTGGTAATCCAGAAATGATGCAGACAACAGACGATGCAAAAAGAAAATGACTGGTGATGCAGCCCTGAAGTTCTTGTACCAGCTAACAACGACGTCATGGATTTTGACAGCATCTGCTCATCTCCAGTTTGGTTATTGATTGAGAAGGGCTTCACTGCATTCTAAAGGAACCAATGAGTCAACCTAGCAAGTGTTGATAACTTTTTCAGTGGCAGTGAAATTTTTTCGTCAGGTGAATGCAGATATAGCTTTGAGAGAATACTTTATTAGACTAAAGTGATTTAATAGTGCTCTATAGCTCTTTAACAGGCTGCAGTGACCATTTCGTTTTTTGGCCAACCATGCGCAATTTGTATGTTCTAATTATTCTTTGGAATCTTATTTGTCTCAGAGGCGGAAATGGCTGGAAGAGGCAATGTCCGACATGACCGTCTCCCCCGTCGAGGAGATGCAGAAGAACCTGAATGTGATCAAGGAAACACTGAGTCTCCAGCGAGAGAGTGCTGAACAGGCACCGACCGAGGAGGCCTGCTGCACCCTTGAGTCCGCCCTTGAGAGCATCACCGAATACGTTGGTTCCATAGACTACGCCAAGGGTGACTATACTGCAATACTCCATGCCTTGAATCTTCACTAGTAATGCCTGCATCTTAGAAACAGAAAAGGCTTGCCCTTTAGATAAGATGCACTGTAAAACTGCTCACACCACTCCAAAGTAGAAAAACTTGTACACACTGGTGCACAGGTTTTGAGAATTAGTGTTTGGTTGTTCGAGCTAATGGGTTGTAAGGATTCATTTTGCCCAGTTCTATTCCGTTGATCCACTGCTATAGAGCTAAGATAACCGCTTTTGTATACATAAAAAAGTAAATAAGAAAATAAACATTGCACAACAATAAATGGGGGTTACATGGTGTTGCTAGATTTGTTGTCAAAATGTTTCATGTATCGCACCAAAAAAAAAAAAAAAAAAAACCAGGAAGAGTCGTGATAAATATTAAACTAACATCACTCTATGAAGGCTTATGCAACAAGCTTTCACCTTCACCAACATTGCTGCTTGAAAGCTCGAAGGTTTAGTTTGCTAGAAGTTAGTTAGTTAGAAGGTTTAATTAGAAAAAGTAAACTACTTACGTTTCGTTCTCTCTCTCTCTCACACACACGCACGCACACACGAACGCACAAACACACATACACCGTAAATAGTTTACTTTTCTGACATTATTTCTGACATATAATTGAAATTATATCTCCTGACATAAAACAATGTCTAGTGCCTGAATTTCGCGTTCCTTTGTTTAAGTATACCACGTGACCTCTTCAACTATGGTTAACATCAATGGTGTTCCCAACATGTACAATTTCCCAGTTTACGCTGCCACTGTGGAGAGCATCGAAAGTAGTACTACACTTTGTCAGTATGGTTAGTATATATTGTTCGTAACCAAATATGCTCAAAATAGCATATTTTATTACAGGCAACATGCCTCTGTTTACAATGCACATGTGCATTTGTGTTCATAGTATATTGGCGAAGTTATACTTCGTGTGTCAAATACCAGATGTGCATGTGCCAGTCAACACGTGGCTCTTGTTGTGCAAACAGCACTAGTGTTTGTCTATTTGGTGGCTACCTTGTTTAGATTTCTCTGAGCCGCCTATCTTTCTTTTTCTCATACAGATTTCCATAAGATTGGCGGCTTCGACGTGCTCGAGGACCTACTTTGCTTTCCAAACAGCGGAGTCCAGTCGAAGGCTTGTGAGCTGGTTGCCGAGCTGGTACAAAACAACCCTTACTGCCAGAAACAGGCTGCGCAGAGTCTCAAGTTCCTGTTGCAGCTTGTGGACGCCACTCAAGAAGCTGTCCGGCTGAAAGCTCTCTACGCTGTGTCATGTGAGTGATAAGACAAGTCGCAGACTAGAAGTTGTAGATTAGAGAGATCTCTGGTCATGGTAGTAGTACTAGCAAAGTCATAGCCATTAGGGCTGGTAAATGCACGGCTATCGTCAAAGTGAAGCGGAATCTTCCCAGTAGATATGCTGAGATATGCTGCTGGGAAACACTTATTGGTTAGCTATCTTGGTTAATACTGAGGCATGTGGTTGCTATGATGGATGGACATGTTGAAATGCACTTGTGCAATCCAACATGTTGCATTCCCAGCCATGCAACAAAACAAGAGACATGCTGATGTATCCATTTTTGTTGCGCCTCTGGTTATGCCGTCTAATATGCTTTAGCCAGCATCTCTTGAAGCATTGCTCAAGCTCCAAAGTGCCTTCTTTTTTTTTTTTTTCGAAAGGGGTGAAGAGCACGTGCCAGTGCTCCAGCATAGCCTGTCATGTTCGACAACGAACAGCTGGTGTACATAGAGTGCTACGCTCTTTAAAAAATTTACGCCCTTTGGGGCTTATCTTGTGCCACATCAATAATCATCATCTGTCGTGCTTGTATTTCCTTTCTTTAATGTTGCGAGCCTGGCACTTCCAAGTCACAAATGGTTTGCGCGTTATCAGCGTGACACAGCATTCTCGACAAGAAAGTAGCGAGCGCCGAGTTTTCAAGAAAGGAAACGCAAGCAAGGCAGATGACGATTTTTGTTGCGGGACAAATATACACCCTAAAGGGTGCAACCATTTTAAGAATAGTTCTGTGTTCTCCTTCGCTGCCTGAAGAGGGCTGCAGGTGACCAGGACAGCACACAGTAACCCCTGATTTATAACAGAATAGCTTAACTGAAATATTGCTTTATTCAAAGTCTTTCCTGGTACTCACTGCAGTGCGTGGACTTTATTTTAGACCATAGTAATCGAAGCACAGTGGCACAGGATCCCATTTACTATGAAATTGGAAGCATGAAGTTTGCATGGGCCTGCAAATGTCCATGTGACGAAGCATATATGGCAGCCCTTTGCTTTTCTTTTAATCGACCCGCAGATGCAAAGAGCACTGTAAAGATCACTCAACCACATGGCAGCTGCTGGTTGTGCCTACCTGTATAACATGCCTATGACCAACAGACAAGCCAGCTGCTCACAGTTGTCAGCAGAATTCTTCCACTTTCATGTACCAACTATTGAGTGTGGGTGTAGTAGAGAGTACGTTTTACTAGCTCCCGTGCTGTTGGCATCCTCATCCTGCCCTACTATGGCTCATTTAGAGAGCAGTTCAGCACACTTCTGTGGAGACCCTGCACTTGTAATGAAATACCATTTAAAACAGGTAAAACAAATTACACTTCTTGTTGTTCCAATGGCTTCATTAAAATGAGCATTTATTGTACACACACGCATGCACACACGCACCTGTGATGATGCCAATGTTGTAAATGTTGTAGGAATATTTGTATAATTGCCAGCAAACAACAAAATGAAAACAGCCCAAAGACAGGACACAGAAGAATGAAAAGGACAATGCGCCGAGTAAGAAAGATTCATTTCATTGCTTGTGTTACAGTTTGCACATTTTCTTTTCAGGTCTTGTGCGCCACAATATTTTAGTGTACCTGGAGTTTGAGAAATTGGACGGCTTCTCAGTGCTGCTGAGGGCGCTGCAGTCAGAGTCGCCGAGACTGAAAACCAAAGCAGGTTTTCTGCTTTCATCATTGTGTTCCCAGCAGGGGAAAAGCAGAGGTGGGTGTTATTTTATAGTGCTTTCTCTTGAGATGTACGTTCACTTAAATAACACAGCTGATCTCAGTTTTAAAGTACACATAGAGCACACATGTTAATTGTTAAGTTATTGGATGGGGCCTCGTGTTAACATATCTGTATGAATATAAGAATTTTCCTTTCTTTCCTTTCTTTTTCTCAAAAAAGATTACTAAACAGGTCTTACTTACATTGTATCCGCCATAACTGTTGTATTTCTCCACAGACTCAGACTAGGGTTTTGTGTTTAATGGGGTTGTTTTCTTTCTCTCTCTTATTCACATGGCACGTCGGGTGATCATTCTTTTATAACTAGGCATATTAAGAATGTTCCATGGCATTAAGGGAAATTCTGTCTCATCCACTGGATTAGTTTTACAGGCAGGCATAACATACACGACAAATTGCATTGTCATGATAGTTAATTAACAAAGTATCACTAATTTAAAATTTTCACTTTAGGACACACGTTCCTGTTGAGACATTGAAACCAAGCTGTAATGAAATCTACTGCCGTAGTCACACACTCGCTTTCATTGACCTTGAAATCGAAGATCGTTGAAATCGACAAGCACCATTTTCTCCTTTCCACGAGCTTGCATAAACGAACCAGTTAGGCACGCCCACATCAATGGCTTTGGTTTCAGTGGTTATTGAAAGCGAAAGTGTGACTGCGGTATTATCTGTTTAGCAGAAATCCTGTGTTTAGCGCCATCTTCATAAGATATGTTCTGTAAATCTGTTGTAAAATGCATCCATGTTTTCTTTAACACTTCTCAACACTTAAGTCTTCCACAGTGCCGGCACGTGTGACAGTAATGGAATTTGCTCTTGTTTTTTGTTGCTGGTCACGAGTCCCTCGGATTTTTTGTTTTGTGTTTTTTACAAGGGATTTGCATAACGCATGTTTTTCTGTAATAAAATTCTCAGTTGCGAGCTGGTGCACGTCTTCTGTGTCTATTCTATGTCACTGCCCTTTTCGAGCTAGAACAGTGAATGAAATTTGACTTCGATTTTGTTAAATCAATCAATCAATGCATGTGATGTCATATGCTCTCTATTGTAGACACGCTCATCCGAATGGGCTTTGTGGAGCAGTTGGCTGCAATGCTCCGGCACGAGCCGGGCCCCCACCGCGAACACCTGCTATCCGCTCTGGACACGCTCGTGAGTGTATGCCCTAGCGCACGCGACGAGTGCCGTCGCCCCGAGCTTCAGCTGGAGGACACACTCCGCACCGGCCTGGCTTCAAGCCACGGCCGCGAGGAACAGCGCGAAGAACACGACCACAGTACCCACATTCTGGCCACCTGCTTTGCAGACAGTGGGACCGGCGGCGAGCATGCCGAGATGGACAGGTAAAAAGCAGGTCAGCTGGTCGACGGAGCATGTGAACTTTTGGGGGGGAAGAATTCAAGGGGGAAACTGCGATGTGAGGGACATAACATCATCACGTCCTATGGTGTTTTTGTTCCGAGATAAAGGAATGCATCAGTCGTATAACGTCTATCTTGTTCATCTGTGGCAGTGGAAGTCGTCTCTGGTGCATCCAGGGACATACACAAACTGAAGTTCTCTGCACAATTTAGTTAAACCCTTTGTTTTCTTGTACTGCGTTTTGAAGTTTTAACAGTGGCTCAGTAGCATTAGTGTCATTCCGCCAAGCACAATATCGTGGCTTTGGCTTCCAGCTGCTACGTCCATATTACATGTACAGTCGAACCCACTTATAACGATGTTCAAGTGCCACGAAAATGTCATTTTTATAACCGGTAATTGTTATGACCGGGTTGCATGAAAAAATCAAAATATGGTGCCATTCTAAGGACCCTTCTGGCGAAGACGGAATCAAAAACTGTCACGGGGCAACACATACAAAGACTTATATACAACTTCCAGGGAACCGAAGAAGCGCTCGAAGCCATCACCGGGAAATACATCGGAGACGAGCAACAACGGAAGACGCAGCCAGTCATTCACCCGGAGTATGAGGGGGAACCCAATCCGGATTTAGGCCAACCTTTCACCAAGTCGGAGATCGTGACAGCCTTAAGAAATCTCACAAGAAACACGATGCCCGGCAGGGATAAAATTAACAACAAGACCCTCCGTAACCTGGACGACGGGGCGACGGAGAGTTTACTAAAGTATATCAATGAAAGCTGGGAGACCGGCAGTCTACCGGCTTCCTGGAAGCACGTGGACGTAACGATGATCCCGAAACCCGGCAAGCCCATTAACCTACAGAACCTGCGTCCAATCTCTCTCACGTCATGCACGGATAAACTCTTCGAGCACATGGTCCACAATCGTCTCTCGCCCTACCTGGAAGAAGGTGGGCACCTGCCAAACACTATGTTCGGTTTCCGGCCTAACCTCTCCACCCAGGACATTCTACTTCAGCTTAAAGAAGAAGTCATCGATGGCCTCGGCACATTCCACAAGAGTGCCATCCTGGCAATTGACGTGAAGGGAGCCTTCGACAACGTCTCACACGAAGCAGTGCTAAACAGCCTACAGCATACCAACTGCGGACGGCGGACATACAACTACGTCCGGGACTTCCTGACGGGTAGAACGGCGACCATAGGCCTGGGGAATCTCAGGACCGAGAAGTTCCAAATACTGCAGAAAGGAACCCCCCAGGGGTCGGTGATCTCCCCGTTGCTGTTCAATATAGCGATGAGGGGATTGCCAAACCTCTTGGAGAACATCAGGGGTATCTGTCACGTAATGTATGCAGACGACCTGACCATGTGGACGTGCACGGGATCGGCGGGCGAACAACAAGACGCCCTGCAGGAAGCCATCGACAGGACCGAGCAGTATGTACACCGCTGCGGTCTATCATGCGCGCCGGAAAAGTCGGAGCTCCTGATCCTCAAAAAGAGGACAAGAGGGCAGCCTCCGCAGGAGACACCTGACCCAATGTTGACACTAAATGGAGTCAACATACCCAAGGTGGACACACTCTGTATTCTGGGCCTCACTCTCCAGAAGGACGGTGCCGGTCTTGCTGCCATTAAAAAACTGCAAGCGACAGTTACGCAAGTCGCACACTTGGTGCAAAGAGTGACAAACAAAAAGCACAGCCTGAAAAAGCAGGACACAATCAGATTAATACAAGCCCTGATAATCAGCAGAGTCACTTACGGCACCTCGTACCTGGGTCTCAAGAACAGCGAGAGAGACAAATTGAACACCCTAATACGAAAGACCTACAAGCTGGCACTGGGGCTTCCACCGACAATGGCGACGGAGAAGTTACTCAGCCTGGGCATCCACAATACTTGGGAGGAACTAGTAGAGGCCCACAAGACGAGCCAGATAGAGCGACTCAAGCTCACCAGCACGGGTAGGGACACGCTAATAAGGCTGGGCTACCCAGTCGAATATGAGTCCACAAAACAGCGGGTTCCTCTACCCCTGAGGGAGGCCCAGCTGACAAGCTCGAGCCCTGAAGACCAGCTTTGCCTGGTGAGCAGGGCCAAGCTATCAGCTGAGGCCCACGGCATCCTGGACTAGGGACGCCGCCCACCTCGGATGATTTTAGCGTCGGCTCATTTCAACTAATAAAGTTTATTCCTCCTCCTGGTGACGGCAGAGCTGTTGTGAGAAAACTATAATGGCGGGTAGGCCAGTGGCCCTCCCCACCACCTTCCTCCATCTGGCTGCTGATTGTGTTCACTCTTTAACTGCTTCCTGGGCACTTTAATAATGTGTAACAAGCTGCGGCTGTCGGTGTTAAAGAATGGCACTGCTATAACAACTGCAAAAGGGGTCACGGGTGGCAAGCGATATGCGAGCACCACCGAGACATTGCTGTGGTGACCCCGAAAGGGGCCTTAAAAATTGCAAGAAGGTTGCTGCAGTAGCCTGTCAGCTTGAGAAATCCAGAAGAAACGCAGGTGAGATTGCCACAAGCACCTTGCCAGGTACTTCTCACTGGCTTGCATGAGAAAACCTTATGTCAGTCAGCCTTGTATGTTTCATGCGAAGCTTGCCGACATCCTTCTCCAAGGCATCCAGGTGCTCCATGTAGTGCAGTGGAAGGTTCCTCGTGAATGTGAAGCTCTAGAGGGTATAAATCATCTGCCGGTCCTCCTGTGGGGACAACATTGAGGCAGCCTGCCCTACCGCGTCATTACTGGCATCCTCACCGTCGCTATCTGACGCAAGCATTTTTGTGACGATCGCCTCATCGGTTAGAAGCACTTATAAAATAGATAGTTTCGAAATCTTTCTTTCCAGCGCTTTCTTTTCACCGGCAACTTCGGGCATTGATTATGCTCAGGGGGCGGATCAGCCTTCTTCCATTTCGACGGAAATTCAAATGAGGCTGAAAAACTGTGTGGCCAGGAACGATTTTGACGCAACCAACAAAGACGAACGCAAATGATTAAGCTGTTTGCAGAACTGCGCCAAATGAGGAGCCAGCGAGCAACATGTGAGCAATCTGGGAGCAGCGCAGTTGGTGCGGTCCATCCGTGTTTCGGAGGGTGGGGCGGCGCAGAGCTATGGGGCACAGCCCATTCGTGTTCGAAGGGATTGGAGGGCAACAGGAAAGAGGTGTGTAGAGATGGCTGGAAAATGAGCGTGCGGCAGCTGTTGGAGCAGTGACCCATCGTGCAGCAGCTTGAATTTCTCATTTTCTTTTTTGCTTTTCAAGGATTTCGCATTTCACTACCTTTCGGCTCGGACATCCAGCAGCCAGACTTCATCGTTGTAACCAGTAATGCGGCATTGGGGCATTGTAGTAAGCGGGTTATTTCACCATAGAAAGCATACAAGTTGACGGTGCGGCAGCTTCTCATTGTTATTACTGATATAATGTTAAAACCGGTATCTTTATAAGTTACATAAATACCATGCAATGGAGCGTTGCGCATTCATCGCAATGTAGGCATTTATAATAATACAGTGCAGGGTGTATGGCGTGGTACAGACTCAAGTGTGGATATCTACAGACTCAAGTGTGGCACACATGGTACCACATGGCTGGTACTCCCCACTGGAATGGCCACTTTTCACCACGAGAAAACAGAGTTGTACACCAAGGTACAGGAAATCAGAGAAGCCCATCTGGTAGGCCAGCAGGGAAAGGCTAAAAAAGCACGATAGCGGGTCGCTGCGTTTTAAAACATATCAAATATTACGTACAGAAGAGCAGCGCGCCAACAAAATCCCCACACATTGATGGAAGCGCTACACCAATTGTGCCAAACTGCGCCGTGACAGAAATGCTACTACATGCTGTGCCAAATTGTCGTTTATTGCAGATATTGTGCCACTCCTCCACCGACACACACCTGCTCCAAATTAACCAAGCATAGAAAAAAAAAAGCCTTTTGTGGTGACACTCAATTTTGTTGCTTTTTAGAATGCTAGCTGTACTACAGAAACGCCTAATTTTGATCTGTGTGGTGCTTTGTTCACATAGTCTTTACTTAATGCCATGGCCGTGGCAGCAGGGGCACTTTGCATTCACTCGTCCCTGGCCCGTTCTGCATCCTGGTGCGTGTTGTCGCAAAGTGCGTGATGCGCACAATTTTCATAGTTTGCAGCTTTGTGTCTACACCATTCCATTAAGTAAGCACACGAGCATACATTGGGTGAGTTCGCAGTCGTTCCTGGCAGATTGACCGTGTACGATACGCTATGACTAGCATGCGCTTCAAGCACGTGAGCTTATCCAGGCACATTATTATTAATGTGCCAGGATACATTGGGCGGCTGTACGTATTCCACTTGTGGACATGAGTTTAGCAGATGAAACGGACCACGAAGCCAAGGACAGCATGCCAAAACCATAAACGAATTGGGCGGCTGTACGTATTCCACTTGTGGACATGAGTTTAGCAGATGAAACGGACCACGAAGCCAAGGACAGCATGCCAAAACCATAAACGAATTGGGTGGCTGTACGTATTCCACTTGTGGACGTGAGTTTGGCAGATGAAACGGACCACGAAGCCAAGGACAGCATGTCAAAATTTGAAGGGCCACACATCGTATTCGCACACCAGCTCCCCCCATACATACACATTCTGAGGACTCTGGGGCATGAATATTTCACCCGAGCGTATGCACAACGGAAGCCACGCGAGAGGCACCAAGCAGTTATGCTCCAAACCAATACCATCAACCTACAAGCACATCCTATAACACTATTGCCTGCAATGAAGAACACTACCACCGCCGCATAATGCTGTCACGCAGAAGAAAGCTGTAGTATGGCAGAAACTCCAAACAAACACATATCCATACTTGAGTCTTTACCATGCTGTACATTCTGTGCTGTATTCTTATAAATGCCAACACTGCAATGAATGCGCAATGCTCCACCATATGGTAAGGGCATGTGCAAGCACACCGGAGCTCACACCCATAATGCACCCCACCACATAAATGGCTATGGGAGGCAGCACTGTCCAGCTCAGACTTGATGGACCAGCTTGAACTAGTCAACCAAGCGAGAAGGGCAGCTAAGGCCGCTGTGTTTCTGAACTGAAGAGACCACTCACTGTAGAGTGGAGGAGAAACCTCTGCTCGCTTTGCTTGCATGCTGTTCTGCATAAAGTTTATTTTCTCTCTCTCCACATTACAATTTGGTGTGATACAAAAACACTTTTTGCTGAATCTTGTGCGCGCATTAAAAGAACAGGTGGTCCTCCACCATGGCTTCTTTCACAGACCTGTGTTGCTTTAGGATGTTGAACCCAGTCAGTAAGATGATCAGTTCATCAATCATTCAATCAATGATTACATTATATGTGCAACTCCATCTGGCCTTACTCTGCAGCCATACAACTTGGGGTATGCCAGCAAAGGAGGACATTGAGATGGTCATAAATACCATAAAACCTGTAAGCATGTTTCTGAACCATTGGGTATGAACCAATAGGTGTGCTACATTTGGTTGGCATATAGTGTTGATTCAACCACCACGTGACAATATCTTGTACTGCTCTTCTGACCACCTTGTACACTGGTACAGCTGGATTGGATGCAACTCTCTACAGTTTACATATGTACAGCCACTTTGCAGTGGCATATTTGGAATGCTTTAAGCATTTTTCTTTATCCTTATGCATGCAGCAATAAACAGCTAATTGTAATTATTACCACTGCTCTTCTCTGAATGGGTGTGTGAATGAGAAATATAAATCAATTGAAAGGAATTCTAAAGCTATTATCACATTTTAATTAAAAAGCTGTTAATCTTCCTTTACCATTCTGCCTACCCCCCCCCCCCCCCCCCCTTCCCCCTTAGTGTAAAGTAGCAGGCCAAAAGGCAGGTGCTTTGTCTGGCTGGGCTTACTGCCTTTCCTCTCGTTAAACTTATGATGGTAGCCATTGTTACTATGGCTAGTATGTAAATTATTGGAGCTGAAATGGGAATGCTAAGCATTCAACTGCATATCGGCTCCGTACATTTTGCTACCAAAAGCTGCGGCTGCACAAGTCCTACAACATAAATCTGAACATGCAAAAGTAAGCGCAGGGGCTAGGTTGGGCGAGACCAATGGGCAATTGCTCTGGAGTCCTTACAGCCACTTTTCATCAGCCTGCTTATAAGGCTTAGAAGCATTCCCTTCCATCTTGGTCCATGCAGTAGTAAACAGTAAATTTTGATTTCGTGCAAAACTGCCAGCAGGTCAATCTTGTGGCTGTTAAAAAAATTCGGCAGAACCCATCTCTTGATGGTAATGCATTTAGCAATTGAATCAATATACCGGGTGTTTCTGCGAAGACTTTCAGCAATCTTTAAAGATTGCCTGTGGCAGACAGCAGAGTCCATGAGCTGATCTGCTTGAAGAGGTGGACATTACTTGCACAAAGCAACTGAATGAATAAATTAATTAAGATAAATGACTAATTAAGTTTCTAACTAATTAACTCACCGCACATATTGCAATTTACAAATTCTAGCCGGGGAGTTCACAAGGTGGATACACTCGGAAATAATCGTGTGGATGACACCATTTACAAGATATGCGCCATCAAACTTTTGGTAGCAATGCACTGTCATTCCACTTACTTCTTTAAAGGGGCCCTAAACTACTTTTTATCAGAGTGGAGAAAGGCATTTGAAGTGAAAATAGGCTATTTCAGAAATACTTTGCCACAAAAAAATACTTCAATGCGTGCAGCAGAAGCGGAGTTATTGGCAGTCAAACATGGCCTCCGCTGTGCTCCCGTTCCTTCTTCAATGCCTTGCATGTGAAGGCTACGGCACAGTGGGGCGTGCCCACAACACTCCACCTTCTAAATGTCACCATTGCGCACAGTACTAATTTCATTTTGGGGATGCTAAGACTTCCACCTTTGGTACCTACAATGCACTAAAAAACATAAGCCAAACGCAGTTTTCCTCAGCGAGCTGCAGTACGCTTAGCCAGTGGATTTGTGGCAGCACTCCACGGCGGTACCCCACGGTGGCCGAGGTATCTATGCCATGTAGCTGACCGCAGCTTGATGTCAGCTATCGCCCAATAGCAGCCGTCTAAGGGAATGACAAAATAGTGCGTCCAATGACGAAATAGTACGTCTAGAGGAGAGCGAGGACAGGGCCTTTTGTTGAAAAGAGAGCGTTTAAGAGAAAGGTGGCTTTGCAATCCACTTGCGGGCTCCATGCGCTGTGTACAACAGCAAAACTTGGCCGAGATGTTCACAGCAGCATATGCTACCCACGGACTATGTTATTTCAGCAAGCCCGAGGGGTGGTTCAGGGCCCCTTTTAATTCTAGTGACTGTTGGGAGCGAAACGTTGATTTACAGCTTGGACTAAATTGGTAAAACATTAAAAAAAGAAAACTAAAAAGAAACATGGTTTACAAATCCGTAACTCTGCAGCAAAAACAGATAATGCAGTTCTGTAAACTGCATCCGATAGAACATTCAAAAGCAGACGAGTTTGATATACGTATCAATTTCTATTTTACGTGGATTTATTATAATGCATTATAATAATATTTATAAAAACGTCATTTTATACATTGAAGCAAATAGTAACTGGATCACCAATGTATTTTTTCACAAAGTTCAGAAATTAATATCTTGAAACTGGTGTCATCCTGAGAACTTGTTACAACTGGATCTGCCTTGTGAACTTCCCGGCTACAATTTCTCGCTTGCAATATGTGCCATAAGGTAATTAGTCAAAAACTTTAGTGATTTCTTGTTAATTAGTTAATTATGCATTCCAACTGCTTGTACAAGCAATGTCCACCTCTTCGAGTAGACCAGCTCATGGGCTAGGAAATTTTTTTTAAATTGCTGGAAGTCTTCACTGAAGCATCCGGTAGTGGCACAATGATTGCCACCATCAAAATAAGTTATTTATGAGGCATGTACTGCAGCGGGACTCCTGTTTCATGCTTCCCTAAGAACACTTGGTGCCATCAATTGTCATGCAGCAGCCACGCTCCTCTCTCGTGCTTCTTTCTGGACACACTGTGCCATCTATACTCTTTTACAGTAGTTTCTCACAGCACAACCAACGCTGCAAGACCTGTGAGCGCAGATTCTTGCGCAGCAAAATGTAGTGCCGTAGTTCGGACCCCGTTGCTCGACTAAATGGCCTTGACAAGTGGTCTCGTTAGCAGGTGCTTACATCGAAGCTTTGCTGCTAGTAGTAGGGAGACTTATTGTGCGATTTTGCCTCGTTTCTTAAATAAAATGTCTATTGAGGCTCTACAATACTGAAAATAGGGTTCTCCATTTGTTTGAATGAAAATGTACAAAGAACACAATATTAATGCAACGCTGTCATATAGACGTTAATTTGCATTTAAAAAGTACAAACAATTAATTGCTTTGACAGTGGCTAGATTCATAGGTGTAGTTGGCACAGTCACAACTCCGTGGAGGACTCCTCCTTGGGTAGGGCCTTGTCCGTCCCAAAAATGGCATCTGGAGACTTGCTTGTGGTACCTTACCAGGCTGCTCAGTTATGTGAAAGGAAAGAGTAAGATAGCATTGAACATGGTTGTAATGGTGTGTAAGGAGTGCGGTAAACGTGCACGAATTCTAATTAAGAAAACTGCTGCACTTACAAATGTCAGCAAGCACACTGGGTTCAAGTGGACGTTGGAAGAGGGATCAAGAGGTGGCGCCACCATCCTTTGCGACATGCTGGACGACTGTTCTTTGTAAGCTCTCCTCCTCCTCCTCCTCCTCTGTATCTTAATATATCTTGAAGACTCGCACCTCTTTGGTGTCAGAGTGAATATGGGATGAATTCTCTACTGCTGTTATCACAACTGCTGAACTCTCTGCATAGTTGCAGTCTTCGTAGATGCTGCTGCTGCCTGCGCTGCAGCTCTTGCTGCTAGCAAACAACAGGGTGCGGAAGGGGACCTTTAAGATGTGTTCGCCCACCCGATTGGTCGAAGAAGCCTGTAACTTCCAAGTGCTGCAAGAACCTACTGAAACAAAATATAGTGATGCTTCCAATAAGTTGGCGCATGGCCTCCAAAACTTAAAGCGTAGTGCGTTGGTGCCTGTGAATGCTGAGAATTGTTCTCTCACATGCCCAGTGACACATACTCAATGACCCAATTTGGCGAGAGGTTCATTGAAGAGCAGCACATAACCAGTGCATTTGTGGTGCAGCCTGCTAACGCGCCGGGTTGCTGTCCTTGAGGAACACTCTGATGCTGGTTCGATTCTGCTCAGCTTCGGAGAAATTTAAGGAACCTTTTTTGCGATTGTTGAGCAGCGCATTGCCAGTGTCACATACCTGGTCACCCAAGTTGGCGTCAAAGACGTTCATTGAAAAGTGACACACACCTACCGGAAGATACCCAGCGACCGAAGTTGGCATCAAAGGGTTTCATTGAATAGTGGTACCTACCCAGTCTTGCATCTACAGTGACCCATGTTGGCGTGAAAGAGCTTCATTTAGGAGCAGCAGATATGCACACGTTGCCACATATTCAGTGACCCAAATTGGTCCAACGGTTGGTTTCAAGCCCTGTTCCCACAGCATAGGAGCCCAATGTGCTACCCATTCAACCATGGACTACCCAGTTACCCAAGTAGGCGGGAAAATGGTCAGATGCAGTTCCTTACAAACATAAATACCTAGCTAGCCCACAGAAAGTGTGTGAAGTACCCTAAAACTGCTAATGCGTTAAAATGTCATTTGTCTCCAATAGAATTGTAATTTTTGCCGCAAACTTCTGGTCATGTTTAGAACAGTCTCCTCAGAGCAGGTAACGAGGGCATCATCTGTGGCCTCTTATTCCTGGCACTGCGAGTGAAGCAGCAGTGGCAGCACAACTGCAAGATCCTGTACCTACTACTCTCTTCCTCCTCTGGAGTCATAGCTTGCCTTCTTCACAACGCACACTGGGGCAACTCAATTTTATTTGCATGAACTTTCCAGTAACTGTGTGATCGAATGAACTTTCTTTACTATTTATAGCATCACCATTTGACATGTTTGTCAGACTTTTCCTGTTCCATAAGTTGATGAGGTAGTGGTAGTTTCAGGTACATTAAACCAAGTTTGTAGACATTGTGCCTATGGATGGCCAACCAAAGTTGATATCATTGTTGCCATGCATTTTCGTTTAAGCAAGTTTCATTTATCCGGAGTCCACTGTACACCACCAAATGTTGGACTTCACTTGTTTCTCTTCCACATTTGGGAAAATGTGAAACCATTGCAGGTGGAAGCTTTGCTAATTTAGTTTCTGCTCGAAGAAACCAAAATGCTGTCACACTCTGCCAGACTACTTGGCACAGTAGCATGTTCGCAGATGCTCAACCCTGTAGCCTTTTTTTTTTTTTTTTTTTGTCATTGCCACAGGAAGTTGTCTGCAAGTATAACCCAGCCTGCCTACTCTAACCTTATTCAAAAAATCCATCCTAAGCTATCTTATCCTAATCTTGGAATAGCCATTTGTATAAGTTGTGCAAAGTCCTGCTGCCGATGGATGCAGAATGGCCGTTTTTATGAAGTCGCTACGAAGCAATGCATAAGTATGTGCTGTACAACTGCAAAACAGATGTGTTTTATTGCTTCGGAGTAGAAGTGAAGATGGGTGCTCCAGCGTCACTTGAGAAGAGAACCTGCACTGGATGACAATACCGGTGACCTTGTCTGGAAGAGAGACATTTTACAGGTTTAATTAAACGTGATGAGATGAACTGTAGACACTGCACTATTTCTCGAACGAGTGTGGAAGTTGTTGGAAGTAGTGCTTGGCTGTAAAAGGTTTGAATGAATGTGTTGCATGCATGCATAGACAAGGGGTGTGAGACATTGTCTTACAGAGGCTTTCGTTAGTGTGACTATGGTGCGACATTAGCTCCACGAAACCCAAAAACCATTCCATTTCCATTCCGTGTTCAAGTTCATGGCCGTGGAGAGCACATTGGTGTGAAAAAAATCAATGCAGTGTTATTTCAGTTGAATATTAATACAGCAATTTATGCAATTGGTTTGCAGAGTTATCCAAGATAGAAACTTGGCCTCAGCGTACCAAGAGTGCCACTATGGGTTCTGTGTCAAGTTTCCCAAATTTAAATTAGCATTTTGTGGTATCAAATTCAGTGCATCCAAAATGATAAGTTGGAAGTTGTGGGGTTAAGGATTAGGCTTGACGAGCTTGTTTGTAGATTCATGCACCAAGCATTAGTGCTGGCTTATTTCCTGAAGGTGCAGTTAGACACACAGCACAGGAACGCATACAGATGCAGGAGTGGACACAAACAGCACCAACCTTATACCCAATCATGCATCAAGAACAAGCTCTCTTGGTGCCAGAGGTGTTTATAGAAGTTTGCTAACATGTAAATGGTGCAAGGCTGTCATTTTATGAAGTACATGACAGCGCGACAAGACAGTCACACAGAGCAGCTGAAACACTTTTCCCATCAACCAGTCTGAGAAATTAGGAAGGGGCCTACAGGTTTCAGGGTTAAACAGGCAGAGCACAGGCAAGGTAGGAATGAAGACGAACAAGCACTCTGTGATCCGATTGATCCATCATACTCACCTTGTGCTGAACAGCTCTGATGCAGTCATTTGTCTACTTTGTGTGCTCGCGCTTATCCTGTTTACTTTAGCTTCTGTTTGTGGGTCACTAAATGCAAATGTTGAAATTGAACCGATGCGATGGATTGTAGTGTTCCAGAGAGTCCAAAGCATTACTTTACGAATGACAGAGCTTTTGTAAGCAAGGGAATGGTGAAATCAGCACAACTGTGGAAGTGCGGTATGAGCTCTCATGATATCATAATGTACCCCATTTATAATTGATAAATTGTACTCAACAAAATTTATTTAGATGTAATCTAACATTACAGATTGATGACCCATTTGCCTTTAACAGGGCTAATCTCCTTGTAGTACTGGCTACCAATTTGCAAACAAGTCCCTCGGCTCCACCCAAAAGAATTCTATGTGGCTTTGCATGTTGCTCGACTTGGCCCTGTACAGTAGAACCTCATTCATGTGTTGCGGGAAAAAAACATGTGAGAAAAATCTTTCTAACTGGGATAATGTACGATCCAAAGTAACTACAGAATTTGAAAAACTCAACTGTTGTTAACATTTACGTAATGTGAAGCATTGCTCGAATCGTTGCGGCACGATATGGGCGTCAAGCTGGTGAAGCTATTCCTACTGCATAGTGTTTCAAGACCGGAATGGGAAACCAAAACTAAATCATACTGGTGGGTGACGCCGGATGCCGCCGGAGCAAAACTTAACGCTCGCATCGCGCCAGCTGTAGCAAGGAATGGTAGCGCGTTTGGGTTGCCTACTAAAAGCATGCAGTATGCTGCCAACGGCACTACGCCTCATGCACTGTAAAACAGATATGCTGCTCATCACAATAGGGTTGGCGTCGTGCAACCCGAGAGGTGACCAGAATAAGAGACTGGGTGCACGCCGGCACTTTCACGTGAGATGGGCAGCGAGTATCGCGGTGAAGCTGTTGCAGCAGGCAGCTATTGTTCTCGATCGCTCACACCTCGCGCATTTTCTGGTTTACATGAGTACGAGTGGCCGGAAAACGTATCATAATATCACAATTGGGCAATGTACTGAACGGTAGTGCTGAAAGATTGTGTTTTGCAGGAAGGTGTGGACTCGCAATAAAAGAATCATAACTCTGATGGGTCATTTTTCGTGTTCTCGATCGTGAATATTCGTGCCAGGAAATTGTACGTAACAGGATCGTATCAATGAGTTTCTACTGTATCTGACTCTGCGTGCCAAATTTATGTCCACAATCATGACTACAGTGATTGCTGTGGTGCACAATTTTAAAATTAAGGCACATAATACAAGTAGGTTGCAGAAATCCTCTTAGAGCACAGAGACAGAACATGCTGCTTCCTCAAGAGGAGGACACTTTTTGTGTTTGCAAGGTATGCCCAAGGCATACAAGGCAACACAGAATTTTTTTACAAACTCCAATCCCTAACCTTCAGGTTAGCCTCCGAAGTCACAGCTGGAGCAATTTCTCAATGATTCGTCAACTGTGGTGGAAAAAACACTAAAGAGAAAAATAAGTTCTATGAGTAAACTACTCTTCTGCAGTACTTACTAGTGTGCTCATGGCAGCCTTCTATAGATTTAAGTAGCTTTTTTTTTCTCTGATCAACCAGGCACGGTCCATTTGTTGACTCTTCACCCTAGTCTCTTTGCAATAGCCCATTCTTCAGCATATCACTTGCTAATCTGCCTAGACATCTTGGATACTATGTAATGTTGAATAGCATGTCATTGGCATATCCGTACATCATGCTGCCACATCAGCTTGCCTTCAACTAATAGTGGAATACTGTCATACAGCCACACATTGTTTGCATTGGAGCAGAAAGCTAAAATTACCTGGCTAGCTTTTGGGCACTGGGCCAGTGCTTTGGTACCAGTCCAAGGGCTTTGGTACTGGACTGGTACTTTGCTCTTTGTAGCAACGTGAAAACGGTGGAAGTGCGACACCAACACCAAGTTTTAGCATAGCATGTCACTTTCCTTCCTGCTCTCACATGTGGAAACCCGTGTAGTGATCGACACTTTAAGTTAGTGGGCCTCATGCAGTTTACGCGCGTTTGCAGGTGAGTCACTCATCTGTGAGCAGATGAGTAAGATCACAAATAAAAATAATTTGAAGGTGACACCAAATCCATCGCACATGCTTGCTGTAAAACATGCCCTTCATTTGAAGAAAGGCAACACAAATGGGAGAAAGCGCACTATTTCCATGGAGATGCGGCCATGGCACAGCTGGTGTTTATGGCGACACGTGCCTAGTATCATCCACTAACCAGCGGTCGGACAGGCATCGATATATATATGACTAATGAGCACCGGACTTGCTCTGGGATCGTAGTGCGTAGTCACTATAAACATTGCCATACAGAACTTCAGGTTTTGTGGTCTACTGCATCCTAACAGCCGCAGCAGTCTGAGAGCTGCTTGCTGCCTGCGCGGCTGCTCAGGACTCGCCTCAGAAGTGCGCAATAAAGAGTGTTTGAAAGGCTCCCCGAGTTGGCGTCCCTCATGCCTGGAGCCCCCTTATGTTCAGCCAAACACAACGGAACTAAATACACCACATACACGCATTGTTTAAAGCAATCTAAAAAAAAAATCTAAAAATACACCTGGCTTTGGCTCATGCACAAGGCAATCACAGCAACAACCTGTACAAAGAAGTCATTGCTGCAAAAGCCAAGCAGGAAAACAAATATGTCTGCTAATGCTGGTACTGAAGCCCCATCGTTTTTCTATCACATGGATTGTATCTGTAAAAGGGGCTCCCAAGTCTCTGTTACGACACAAAGTAGCTTTTAGCTGCTTTAACAAGTAAAAAAAAAATACTTCAGTAAATGCACTGCCCTGAAAAATTTATTTTGCAGTCCTAAACCACAATGGGCTGGGTGGGTTGGGGGTAGGTGAAGGATAGAATGAAATAGACTTTGTAAAACACAGACCTACACAAGACTCAACGCCTTTCTTTATCCATTTGTAAATACATTTGGCTGCAAAGCACCTTTTAACTCATTCGTGTGTGGAAGAGTAGCACACAACAATTCAATATAATTTTTAGAAAAATTAGATGGGGCAAGCTTTTTCTTTCTTTTGCTTCCATTTTGACTCCATTTCCTGCAGAAATATACAACATATGGCACAATTTTTAGAGACACACACAGTGAAATTTTGAAGTATACAAGATTGCCCAACAGGTTC
Organism: Dermacentor andersoni; assembly: GCF_023375885.2. NCBI lineage: Eukaryota > Metazoa > Arthropoda > Arachnida > Ixodida > Ixodidae > Dermacentor > Dermacentor andersoni. The sequence goes on from NC_092817.1 coordinate 115,550,032, forward strand.
ATCAACAAGGCTTGAGTATTGGTGTGCAATGTTAAAGGGGCCCTGAACCACCCCTCGAGCTTGGTGAAATAACATAGTCTGCAGGTAGCATGCGCTGCTGCAAACATCTCTGCCAAGTTTAGCTGTCGTACGCGGTGGGTGGAGCTCGCAAGGGTAGTGCAAAGTCACCTTTCTCTCAAACATTCTCTTTTCAAACAGAAGCCTGCTCCTCACTCTTTTCTGGACGCTTCATTTCATAATAAAGTGGATTCCCATATGTGGCTATAGGTATCTGCAGTTGGCTGTGCAGCATAGTTACTGCAGCCACCGCGGGGTGCCACTACGAGTCCACTGGCTAAATGCACTGCAGCTCGCTGAGGACAACTGCATTTGACTTACATTTAGTGTGCCATAGGCACCAAAATGGGAAGTCGTGGTGTCTACGTTAACATTTAAAATGAAATTTGAACTGCGCACCACGGTGACATTTAGAAGGCGGAGGAGTGTTGTGGGCACGCCCCACTCTGCCATAGCCTTCACAGTGCAAGGCATTGAAGAAGGAATGGAAGCACAGTGGAGGCCGTGTTTGATTGCCAATAACTCCACATCTGCTGAACGCGTTGAAGCACTTTTTGCGACTAAGTATTTCTGAAATAGCCTATTTTCACTTCAAATGCCTTTCTCTTCTTTGATAAGAAGTGGTTCAAGGCCACCTTAAAAAGAAAATGAACCCAGAGGAACACTTGGATGACATTCAAGTTATGTTATCAGTTACGCCCCAAAAGCTTGTTTACAGAGGCAGACAACTAAGTAAAAGGCCACCAGCACAACATAAAAAAGGGGCATTTGTTAACTAATACTGGCAAATAACTCCCGTAACTATCAGCCCACATTTTGTACTAGATGCCGTTCATGCACACCTTTTAAAAATTCACATATGCATTAAAAAAAAACGATGCTGACCAGCAAGAAAAATTAGCTCGAACTGCAGCACTGGAGACACAGCATGCCTAAGACAACACGACAGGTAAATTGTTCTTGCAAAAAGAAAAAGCGGTGACAGACTACACACACGGGTACAGTTCTGGAACATCGCTAGATCCAAACTGTCTACTTCGAGCCTCAGTTACCATTCACACCCGCCGAAACAATGCACCCAATGGCACTAGTACAGAGAAGTTTAAAATTGTAACAATTTAACATACAAATTGCTTTGGGTTGTAGAAGGGGCAAGGACATGTTGTGAGATACATTGGCATCTTTCTTGAATCCCTCTTATCAGAAGAAACAAGTCAAGAATGTGAGACATGGGGGGCATCGTGTCTGCACGAGCTCAACGTGAAGAAAGGAAGATGGGAGAGGGACAGGAAAGGGACTAGTGCAACACTCGGTGACAAGTGCCGACGACAGGAAGCAACAGTGGCTTAGACATCAACGAAAAAAAAATGTAATAAAAACTGCTACCCTGGAACAGCAGCTGAAGAGTAGGAACGCCACGACAAGCATTATAGCAGATGACTACTGTTGCTGCCTGGCTTCTCACAACAATGAACCGAAACCGCACATTTGACATTTCTTGTAATGAGCATGGTTCATCACTTCAGAGTTATTGAAGACCACAGTTGTAATGACTGCAGAGATTGGTTTTACCAGACAAAAATACTACCAAATATTGCATGCAAGATATACAGTTGTGGCAAAGAGTAAAGAGACTAAAAGTGAACCTTCAACCCCGTAGAGAAATAGCCATCACCGTTTTTTTTTTTTTCCTATACCGATGCTACCACGAGGGAATGACTATAGGGGTGGGATGTGTAGCAATCTGAGTACTCTACCACCGGCAGGATTGTGCATTAGCCTCAAGAGCGGCCACTGTTGGAACGGCTGTGCAAGAACACTTTGCGCTGTTCACCTCGCTTGTGAAGCAGTGAGCCGGTCGTTCCTCCATGCGCTATCCACATGTTGGTTAAAAGCAGCAAAAATCATCAGCTCGTAAGCACAACATGACAGAGTCTGGCTTGAAGGCAACCCCTGCAGAACACAGGCAACACAGAATGAAGTCATGGGATGTCATTCACAAGGGGAAGTGCCAGCCAGCACAAAAGAAACTTGTTTCGAAGTGGCTACCTAAAGCAAGTATGACAAAACAACAGAGCTTCCTTTCTGGCGGGGCCTCTCGCTTCCCGCTTGCTTACTCATACCACATGGAGCATTTCAGATTACATCGCTACAACACAGAGTGTGGGAGAGGGGATTGGAAAGTGTCAATGGCCTATTTGCTGCTGAGTGCCTCTCGCTCCACAGCGTCGGCGTATTCCTCGTCATCCTCATTTTCTTCCTCCTCCTCCTCATCTTCGCTACCATGCTCCGAGGGTGCTGGCGTGGAAGTACGCGATGCCGACGGTGATGGCGGTTCTGACATGGGCCGGGGATACCGCATTTGCAGCTTGGGCTGGAAATATTTGCAAGTAGGAGGCAGGGAAATGGGGCAGCAGAAGTCTCCTGTTAAACACTGCTCGACAGGTGCACTGAGAACGGAAAGTTTTCAGGAAAGGAGGTAAATGGCAGTGCAGTCAAAGTGTAAAGAGCTTGGCCATTCCATTTGTTACAATACTTGAGTGTTCAGCACAGTAACCTGTTAGCCTTGCCTGTCATTTAACTTTGCTAAGTGGTGTGTCATCTTGGAAGACAACAGTGAAGTGCGTGCACAGGCACTTGGGCACGAGCACACCTCACACAGCAAATGCTAGCCAGTGCTTTTACAATGCCTGAGCTACTGTCTGCTGATACATTCCTTATTTCTTGTGTTTAATTATCAGCAGCCACCAGTGGCTGTGCAGATGTAACATTAGGAAAACTATTACAGCTCTGCCAAACACTGCAGGGTGATTCAGCATTTGTTCTCTCAAGCAATCCACACTACTGTAATCGCTATTTTTACCAATACTAACCAATAAGCTCATGTAAAGGGTGCCATTATCTGTGTCATTATGAAGGTCAATCCATGCAGGGTAAAGGTGTGTAATGTCTGTCATACACAAGTTGCTCCATTAAAAATGGGAATCATGTTGCTACTGCTCGGTGGTTATTCTGCATATGAAAAATTGCATAACCTGTTTGTGTACCATTGGGTCAAATCAAGGTGCAAATTGCAACACACAAAGTGCATTCCCATTTGATTCAAGTCAAACTTTCGTAGGTCACATACTCTAATACGAGCACTCGCCAATGTGTTTTTTTTTACATGTGTATATTTTGGCAATTGCTCACTTAAATCTTTAACCACCAAGCCTGAGCTATGTTTGTTTACAGTTGGTATCAATATTTCCGAGGTTGAACTGTAGTCATTCACATTGCACTTTGATTTTCTCTGTGGTAATGAGTTACTCACATCAGCTCATTCCACTAATAACTGCAGACTTTACACACTCATGCATGTCACATTGTAGTTTAATTTTGCTGTCGTCAGTGCAGAGAATATCATTGCAGACATTGAGAAAAACTTTTTGCCGGCACCATATGCAATGTTTTCATTGAATACTGAGGATAAACCTTACAGCTAATTTTTTTTTTATTGACAACATTACTTGCAAAATATTGGCTATGTAAAAGAAAAGACTTGGGAATTTCATACACTTCTTGAGGAAAAAACTTGGGAATTAAATGGTTAGGTCACTTTCAACTGCACTCACTGAGTGGACAGGCTTCCGTCAAACTCGTAGCCATGCAAGTGTTATACCAATAACTAAAAGTTTTGATGCAGCCCAAGTTATCCTTGGATACAAGTACTACTGCTGAATATCAACTTACCCCAACATCGCCTTCTAAGAGCTCCGGATGCGTCTTGTGCAGGGCCATTTGTCGCGCCTTCCTGTAGTACTGCACGAAAATAAAGAAGGCAGGACATGTCACGTGCTCAGATGCTAAGCTCAAATTTCAGTGTGTGTGTGGTTTGAGCTGCACAGCTGTTTGTCGTGGCACTGAAAATTGCACTTGGCAGTAAGGACAGTAATAGCCGGTACAATGACAGGCACAGGACATCTTTTGTATATTAATCTTAAAGTGCCCATAACATACTCGTCCAACTATTCTCAGTTTATCATTGTGATTGAATGTAGAGGGACCAGTACAACTACACACACACACACACACACACACACACACACACACACACACACACACACACACACACACACACACACACACACACACACACACACAAACAAACAAACAAACAAAGGACTCATCACATAGTTTTAACCCAACATTTGAATTTGAAATTGCTGCTTCTAAGTCCCCTCACAGACAGTGACCATTTCGCATGTCTTGTGTGACATCAATGAGTCCAAGGCCACTGTTGTGTTTGTGCTGGAAAATTCCAAAATTTTATCTGCAGTGTGCCAGACCTTCCTTCCTCCACACCCAATGGTGCAGCAAGGGCATCGGCATTTCATTATGCCTGCAATTATTTTTCTAGTATCTCCAGCTGATCACTGAGACGCACACAAGAAAACAAAACCGCGTGTCAATGCTCGGGTATATATCGTGCACACTGACCACATACAGTGCAGTTCATTTCATCTACAGAGTTAATATAAACAACTCTAGAGGAAAACCTCCCTATAGCAGCCATGCATTAAAATTAGCAACCACAACAGGGCGCCGCCCTGTTGCTACCCCGTGCAGGCACACAGTTGCAGAAGACGAGATACAACTCAGACAAGTCGCGCAATCAAAGCGATCCCGAGCCACCCTTAGTATGGTGGCTCCATCTAGTTCAGGTGCCTGCAAATGCATCCTTTCAGGCACCATAAATTTTACATCCAAATTTTATAAATAGCCATCCAGTCTTTCTGAGAAACACTGGCCAGATGTACACGCTATGTGTAAATGCTTGTTTTTGTTTAATGTTTTGAATATTCATAGTGCTACAAAATTGAGTTATAGAAAACATGACAGCACCTTTGCAGTTGCCACATTTAGAGTGTAGCTCTTAGTCACCCATTACTGCATTTAGTGTTGGCATCCCCTGGTGTCGTCCCTTGGCGTAACCGAGCATGCAAGCACAGCGAAGGATGAAAGAGCGAACGTGGAGCGCAGCAGGAGATGAAAAACGGTGATAGTGAAGAGAGCTTGAGGAGGAGGGTGCAGCGCAACCATCAGGTGGAAAACGGAGGAGGAGGCTGTGGTGAAAGTGTGAGAAGAAAAGCATAGTGCTGCATCTCGTAGCGGCGTAGCGCTGTGATGGCTGCTACGAGATGGCACCAGAGTAGGGCGTCCTTGTCTCTTCACTGATGGCACGCGGCAAGCGCATTCACCAATACCATATGTGGAGACAAAGTGCTGCATGAGCAGAGGTCTGTCGGTGGCGGCTGTTGTGAATCCCGCCCATGCGTCACCCACGCGCTGCCTCACGTTATCTCCTGATTAGCAAGGTAGTTGTGCCACACTTTGCTCAGTTTGCAATACGCAGCACGAGAGAGATTGTCCATGCCAGCCAATATATCGCAAAATGAAAATGTATATGGAGCTCCACTCATATTTCAGATTAGGGAGTATCATAATCGGAAAATTTTTTTCACCCAGCTTTTGCTCAAGGTTAGTATACGAACTCTATAATTTTATCACTTGTCAATGTTGTCAGACTACAATACATTTCAGCTATAATTGTACCTGATGCACTAAAGCTTTGCCAGCTTGCCATGAGATGTGTACAGTTTAACATGCAATGTAGGATTCAAGCCTGAAAATTTGATGCATTGGCCCCTTATAAAGGCCAATTGCAGCAAAATCTCACCTTTGCTAAACTGGTTATAAATTGGCAGTATAACATACCACTGAAGCAACATTGGCAAAGCCACAGCGCTGGTAATTGCATAATTTTGTTATTAGCAGCCTCTAAACAGCATCTAAGAAGATGACATGTGCAGCTGGTGGTTAGCAGCTTTGACACAAGTCCCAGCTCGTTGCTACCGGGATACTTGTGTGGCGCGGGCACCACCTAATCTCGACGGTCATGCTGAGAAAACACATTCTAGGTCATGCGTTTCTTCTGGTGAGCTATAATAATCAAAAATAGCTATTTTTGCCAACTTTTTGTAACGCTTCCACTCGTATTTCAAATGTAAAATTTTGCACGGAGGCTTCTTTAAATCTACATTATCTCAAACTAGACTTTTTATGCAGTCTAAAATTTTGTTGCAGTTACAGTTCCTTGAAAACCAGGTGAACTAAGTTCAGTTGAGGCCTGGCTGTCAATAAACCAACACCTGTTTAGAGGAAACAATTGTTTTAAGAGTTGTTAATTGTTATTTTTTATTCTTCAATTCATTCAATTATTTTTTCTGACTGAATCCTGCTCTGAACGGCAGTATAAAGTAAACAAGGTAGGTTCAGGGTGTCTACCAAGTTGACATTTCCAAATTCCCTGAGTTTTCCAGGTTTTCCCTGAGTGCCTTTGTGAAATTCCCCGAGTGCCTTTGTGAAATTCCCTGAGTGATACAGAACTGTGTTTTATGTCAAGACGGGCTGGAACCATATCGCCCAATGCTGTCACTCTTTAGTAAGCATATGAAATTTTTTTTAAGAGAACAGACTTAATCCAATTTGAATACTAAGGAGTAGTGTTTATGTTATTCAAAAAAGGAATAGAAGGGAGGGGTTAGTAAAATGCACAGCAAATAAATTCGAAAGAAATTGCAAATCGAGTCAGGCATTCTCAAATACAAAAAAAAGAAGATGCATACAGAAGCAAATATTTTCGAATATGAGCTATTTATACCAACTGATAGCAAGCTGAGTGGTATGAGGTCCGAATTTTGTCACAATTGAGTCTCTCTCGCAACAGCTCGTAAGTCAACCTCAACTGTCCTGACATACTCTCAGCCCGCGCACGACGCCTCAGTGTTGTGTTTCACTGCTTTAAAGAGTTTATTTTGGTTTGTATGAGGGACACCTGCATCTCGGCGTCAGCCAAGAGTGTTTTTGAGCTCAGGCTCCTTCAAAGAAGCACTCGCATACTTCATTCCCCATTCATTCCTCAATGCGTCGGTCATTTCTGTTCTCGTGCTCTTTTTGCCGCGCGTTCGCACTACGGACCATTTGAAGCATACTCTTGGTCAGTTTACAGTCAACGTCCAATTTTTCGGACCCCCTAGGGGCCGCGAAAACTTCCGAAAAATCAGGCAGTCCGAAAAAATAAATGCATGTCTTTTACTGCTCTTAAGGGCTCAAGTCAACACAGACAGGTCTGGAAAAGCTCTGAATGCCTGTCAGTACACTTATTAGGCATAGCGGTGCTCCTACTGTGACATGAGAGGGCGGGTGCACACGTGTAAAATTAAGGAATACATACTGTGTCCAGTGACAATTGCTACTTTCTATGCTTGTTAAGCTTCACCGCAATACTTTTGCTAATGCTTCACCGCGTCACACAGCTGTACTGAGGCGAAACTAACTCTCAGGAACCAGCATTATGGAATGCACCGTGCTTTCCGAGCTTCAAAGCCAAAATTATTGCTGACAGCGGAGAAATGAAGAAACACGGCACCGAACGGCAAGAAACTTAATAGCGAAAGCAGCTAGGCGTAGCGTTGCCGCAGTGGTGGCTACGGCTGCCAGCGGATCTGCGTGCGATAGCGCCGGTTCGAGGCGGCAAGGCAATCAAAATGGCAGCGGTGGTGGCTTTGATTAATGCCATTTCGGACCTGCGGTTGTGCAGAACGTCCGGAAAATCGGACGGCAAACAGTTCTTGCGTCCGAAATTTCAGATGTTCTGATACATTGACTCTGTGAGGTACGAGGTGGTGCCGCGAAGCCGTCCAAAGTATCGGGAATCCGGAAAGTCGGTCGTTTTCTCTACACTGGCAACTCCCCCAGCCGACGACAGGGCATCAAAGATGATTCGTTATGATTCCTGTCTGTTACTCGAGCCAGCATTACCGCGACTTTCGACCCTTTCAATAAAATTACAGCTAATTTTCCCTGATAGAGGTACAAATTCCCCGAGTTTTTCCAGACCACTAAAAATCCCTGAGAATTCCCGGTTTTCCCGGTTGGTAGACACCCTGTAGGTTTATGTACAGGATCTAGGGGCTCTTAGCCTGTTACATTGGTCTCATGATGTTCACAGCTTAGACATCCAGTTGTGCAGTGATGTAGACATACACAACACAGGAACAGGATTGTCCACTCTTATGCAAAACACTTCATTACTGTTCATGCTGACAAAACTTCTACGTTATGAGGGGAAAGAACATGGCCTTAGATTACATATTGGGGTTAATCTCGAATAGCACACATTTTTTTAAATGGTTTCCTTGACCACACACCTTTCCAATGATACACATGGCTTTTGTTAACGATTATTTAACTTTAGACATAGCATACAAGCTGCAAGAAACCTGGCACAGCAAATACTGGCAAGCAACTTGTTAGATCACGGCAACTTATTCAGTGACCTTAGCGTTGCCGATTTCACCTGCTTCAGGAACTTCTCTGCATAAACTTGCTTGAATAAACGTATCCCTTTTGCACCCTTTTACTATCAAAAGATTTCCAACTGAAAGTTTAGGGACCAAGGACTCTTTCGTGAACAGAACTTCGTTTTAGTCAAACTTGACGCAACATTCATAAACTTTACGAAAAATTCAGGAGAGTTGGTAGGTGCCAGTGTGCCATGCGACATTATCAAGCTGCGTCTGTACTGTGCTGCTGCTGAGAAAGTGATTGCATCATGCCTGACACTTTCATAAATCGCATGCTCTGCTGCTGCATTAACTAAAACGAGCACTCACCAATGTGATCATATGTATGTGTGTATATATTTTAGAGAGTGCTCATTTAGCCCTTAACTCCGAAGCCTGAGCTCTATTCGTGCCAGTTTGTATTGATATTGCCAAGGACAAACGATATGCATTTACAGCATCTGCTCCTGTTCTTCCATAGACACACACACACAAAAAAAATGCTGCGCAAAAAATATAGTCAGGACGAAGCACCGCATTGTCACACTTGGAAGGCAGCTGCATCCTGAACTGCAGCTGTTACAGAAAGGCACAGTGATAATGGCATTTAAGCTTCATTAAATTGGTAAAGAAATCAATTTATCTTTTCTCGAGTGTGCGTGGCTTGCTTTCAATCTTTTTTTTTTCTGTAATGATAAAGTACACAGTCTGCTACATTCTTAAAAGTCAAGCTGTGCAGGCTTACCACTCCTAGGTTTTTCCAGTCTAACAGGTCGCTCAGGCGTTCCGTGCGGTTTCGCTGGATTATTCGTTGCCGCCGGGACAGACAGGAGAAATCAAACATATACTGCAAGAAGAAACAGTGACAGGGTCACTAGGTGCGAAGCCGCAACCACGGCTTAAATGTTTGTGATATTCTCTTGTTCTGGTCTTATTATGTTCATTATTCACTGCGTTGCCAGAGCTGTAATGAGTATTAGCATTCAACACTGGTGTATGGAGAATGTCTGCAAGTAAATGCCTACCCATACCCCCAATAGGAAAAACATGTAAATGCAGATATAAGATACCTCAAAAGTCAAATCACAGTGATTGACTTTCTAAAGCAGACACATGGGCTAGGAGAGGCGGCGTGTAGTGAGGAGGGAGCTCCAGATTAAATCTGATACCAGAGATTAATGTGCACCTAAATCCAGGTGTACAGATGTTTGTGTTCCGTGCCCATTGAAATGCAGTCAACAAATTAAACTGTGAACTCATGCTCAACAGAAGAACGCCTTAGTTGCTGTGGCAAACACGCATATCTCGGCTTCCATGAAGAGGATTAAAGAGACAGTGAATTTTGAATGTAGATAATTCTGTTTCAACAGATTTTTTGTACGATCTTGAGTTCAATAAAAAAAAAAAGAGAAAAGATTCTAAATTTCCCATGTGCAAATGAACATTGTTTAGCATTGAAACACAAAAGAGAATTGGAGGAAAAATAAAAAAACTGCTTGTTTCGCTTGCCCATTCACGCCATAAGCTGCTAGCAATTGGAGAAGCACTTTCACGAATGTGTACTGGAAGCGTACATATCAAAGTGGCCTTGTCGATGCATGTCGTGCCTGCACTTTTGGCAGTGATGTTTTCGAGACACCACAGGTAGCTCAGGCAAGAGCTGAACAGGAGGACCTGATCTCGTTTCGGCGGAAAACAGGGAGGTCTACTATAAGAAAACCAAGATGGGTTATGTCCCTTACAGTTCTCAGACATATCAAAAAAGAAAGAAAGAAAGAAAGATCATAGTAATAATGAAAAAATAGGGTTATGGGGTAGTGGGGGGAAGCGAAATCTCCAAGATGTGGTTAGCAGTGCCCCTGTTGCTGTCCCTGTGTCGCATTTTTCGCCTTTTGGATATTTTAACGAGTATTTCTGTGCTCACTTTCCAGATGAAAAGGCTGTAAAGCTTCAGCGCACTGGTTTCCAGCATGTGTTTGTCGAGTATGAGAAAATGGTGTGCGACTTGCAAGCCCAGCCAATCACAAGGAGCAGCCTAGCTCATCACATCTGTTGCCAAAAAAATTGCCACCTCTAGCTGCAACTGAAGTTGGCAAGGAATACCACGTTCTAGAGCAGATTAATATACCAAATACTACTCTAATATTGGAAGCGCTGTGGCACTTGAGGCATTGCCAAGACCTACAATGTGCAAACTGGATCCTGAACCTGTGCTGCAGGGTCCCTTTAACCCCTTTAAGGCACCAATTAATTCTGCACATTGAAAATTTAGTTTCACCACATTTATTGCATCATCAGAATCCTGAAAAGCATATAGCTGTAGAAAGGATGAGGAATTTTCAATTCATCAATGAGTTCTGTCAAGTTTACAGAATGTGGACTCTCTATGTGAGAACTCTCTACAGGAGCCTCAGATATGAAAACATCGATGATTTCTTGTCTAGCATACCTGCAAAGCACCTGTCTAGCCACTTGAATAATATGCATGATGCAAGATGTAAAACATTGTGAAAAACAAAAGGGAACCCACTACAAACACCAAGAGCACACAGTCGACCATCTGCCTTCCCACTCGTTTTACTAAAACGCTTTACATGTGTTAATCACACTTACAGCACAGGTAAAATAATAAGTGTTTCAAGATATAGGCAATATGTTTTAAATATAGTTATTTTTATTGGTGATTTTGAGTCTTCTGTATTATCTTGCTGTGCACAATTGCCTACACAGTGCCTAGAGGGGTTAATACATATGCAAGTGGTAACTGCAAGGAAAGTGTTTTCCAACATTTCTGGTATGGCATTGTCTATCATTGCAACATCCCACTTAATGCCGCTTAATGATGTAGTGCACATCTCTCAAGTGCCCTTGCATTCTGCCGCTATCAGAATGCTGTTGTCACCGGGATTTGATCCCATGACCATGTGCTCAGCAGCGGAGCATCACCACTGCTGAGTCACTGTGTCGGTGATAGTATTAAGGGTCGACCTGGTGTAGTAAGTGCAGTGACTGCACTGGTTGTCCAGTCACGCCATGCCCTAATCATCATTTATACTATATTCAGTGCAAACCCCTGCCATTGCAGTGAGAGTCTGCGACAACAAGAAAAGAAAGAAAGAAAGAAAGGAAAAAACTTCCGTATTACCTGCCCACACCCCATGCCATGTCGTGCAGCAAGGAGGAAAATGGTGCCGATGTGCCATTGGCGCACTTTAAGCCCCTCCCATCAAAGTGCCACCGTTTCCCCATGTTATTGCTCACACCAAAATTGCTTCCACACCTTCCGCTTCTGACATTCCTGCTCCCATAGCTGCTTGCTGTTGCATGTTCACACTTCTATGCAGCAGTAGCAGAGGGTGAAACAGCCCAAAAAGTGTCATCCACAAGCACCTGCATGTTTGTTGCCTGTATGCTGAAACTGCATACTTTGCTTGTCGTCTTTATCATAGCTGGTGTACAAAGCACCACGACTGCTGCTGCATTAGGAAACATGACGTCGCTTTTGCTCCCAACCGAAAGCTGACAATGAAAGTTCCACTCAACAGTGGAAGCTGAAATAATAAAAAGAGCAGCATGGAGGAGGAACATACATTGGCAGTACTTAAACTAGTCTGTGAAGGTGTGTATAAAGGGACTTTAGCTCTCTGTCCACTGCCAGTTTCACATGTCATTGCTTCAGCTTTGGCATAACAGCTGCTCATTGTATATGATGTGTAGGTAATGAGAGTTATACAAGCTTCCCCAACTTCTTTACTGCTGTATTTGTGAACTCGCTGTTTTCATTTGAAAAAATGGCATGTGCAAAGGTGGCAAGGGATTGAGTCAAGGAAAAGGGTAGACAGTACTGATTTGGGGGCTCCTTGACCACTCGGGGAGGGTCACAGTACACACCTGAGCGAGCTGCTGGACTGACTCCTCGGCATTCTTGAATCTCCTGTCGACAATGTAGATACCATAGGACATGGGGTCAGCAACATGCTCAGCTATGAAGCACCCAAAGCCAGACAGGTTGGTGGTGACGCTGGGAATGCCCATGACTGTGCACTCCGCTGAAAGCCACCAGCATTGGTAAAATGAGATGCTGCACCAATGAGTGTTCAAACAAAGATTCACTGGTCCTCTGTTTGCTAGTCTTGCTGTTGCTAATAAGAATCATACTAAAGGATTTAAAGCTGCTGCCTGCGTGGTAGACTAATTGCTGTCAGCCCCACGTGCTGCTTAATTGCATGCATATCTTAAGTAGTATGTATGTAGTAGCAATATTCTGTTACTACATACTTCTCTTTCAAGGCACGTATGTATGTAGTAGCAATATTCTGTTACTACATACTTCTCTTTCAAGGCACAGAAGCAAAAACAAAATTAAATGCAAACTGAATTTTAATACTTGCGGACACAAATGTGCAGATTAACTGCCAAGTCAATTGTGGCAGGACTGTTTATATGTCTGCTACAGGGGGGAAAAAGTAAAAAGAAAGAGGGAAAGAAAAAGCTGTTTGTCGTTATATGTACATGGTGTGTTCCGACTTGATGCATATGTATGCTGCAGGTGTTGCACCATGTGGATGATTGCAATAACCTCTCTATTCTTGGAGTTCACCTTTTCTGTACAGCCTTTGTCATCCTTAACCCAAACATGCCTCAAGTGCTTTTTTGCATTCTGCTGCAGAGAGTGCTGGAGATTTCTGGTTTGGGCAGTTTGAATGTGCTAGCTTAATGCATCTTTCTTCCAAGGCAATGAGATGTTTGTTCCTTATAGCTCACATTTGTTAAAGATAAGCTGCTAGACATGTGTCTTCAATATTCGGGTTAAGTGTGATGCATTGCAATTGTGCCTCTCTTCAACTACCAGTTACACCAACAGCAAGGGCAGTCAAGTCACGTGGGAAACCATGTTCCTCCTCATTTGCTTTAGAAGACAATGGCACAGACCCTGCCTGTCTGTCTCTATTCCTTGCCAGTGGCTCAAAGCTCTGCTGGTTCGCATCCTGTGATGCGTACCTCAGGTGGCCTCAGTTGCAGGTACTATCATGAACTTTTGAAAAAGAAACGGAAGTGTGCAGCCATACATTCCATGCCAATGTGAAATGGCTAGAAATGAAAGCAAGAAACTGGTGCTGTTCTGTGAGCCAGTGGCGCCCGCCGTAAGCAATGAGATGTTTCCAAGTTGGTCCTCAAGAATGAAACTCACTATGCCGTTGTTATGCACTGTTATTGGTTCACGTTTTGAGTTGCATTCCAGAACTATAACCAATCGTCACCACATTATCTTACTACCAGACATTAGAAACACGACAGGAGCAAACAGCAGCATCAACTGCTATTTAAAAGGCACGAACATGGCACATTCCTGTGGTACCAGCATTAGCATGCCAACTATGTTCTAAGGAAATTTTTGCAAAGGAAAGTTTGATCTATAGAAAAGTTTATGTGAAGGTACTGCCAGTGATGGAGAGAACTGCTACACTTTGCTTTCAATTTTTGCCACACCATGTCATTTCTGGCACTGTCTCAGGCTCCTAACACAAGCATAAGCAGGCACTCATGTGTACTCGTGAGTGAAAAGTCAAATACCTTCAATTCTTTGGCATAGTCTCACTTGATAAGGCAAAAGAATGTATCACACATCACAATCACATGTCAGAGATACACACTGTGAGGTTCTATGCTGCAAATACTGAGCATTATATAATAGGAGCGCGAGGTATACATGAGATTTTCTGCTGAACTGCTGGCTGGCCTTTACTCAAATTTTGTGCAGAGCTGCCATCTTGCATGAATCTTAGCTTAATCCCATGTTTTTGGGCATTACTTGCCTGCTACATCTTCATTAAATCCAAAATGAAACCGTTCAAACATTTTTCACTGCAACACAATGATGTCATGATCTGTCATGGCTACGATGAACACTGCGTTTTCACTGTAGCCATGACAGATGGTGCCACCATTTCGTTGCAGCAGAATCAGCATGTTTTGATTGGCATTGCTGCAGGTGACCCCCACTCTAAGTTTATTCTGGGCGAAAGTAATGCCCGCAAATGTAGCATTGAACTAAACTTGATGCGAAATGGTACTTGAGTGAATATAAGGCAGCAGTATAGCAGGAACACTCACGTGCACCTGGTGCTCCTGTTTATGCACCACTTAGTATATGTCTCAAGCAGTGCCAGGTACATAGAGAGATCCAATCAGTGGCCTTAGTGCAGGTGAAGAATGCACACAATATGTGCATCAAGAGTGAAGATTCTGTTAACTTTTTGAAGATAGCCAGTAAAGGTGACCTGCGAGTTAGCTCTTGCTTTGCTTTTTCTGAGCAAACAAACACTTCTCATTTTCTGGCCAAAGCGAGACTAGAAGGAAACACTGTGTTAATGAATGCATTTAGTACATGAACTTCAACAGTGCAGCCAAAGGTAACACTGCCACATAATTCTGTTCGGTTGGTAGCTTGTCAGGAAGCCGATTGAGATAATACACTTGCAAAGTGCCACAAGCAACTAGCAAAAAAGAAAGAAAAGTACACACGTACACTTAACCATTTAGCCCCTGCTGTCCCCATATGTGTCAAAAAGAGTTGCTGGGTAACTTGCCAAAGAATGGCAGCAGGCAACAGTATGTATACACTGTGTTAACACTGTTTTGGTATTATGTTCCACATGGAATATTGCAGTGCTGTGCAGTGCTACAAATCATATGTACAGCAAACATGCACTTACCAGGCGTGTAGCCCCAAGGTTCGTAGTATGAAGGAAACACACCCAAGTGACAACCCCTAACAAACTCTTCATAATCCATGCTGAACAATGGGTTTGTAGATGACAAGAATTCTGGATGAAAAATGACCTGTAGGAAATGAAGCAATGTTGTAAGGCAGCCCAGTTTCTTAATACGCATACACATTTCTATTTTTGCTTTCTCCAAGCATCAGTCTAGTCAAAAGCTACAGCTAGTAACTTACTTCAAATTAAAGTGTCTTCTCGCTGAACAGTGCTCTAAATTGACTGCACTGTTCCAACAACGGGCTTTGTCTACCATACATCACATGAAGAACAGATGGTTTTAAAATGAAGGGACCAGAATTTAAAATTTAGTCAATGGCACAACTGGACTGGAATATATCGCATACATGCAGACTAATTCAAACCTTGATATATCGAACACGGATATATCGAATTATTGCCTATATCGAACACTTTTTATATCATCTGGAAAATCAGACGCATCCTTTATTTTTTATTTCGAACGGGTTCGGGCATGAAATGGATATATCGAACTCCGCCACCCCAGACCATGTGTGCTCCGTTGACAGGTGGTGAGCTTTCCCGCAACACCCTCGAAGATAGCGATGGCACGATGGGCGTTCCCAACTGCTGCGATTGTGCCGAGGGTGCCATTTGAACATAGCAGCATACGCACGCGGCGGCTTGGCTAGTTCGACAATGTCAATGATGCATTGCATTTATTGCACTGACTCCTCCTTGGTGCTGCGCTCTGCGCCTGCCGCACCTCGCGAGGACTGGCGGTTTGCACTTGCACCCACAAAGACGTGCTCACTGGGCTCACTCAGACGCCTTGGCAGATGGCACTCAATACTTTGTTATTGACAGTGTTTCAAAATGCTTTGATTGATGGACTTGGAGATCGCAGCAGAAGTAGCGGCCAAACGAAGACGCTGCTGAGGTTGATCCCACAAGCGCTGATGTTGCCCTGCTCCCAACTTCAACTGGTGCTGTAGCTGCTTTGGCCCTTCTACGCCGCTACTGTGGCGCAATAGAGGGCAACGGCCTATCGCTTGTGGATCATTTAGCCTGTGTTGAGGACTCCATGTTTAAGCACGCGGCTGCCAATGAATTAATGTTTGATGTTTAATGGCGCAAGGGCCAGGTATGGCCAAAGAGCGCCATGCTAGTGTTAATGAGTTCGTAGTGGTAGTTCGTAGCGGCTGCCAATAAGAAGCAGGCTACACTGCTGCAGTACTTTAAGCCAAATAAATAAATGTTTTGTGTGAAGCTTCAAGTGTGCCACCTGTGCCACATGATCATTGATTGATTTGCAGAAGCTTTTGATGCATGTTTTACGCGATTTTATATATCGAATTCTGGCTATATCAAACTATTTCGCTATCACCATGCTGTTCGATATATTGACGTTCGACTGTATAAGACAGACTAATATAAGAGACACAGATTTCAATTTACAGAGTGAATACCCTCATTATAGGTGACAGCTAGCTGTTGTTCATGTTCACTTCAGGGACCGACGAATTGGTGGGCGTGTTGTGCATAATGTGCAGACAGCACCAAAATTGGAAAATTAAGGAGAGAAGACAATGGGACTGCCTTTTGCTTTTTCATTTTAGCACTTCACCATTTAACAGTGTTTGGACATTATGGTTCCAGGAATGGCAGCCACCTTTCAGTTGAGTGGCTGCATGTGTGCTAACCACTTTACTCCTATGTACATACATGTACGTACTGAGTTCAAACAGATAGTTACCTTAACACGATCCTCCCTACGATTGAAGAGCTGACACCGTCGAATGTGGCACAGAACAGGGTCAGAGGAATCATCCAACATGTTGTGAGTGCAGATCGGAGGTAGCGTTGTGCGCTGTGTCGAATAGATACAGCGTTTCAACCGCACCAAGTCTTCTGGGTAGATCAGTTCTTCACCTTTGGGAATCTTGCCCCTGCAAATTTCACCTGCTCGTCCACAACGAAAGCCTGTACCTTCTCTTGCTGACCAATTACTATCAGCAGAAGCAAGGCCCATTCGTCCCCTATCATTTCTATAGCACTTCTCTGCATTTATTGCAACAAACAAGTTGTGCAAGTGACTAGCTTTTAGATAAGCACTTTGATGTGCACACTTTAGCTGCCAAAGACCAAGACACTTTCATGAAGCATTGTAAAAGGCTCAAGCAGAGCCCTACCCACAATATGCAGATGAAGACAAAACCAACAGAATGCTAACTTACGAAAGGCAGATCTCGAACATGCGCTTCCCGATTGTAGACTGTATTTGTTGCACTGTGTCACGGAGTTGCTTGGAGATTGCTTGGCCTCGTAATGACTCAACGTTAAAATTGTTTGTTTTGGCGGGGAAGATTAGAAAAGCAACGACGGTAACCTCGCTTCCTGAAGCCTGTTTTGAAGAGAGCAAACAAGAAGCACATTGAAACGAAGATTGCGCACCCTCAGACAGTTTGTTTTTACATGCTGTTACCTAATACTATGAATCAGTGTTAGTGCTCTAAAAGGGATTTCTTGTGTCTTCTCAAATATTGGATAAAAAGTCATTAGTGGCTACATACACACAAGATCATCTTGGAGGACAAAGACTTAGCATGTTATTACATGCAAGAAGTGCACTAGAAGGGCCACATACCTTTAAGTAATGATTGAGACGTGCCAAGGACTCTATGAACATGTCTGCTCCCTTGTTGGAGAATTCGTATCTTCCCGCAATGAAGCAGTACAAAGTTTTGTCCAGGTCGAAGTCGTAGTGCCTAAAAGGTTCAGACACGTTCACCGCTGTCTCAAAAGACGGAGCAGCTTTGACAAAAGTGCTCACCCATAAAAGTGTCCTCTGACGAAGTCATGGATCTTCTCCTTGGCTATGGCATGCATGTTTTGAAACTCGTGCAGTGCGCTGAACTTCTTGACGTTGAGCCCGTTTGGCGTGATGGCATCTGTGAACAGAACACATCACGGAAGTGAGCGTCGGAATTAGCTTTAGTTGAATAAGCTAGGCAGCAAAGCATGTTCTTGTGAACTCGGCAGTAATAAACAAGCCATCACTTGCCTGGCTTTCTCTTCAGCAAGTGCTCTGCCTCCATGCCTGTCACATCGGAGACTGTAGCAAACACGTGAGCGCTGTGGCAGGCAGCCCGCTCCATGCAGTAGCGGTGGTATATCCCTCTGTCTCCGGCCTCTTTGTCTAAACTGAACTGCGGTCATGCAGAAACGCTTGTCTGAAAAAAATCTGCATGGCTGCCTAAACAGTAATTAAAACTGCCGAGCCGAACAATAATAAGCAGCTGACTGAGGGCACTGCTGAATGTTTGAATGCTTAAACTAACCCAAAGAGCAAGAAGAATAAAGGGAATAAACCAACAGACAGTGAAGCCAAGAAAAGCATTGAGGAAATTAACTGCTCAATTAAATAACTCACTCCATGCTCAATAGTGTCAGCCAACATGTTCTAGGAGTGCCTCTGGATCCATCAGTGAACACTGGGCTGTCTTTGTCCACTTGAATGCTCAACCAGTTGGCACATGGTTTAGTACAAAGTGTATTCAGAATTTTCATAACATTTAAAGGCCAACTACAACAAAATTTCACTTTGGCTAAATTCGTTATAAATTAGTACATACTATTGAAGCAATGCTGGGAATGCTGCAGGGCTAATATAGTAGACTTATGTTAATTAGACTCTGGTTAATTAGATTTTTTGGTTAATTCGATCTAGGCCGAAGGTCCCGGCCAGCACCCATGCATTTATACGGGCCTGAACTTTCGTTATTTCGATCCTAAAATTGACCATCGCCGGATAATTCGAAATTGACCAGTCAGCACGCACACGCCTGACCCCTATGGTGACCCCAATAGCGACCCCTTTAATGGCAGTGTCTGTCTCGACAAAGCTTATGAGACAGAATGTGTTGAACACACCTCATCTCCCGCCGAAAAGGCCTATTTTCGGCCTGCCCCAA
This sequence comes from Dermacentor andersoni, assembly GCF_023375885.2. Lineage (NCBI taxonomy): Eukaryota > Metazoa > Arthropoda > Arachnida > Ixodida > Ixodidae > Dermacentor > Dermacentor andersoni. The sequence goes on from NC_092817.1 coordinate 115,569,190, forward strand.
GAAGATTTTAAAGCAATAACTATAGCTCACAATGTCTGATTACGGTATTCACTTCGGTTCTAACACGCGCATTTTTTTCAAAACAAGAATTTCAAGAATTGGGCCGGAAATTGCCTGCGCGCTGCAATCGAACACGATACCAAAACCGCCTTCGAGCGTGTGTTTGCTTTACCGCATAACAAGAGTGTATGGAGGTGAAGCTGACTAAAAACCGTGTGGCGGAGCTGACTTCAGGAAATCGGCCACGGTTGTGCAATATGTTAGACCTTTGCCCACTTTAGAGCGCAGCTCTTAGGCGCCCGTTCCTGCGGTGAGCGTCGGCGTTTTCCCTCGTAACTGAGCGAACGGACACAGCGAAGGATGAAAGCGAACGCGGAGCGCAGCGGAAGACGAAAGACGGCGATAGCGAAGAAAGCGCGAGGAGGAAAGCGGAGGAGGAGGGTATGATGAAACCGTGAGAATCGTAGTGTCGCGCAAGACTGGCTTTGCGGCAACGATGGCTACGAGACGGCGCCAGAGTAGCGCGCGTCTTTGTATAGAAACAAAGCGCCGCAGGCGCGGAGAATCTGCGGCGGCTGTTGCGAATCGTGCCTACGCGTCACCCACGCGCTGCTTCTTGCGATTTCCCGATTAACGAGGCAGTCGCGTCACATTTCGCTCCGTTTTCAATGTGCCACACGAGACACATCATCCGCGCCAGCCACTATATCGCGAAATGAAAACACATACAGCTGCGCTCAATTAGTGAGTATCGAATTAGTGAGTATCATATTCAGTGAATTTTTTTGTTGTTAAGAATCGGGTGCCCATTAGATTTTTTTGTCTATGAGCTTTAATGCCATTTGTACGTTAGTTTCATGCTTTGGAGACATAGAAAGTGCATGCATGTTTGATTCGGGGGCATCTTATAATCTGGCTCATACTGCCAAATGAATCGGTAGTGTGCTTTGGTGTTTTTTCTGCATCTAGTTTGATTCGACCAGCCGGGTAATTAGATCAGCTCTATCAGTAACGTCAGAGTTGAATTAACGGAAGTCAACTGTAGTTGTCTAATTTTATTACTAATGGCCTTCAAATGCACCTGGTGGTCAGCAGATATGAAGCAAATACCAGCATTTCACATCTGATATTTTCAGCGTGCCACAGGTGCTGTTTAATCTCGGAGACGATGCCATGGAGCCACGCTGGTTTTCAACATTCTAGGTGCTACATCACTTCCAGCAGGCACTAACAACAATGTTTCTGTTTCTGTGAGGTTAATGCAACGCATCCACTCATATATCAAAAATAATTTTTCCACAGAAGCTGCTCTGTATCTGTGCTATGTGAAATTACACATTTTTACACATTCCGAAATACCACTGCAGTTGGCCTTTAGGCAAAGCAAGGTTTCTTGTAGTATACGCCTCTGCTTAAAGCAGCAGCAGAATGCACGGGACACTATAGCTGACCTTGTCGAGGTTGTTGTAGAAGTCCACGTTCCCTGCACACAAGTACCGGCCCAGTAGGGTTGCGTGTGTGATGAATATGGTGGCCACATCAAGGTGCCTCGTGCGACACAGAATCAGCCCGATGCCAGCGAGCCACTCGTGGAACTGAGCCGTGACCAGTGGGGGGCCCTTTTCAGCATTCACTGCCTTCAGGAACTGCAAACACGATAATTAAAGCTAAGGTTTACGACTTATTAGCATGCAATTCCTTTTTGTGTCTTAACCACATCTGCACAGGCAAGTGTCATGTGAAAAGAGGAGCGACGTTAAAGGGAGACTAGGAAGAAATATTATTTGAGCCATAGTATTAGTAAATTACTCTTGTAAAATACCAGAAAGTGCCGATCTTACCGTGAGAAGAAGATTGGCAAGCCAGAAAAGACAACAATGAAAGAAAGGCGGTGTTGCTGTCTTGCACCAGCTCACTTTGATGTCAGTCTAGCCAAAGGCCGAACTTGGCAAGTTTCAAGAACATTTACCGAACCACAACAGCCAAAATGTGAAAAGATACTTTGAAATTTAAGATCAGAAACTGATGATGTACCAGCACTGGGATTTCACCATGAAATTGAAGAAATGAAATTTTCAGCTTCATTTTCTCATCTAATAATTAACTTATCCCTGCAAAGTTAACGAAAAACAGTTTTGAAAGGCTGTTTTATCAGTCTAAATGGATTTACTGTTTATCTGTAAGGTCACTTAAATGGGTGCTTCAGTGCTTTTGTGAACATCGTAAACAAACATTCTAGGGCGCTAAACAACACTGTCACAAACACATAGGGATATTATTTTATTAGTCTTGTGCTCGCACCAGGGAGCCTGCAGCTTTATTCAAAACCGATTTGCTTTTCCCTTAACCTTTCTGGAATCCTTGCCACTTTTTGTGTTTATTTCTACACATTTTGAACATGATGGAGATTACCATTTGTCTTTGGTGTCAACTTGCAACAAAAAATGGTGACACAGCTTCAGACAGTTAAAAAGACAAAAAGGAGGGGAAAGTTGTGAGGGCATCGTAAAATTTGTTTGCCAATAACTCCTTTCATACAAGGTGCATTCAAAAACCTTTTGTTGGCAAAGGTCTGCAAGGAGATGCTGTTTAATACCAGACACATTCCATACCTTTCATAGCAGGTGCTTCAGTAAGCTTATCGCTAGAAAATACAAAAAAAAAACAAAGCCCATGTGATCTGCAAAACCAGCACTGCCATACCTTTACTGCGGCCACCGTGTTGCACAATGGATGGTATAACTTAACCATTTTTCCAAGGTGAAAAAACAGCAAGTGTGCGCGTAAACAGAGAAAAAGCTGTAGCATTAAGAAGTTGATGCATGAGTGTTTAAGAATGCAAACAGAACTTATAAAAAAAGGGCACCCACTCACATCTTGTAAAAACCAAGCGACAAGGTAGCCAAAGATGATCGCATCATTGGACTCCCGGTCATGCCATGGGACGCCGATGCTGCACGTATTCCACAGGTCGCGCTTCCACTCGTCGAGTTTCCAGGCGGCTGAACCAATGTCGAAAAGAATGACTTGAGGGTAGCCATCGATGAGCCACCTTCCATAGACAACCTATGTGCAGAGAAAAATGAAAAGACTTCAAGTCACAAATGCATACAGGTGATTAAGTAATAACCATGTGTGTGTGTTTGGTCGTCCACTCATTAAAATTCTTGCACAATGCTTCAACTGTGAATGGGAACAATTATTTGATTTCTTTAAGCAAAACAGCATGAAGCCTGCCGGATTCACTGCTATTGTTCACTCTGAGGCCAGTACTTTAAAGCTGGCTTCATAGCAGTGACCATGTGCATGCAGTGAAACTGACTAATTTGTCCAGTTTTTGTACAAGCAGCTGCTAATGCAAGAACGATATTGCTAAAAAAATTAAGTCTGCTGGGTGCGCTGTCCTGCAGAAGGCTGGATTCCGCATCATAAGTGACCATTTTAATGGGTCCCTGAAACAGTTCGGACAAATTTTGTAGACGCATAGGGTACAGCTACAGTAAAACATTCACACCACAATGTGTGAAGCGTCTCATATTAAGAGAGCTATGGCTGATTACAAGTTATCCTCCTCCTTAGCCATGAGCCATGCTTTTTCTCCTCGACTCGTTCGACAAGTGATCGGGGTTTAAGTTCTGCCTTCACTGGCCCTGCATCATGATGGGACGACGTGTCGTCTACTTCTGGTTGTCTTGGAGCCAGCACACGTAGCCTCTCCAACCTCTCCGCCAGCCTCCTGGCAGTCGATCCCAAGCAAGGGCTACCAAAGCAGCGCGCATTGCCAGCATTGTGTCGCAGTGCCAAGCGTGACCAGTATTCCGGTAGCCACAGGCAAACCGGGCGTTTCGACAGATGGGTAGAGGCGTAAACTAAAGCCCCTTCATACCACTACTGCTGTAATGAAGGAGCTTTAGCGTAGACATACGTGAGCAACCTGATCGGTCTAAAGCCTCTCAATGTTCAAAAGCAGTGTCATCCTTTGAACTTTCCCGCCACTGCACGGGTTCTCCATTATTTCTAGTTCATTCGCAGCACCCTCAGCCCACTTTTCTTTGTTTGCGCTTTAGCTAGGGCAGACCGCGCCGCTCGGCCTGCTCAGGCATATTCTAATACACTCCAAATACTGCCACTCTGGCCGTTCTGACAGCAGCGACGACAGCAGGGAGTAGAAGCGCTGGAAAGTCCAGTGGTATACGCGAAAAAATTACGAGAGAGTGCATGGAAGGCGCCGTTGCAAGGTGTGCGGAATGTGAATGATTGCACTATTTTTTGGTGAATGGATCCACTTGCTGTTCGCGGCCACTGCCGAAACACACATGCCAAAGCCGTTCTGGTGCAGCAATGCACAGTTTCGGTCAATTTTCCATGTTTGACGCAATTGACGTAGGAGTCCCACTCCTGCATGTCGTGAAATTTTGCATGCTGTCTTTCTGCTGCACATAGTTGGCTGTAATAGCTGTTGTGCGTGAAAATCAACCAATGATACGGCTACAGTTATTTCTAACTTAAAAGAAAGGGCTAAAGGGCTCCTCACCAGGCCCCACCAAAATTAGGCTGTTCTTGTACGACCACTGTACATAATGTGTCATTACATTTTGATGGAAATGAAAAGACCATGATTTATAGTGATAGAATGAAGCATGCTGTTTGCAGTTCAAGTCAGAATTATAATTTAAAAGTTGCACAGAAAGTGGTGAAAAATGGTATATTGTGCCACTTTGTAGTGAAACCTCCATACTAAAGCAGGATACTGACCACATTGTTACCAAAAATTATTGTATGCAAGTTGGCTGTTAGTTAGTGCACCATATATGTATTGTTTGAAATTGCAGCCTTTATATTATATAGATGGTTGCACTTTATTCTATGCATATTACAATCAAAGAAATTTAACGGTAGCAATCAGCACTGCCCTTCCAGCAACAAGTGAAGCTGCAGACTGCAGAAGCGTGGTGTTCCTCATAGCATGCCGGTGGCACATGAGTGCTCTCGTCCATGTGCGAGTTTGCGAGGGAGTAACTCAAGTTCACTGGCCCCCTCGCACGATACAACATGCCATCACCTGAAGATCACCTTACAAAACAAAATAATTTTTCACAGCCAGGGACGCAGTTGTCTGCTTCCCCAATTCCAGTGAGTGAGTGAGTGAGTGAGTGAAACAACTTTATTTGGTCCACTATAGACGTAAGCAAACTCAACGTCACCTGGCCAGGCCCACTCGGGGACCATCAGGTGAAACCTGACTGCCCTCTCGCGAGCCCTCTGGACTGCCAGGATTTGAGAGGTCTGATCCTGGGCCCTAATTAGCTTCAGCATTTCCTTTTGGGTGAAAGGGGGACCGGCAGAGGCGCAGCCCCACAGGACATGTTCGAAGTCCGCATAATCACCACGCATAATCCCCAATTCCAGTGTAGAATCGTTATCTCAATCACCTATCACAATTTCTAGCATGTGTCTAGCGAACGACTTCATAAATGCGATAGCGACTGCAGATGGAAAAATTCTGATAAAAAATGTTCCACAACATTTTCTGCATTACCACTGCAGGATTGGACACTGACTAATAAGCTTTCCGTTGCACACAAGAAAAGAACGGGTATTATAAAAAGTCATTGTTAGTCCCTTCAAGAAAGAAAGCTTGGCTAGTTGGAACTAGATATCAGAGACATTTGTAGTGTTTGCTAGTAGAAATTTTTTGTGCACTAGAAGTTGTAAAGTGCTGCCCAAGAAGCATTCTACCACAACAACTAAAATGAAAGTTATAGCGGAGATGAAGAAGCAAATACAATGTTGCAAGGTGATGGTGTGATGAGGCGTGCTACTCATTCCGTGCCAGATTCTCTCTCCCATGCTGCAACCACTCGCAAGTGACATTCCTCTCCTGCCTCCATCCATAGCATGAATATACAAGGGCCTGTGTAACCTTTGCGCTTCACCTGTTTTCTCCTTTTCTTTTTGCACAGTGCATTTCCAGTGGCAATTTTGTGCACCCTGCGTTCAAAGGGAATCTCCGAGCTGTTTCACATTGTGGCGGGTGGTACGTGTGATGCAGAGATGAGAGCTCTGATGCAGTCTCTGCAGGCGGGGAGAAGGGCTTCCTTGAAAATAACTGTGTGCGTGCTTTCATATGAATTTTCAGCTGTTCGGTGCACATTGGTGCGATGCTCTGCAAAAACAATTGTCGTCGCGTAGACTATGCAGTGATAATGCCTGCTCCCAATGCCCTAACCCGAGGAGGGACCTTTTAAGCTAAAAGAACGGAGTGTCTCAGGCAACCCGAGGAGGGACCTTTTAAGCTAAAAGAACGGAGTGTCTCAGGCAAAGCTGAAAGTAATACAACTGCGCAAACGTAATGCAACTATATAACAGGAGATGGGACTTGTGTGTACTCTGGAAAAAAGAAAGTAAAAAATAAAGCAACATTACAAGAATAACTAATGAGCACCATCACTACTGCGACGCGTGCTGTCTGATGAGACAGCAAAGTGTTGCTTCTGGGAGAGGTGCATATGCAGAAGCAGCTGGCTGTGCTTGCGTAGGTGAGGCCAAGCAGGTATGCACCGTTGTAGCAAATTTGGCTGCCATATGACTGTACTCTAACCCATACCATGTAGCATAGGGCCCTATAACGTAAAACTATTCCAATACGTTTTTATTCCAATCTCCTGACGTCAAATTTACGTAACATCTTGCGCAAGCATTGGGTGGTGACCTACAGCGTTGCCTGCACAGCCCAATCAAACGATCTCCTCTTTTATAGGACGTCTCTTTTGTTTCCTTTGAAAATGGATAACATGGCCTACATTGAGTGGCTTTATCTAATTGGCTGACAAGAGGAGAGGAGCACGCTCAAGTGGGGAGGGTTCGACGGGGCCGAGCCCGCGCACTGAAAAAAGATAACTGGATGAAGAGGGAGGTGCCGGCGTTTGTGATTGGTCCGCTTTCACTTACTTAGCTTGCGGTGGTTTGTCTAAAATCGCGGTGACGTGCAACAGATAGTTAAAAATGCCGCTAAAATGGATCCTCAGTCAAGAAAAGTTGGCAGAGCGATGTCATATTGCTACGTTCCAAAAGGGCTCAATGCCGTTATGCATCCACGCAAAAAGATTTGTTATACACAAATAAACCCATGCTCTCCGGCAGGTGCGAGTAGCCAGTGCCTGAGGCGGCAGCCATCTTCTATTCCTTTTGGAACGGAGCAGTCTCTGGCTATGCAGAAAAAAATTGTTTTGTTCGGCATATTAATGCATCTTTAACGCATATACGTCACTTTGATGCACTGAGTTTTCGCAGTTTTGTAACTTCAAGTGACACAGGTGAAGTGGGTGCAGCCTGAAACATTTTGACCAATAGCAGAGGGCTAATGACAAAAAGGCGTCGACTCAGAAATAATTATTTTTCTTTTGTTCGGTCGAATATGAATAATCATTGTGTACACGTCATATCAGATTGGGAGCTATTGCAGTTTTTGTGGTGTCGCATGACAGACAGGTGAAGTGGGGGTGTTCCGCAAAAAGTTTTTGACCAATCGTGGAGGGCTAATTGCAGAATTCGAATAGAAAAGTTTGGAATAGCTTTATGCTATAGCACCTATGGAGTTGCTATGCAATACCTATGGACGTGTAGGTGTTCTGCAGTTGAATAGCACTTGTAGTATCGCCACCTTTCTCTTTATTATGCTTGTGATTCATTGCAGAGCTGTGTATCCTCCTGCACGTGAGCATTGTGTTGCCTTCACAATACTTCTCAAATGCATTGTGAAGTTCACTATGCATTTCTCTGCAAAGTTTGGGAATTAATATCTCAAAACTGTTGCAATCTTCAGAAGTCATTGCAAGTGGATCCACCTTGGAAACTCCACTGCTAGAATTTGTAAATTGCAATATGGTCCACAAGGTAATTAGTTAATAAGTTAATTAGTGGCTTTTTTGTTAATTAGACAATTCTTTATTTCAATTCATTGCGCAAGTAGTGTCTGCCACTTCTAGTAGCCCACTTCATGAACTAGAATTGTGCTAACTGCCACAGGTAACCTTTAAGAATTTTCGGAAGTGTTCGCTGAAGCACCCTGTATATTGTGAGGTGCTTTCTCGCACATGTGATCACTAACAAAAACACACAAAAAACTAACATCCGTTCCAATGCCACATTTGTGTTGTGACCAGTTCTATGCTGGACACAAGTGTCCTATTGTGGATTCCTTCATGCCAGTTTCAGAAAGTGACTCACCTTGATGCCTTGTTCTCTCAGGGCCTTGATGCTGTTCCAAAAGACATTGTAAGGAGGGTCCAAGACCTCGACCTCAGTGCGAACCAGGCTCTCATTCAAGGGGCCCAAGAGACAGAACTGGTCTCCCAGTTCTTCCACGCTCACCTCAGCCTTGGAACGGATCACTGTGTAAATGCCTCCAACTGCACAGAGATGAAAGCCACTTTCCGATCATTCTACCTACTTCGCCTGTGCAATTACTTTGAAAGGACTGTTATAGTTAACAAAGCTGAGTGCATACAGTGTGGTTCACATTGTTAGTCAAAGGGCAGATATAAGCACCACATCCTCCAAGAAAATTTTTCCATGTACCGTATTTACTCGATTCTAAGCACCCCCTTTTTTTCACAATCTCGATGCCCAAAGTGTGGGGGGGCGCTTAGATTCGAAAAATCTAGAATAACCCCTCCTCCCTCTTTTCGCTGCGACATCATGACGAGATGGGTGCGAGAAATAACATTTTATTTTGCGAACATCCAAAAGAAAAATCGGTGCACACAGTGAACAAACCGCTTGTGTAGGATGCTCAGTCGCTATCACTGCCACTCGAGTTCGTCGCACCACTTGAACCGCTGCTCTCGGTATCCCATAGCAGATCGTCTTCCGTTCCGTCGAAGTTGTTTGCGATCGAGCACTTCTTAAATTATTTGACCACAACGTCCACTTGGACCCTCTTCCACGCGTCCGAAATCCACTTTACGATGGTTGATGGGGACGCTTCCTGCAGCTTTCCCGTCGGCTTCTTCTTCCGGTCAAGGTTTCGCACCCACTCTTTGTACTCCTGTCTGAGATTGGCTTTGAAGGGCTTGTTGACTGAAACGTCGAGGGGTTGCAGCACTGGCATCATGCCACCCGGAATCACAACCACGTCGTTATTTATGTTCCGAAGCTTTGTCTTTACCTACGGGGTCGGATGGCCGCGAAACGCGTCCAACAGAAGCATCGACCGCGTGCCTGCAGGTCCGCCGAGCAATGATTCCAGAGTGAGCAAGCGCGTTTGGCGGCCTTGGCTACGCGCTCTTTCTAACAAATGCAGGGGGGGTGGGGGGTGCTTAGATTCGCATACAAACTTTTTTCCTAACTTTTTCGCGAAAATAGAGGGGGGGGTGCTTAGAATCGGGGGGTGTTTAGAATCGCGAAAATACGGTAGGTACAACTGGCACACATTAGTTTGCTTCTTGGCTCAGTAAAACTGATGCCTGATGTCCCATGGGCCATCTTCAAACATGATGTCACATACATTCGTGGAATCACAGGTTGATCTTTTGTTTTGCTGACCCTTCAGCTTTTACGTGCGTTTGCAAGGATAAAACAAGTCCAGCTGCTGTGTAGGCACTCCAGGTAAGTGCATATACTTCAAACATGCACTTGATGTCCAGGGAACAAGAAGCCGTTACCATGAAAATACAGCAGAAAAAAAAAAAACATTGCTGAAGCCAAAGCAGATGCTTCATGCAAATAATGCATGAATACCACTAACCGTAGAGGACTGGCCTTAACTACATATTAAAACAAGTAAGAATGCTGTCAAAGCAGTTACTTAAGGCAGGATGACTCAAGGAAACAAACTTTAGCTCTGTTTACTTTTGACATGGAAAGCTGTTCCCACACTCTTTTTCTAGATGAATGTAATAGATGCAATAAACATGTCAAAAAGATGCACTTTACACAGACTGAAAGTGGAGCTCTTATGAAGCAATTGTTTATTTATGCTACAGTAATAATCAAATTAAATTGCAATTTTACAGTATTTGGATAGCACTATGGAAACTGTGCTTCTTATACCACTGCAAAGAGAAATATCAGTGTCAGACGGCAAAAAAAAAAAGACATATTGTGCCCTACAAGTAAGCAACTCAATATTAAGAAAAAGCCCGGAGAGGTATTTTGAAGCCCCTAGAAGAAAAGCTGAAAATGAATTATGATAAAAGAGAAGAATGGGCAGTTTGCTCTCTTATTTTTAAAGATGACAAATATGATGCTCTACTAATAGCATGAAATTTCTTGCAGCAATTTGATCACAATATTAGAACGCTCTAATAAACAAGAAAATCCTTTTAGTGCACCAATGTTATTAAACATTCTCGCATGGATGACCAGGAAACTTGCAAATGCATGGGGATCTGGAGGTTGGATCAGCAAACAGTAATGTGCAAAGTCTGACAAGCTATCGACCGCACAAATACTGGTGCAAGTTGCCATGAATTTATTTCTGCGAATCCAAGCATGGCAGCAAAGCCATGTGCCAGGTGCGCAAGGTACTTGAATACATAATGACAATCTCAGGAATAGCATCAATATTTCAGACAAGGTTCGGTATACTCATTCCAAATATTTTGCAGTTCTTCTGTTGCTGCTTTTTTATATGAGACTGTGAAATAAAAGCACCTGGAGCCTCAATTATTGACTGAATTTGGCTTTGATAATGTCTATACTCTCGGACCGGATGGTGCGTGTTGATGTTGGGTAGTGTTTCCACAATAGAAGGCTTTATCACGTTTTTATAATTGTGTGGCTGTTTGTTAGTCTTTCTCTCAGTGACGCCAACCATACATAGTGCCGTACAAGTTTAGATATCTGGAACTAAGACGCCATATTGAAGAGGACTTGGTCGCTAAAGTTGGCAACCAAACATTCTTGGGTGGTGTTAGCATCGTAGGCACGAGCAAATCCATAACTTAGGAATAGCACCTAACAAAATCATGTACAGGCAGCTTGATTCTGCCACCTGAAGCTGATTGTCAGTGGCCATGGACAGCTTTTCAGGGTTCTCACTCATCATGACCTCCACCTGCTGGAGAAATTCAACTGTCTGAATGACGTCTGACCACTGGCAGCGCTTAATTGTCTTTGTCAGAGATGAAAATTGGCCACAAATTTTTGTCTCAGCCAGAAAACAAACCATTTTGCAAAAGTCAAGAAGGTGGTGATATTGAAGTCAGTGTGACCAGCATGCAAGGTGACTAGGTGAATGTACTGCTTCATCTCCAGCGTCAAGAGTGAAAACTGATATCCTGGAATAAATGCGCTAGATAGGTGACAGAGGGGTTGGTGTGGACGATGTTAAGCACCTGACAGATAGAATGAGAATGTTAATGTCTATGGCGAGTTGAATGCACGTCCTTAAATACCTCACGCATCCAGTAAGTTGCCCAATGTGGTGGACAGCAGCAAAATTATAACAATCTAGCAATTCTGGGAACTTGGTCACCAGCTGTATTAGTCTGCTCCTTTGGAACTTCACTGTGCAACACAGTGTCCTCAATTACCTTGCGATCCTGGTTAGTACCTTTGGAGCTGTGAAGTGCATTCTATGATGAACCATTCTTTAAAGATAGCGCCAACTGATTAAAGAATCTGGCAGAACCCATTCCACAATGAATGCCGATGTTAAGGCAATTAGCGTTGCATCAATCCAGTGACACACCGTATTGCCACCGTTGAAACGCGTCATGAAGCGCATTTGCAAGCTGGGCTCCTCTCTTGTGCTTCCCTCTGGACACACTGTGCCATCTAGCTGTGCTGCCATGAGGTATTTAATCAGTTGTCTGAGCATATATGATGCAGATGCGATTCCACCCAGCAATGGAGAAATTAGAAAGGATTTTTGTTTCGTCATTGAAGAGCGGCTTGCACCAAGCAACCCAAGTCGCAGTAAATAAGGTTCGTTGACGAGCGGCATATACCCGATGGCACGTACCCAGTGACCCATGTGGGTACAATGGTTGATATTGAACCTGGTTCCCTCAGCACAGCAACGTGATGCTCTGCCCATTGGACCATGAACTAACAAGCGAGCCAAGTTGGTGGGAAAATGGCTAGAGGTGTAGATAGATAGGTAGATACCAAAAAGCGTGCAACATATCCTAAGAGTTCTAGCCACATTTATAGACACCACCACAGCAGACACACACAGTTTTCGGAACTACATAGGATAGTGACCTGGCATTATGGTTTAATTGCTGTGCTGCTGATAAACACATACACAGCTAATCTACAAGTGTCTAGCTGCATGTGCAGACAGGATAAGTTGCCTTGCGCAGCAGCATTGTTCACAAAAAAATCTTGCCTATTATATTAAGGCAAGGAAGAACAGTGGCACACTTTGTGAGCACCTACTGAAATATAAATAGTATCTCCCATTGCATCACTGCTGATATGAAACTGTAGATAATGAACTATGTGTGTGTATGCAGGGTGTTTCAGCTAACTTGGGCCAAGTATTGAAAAATTAAACATAGACGCAATGCATGTCGAATTGCCGCAGTATTCTTCTGGTCCATAAGGAGCACATCACAATATTTTTTTTTCAGTCTGCCAAGCTGGGTAATTAACAAACTTTGCTTAATTAACTTGTTAAATATTAACTCTAGCAAGATATCTTCAGTACAAAAGTTGTAGTGTTTGTTCTGAAAGATCAGATTATTTCATCTATGCTAAGATAACTGCCCTGTTTAATTTTTTTTCAGCCTTTCCTTAAAGTGCACAAACTTTAAAGAATACCATGTGAATGCCGGCTATTGTGCCGCGCTTTTAGTGCCGTCAAATGTAAGTTGAACGAATTAACAAAGGCTGCTCCGCATACACAGATAGATTTAACACGTTGTCGGTGACTGCGATGGACCAAAGGCAGCATGATTTTTATCTGTCTTTCATTGCACTGTCAGCCTTACCCCCTCCATCGTGTTTCTGCCTATGGGTCCCATATCGCATTCACATGTGGCAGCCGCTCTTTCGTTGAATTTCTTTCTTTAAACAGTACACCCCTTTTGTTTTTGTGACTTAATGTCTATTGCAGTCACCGACAGCCTGTTCAATCGATCTCTGTGCACAGAGCAGCCTTTGCTAATTCATTCAACTAGGGCACTAAAAGCGCAACGCATTAGCCGGCAGTCACGTGGTATTTTTATAATTTCGCGCACTTTAAAGAAACGCTGGAAAAAATTAAACAGGGCAGTAATCTTAGCATAGATGAAATAATCCGATGTTTCAGAGCAAGCGCTACAAATTTTGTATTGAAGATCTTTCACTAGAGTTAATATTTAAATATTTAATTAAGCAAACTTTGTTAATTACTCAGCTTGGCAGATTGTAAAAGATATCATGACGTGCCCCATATGACTCATAACAATACTTCGGCAATGCAAATCGACATGCATAGCGCCTATGTTTCATTTTTTAATACTTGACCCAAATTAGCTAAAGCACCTTGTGTGTGGACACACACACACCACACACACACTCTGGGAGTCGCTTTAAGGTTTCTTACATGCACAAGAGGACACTAGCGTAGTGGCCCGGTCAGTTCGCGAGTAGGACCTGCTGTCAACAGCTACAAAGAGCATTATATCTGTCACAAGTGTGTCATCCACACCACTCAATCTACACGGCACGTCCCGTTAGCAGTATGCATGCATATAAGAGTTCATGTGCTCATTTCGATATGTCGCAACCGTGGAGGATGACCCAGCTTCACTCATGCTGTCACAGTGCGCGTTTTGCAATGCGTTTTTCACAGCTGCGATTTCTGCAATTGTGAACTTCATATTGCCGTTTCACATGCAATGAGCACGGCAGCTGCGATTTTTGCACTTGCAAGCACCTAGCGGAGGACTAAATTATTCTGATGGTCACTTTGCTTCAGTGAAAACAAAGTAAAACAACTTAGAAACTCTTTTCATGACAGATGTTTGTGTTTGAGTGCATTGCTTTATCAAAAAAAAAAAAATTGAGGAACCATTCCGCTCTGTGAAGGTGCATGACCAGTAAAGCTGTAGCACATCACACTGGATTAGACAAGGGTACATGCATTTGTTTTCATCATTTGGTAATGGCAGTGATGATAGCTTTGCGATTACTGCGATATACACTGACTGGTTCGGTTACAACCTTAGACAGAATCTTGGCCAAAGTTAAATCTATACACAACTGTTGAGTGACTTGGATTCGTGTGGCACTTCAAACCAAACTCTTCTAGCACAAACTGAGTGAACCATTTCTTGTCTGGCTTTGAAATGTCCACATTGAAGTCTCCAATGATGATCACAGGGTAGTGTCATCGCGTCTAGCCCATGCAAAGTGCGTGGTCATGAACTTCTCGATATAACACTCGGGTGTGCCTGGAGATATATGCACAGTGGATGTCACAATTCTGTCTTTCATTTGTACAGCAGAGACACCCCCACAGTCGGTGGCATTGTCCTCTTGCGAGTCAAGGGTGTATGATTGTACATATATTTTGTACTTTGTGTATATGGCAATGCCTCCTGCTCATGAGTATACATGCTGTTGACAAACGATTCCAGTATACCCATCGATTTGAAACAATGCACCTTAATTTATTTATTTATTGTTAGGGGCGGAGTGCTTGAAGCCTGCTTCACCAAGCTTCGCCGCGGGTTGGCCCGATATTTCAATATCTAGGAATCGGCCCAATTTTCGCCCACGGACACGACAAATGCATTGGGGGTAGATGTAGGCCACGATGACATGTCCGTAATGGACGCTGTGATTGGTTCTCCGTCCTTGCCGCATGTGCGTTTTCGCAGACAAGTTCAGCAGCAACATAGAAAACATCGCACGCACGAATTAGGAGTCTGACGTACGGCCCATTTGCCGCAACTGCGAATTCGCAAGTGCGAAAACGCAGTCAGATTCGCACCATGTGAAACGGGCCCCGAGTCACATAACGTAATCGACGACCTTTGGAGCGATTGGACGACCTTCAAGACAGTTTTTGGCAGCAGTGACAGCTATGGAGTGGGCGTGCCCATTGCATCAAGTGGCTGTATTGTCCGGCGGTTCTTCAAAACAAATACAAGCCGCCGGTGCATTGCCCTGCTGACCCTAACCGGCACGCACTCACTTGAAGCGCGGCACACGCAAACGATCTGACCACGCGAGTACGCATGGCCTGAAAGTGTACGTTTGCCGCGCGCTTATCATTCAAGATCGCGGCGGATACCCTTCGTTGCTGCCGCCGAGACACCGACTCTGGGGTTGACAACCGCGTGATCCCGACACCTGACGCAATGGCGAATATTTTCGTAGAAGTTTGCGCATAATTAGTTGGCGCAGTTAAGTTCAGTACAGTTGACAGGCTAAAGGAACGAGCAATTAAACCGCTGCATTACGGCGCGCCTCACGCTACGTACGCCGCGCTGAACCACAGCCTTGGCTTTGTGTACGTGCAATTAATAACAAGCCGGCCGTGCCTCTTGCGCCCAAAAAAATGTGGACTGGCCAGCCGGCGGTGGGCTCACCTTTATTGACGACTTCCCACGCTATTTCGAATACCCATCGGTTCTCGGCCTCGGCGCTGGCACCTCGGTCGAGCACGAGGTCTTCGGTGCCTTCTAGCCGGTAGAATCGGCGAGAGATGCGGGAAGCCATCGCGAAGATGCTTTTTGAAGGCTCCCCCGGCTCCCCGCTGTGACCTTCCCACTTGCGAGTGACCGGCGCGGCGGCTGCCGCTGCTGCTGATGCCACTGAACGCACGAAGAAAAGAGGAAAGGATGGCCGGCCCGCCCACTCGTCCCATCGCACTGGTGGTGCGGGTGGTTTCGTTTCAGTTTTGTTTTCAACCGGGCGCGCTTTCCGCACCTGTAAACTCTCTGGAAAATGAACCTTGAAAGACACCGTACAACCTAGTGTAAAGGGTTTAGTCCTGCTATTTTTAATAAAATAAGGCGAGCATATTGATAAAGGAGTACGAACATTCGCGCTGGCTTGGGCGTGTAGGTGAGTGCCCTCCGTTTCTTTGGTCGTAAACTTTGTGACTCCGCGCCTTTTCGACTACTTGTACGATGGCAAAGTCATGCTCAGACTTACTTTACATATTAGGTTAGACGCGGGCGATGTGCCAGTCGTATATAGGAGCTGGGAAATGTGCGCGATGAAGTTGGCTTGATCAGCGTCGGCATGCTAGCAACTGTTGTGAGCACATGGCGAGCGTTGGGCGCGTTTGAGCTTGTTTCTGCACGTCGGAAACTGTGCAGATTGCACGAAGTCGGCGCGCGTGCATCGGCGCGCGCTTTTTTCGCACCGCGGAATAATTGAACCAGGCGAAGCGAGTCTGCGGTTGACTTACGCGGATTTCTTTGTCATTGTTACACTTTTGGGCTACCTAATGCATTGAAAAGCGACGAGTCAAGCGAGAACCGACCTTCTCCACTGCTTTGTTTACACTTGGAGAACCGTGACTTGGAGTTTGCCTCCCTTCGTCAAGGTCTGTAAAAGCGGCAAGGACGTGCTTGCCACTAATTAGTTGCTTTAATTAAAGCCTCAGTCGCAAAATTCTGCACATGTGCGCATAGTTGAGTGTAAAGTTTTAAGCGTCAAAAATGTTGATATCTTAGAGATCCTCGCAAATTACCTTTTCTGCCGCCTTCCTTGAAAAATGTGGTTGAACAGCTGATGGGGTTTCTAGTGACTGTGAGTAATGTAGCCAACGGTACTTTGCATTCGGCGCCTACACCAGAATATGGGCCTCTCTTTTTTTCTTCCTTGTCGCATTATGTGAGAACTACATGCTGGCAACGGTATCTGCAATGTAGTTCAACAATTCAATAATCTACCTGTTGTAAAAGCAGCCCTATGGTAAATGCATACATTTCATTGCGTTGACCCCACGCGCGAAATTTTGGAGGGTAACTTATAGGAAGATTTGTTTTGTCGACACACGATATTTAGCAAAGTTTGTAGTATATGTTTGGTTTCAGATTAATCTCCTTCGTCAGACTCTACCAATAAGAGAAAAAAAAAAGCTACTTTGTCCTCTCTCTCAAGTACGTGCTGGCCGGCACGTACAAAAAAAAATCATTAATTTCATTTGCTTCGTGTCTGCATGAAGTCTATGTGCGGAGAATCCACTGCAGTGAGTCCAGTGGCTCAGAACTGTCATTCTGCATCTCCTTTATTATTACGCATCCTCACTGCGCCTTTTTTATTGTTTGTCTAATAAAGGGCTGAATAGCGGAAGAAAACCTGGCAGGCATGCTGAGACATGGCCGGCAAGTTAATGCGGTATTCCTATCTTTTGACGAAGTGTCCTGATAGCAGCGCTGCCGACATGGCAGGCTTGACTTCTGGCATCTGTGGAGTGTCGTATGGGCGCTACAACTACATCATGAAACAACTGCATGGTAAGGCAGCCTTCATAGGCACGTTCAATATGCACAGATGTTCTGTATCATTTTTTTTTTCAACGCTTGACTGTGGTGATGCTGCATCATAAACATCTGGAGCGTTTTGTATTAGTGGATATGGTGTTGTGCTGCATGACATGGGTTTGATTCCAGTCGCGGTAGCCACACTCTGATGGGGCCAGAATGCAATGACATTTTTGTACCGTAGGGGCTGGTTACAAGAACCTCAGGTGGTAAAAATTAATCCGGAGCCCCCCTCCACAGCATCCCTCATAACCCATTATGCAATTTTGGGACGTTACGTTTTACAGTTTGATTTAATTTTAAAAAATTTCCCACAGAACCCTCTCTCGATGAATGTTGACAATAATGCGATTAGCATTGAAGCAATGTAGTTACACACCCTTATACGTGGTGCCCAAAACCTGATATCTATGACATATTTCTGGCTCCCACAATTGCACCTGGCACATTTAACCAGGAAGGAGCTGCTGCCGGCTGGCAGCGACACAAGTCTGTGCCAGGGCCGGCTTTTCAGATGCCATTTTTTTCCATAGGCGAAAACAGTTTCTCATTTTTGTCTTAAAAAACGAACGACTAATCGTGCGAAGTGTTACTCTAAACGAAGTCGACGGCAAATTCCGATTGTTCTGCAAAATTTGAGCAAGAACAGTGCAGTGGTGAGTGCAAAATCTTTTTTTGAACACACGCAGCCAAATATTCAGGACCCTGTATACCAAGCAACACTAAAGTTTGGTTTCTGAATAACGGTAACCATCGTATGCCTTTATTTTTATTACACTGCTACTAGTGAAGCTTGTTTTTGATTTCAGGTATGCAAAGGTACTCTCTGGCACTCCCAAAAAGCTTCATGCAAAGGCGGGCCATGGCAACAATGCTTAGCACTAGTGACGTTGCTCCTGTGACTGTGTCAAAGATCAAGAAGGTCCTCAAGGACAATTCGGTTGGATTTGAAGAGGGATACATCTGCCTAAAGATTACATGCCCCATCTGTCGGCATGATCCTTCTTGCACTGAGGTTCAGAAGAGCTTGCCTCCAACAGCTTTTATAAATATCAGAACAGGTATAGTATGGCCCACATGTACAGGCAACCTGCTGATGCATTGCTTGCAGTAATACTTGCACCACATTGTATTTACTGCATGCCTAATGTTTGTCTTTCGCATTTTACATTGTTAGGTGTTTTGGGCTCTTGCGGTAGTTGGTTTGTTTGGTGTCCATCCATAGAAGTGCAAGAGCAGAGCAACAGAAAACATTCCTAACTAGTGGCAGTAGGTATCAGACCCATGCCGCACGGACCAGGTGTAACTGAGTGTCCAATATGCTAACCACTATGCCATTCTGACATCTTGCTAAAAAGTCAGCTGGAAAAGCAGAATGCTAAATATGGCCTGCGTTTGTAGACAGCCTGCAATAATTTTGGTCACAAACTTTTTATTCTAAGTGTACTCAAGGCAAGGAAAATGCCCAACCACTGAGAGTACCGCAAAGCTGCAAGGGAACACTTATGCAAAGATATACGCTGTGCAAACTAATGCAGCATACAGACACATACACAGGACAAGCTTTTAGCTTGTGTACATGCCCGTGTGACATGTTTATTTGCACAATGAATTTATTTTCTGTAGATGGCACTAATTAGCCAAACAAAATACTAATAAATGAACTATTTCCATTGGGTGTCAATTTTTATGTTCATGCATATATTTATTTGTTAATGTATTCACTGGGTACCTGAATTAAATACTGCTTTATTTCTACGTTGTTCCACTTAGGCCTCTTCACATGCTATAACTGCCACGTAGTGACCAGCTGGCGGAACCTTCAAGACTGCTTTGCAATTGAGAAAACCGCAGAGCTCAGGTTAGTAGCTGTAGCAAACAACTTTGTTGCTTTTGCTTAAAGGCCCTCTCATCAGGTCCGGGCTTTGCAAACAGACAAAACATCATGTGTAGATGGCATAGTGTTGATTGTGTGCGCAAAATATTATACCAGTGTATGCCGGTAAAGAAAGCAAAAAATTCAGTCCCGCTCACCCTTTTTGGAGTAGCCGCTCTCTCTGCCGGCAGAGATGATGTCGAAAGCAGATGGCGTCTTTGTCGAACGCTTAGTGCTTACAGTGCACAAATATAGTCAGCAGCAGCATAAACAATGCGCAGATTCCCGTAAAGCTTGGTGCGCTAAATACTGCCTATGGATATGTGCCAAACAGGAGAAGGAGATTCTTGTTGATGGGAAGGAAAGGTTGGGGTAAAGTGCAGCGCAGTAACTGTCTCTCAGCAGAGGACACCTCAACCGCACTGCACAGGGGGTAAGGAATGAAAGTAGAGGGAGAGAAAATAAGGAAGCCAAAAAAGAAAAGAAACACATGAGAGAAGGAAGTGGGGATTGTTGCATCAGTGTCATGTGGGCTTTCAGCTGTGATGTGGGAGAAGGCAGGAGAGCAATGTCACCCACGAGCTTTTGCTGTGGGGAAGAGTGCTCACCTCCTAACACCATGACGTCATAACATTCCATTTGCTTCAGTCTCAACTACTACCAAACCATTTCCGAAAATTCTTGCAGTAGAATGCCCCTTGGATGGTGCTTTATAACTTCTGTAATGTATCCAAAATTTCCAGTGGGACCTAGTGAGAGGCCCTTCAAGTTCAGTTGTAGCACAACTGAAACCTGGGTGAACATGACTAAACTGCAGCACGCATAATAGCTGCAGGCACAGGCAGCAGTAGCATATGCAGTGTTGGGCTACTTGGTGCACGGCTGTCGAGGCTAGTGGCGCAAAAGGTACGAAAGGAAAAAAGAAACGGACAGAAAGAGCATTGTGCGGGTAGCAGCATTTGCTTATTTCTCTTTGCCTGTGTATGTAGTGATGCATGCACTGCAGTTTAATGGTAAGTTATGTTGTACTTCGCAGAAAGGTCCACAAATAAAAAGACCCTAATGGCAGTTTAGCTGTGCAGCTCAGCAGTGCTGCTCTCGAACAAGATGTGCGTTAAATCTAAACTAGGTCCATGCATGGCTATGTGGTTGAAAAGATATGACAGGGTGTCTGTTTTAGTGTGTACATTGTGTGCAAAGGTGTTCGCCTTTGACATTGTTAGCAGTTTTGAAACGAGCGACGATGTCTAACACGCTCAGAGGTTTCAGTGCCCCGATGCTATTATTAGAGGACACACAGCATTCATAATTGATGATGTCATGGGCTCCCATTCGTGCCATAGTATGCTCAATGTAGACACCACCAATGGATGATGCCATGTCAGTGGTGCACCTTTTTAATTTTGGACACAGAAACCAGAAAGAGAAACGGGACCAACTGCTAGCTATACAGTTGAACACACTTATATTGATATTGGTTTTAACAATATATATTGTATGTAACAATGAGCTGCTGATGCATCATCAACTTTTGTATGTATTCTGTGGGAAGATGAACAACTTACTGCAATGTTCCCATGCTGTGTTATTGGTCATAACAATTAAATCTGGCTACTGGGCTTGCGTACTGGGAGCCGTGTCGCCACATATGCCTTTCTGCTGCACACACCGCACGCCTCTCTCTCGTCTTCATTCCACCCTCTTGCTGAGGTCGGAGGGGTGGAAGGAAAAAGTGGCACAAAGGTGGGTGTGGCAAAGCTGTTCGAGTTTTTTTTTTTTTTTTTCCCTGGATTTCATCGTAGAGGCGCCCAGTAGCCAAATTTAATTGTTGTAGCTAATAATGTGACAGGGGAACATTATAGTAAGTGGATTATGTTACCATAGGTTGTACACAGAAGTTCACAGTGCAGCAGCTGCTCATTTTTTCATACGAGTATCAAAACCAGTAATGCTATAAGGGGATTTGACCGCACTTCTTTGTCTAATTAAAACGTCTGAATGTTTGTCCCGTTTGCTTTTTTTTATGTGTGTGTGCAACCAAGTTATAACAATTATCTTAACAATGGGATTTTTTTTTTTCACTTTAATATTGTTATTAGTGGGTTAAACTGCACACATTGCTCTATGGGACTTAAATGAAACCAGCATTTCGGAACACAAGAGTCTATAAAATGTAACAAACGGGAATGTATAAATGATGTAACACAATCATAAAGTTTATCACCGGAGAAACTTAGATAGCTGGCAGAGTTGGCGCTGTTTCATATTGTTCAGTGTGAGTGGCCAGCGAAAGACACACACAAAACTAATGTTTTGTTTTTCTGTCTTTGTCGATCTTTTCCACATCACAGAGTGATGCCACATCAAGACAACTGAGAAAACATTTCTGTTACGTGATAATAATAAGCTGTAGCATAATACACACAAGACAAGGGCAGAAGATGATCAAAGACACATTTGCTAGCCTTTTTGACATGAAAGTAAATTCTGCTTTAGGGTGTTATGAACGTATGGCAGTGTCACAGCCAGCCATAAATTAAGCCCAGTCAGCATACTTCTACAGCATAGCTGTTTATGACTAGGGTTGCATGCATTTTTTGTGTCCGTCAACAAATTTGTGCGAGCAGAAACTATCATAATCAGCAATGGCTCGTTGGCGCCCCTCAGTGTAACCGCGTGAACACGCTCGTGCCACTGCTCGCACATTCGTCGTAGTCGTCTTCTTTGACGGCTGTTTCCGATGCCGCTCATCATGCTAGCGTTCCCCTACTGCACCTCCCTCTGCGAAGGCGCTGACGGCGCTGGGCCACTGCCAGTTGGTTCAGTGATTTCAGTCCCAAATTCTTTGCCTCAGTATATTGCAAAATGGAAACACGAATGTATATAATGAATGTACTATAACACGAATGAATGTGCATGTATAAAAATGAATCTGTGTAAAAATAAACCTTTCATCGCAATGACCATAGATCGAGACAATTATTGGGTTCGTGCCTTTGTTCGAAATTCTCTGTCACCTCTTTGACGTGTGCTACACAGCTTCACTGGTCATCCACCTTCACAGAGCGAAATGTCTGGTGATTTTTTGTCTCAAGGCTAGCGCAGGAACAGTAATACAGTCAAACCCACTTATAACATTCCCAGGTATAACAATTTATCGGTTATAATGACCACATTTCACTGCATTTACGATTTCCCGACTTGCCTAATGAAACTGCGCCCAGATGTAACGAATGTTTTCAACAGCGCCGTACTGTTACAAAGAACATTTCAAGCCCGATTGCGGTAAAAGGACGGAGCACGCGAAGTTCCAAAGCATGGAATTGTGACCAAACTGGCCGCACAGCAGCGTGCTCCCTGCTCCAGTCCAACAGTTATGAAGATACAATCGCCGAGAAGAGCGAGCACCGCATGTGGACTTCAGAAGCCGTGAGGAAACTTACTCACTTTCAACTCTCAACAGTGCTAGGGTAACCATGCTTTCAAGGCATGTCTCCAGCATGCTTCAGGGTCAGGCGGGACGGTGGCTGAGGCCTCCGCGATAGCACGTGCCAATGCTATCGTCGTGATGGCGTTCTGCCTTTCGAGCTTCATACTTTTTCAAGCGACATGGAAAGCGCGTAAGTTCGCGCCTGTTGGCGCATGTGTGGTTGACGCTGCAGCCGTAACAGCAAGACCTTTGCAAAATGCCGGCATGCCGTAGCAGTTTCCACATCCAGCCAACTAGAACACTTCACTATCATATTCAGAATCCACTTTTGTCCTTCTGATAGCAAAATATATAACATAAGACAAGGACAAGCTCTGAAAGCAAGAATGGCAGCTGTGCTCATAGTTTCGGAATGACAGGTGATTGGAACTGGCCGGGCACCATTTTGAAAGAGCTATAATACCGCATTTTGTTCTTTAGATTATATATTTAACAGAAATGTTTAGCTAGATGCTACAAAGGGCCAGGAACAAGAAGTAATATACAAGAAGTAAATACTAAAATACTGAAGCTTCAGTGTCGTTAATTTTTGCTCGTTTTGAAGGGCAAGTCCACATATAACAAACTGATACAACATTCACTTTTTCGCGAGACTGTCAAGTTCATTATGAACAGGTTTGATTGTATGCCAAACAAAATTTTAAACAGAAATAGCATGATGAGCTCTAACTGGGGGAGGGGATGAGGAGACTAGTGTTTGCGAAGTCAAGCTTTCATTCTGTGCTCAAAATTGCTGTCTCCTCACTGTGCTCTGCCCAGGGAACAGCTAGCAGCTGACTGTCACGCCTTTCCTAATAAGCAGGAAGTGGTGGAGGTGCAATCCCTCTACGAGTCTTCCACACGGCTAGCAGATGCTGAATCCTCGCTGCTAAAGCAGATAATAAGCAGGTTTGGTTTGCAGGTATGTCCTCTCAAGTATTGTCTGCTGGCACCATGCCTACTCAGTTGTGTCTGCTTGCTTACACCTGCTTAAGCTGCAGTTATGGGATAAAGCCTGCTTGCTAAGTTATCGAATTAGTCATGTTGGCTATGGGGCCTTGCTTTTATAGCAGTAGCTGTTACAGGATCTTGGCTCGCTTGCATCTATGCAACATTGTCAGTGTCTGCTGTAACACACATGTGGATCTGCAATGATGATATAGTGCGTACTGGAGAACTGTTGGGGAACAGTCAGAGCACATGATTTATGACAGATATGAAAAAGTTACTGCCCAGCATAAGACGAAGGCTGCAGGAGGCCTGCCTGCATTGGTGTGCCTTTAAATACCTGTGATTGCAAGGAAGTTGCATGTTCATTTTGCTGGCCTCAGGCAGCTGACATTGACCCATCTGGCTGCCTTATACAGTGGCTTTCTGCGTGCATATACACAGACAAATCCATCACTTTATGCGCCTCGATGGTGGCCTTGATGATACTAGAACTATAGGCACCTTTTGTCAATTCAAATTGGACTACAGATCGTCTTCACCAGCTTCTAAACTAGTTATCGGCAGGGGTGATCCATTATGCTAAGGCTGTACTTCAGTTCTTTTTTGTTTTCGGTACTTGCCTTTGAATTTCAGCATACTTACATGACATCTAAGTAATACGTCTTTATCACATCTGGACAAGAGCTGCATGCATGCAGCTGCTGTGCAAAGCTCTTTCAAGGCATACAGATGTTCGCTCATTATGTATACATGGAAAAATTTCAACACTTTCGCTGCACTTGTGAGTCATGAGTAGCAGAGTAGCACAGCAGCATTTTGCTACTCTAGTGATCGTTCACTTATGCTAATCTTTTTTTGTGGCTGACTGTACTTGCAGTGGTATGGTGACTTCAAAATGGTATTTGTTACCTAAGTGTGTCACCACATTATTATTTTTTCTTAGAGCAGCTTCGAAGTAGTTCTTTTTAAAATAATTTAATTTTATTCCCTCTCATTTAAAATTGGTGACACCTGTGGAAGGACTAGGCATGGGTTTTTCTAAGATCAGTTATTTTAGTGCTCTTTGAAGATTAAAACTTCATAATTCACTTGAATATGAATACAGTTGTCTTCCGTTAATTCAACCATGACTGCACCAGTGAAATTTATTGAATTATCTGGCACGTCAAATTAAACAAGATGCTGACGAAACAGTAAAGCACACCTCTGAGTCATCTAACTTGCCCCTGAATCAAAAAGGTGTCTAGTTTCTATTTGCCCAAAGTAGAAAGCTAACATAGAAATGACAGTAAAGCTTCTAAACAAAGTACAAATCTAACGCGCACCCGATGTTTTGCGAAAAAATTGGCAAAGGTCTAATATGTGCTTGGAATGTCGGCCAGTTTTCTAAAGTCAGCTTCACCGCATTACAGTTGTTAATGTTGTAAAGTATATATGTTGCGAATGCTGTTTTAGCTTTGTATCTGATCGGCGCCACACAGGTAATTTTCGGTCAAATTAACTTAGGGAAAAAAAAAAGTTGAGCATTGGAATTGGGTAACTACCATAATCAGACATTGTGAGCTACTGTTATTGCTTGAAAATCTTTTTAGGACAGGCTGAAAATAGGCATTTTCAACGAGGGATTTGACATGTGTTCAACGCATTTACTGACCTCTAAGCTCCGCCGAGACATGCTACCACTAAATCGATTGCTATCGAGGTCACCGTGCCAGTCAAGCGCTTGCATGCTGGCTGGTCAAGTTTGAATTATCCGGTGAAGGCCAATCTTTAAAAAAATAAATTCTGGGGTTTTACGTGCCAAAACCATAATCTGATTATGAGGCACACCACCCAATTTTCAGATCAACATTATGAAAGTTTGGGCCCATAAAAATGCATGGGTGCCGGCCAGGACCTTCGGTCGTGATCGAATTAACTGGAGCCGAATTAACGAGTCTACTATATTGGAAAAAATTGGCTTCAGATACGAAATCATATGCCGAATAGTTTTCATATCAGCCATAATGCTTTTTGTCACTGAAAAGAATATAAATGAAAAAAAAAAGGGGGGGGTGCAAGGAAAAGACAAGTGCTGATTAATGTCCTTTAAAATGTGTACAGAACTTCAACATGTGAGGGAAGAATCAATATAAGCTCAACTGCAAAACTTCTGAATATGTGACTTGTAAAGACACTAGTCAGAAGAATTGAACATTGCAACTACACAACACTCTGTGGAGTTATAAAAAGCAGTTTTTTATGATGCGTGACTGAGCATAACTCTTTCTCATTAAGAGAGGGAACTGAGCCAAACTCCACAGAATCTAATATTGTGTCAGGGACGGAAGAATTATGCATTCCACTAAAGGAACAGGCTCCAGTTCAAACTTTTGTGGAGACAAAAAAGAAAGTGGAGTCAGTCTTCAATCATGGCACATTTTGTGAAGTCACTACAAGTAGTATTTCTTTTATTGACACACACAAAAGAAAGAAAGAGAAGTCCATAGCACAGCTAAAGGCATGAACTCGCTCAAAACCTGGCATTACGACTCAACAAACAGACGACAAACATAAACAAAAAAAGGCTCATGGCCAGCTATCTGTCCTACGCGTATTGTCTGTCCTACGCATAACGGGGCCTGGCCAGCTCCACTTTTTCCTACTTACTACTACTACTACTACTACTACTACTACTACTACTACTACTACTACTACTACTACTACTACTACTACTAGAATATCAGACTAAATAAACAGCTGCATTTTCGTTGTTTATTGTAGAGGATACACCCGGTGACCATGAGAGCAATGGATGTTCGGCTGTCTGAAGACAAGTCCAGTATTCTGTTCCCCATTTATGGACCAGCAAAAAGACTGGTAGCACTGAAGTCTGTTGAGCTGGCAGACGGCCATGAAGCTTCAAGTGTTTTTCCAAGGTAATGATCTGGTAGCTTCATAGATTTAATGTTGGAAAAAAGTGTCTGGTTTTTGTTGCTACCATCATTTGAGTGAATACTTGTTCATTATTATGACTTAATCATTATTACTCCATATTTCCTTGCACTAGTGTGAAGTTATTCACTTCACTTCTAGCAGTTACATTGCTGTGAGCTTTCTCCAAATTAATTGCTGCTGTCGCAGCAAGAGTAGGAGACTTAGTTTCTGTGAAATGCCAGAAAGTTGTGTGGTACAAGCCATATCAAGCGTGACGTGCATGGCATGCATTCTACCAGTTTCATTTAGTTGCATGAGACTTTGTTTTTCTCTCTGAACTGTTTCGGGTGCCATGTGTGCCCCCTTTCCCGCTTTCCCCTTCAGGCCATCGGTCGTGGGCCTGTTTGGCTGGCACAGAATTAAGAGGGGCCACCATGAGCTGATCCTGACCGCATCTGAGAAAGACGCCTTGGCTGTTGTGCAGGAGACCAACCTGCCAGTGGCATCTCTGCTATCAGGAACTTCAAACCTGCCTTTAGAGGTTTGTTATGAGCCTGTACTGTTGTTTTGTTTTGTATCATTCTAGTATCATTGTATCATGCTGATGGCACCTGAGGCCCTGTTTTCGACCAGTAATTTTTAGTTGGTTGCACTGTAACTAATAGTCAGTTACAGCCACACCAGAGGAATAGACACAAGAAAAGTATCATGTGGTGGGTGCACTTTGTGTGTTAAATTATAGAAATGAAAAAATAATTGCACAATGGTAGCCTGTTTTCTAAACTCAGCTTCACCACAGGGGTTTTAAATTTATCTTCACTGCAGTACAAGCGTGTTATGCGGCAAAGCATGCAAACGTTACGAAGGTGGTTTTGGTTTTGGTTTCGTGTCTGTGTGCTCCATGCAGGCAATTTTTGGCCCAGTTTTTGTTTAATGTATAGCATTATACGAGGGAGTAGATCCAAGAAATGTGGGCCAACCCCGGAGATAGTGCAATACCAGGCCGACCGTGGGCTGGTATTGAACCCTTTCCCAATATAGAGGGAGAATGCACAGTTAAAGCCCATTGCGTGTTTGCTTGACAGCAACCAGCAGGTGTGATAACGCCTCATTGTCCATGCAAATACTATGCACATTGGTGCAAAACAGTCTGCGCGTCAGTCTAACACCCTTTATGGACGACTATGTGACTACCACAAGACAAGGAGTCATTGATCATGTATACGTATGTGGTATCCACAACATGAAAACACTGAAGTATGTGTCATACGTCAACACCCATAGACCCGTACTCTGTATACTGCGATCAAACATGTACAACAAGAAATACGAGGAAAAAGTACAAGACGCACACAACAGGGAAAGAGAAGACTGTACATGTATAGAATGTGAAATACAAGACTGCATGAGTGTATATTATATAAATTGTCTTTAATTCCAAAAACAGAAGCAAACATTACTCTTCCTGCAACACATGTACAAAATAGCGACAACAGCAGCAGAAGCGAGTCAAAGGTGAATATAATGCTACACATATCTTACATATAGGTGGTATTTAAAAACAGGCACGCGTTAGAATCTGGTAAATTCCGTAATCTAACATTGTGAGCTACGGTTATTGCTTAAAAATCTTCCTAGGACCAAAAGTAGGTGTTTTCGATGATATATGATGTGTGCTCAATAATTGTCCACACTGTCCCCTAAGCTCCGCCGAGACGGGCACTGCCACTAAGGCGGTCACTATCAGGTTCTCCATAGCGGTCAAGTGGACGCGTACTGACTTGTCAAGTTCAAATTTTCTGTGAAGGCCATATTTAGGATCGAAATAACAAAAAATTAGGCCCATAGACATGCATGGGCTATGGCCGGGATGGAATTAACCCAAAAATTGAGTTATCTGGAGTCTAATTAATGGAAGTCCAGCATGTTTGGTTTACCACTTCAGGTGTTCTGTTGTGTTGCAGGATGCTTTTTTCGTTATCATGTTTACAACAATATTTTCAAGGTGCAACTGCATTGAGTTGTATTACTCGTTTATTTTAGAGTTGACCTCTATTAATTTCAAATCATGTTGTACTATTTGCTTAGTTTGACGATACAGCCGACAACCGATGATTCAGACTCCATGGGGAACGTAAACAAGTCCAAACTATTGAATGTCCGAAAAAACGAATGTATCCGAAAAAGATCACTCTAGTTGCATTTTAAGGCCCCTGTGCATGGAACAAGTGGCCGATGCATTGCTGCATGCACTTCCGCTTACGTGTAACCAAGTCCGTCTGTATTTATGCCAGTTTTGAGTTTCACTGTATGCTGACGCAAGGACTGCAAATGCTTGAGTCAGATCTGCATGTGGAAGGCTCTGGAGCACACGGCACATCATCATCCAAGTCAGGGTCGCTGCTTGACGGTGGGAGAACCTGCTCAATTATTTCGTCATCGTTCAGTTCGGCACACGACGAAACCGCGCTTCCGGTGTCTGCAAAGTCTTCGAATCTAACGGCAGCAGGAATGGACACACCACACCCTAGCAGGTCATCAACGATGTCCACATTTGACCTCGTTGTGGTCGGCGGCAGTTCAGCCTCTTCAGTTGCGGATTCAGGCACACTCGGACTGCCAGGGCACCGTTGGGGCCATTTGACGTGGCCTATCAATAACTTATGAGAAAGACTTCTTGTAGCCAGCAGAGCGCTGTCTGGAACGCAAACTAAACAAACAAGCACAGCATGGCAGAAACAAGGCAAACTCAACAAGGCAAACTCAACAAACAGAATGGCAATAGCGGGCCATGTGCGACGACATGTGCGGGCGTGCCGGAAAAGGATGTGATCATTGTGATGTTCATGCGACCTGAATTCAGGCAAAGCCTCCAAGATTGGCTGTTGCAGTTAAATCTCAAAGGCGTAGAGCGACGACCAAGGCGAGGCCTCAGAAATTAGCTTGTGCTGGTAGAGCTTGTCATTGTCGAGGTTCTCCTTGTCCGGTGTCTTGCACACGTCCACCGTCACGGAGCCGGACTCGTCGCGGTTGAACATGCGCTCGGTCGGCGGGCCCGGCAGCAGCTGTTGGTTGCGGCACGTTTCCAGCGTCAACTTGTTGAGCATGGGCTCGTGTAATCTCCAAGGTCAGACTTGATGTATCGTCGAGGTTGCCAGAGGAAATAACGGCAGCAGGGTTGGCATATGCTATAGCCCGGACGGAGTCCGGATAATCGAATGGAGAGCTGGCAGCTGTCCGAAATATCGGTCATCTTTACACATTAAGTCTATGAAGCCATTGGCGATTCCGCGAAGCTGTCCAGATTACAGAGCATGTCCAGATTCTTGGTGTCTGATTTGTCGATCAGTCACTGTATCAGAATCCTGAAACATGCCCATGTTTTCATGTAGAAAACAAATCTTGTTGCTTCAAGCTTGCAGTTAGGTTACAAGCACTAGTCATACCAGAGACACCAACAGTACCGAAACAATTGTGAACGCTTTCAAGTTGCACACAGCCTCTATCGTCAATATGTGCAATGTCCCTGCACTGGGACATTGTCAACATCGAAGGCCTGGCTGTACCGTTCGCTACTGAGACTGAGCCACACTCTAGAGAGATGTTAACATAAAGGTCATGTCTGAAATGTGCACTTCTCCTCTTTTTTTTTAATTTTTATTTTTAGAAATGCACAATCCACTAGCCTACAGGGATATCTCAAATTTCACCCGTAATATACCTAAGGTCGGGCATCTGTATGACAGCGATTGGGTCCATGAAAAGTGTTGGGAGTGGCATTTGGCCACTGCCAAGTGCGAACAGCACATAACATCTCAAAATGGCACTTTGTGCATCCAGACATATTTCTTTACAGGGTATGTTGGTCTTGCTGCATCCTTGCTGCGTGGGTAGAAATGATCATAATCATATGCATCGAGTGAATACAGCAGAACTTCAATATATATAATGGACCCGGATATAATGAGCTGTAGAATGTAACAGAGTAAATTTACAATGATTCTCATTGACATCAGCATCAACGTATGCATGCTTAAATGAATATTGGATATAACAAATGTATTTTTATTAGTGGTGTGCAAATACTCGAACATCACTAGATCGAATATCTGCTGTTAGATTTTTCCAAATATTTGATACATTCAGTGTAGAGACCTGTGTACCGCCACTTGTCGTGTGCGCTGCGGAGCCCCTCAGGCTCGATGCTGCCCCAGCGAGCGTTTCACGTCGTTTTCGATACAAATGGAGCGCCGAGCACTTAGCGCCTGTATATTTCGTAAAGTGCGAAGATAGCGCCATTTAGCCGCCAGTAGGCACACAGATTGTGTTGGATATGCGGAGACACACTTCACGTCACTTTAACAGCCGTCAATCAGTGATGAGCCACCTTTACGAACATATTAGCAGCAAGCATCCTACAACGGCTTGTGGCCCCTGTTACTACATCAGCCAGTGGTGGATTTTCGTCATAGCCACACTGCCTCGGCCATTAGGCCTAATGGGGGAGGAGGGGTAGTTAGCGAGTGATGCGCATAATTGTTGTGACCCTCCCCATTTAAAATTCTTTGACAGGTGGCAAATCATGCTGAACCTGACAATGAAACAGTGTGGATGGTGCCTGCTTTTTACCGTTGGCACCGGCTACACATGCAGCGGTGATCGAGTCACGTGATGCACAATCCTTTCGTCTGTCGCACACATTGGCCTTATGATAACCCAACTGCCATAAAATTAGTTTAGCCCTTCGGTATTTTAAAAACTAGAAGGAAAAGCTTTGTGTGCAATAAATAAAAGATTGCCACGAAGCACAGGTCCACTATTAAACTGAGAACCTCGTTGCTATTCAGTACAACAGAATGTCACTAATACCCCTGTCACAGGACAAATCTGATGTCATTTCTAACGAATGACGTTTGTTGAAATGAATGTCATTGTTGCCATGTGCTGTCACACAGCAAAAACTAATGTTATATTAAAACGATGACAATGACTATAGTAAAAAAAAAGAGAGAGAGAGAGAGGGGGGGGGCAAGAATAGCGTCAAACCCACTTTTGTCCAATAATAATTTTCCAATAAGCTGAATTCCATTGGAATATGTGATCCTCCCTTTCACACTGTGCTTTTGGACCACTAACCCTTTGACGCTGCCAAGCAAGTTGAGTCAAGCCAAGCAGATCAGGCAAGCAACGTGGCGGAAAGTACGACAAGCGTGTCCGCTACCTCTGCTGAAGAGGAACGAGAATGGCAGTTGTGTGGCATCGCCGCTCTGATGTGCATGCAGGCTCCTAATATCCACATCGTCAGTGCGTGCCATAGCAAAACATGTACATGCATCTACGTCAAGTAAATTGAAGTCGCCGCAGCTGATGCTCCAGTGCGAACAAACACGACTGTCACAACCAAAGCCAGATATGTCTGTTTAATCACAGGATAGAGAGTAGCTTTCTGTAATTACGCACTGTAATGCACTTAAGCACCATTAAAGTAATAATTAGGTAATAAAATCGACTGAACAAGTGTTATCTTTTGTTAAACAACAAAAAAGCATGTAATTCTTACAAAGCTTACCGGTAGGCTCCTGGTGTTGAGCATACACATTCGGTTCCAAAACGAACACCTACGAGTTTGGCAAACTAATTCATTTGGAAATGTCGTTTTCAATGAATGGCGTTACATATTACTATGTGATAGCAAATAAATCGCATTATGAGCGAATGTCATTCATTGTAAATAACATTAGATTTGCTGTGTGACAGGGGTATAATTCATTAGTTTCAGAGGAAGAAAAAAGAAACACTTGATTCTATTCAACAGAAATTCTATTGGTGAAGCAAAAATATTTTCTAGAACTTAATATATTAGAACTGAGCTGTAATCAGTGCTGACATACTAATTTGGTGTTCCCTTTAATAAAGGTAGATTGTACTGCATACCTTGATTTCTTTATGTCCCTAAGTTTCTGGCAGCTTGCAGAAGTCTTGTTATGCAATGCTAGGAGACTCCTGGGCACGTGCAGCACCATATTTTCTTGCCCGAAACTTGTAAGCAATAAATGTTATGAAAATTTTTGTGATTTTCAATATTTGACATTACTTTCTCGATTCGATTCAATAGTGCATTTAAGATCTACCATTCTGTATTTGCACACCCCTAATATTTATGTCAGATGCAGCTTCCTTATAACGAGGAAGTAACTGTAAATAAAATTTACTGTATAACTGTAAATGAAAAATTTTAGGCAAGTTCTGAACCGCTACTATTACCTGTACGCTGGCAGTGGTAAATTCAAAGAAGTCTGCTGTGTTTTGCATTGTGCAGCCATTCAATTTATATTAATTCTTGGCGCAGTGGCTTTGGCGTTGCGTTGCTAAGGCTGAGGGCTCAGGTTCAAATCTCGACTGAGGCGGCTGAATTTCAGTGGGGGCAAAATGCAAAAACGCCCCCTGCCATGCATTAGGTGCACGTTGAATAACACAAGGTGGGCAAAATTAATTCGTAGTCTCCAACTACGGCGTGGCTCAGAATCATATTATTGTTCTGGCACCTAAGATTCCAGAATTTAATTGATTTATGTTAATTCTTGTGAGAG
This sequence comes from Dermacentor andersoni, assembly GCF_023375885.2. Classification (NCBI taxonomy): domain Eukaryota; kingdom Metazoa; phylum Arthropoda; class Arachnida; order Ixodida; family Ixodidae; genus Dermacentor; species Dermacentor andersoni. Next base: position 115,602,430 of record NC_092817.1, read on the forward strand.
CTGATGTGTGATCTTCACTGCAAAGAAATATTGCACTCTATTTGGAGTGACTCTTTTTGTAGACTTAGTGCCCAGTGTTGTCAGATGACCCTGGGAAGCCAGTCCCTCTGCCAGTGCACTAACCCAGAATGGTTCATTGTTTCTCGTAACTTTATTCTGCTTTTATTATGTTTGTAATGTACCCCTACTTTGTACACAGGCTTGTTAGCTCTGCAGTTCAGCCTGAGGCTGCTGGTTCAATTTCTGACTATGGAGGCTGTATCCCGATGGGGAATAGGTAAAAGAACACCAAGTCATAGATGGAAAGTTTTAATTTCTGTGAGGGGGGGGGGGGGGGAGGGGGGAAGGTGCGACCAGCTTTCTGAATCCCACCTGTGTGTGTGTGTTACCTTTAATAACAGTTGCACTTAGTGTGACCTCGAAGAATTGTACACTTGGAAGAATTGTATTGTACTTCCCTATTAGTAATACTGCTTCGCCCTTCTAGCTAAACTGCAGCCTCTCCCTCTCTCTTTCTATCCATCCTTTTTTTTTTTTTTTTTTTTCACTATAAGTTTGAGCATAAGCACTGCTGCACATGACTGCTATTGATTCTGATTTCAAGTGAATTTGGCTTTGTCTTATTTCAGTTACTGAGTGAATTGTATACATTTATGAACTCTGCATGCATATGGCGATGTTTCCATCCCTATTAAATGTTGTAAATTATTAGAAAAGCTTTCTTTCTTCATGAGTTGTTAGCATTGCCTACTGGAAAGAGAAGCAATACTGAGACACACATTGTTCACATGCATTTCACACGCTGTTGATAAATGACTGCCGAAGGGGCCACTGAAGTATGCAGTTTTTGTTGTTTTGTTTTTCCAGGGTCAGAAAAGCATGTAAAGCAATTAGAAGCGAGGTGAACATACAACATACTATTGATTCTCTAGGCATAGGCTATCCATACTATTAGAAATAATCATTAGTTGGCTACCTCCTTTTCTTTAAAAAGTCTAATGTACTTTGTCCTGTGTACATATTTAATATCTTGTGTCTGTGCGTGGTGCTCACAGTGTAAATTTTAAAAAAATGCTTAGGTGAAAAAAATATGGATGAGGTAGCTGCCTCTGGTGCTTCCAATGTGCTTTTCCTTCTATTGTCAGGATTTGCAGAAATAAGGCGACAGTATAAATTAAAAGCCATGCATGACCATGCCAACAATGATGCAGCAAGCTTTTAGTCGCCATAAAATTTTGACTGAAAAGGTAAAGGCAGCTCAAAAGAAACCTCAAATGATGTGGGTAACAGAACTGTGGTAATTACACTTAAGGTGGGGGGGGGGGGGGGGCAGGCGGGGCTTTGCCTCCCACTGGAAAACTGTGGAGGGGGCTTGGGCCCTGGAGACCCAACCCCCCCTGTAGTCGACGCTTGTGCACCAGGCATCCAAATTAATCCAGAGGTCTTCACTACACTAGTCTGCTATTGTCTCCCAAAATCCCTTGTGTTGCTTTTGAGTCTCAATTGTTTTCAATCAGTCAATCAATAAAATGCACTTTTGCTCGTCTTTTGCCCTTTATTTTCAGGTACTTCCCTTATTTGAGCAATTTGACAAGATCACGCTTTGGTTTGGAAACCGCCTCCAAGACTGGGAATCCGTCAAGGTCTTTGCGAGAAAATTGTCTGAAAAGAGATGCTATTACATTAGGTGGGCCCTTAAACCATCTTTTTTCAATGCTTTTGGTGTTCACTGACCCCTATGAAACAATTGACTGATTTAGCAAAACACTGTAAAGGACAACTTCAGAGTGCTGAGAAGCTGGGTATGGAATGGTTGTGTCATAGAGAAGACTAAGAAAAAAGAGTGAATCTGCAAAAAGTTCAATGCAGTTCACAGAAGACAGTTGGTCATTGAGTCTTCTTAAAGTACACTAAATGGGGGAAATGCTGGAAAACTGGGGAATGTTTGTGAAGTTGGCTGTTCTGTACAGTCCTTGCTGCTCACTGCACCATGGTGCATGAGGTAGTTACAAACCAGGAATGAGGTTAGAGAAATGTAAGTGATACTGGCAGTTACTTGCCATCTCTCATGTTCACTTGCTGAAAGTAGTTTGGATCTCTACAAATTTTTAGGACCTTTCTGTTCTGGGGATAGAGGGGATACTTTGACTTAAAAAAGGCTAGAAATGCGGTGGTTCCTTAGCCAGCCTTCATACCACCGACAGTACTACAGGTTGATGAAAAAAAAACCTGCTGTGCAAAATCTTCTGCCCTGCCTAGGGAGTGAACGAGTTTTTTAAGAGAACTGATAACATTAAGAGGCACTAGGAGGTGCCAAATTGGCTATCTTTCACAACAGAATGTTGTGCAAATAAGTAGGGGTGTGCAAATACCGAATGGTAGATTTTGAATCGAATCAAGGGAAAAAAAAAACAATATCGAATAGAATACCAGAAAGTTTTTCACATCATTTAATGCTTACAAATTTTGGGCAAGGAAATACGGTGCTGCACAAAGTTTCCTGGCATTACATAACAAGAATCTAGCAAGCTATCAGTAACATGGGTACGTAGAAATCAAGATATACAGTATGCTCTACACCAAATTAGTATACCAGCACTGATTACAGCTAATTTCTAGGATATAAAGGTCTGGAAAATATTTTTTTTTTTATCAATATAATTTCTGCCGTGTAGAATCAAGTGGTTTTTTTCCTCTGACACTAAAGAAATGGGGATGCTCTGTTGTACTAAATACCAGTGAAGTTCTCAGTTTAATACTGAAAACTTCATTTAACTTACTTATTTAACTTATTTATTACATAGAAAGCTTTGCTTTTCAGTTTTTTTGGAAATGCAGAAGAGCTATATCAAATTTATGGCAGGTGGGCTATCGTAAGGTCAACCTGCTCGATGGACGAAAGGACTCTGGATCACATGACTCGGTCACCACTCCACGTGTAGCCAGCGCCAGTGGTAAAAAAAGCAAGCATTGTGCACGCCGTTTCATTGTTAGGGTCGGTGTGATTCGGCGCTTGTCAAAGATACTGCAATATGCAGGGTCACAGCAAGTTCCCACAACGCTCCCTCTCCCCGCCTCCTTCTTTATCTACCATCCACACCAATGCATGCAACCAGGCCATGACACTTTCACATCCGTCGTTTAAATCCAAAGCTAGTTTTTTGGCAGGTTGCATGAAGCTACAAAAGAAACAAAAAAGAGACCGATGTGCACCTATAATTGGCTTCGGTAACGAGCGACCACTGTTCCATATGTCGCAAAGATGGCGGCCGTGAACAACTTTGTTGCCATCCCGCACACGTGCTTACGTTTGCAAGGCAGTTTGTCGGCTTTCCGAGTGTTGCAATGCTGCTGCAAATAGGTCTGTGTTGATTTGGCACCGAACCATAGCTAAGTCGCCGATTCCCTATGAAGCAGTGCCGATTAAGCCTAATGGCCGAGGCAGTGTGGCCGTGACGATAATGCAGCGCTGGCCGATGTGGTAATGGGCTGCAAGCCGTCGTGGAATGCTTGCCGCCAGTATGTCTGTATGGCGTGGCTCATCATGTGATCGGTCCCAAGGTCACGTGTGCAGGTTAGATTGACGGCTGTTCCAACGGATTAGATTGACAGCTGCATATTCGACATCATTTGCCTGCCTATCCATGACTGATTGGTCCGATCTTCGCGCTTTACAAAATATGTGCTGCTTATGTTGCCGCTCCCTCGGTTCGTGCCGTTATAATTTCGATTGGGCATGCCTAGCTGGACAAACGTACCGTCGAAAGCAGTCCCGGCCAGCGCAATGCCATTCTGCAAGTTGTGACGTTTGGCTGCTGCGTGTGCAATCCCTGCATAGTGCTGACGTCAGGGAGTGCATGCAGTGACAAAGTTTGCCGTATCACGCACCTGAGCTTTGGGAGAAAGCCCTAGCCAGCTACACCCTCACAAGCCAGTGCCAGCGTGTAGCGATGGCCGTCAACACAGTGAAAGCCTCTGGTTTCCTGATGAGGGGAGACCACCCCAAGGACACCGCTTAAAGAATCCCTGAATAAAGAGGTTTATTTTCTCCCTCTCTCTCAGTGGTCCTGTTGTGCTAAAAACAAAGTAAAACGCTTACTTGGGCAATATTGAGCACAAGGGGCTCTGCAGCGCACGTTACGTGTGGCACTGCGCGGGTCTGTACACCGAATATATAAAATATTCGAAAAATCGAATAGTAGATATCCGATTCGTGAATTGAATTATTCAAATGTTCACTATTAGATATGATTTAGTGATATTCGATATTTGCGCACCCCTACAAATGAGTGAGCCAGATAAAGACCTGAGCCTTGTTATAACAAAATAATGGACATAATCAAGTAAATGCAATTCCCCCTGATATCTGCATAGAGATCCATGTACTTAAAACCTTATTTTAACGATGTAAAATTCTCTTGCTAATTGATATAACAAACTGCTTCGTCTCCAAAAACAAGCAATACCCAACCATTCTATGCCGAGTATACCACTTTCCATGAGAGTTGGAACTCTGCATACAACCTGCAGTTGTGGTTTATTCAAGGCGAAACGGGGAGTACTACATCCAAGCGTGCTGTGAAACAAAATGCACTGCAGAATGCTGCCTCTGTGCTGAATTTGAGCATGAGTGGGATAGCAGTTTTGACATAAGAGTTGTTTATACCTGGCCTCCTAATTTATGCAACATACTGTACATTTATTTCGGGCCTCTCTGACACTGGCTGTGTCTTCAGAACCATCTTGTGCACAGCACGAATTGGTTTTTACAAGCACACCGTACTATCTTGTCTTCCAGGCCCAAGGAGGGCTACCCACTGGCAGCATTGCAGGCCACACCACAGAGTAAGCTTCCGGATGTGCTAAAACGGTGCCAGCCAGTCAGCCATCGAGCCATCACAACGTTCCACAGTTTGAGAGCTGCAGTTGCGGACCTTCTACAAAACGTAGACACATTCATGGGCGTTCCTTGGCAGAGGTCTGTCACGCAACTACCAAATGTTGTGTAGATAAGGGGAACAGGCGTAAATTAGATGCTTTATACAGCCAAACATCGATATAACGAACCTCAATTTAACGAATTTCGCAATGTAACCAACTATATTTTCATTTCCCAATCTTAGTTGCATTAAAAACCGTGTATTTTTTTCGCAATTCAATGAAGTAATTTTGTGACATGCTTTCGATTTAATTAAGCTTTTGGCCATTTCAAGCTTGTACTTAGAGCCCTTATGGCTAGTAAATCTGGCAAAAAAACTATAAATATGGCAGCCGATGTAAAAGGTATTTGAAGCATCCTTGTGCATAAAAAGTTTGAACTGCAAAACCGCCGTCAAAGTGCGCATGCAAGGACGCTAGGCAGGAAATGTCGCTTCGCCATTCGTCGCGTTGGTAAACAACTTGCCGAGGCTGTGGGGCACACGGCAGTTTGCAGTGCTCAGATAGGCACAAGAGCTGATGATTCTTTTCGAGCATGTAAACAAGAACATGTGCGAGGCACGTGCGATCAAGAACAATATATAGCTGCCCGCCGTGCCAGCTTCACTGCAATACTTGCCCGCCCGTCTCGCATGAAAATGCCGGCGCGCCATCAATTTCTCATTTCGGTGCCAGCAAGTCTTCTCCGAAGTCGTCGCACACGACATTCACAGCTATCACCACCAATCCTGTTGCGATAAGCATCTTCACCTATCTGTTTCACAGCACGTGGTGCTGTCGGAAGTGTAACAAATGCTTTTAACCGGCGATAACTGAAACGCGCCACCGTTCCCTGCTACAGACTGCAATCGTATGTGTTTTCCGGCAGCTAGATCCCACGTGAACAAGAAAAGGCACAAGGCCCGCGCGATCGAGCGCAGTATATAGCCGCCCATCTTAAGTGAAAACGATGTAGCACGCAGTTTCTTATTCCAGTACCAGCAAATCTCCGCCTGGGTCGTCACACGCCGCTTTCACAGCTATCGCCACCAAACCTGTTGTGATAAGCATCTTCACCTATGTTTTACAGTGCGTGGTGCATAGTGCCATTGGTATACTATACTGAACGCTTTTAGTAGGCGATAATCCAAACGCACCGCCGTTCCCTGCTGTAGGCGGCACGATGTGGGCATCACGCTTCTTTTCGGCAGCATCCGGCGTCGCCCACCAGCTCGATTTCGTTTCGGTTTCCCGTCCCCCTCTTAAAACACCACGCAATGAGGAAACAACAAAACGCGTCTCAGGCCACCGGAGCACCACCAGCTCGACGCACATCGGTGTCTCATGCCACGACGATCGACGCGACGCTTCTCGTTACGCAGATCTCAACAATAGTTGAGCCTGTCGAATTTTTTTTAGTTATTTCAGATTGTATGTTTTCCCAATTAGTAAATTCCTTTCTTTTTTTTTTTTTTTTTTTTTTTTTTTTTTTTTTTTTTTTATACAAGCGTATGAGCGAGGTTCTACTGTATTTGAGGAAAGTGGCTTTCGAATATCAAATATTTTGTAATTTTGAGTTCACATGGAAAGAAAGATCAAAAGAAAAAAGAGGCTTATTTACATTATCTGGCAGACAGATGTAACGCCATTTACAAATGTAAGTCCAGTCAACTGGGGAGCTTGCATATGAGGAATGACCCTGACGAAACTAAAGGGAACAGGACACCACATCACGAGGTGCATATAGACTGTTGTGTTTATTGAGCTATAGAAGTGTGGTAGTAGTGCGCACCGCACATTGGTTAAAGGGATGCAAGTATGGTGAGATTGGTTAAAGAGTAAATTGTTTTTCCCACATCGAGACAACAAATTTGTACATAAGGTGCTTAAAAAGTGAAGCAGTCTTACTGAATGGCTGGAAATGATTGAGCATAAGTTGTCTGCCTTGTGCGTTTGCTTAGGAACTGGTGCTTCCGTGGAACAACTGTGGTTCTTCTGCAGCAAGATAATTGGAAACAGCCCTCATTTGCATTGATCTCTGCTTTGAAACTCCAAATTAGTGTTGTCCCTTACATTTGCACAGAAATGATTGTCCAACATTTTCAAATTGTGAAATATCAAATCGAATGCTACAAATTGAATCGCTGTTGGCTGTTTGATTTGTGTTTGTTATTCTGATTATTCGCACACCCCTAGAATAAATTGATGTTTGGGCTAAACCACCTAAATTTAACACACAAGTAGCATTTAGCCGTATATTTTGTTTAATATACCCTGTTTGGATGCACTGTTTTAAACTGCAGTTTCCTTGTAGGCTTAGATTACCTTGGCTAGCAAGCAGAAGTTAGTTTGGTCAGCCAAATCAACCAAGATACCATAGGTATCTTCTTTGCCATTAGGTTTACTGGCCAAACAGGATCTGGAAGGCCATGAGATAGTATTGCCAACAAAAGCAAGGACACAAACTTTAACCTAAATGACAGCAGCTGCATTTGTGGCTGTGGATATCTGTAAGGTAGTGCTTGGGGGTCATGTCTGAAAAATCGAGTGAGGCACCATACAGTGTCCAAAATTTATCTCGCTGCATACCTGCCAACTGTTCAGAATTTTCCATAATGCTCACGAATGCGGTTGTGTATTGCAATTTTACAAAGCTTACATCAAGTTTTACAAAAAATAAAAAGAAAGTTTTGCTCATTGATCTCTGAAGCTTCTCTAGGAAGCCTGATAGGGAAAGTTCACTAGAGGAGTATTTGCTTTGAGCAATTGTGTGCAGACAAGTTCCTGAAACAGGTGAAATTGGCAACAACAAAGTTACTGAGATAGTCGCTGTGATAGAAAAGTCACAGGTCTGCAAAGCACACGCAGCAGTGTAAGCTGGACGACTGGCCCCATAGGAGCTCCATTTCCGGCAGCACACACTACAGGGTCTTCGCGGCAAAGCCTATTTGCATTGTTTTTTTTTTTTTTTTTTTTTTTTTCAACACCCGTATACTTAGATTAAGGTGTACATTAAAGAACCCCAGGTGGTTGAAATTTCCGGAGTCCTCCGCTACGGCGTGCCTCATAATCAGAAAGTGGTTTTGGCACAGAAAACCCCATAATTTTTTTTTTATTTGCATTGTTTTCACGAGAACGATCTGAACTGTCTGCCTGGCAATGACGGTGAGTTGCGGCTTGTGCTGCTCTTTATATGGCGGTCTGCAGAGCCCGATGTTGCCTGGTTGCACCCACGTGCAAACCCCTACAATTCACTCTTTCCGCGGCGGTTCGTACCTTGCGAAGAGGCAGCATAACGTGTACCGAAGAGCAAACACAGGTATCGAGACTACACGGTGCGCATGTCACATCCCTTGACCCGTGGTACGATACAATGATGTTGATGGTGATGATTTATTGGCATCCCCTTTGAAATGGGGCAGTGAAGAATAGTCACCTAGCCTGTTTGAGTTAACCAGGTCCAGCTACACGCAACATGCAACTGCTACATGTCGGGACACCTGGTAGAAAAAAATGCAACTGCAATGCAATGTTTAGACGTATTGACGCTACACGGTGCGCATGTCACCTTGCATGACAAGTGGCATGATACGACGCTAATGATCATGATGAAGGTGATTTATTGGCATCCCCTTTGAAACTGGGCAGTGAGAAGCACTCACCTAGCCTGCTTTATGTAATCAGGTATGCCGTACACGTCTTTCCTTCCAGCATGTTTGTATAAATATTATTTTTGTATCATCTTTTTCTTCATCAAGGTTTCTCTGTCTACCCTGTACTGCTACCTATGCAACTGCTTCATGACGTGCCATCTAGTGTAATAATATGCAACCGCAATGCAAAGTGTGCATGTGTTAACCCTACGCGGTGCATGTGTCGAATCACGCCTCTCCTTGTGCACTAGAACACATATATAGGGCGTTTCTGCGGCAAGCTAGCTAGCGCTGGAATGGCTCAGTGGTAGAGTAGCCGACTCCCAAGCAGCAGACCCGGGTTCAATCCCTGCAGGAATTTTGTGTTTTTTTCTCATTCCTGGCAATAGCTGTGACGATCGCTGGTGGCGGTGCCGGCATCGGTGGCGGAAGCGAACAACATCACCTACTAAAATGGCTATTGGAATGAGCCCATAACAGTATACCTAGGAAATCTAAGCACCAACTTGCCCAGGAAGAAGTCCTTTTGGAGCCCATAAGAGCCTATGCTGTAAAAATGTGTTGCTTCTCAGTCTCTTATGCTCCAAGTTTGCTGCCGCCTGTGTGCTGCGTCCACAAGTAAATCATTGTCAATAAAGTGTGTATGTACCCCTCAAAAGGCATGTGATCAGGGCAAGCTTTAAAATAAATAAGTGCTACCCATTCCTTCATTGTCATGGCCGTGGTGGTTGACGAATCTTAATGATCACAGGTTAACAGGTCCATCACTGTTATAATGGGTGCACAAGGCATTTCAGGGCATAATGATGAATTCAACAATAGCATTGGTGTTTCAGTCCAGATTCGGTATTACTCATTCCAAATATTTTGCAGTGTTTCTGTTGCTGCTTTTTTATATAAGACTGTGAAATAAAAGCAACTGGAGCCTCAATTATTGACTGAATTTGGCTTCGATAATGTCTATACTCTCTGATCGGATGATGCGTGTTGATGTTCGGTAGTGTTGCCACAATAGCAGGCTTTATCAAGTTTTTATTGTTGTGTGGCTGTTTGTTAGTCTTTCTCTCAGTGACGCCAACCATACATAGTGCCGTATGGGTTTAGATATTTGGAACTAAGACGCCATATTGAAGATTACTTGGTCGCTAAAGTTCGCAACTAAACATTCTTGGGTAGCGTAGGCATTGCGGGCGTGAGTAAATCCGTAACTTAGGAGTAGCGCCTAACGAAATCATGCACAGGCAGCTTGATTTATTATTCTGCCACCTGAAGCTGATTGTCAGTGGCCATGGACAGTTTTTGAGGGTTCTCACTCATCATGACCTCCACCTGCTGGAGAAATTCAACTGTCTGAATTACGTCTGACCACTGGCAACGCTTAATTGTCTTTGTCAGAGATGAAACTTGGCTACAAACTCTTGTCTCAGCCAGAAAACAGACCATTTCACAAAATTCAAGAAGGTGGTGATCTCCAAGTCGCTGTGGTCGGCGTACAAGGTGACTAGGAGAATATACTGCTTCATCTCCATTGTCAGAGTGAAAATTGATACCCTGGAATAAATGTGCTAGATAGATGACAGAGAGGTAGGTGTGGATGATGTTAAGTGCCTGGACAGTGAGAATGTTAATGTCTATGGCAATTCGAATACGTGTCCCTAAATACCTCGCGCATCCGGTAAGTTGCCCAAATGTGGCGGACAGCAGCAAAATTATAACAACTTAGCAGTTCTGGAAACTTGGTCACCGACTCTATTGGTTTGCTTCTTTCAAACTTCACTGTGCAACACACCATTCTTTGGAGGGAAAGTGATGTGTACTCTTAATTTAAGATTAGGTAACCAAATTCTTGGATTTCTTTTGTGTCTGCATTTAAGTTCTTACTGTTTGTATTTATTTTTTCCGTGGCAGTACGTGTGTGTGAATTTATTTCAGCAGAACGAACATTGAACTCTTTGCTAGAGTGGGTTTGTTGCAAGGTGGTATGACTAATAGTTTGTCACGGTCTTTCAGGTTTCCTGCACTCGTGCGGCTACTTAAGGGTTTTCGCACTGGGGAGCTAACAGTATTTACGGGACCCACTGGTTCAGGCAAGACTACATTTATGTGCGAGTACTCCTTGGACCTCTGCATGCAAGGGGTATGTGTATTCCTTGTTGTTGTTGTTGTTGTTGTTGTTGCTGCTGCTGCTGCTGCTGTATAAGTTTCATATGAATTAGCAGAACTTGGTACTACTTCGAATAGAGAACTGCCGTGCCCAGTTTAGAAATGAGAAATTCCTTTATTTGCACACATGGAAGATTGCTGTCATATTTGGTGTCTGCAGCGCTTTGCTTTTTCTGATCTAATTGTGCTGTAGTCTAAAGCAGAATGTCTTTTCATGCATTCTCAACTTAAACTCACTGATGCATTATTTTATGAACTCGGTGGCTGGCATGTTTTTCACTTTCACTCTTTTTTTTTTTAATCTTTATAGTTTGTTTGTTGAACATTGCGCACTCAAAGGACGTGCCAACTGTATTGCAGTTTATATGTGCGAAGTGCAGCAAAATTACTGAATCATGCTTCCCTTGCGCTTGTGCAGGTGAACACTCTCTGGGGAAGCTTTGAAATTCAGAATGAGAAGCTAGCCAAGATTATGCTAACCCAGTTTGCCAAGTAAGTATCTGTGAATAAAGCAATTAGCGTTTCTGGAAGTTCTATGTTAGCAGGAGGTGCTCAGTTGTGCATTTGGTAATTTTACATGCATTGCTTGGATACGTAAAACGAGTTTGCATCAGATTAGATGCTGTAATAGAGAATGAACAGGCTTAACCCGGTATTGTTTACCTCTGCCACATTTTTTCTCTCTTAATGGACATGTTAGCGTTGTGTTTGTAAAAGGAAATTCGATGCATCTGTCATTCATGACCTTTCACTTATCATCTACATGCTTTCACAATGCTTGACATTGACCACATGTGACCATAAACAGAAATTTGCAAGCGTGATAAAAATAAATGCACTAGTACTAATGGAGACATTGATTGTTTCTGTGTGCATTGTTCTGTTGCGAGCTTGTTTCTTTAAAACAACCTGTACTAAATTGAAGACGGTGCTTCTGTAAATGAAGCTGTGGAATTGCATGCAACCCTTTTTACCTTGGCTGCATTTCATTTTTCAGGATTTCACTGGAGAATAACATGGAGGAATTCGACTCGTGGGCTGACAAGTTCGAGCTTCTGCCCCTGTACTTCATGACTTTTCATGGAGAAGAGACTATGAAAAATGTGATGGATGTGAGACTCTCCTTTTATTTTGTTCTTTATCTCTGCACGACACGTAAAAGGAGACTTTTTGACCTGCAAAGTGCAGTGGCACAGTAACTGTAATACAGCAAAACCTTGTTGGTATCACCCTGTTTCGCATGATTTCCTGGCGTCAACGTTTGCGATCGAGAGTGCAAAAAATGGCCCAATACAGTTACGCCTTTTTTAACCGATTAATGTGTTCCCAGAAAAACACCATCTTTTGGCAGCAATGTTAAGTATATCGCCAAACTGCGATCGTATGATATGTATTCCAGCCGCTAGATCCCATGCAAACGAGAAAAGGTGCAAGGCACTGCGATCGAGAGCAGTAAGCATCTGCAACAGCAGCTGCCCTACAGCAATTGCCAGCCGTGTCATGTGAAAACGCCACCATGCATTTCTTATTCCAGTACCAGCAAATCGCCTTGGGTTATCGCACGTCACCATTCACAGCTATCACCGCTAGCTGATTGCAATAAGCATCTTCACTTATCGGTTTGATAGCACATGTGGTCCAGGAAGCATACTACAGGCTCTTAATAGGTGATAACCCATACGCGTCTGTGTTTCCTGCTGCAGGCAGCACAAAGTGAGCGTCATGTTTCACTTTGGCAGCATCATGGCATCATATTCATTAGATTGCCAACCAGCTCGATTTCATTTCAGTTTCCCATCGTCATTGAATGACAATGCTCATCTCTGGTTGTTCGGAGCCCATGAGCCCGACGCACACCAGCGTCACGTGCTGCACTCACTCTCACCGAGTGGGCATGCCAAAACTTCCTATATCATATGTATAACATGTGCATGTAGTTGTTCGGATTGTGTCAGAACAGTGTTTTGACAAATCAACAGTGTTTATCAGCCAATTGAATAACTCTCATGGACATTTTGCAACACAGTGTTATTTGCATCTTAATAGTGAGTGGTTCAACTGCTGTTGTTTTCAGGCAATGTCCCACGCTGTCTATGTGCATGACATACAGCATGTTGTGGTAGACAACGTGCAGTTCATGATGGGCGTTGGCATGGACAACTCCAACGTTGACCGTTTCTGGAGGCAGGATCTCCTGATTGCTGCTTTTCGACGTTTTGCCACGCAGCACAATTGTCACGTGACGCTTGTCATGCATCCACGCAAGGTAGGTTCTCCCTGTGTGAGCTGCTTTTGGAGCAGATACTGCAAGGGCAGGGTGTAATGCAGTTGATGTTAGGCCCCACTCATAGCACCTCTGCACGTGCCTACGTTTGGGTGGGGCTGCATTTTTGAAGGCGAACTGCTGCAAAATTTTACTTTGTCTAAATTGGTCTATATATTGAAGCACTCTTGGAAAAGCTACAGGGCTTGTAATTGTATAAATTTTCTTATTAGCGGCCTTTAAACAAAGTACACTTCTATTAATTCAACTCCAGTTAATTCGATCTCTCAGTTAATTCAATCCCGACTGAAGATCCTGGCCAGCGCCCATGCATCTCTATCGGTTCAAACGTTCATTATTTCGATCCTAAAATTGGCCTTTGCCAGGTAATTCAAATGACCAGTTGGCATGCATGTGCCTGACCCCTATGCATCCCCGATAATTGCCCCTCTTATTCACAGTGTGTCTCGGCGCAACTCAGAGGACAATAGATGCATTGAACGCACATCTTCTCCTCTCGTATACTACTATTTTCGGCCTGCCCTAAAAAGATTTTCAAGCAGTTACGGAAGCTTGCAATTACTGATTACGGAATTTGCTTGATTTTAACGTGCACCTTTTCTGACTAAAGAAAACTGGGCCGAAAATTTCCTGTCCGGTGCAATCAGAAACGAAACCATAGTCGGCTTCACGGCGTTTGTGTGCTTTACTGCATAACACGGATGGATTGCGGCGAAGCTCACCTTAAGGAATCGGCCATCGTTGTGCAGGTTTGGTTTCTGCTGAGTAAACCATAAATACTGCTTTGGCGCAAACAAGGTAGGAACAAGGGGAGCGCTTGTCCTTCCTTGTTTGCGCCAAGGCGATCATATTTATGGTCTACTCGGCAATATGAACCGACTAGCCCAGCAACATCTACTTCTGGATTAGATTTCTGCTTTGTTTAAAAGCTTAATTGTCATTTGCATGTTAGTTTTCTACTTTGGGCTCATAGAAAATGGGTGCACGTTTGATTTGGGGCAGTTAAAATTAAGCAAATACTGCAAAATAAGTGTGCGACACTTTTTTTTTTCTTTTTGTTCAACCTCTTGGATAATTTGGTCAATTGTGTCGGTCCCGTCAGGGCCGAATCAACGAAAGTCGACTGTAGCACCGAAGCAGATGATGCGTGAGCCTGGTGGTTAGTAGGTATAACATAATTCCTAGCACGTTGCCTTCGCGATATTTTAGTGTGCCGTGGGCATGGCCTTTAAGGTCATGGGTCACTTCCAACTTGCAGTAAGGGTGTCATTTTTTTTTTTAGCTTTCAGCATCAAAAACGTCTGTTTTTGCTAGCATTCTGCGGCACATCCACTCGTATTTCAAATATAAAATTTCACATGGACACTGCTCTCTATCTACACTATCTGAAACTAGACATTGTAACACAGTCCAAAACTGTGTTACAAAGGGTCTTTAGGAACTGCAAAAGTTGCATGCATTCTGAAGAAGCACAGTGGCACTTGAGAACAATTACATTAGATACATGCATTGTATTTCAAATTGTAAGTGATTAATTTTGCTGCTGTGGTGATGCTCAAGTGAAGAAAACGAAAGTAATGTTGTACCAAATATGCATTGCTGTAGCAACAAGTCCGAACCTACACACTGTCAACATAACACAGAGAAAGCAACTTGTATGACAGGCAGAATTATACCGATACATCATTTGTTTCATTTTTCTAGTTTCACTTTCCTTGATCTCTCTTTTTTGAACTTTTCACTTTCTTTTAATCGTTACCCATCTCTGTTATCACTAGGATGTTGCTGTATGTACAGTATGGTGCAATGTTAAAGAGGACACCCAACCAGTTCTATAAAGTCAATTTAACTGGATTATTACGTACAGCGTGCACATCAAACACTGACAGAGAAGAGAGACGTAACACAATACTCATGTTATCTCTCTCTTCTTTGTCTGTGCTCGATGCGCGTGTTGTAAGTAATAATGCAGATGTATTGACTCGCCCAGCTAGCTACTGTACTACAATTTAACTGGAACCTTTCTTCACCCAATATCGAAAAAAAGTTACTGATATGATCAGTTGGACCTACACCTACACACAAAAAATTATGTTGTAGGCCTTTGGGCTATACTTCTCCAGCAACAATGAGCGTCAGGACAATGTACGCTTCACAAGTGGCAATATAGGTGTCACTTCAACGTAGCCATGTTGTTCGTGAAAGAGCATGCTTGATGTTGCAAATAAAAGAACTTTTGTTTATTCTCAGAATAAATGCTTTAGGAGGCATGACATTCCGGCAAATCAAGCGCCTTTACTGGCTTTTTCTAAATCTGGTGTGAGGAAACATGGGCGTTTCATAGGTAGCATTTCCAAGTTGTGCAAGCACCAAAAATTGATATGATCACAATCACAACCATTTATCTTTCATACTTACTAAACTTGAGAGAGCTGTGGACAGGCTAATTCGTTTTGCCACAACTTATACCTTAAAATGGGAATTGTCAAAAGACCTTGCGTATACCGAAAAATAAGTGTCAGAACTCCGTGTAGACACGTTAATTTGTTGGATCTCGAATTGCATCATTCACCGAGAGGCACCGTGTTTGCACTAGCCATTGCATAGACCAGGCAGGGTGCAAGGACAGTCTCTCTCTCTTTTTTTTCCTCCTTTCTTTGAGAAAGAGCAGTGTGGCTTGGGACAGTTTTCTCAAAGTTAAAGTGCTCACTAAACTTCCGGCCTGAAATGGAGTGAAATGTGAACGCTCCAGGAAAAGGATTCGGAGGAGCTCAGCACCAGTTCCATCTTTGGTGGCGTCAAGGCAAGCCAAGAGGCAGATAATGTACTCATCCTCCAGGACCGGAGACTGACCTCCCAGCAGGGACGCAAGCATCTGCAGGTGAGCGTCTTGCTTGTCTGTTTTGGGTGAATTGCCCTCTTTGATTCGTCATCAACACCACCTTAATACATACCACCATAAATGGCCACAAAGTGACCCGTGGACTGTGGTATCCATGGTGATACAGTAAAATGTCGTTGATTCAGCCCTCGTCAATTCGGAAAAGCGGATAATTCAGACTCGTCCTCTGGCCTTAGCAGGTGTATGCATTACTTAATGGAATCGAACTCTTGTTAATTCAAACATATTTGACTGCACGCTGATTAATTCGGACAACTCTCGGTGTTCGACAAGCTTGGAACGTCACAAATGTGCAATGCAAAAGAGCAAAACCGATGCTAGGGTCCAACCGAAAACGATGCAGTGGAGTCTACATTGCTGTAGTCATCCGTGGAAATTGTTTGTGAACAACAGAAATGTTGGAATGCTTCATGCCTTTATAGCCTTTATTGTTGCATTTACCGCTGTGCATAACACCATGTTGGCCAAGTGCCTTCATAACTGCATAGTTGCCATCCATGATCGAATCGATAGCGACCACGGTTTTGTTCATAGTGGTTATGGCACACAGTAGTTTCGTTCCAACTCTGTACACGCATCGGCCGTGTGCCTTCGGAACTGTGTGGTCACAGTCAGTTATGGTGTCGATAGCGACCGCGGTTGTAGTGTCAAGTAGTTTTGTTTTGACTCAGAGGGCATGTTGGCCGCATGCCTTCAGAACTGTGTGGTCGCCATCCACGATCATGTCGATAGCGGCTGCAGTTTCCTCCACAGCGGTTGCGGCAAACAGTAGGTTCATTTAGACTGAGTGCAACTACTCTGCACGCAATGTCAAAAACAACGGCGGAAGCCGTCAAGAATGAAGAGTGCCACCTACATTGCAATGGACGGGCGATCTGTTAGCTCCCAACTCACTAGCAAAAAAATATTGGGATGTGTGGCTGATAGTGAAAAGCGTGTCTCGAATAATGATGCATGCCACTGCCATGCTGCAAAAGAAGTTGCGAGGTCTTCATCGCTGCGAGTGCTAATCAGTCACGAGATGACCAGAATTGCAGCTTCTGCATTGCTATTGTGCAAAATGGAAGCAGCACTTGCCAATTCATTCAGTAAATTAAAAGCATGTTGACTTAGTAAGCATTCATTTAGTGTTTTCTTGATGCCCTCAGTAATTCAACATTTGGTTAATTCGGGCTATTGTTTCGGTCTCGTGAAATTTAAATTAATGAGGTTTTACTGTATTTGTGATATCCTTCATTATGACTGCCACGTTGGCTAACTACCACGCTTCCTATCCACAACTGCGTCTGACTGGTAAAATCTGTGAACTGACAAGTGCAGCCAGAAAGCAGTCGCAAGCTTTGTAGGTGGCCTTTTAAAGCTGCTGATAATTCGCAAAGAGGTGTACCAATAATTTGACACATTGGCATTTTACAATGTGTCATGTAGTACTTGGCGTGTAAATGAAGCAGAGATATTTTTTTTTCTTGTAGAAGACACTAAAAGCTATTGTGTGAAATAAATGTCACTGCATGCAGCTGTTTTACTCTCTTAATGGTAGCATGTACTTTCAGTGGAACAAACGCTGAAGTTTGTTCAAATGAAATTTCACTGCATCTCGGAGTGGTTACCAATGGTCACTTGGTGAATTAGCTACAATTTCCCATTTACTAGGAAAACGGCAGTGTGCAAGCCAGTCTTTTGTATAGTATTTGGCTCTGCGCATGTTGCACTCGTATATATACATTTTCACCCGTCTTTCAGGTAACCAAAAACAGATTCGATGGAGACATTGGGTCAGTGCCACTGGAATTCAACAAGGAGAACCTCACCTTTTCTGAGAGCACATGGCCATTCAAGAATGCTCCAGAAAGGAAAACAAAAAGTGCCTTTTCCCGCTCCGCTCTTCCACCACCCAGATAAATATTTCTCCCAGCACAGTTAGGGGACATCACACTAAATGCAACTCTTGGGTTGATATTTTGCATCATCTCGTGGTTCTGGAGTCCACGTCTTATATTTTACCACCCTGCGGTGAAGTAGTAGTCACTATATATAATTATATTGCACTGGTCATGTTGCTGCAGCCTCATTCTTTGGGAAATAGCTGTGGACTGATGTATTTATAAACAAGAAAATGAACTGATGTAATTTGTACATAAGAATGCCAAGTGCCATGGTTATGTTACAGCAATTGTACTTCAGCTTACTGAAGCCAGCACTAATAAATTAGGCTTTATTATACAAAGAAACGAAAAGCATTGTTTGTCATAACTTTCCTTTTTTTAATTTACACATCTAAGGTTAAAGAACAATAAATTCAGCCGGATAAAACACAGGATCAAGCCTGTAAGTCATTCAGAACCCCCGTGTGAATCACGTGAGCCACATGGTTAGTGCCTGTTGTGCTCCCCCAATTGTTTTGACCAACACCACAATGCTGCTGCTGCTGTTGCATGTGACTAATGAATGCGTGCCACACAAGTTTCTGCTGCATGTCCTGTTTCTCTGATCTGCACACTGTACACAGACACACGCATTTGAGTGTCCAAAGGTGGTGCTTGGTGGAACCGTGGTGAGGAGACATAATACTAAGCAGCACACGAGCAGGTTGCCTTCAAATAGCTGCCGCACATAAAGAAGCGATGATGCGTCAGAGCACTGTACCATTTGGAGTGATTTGTATGCTTTACTGGGACTGGTGCAAATGCAGTTCAGATTGCGAACCTTAAAGGACCATGAGCTGCTGCAAGCAGTGTATCATGGGCCGACTTGCTTTGCGCCTGCGACATTAAAACTGTGTCCCAGAGTGTGCTGGCAGTTCTTCGCCGCGACAACTCAGCTGAGAAGGTCATCCATTTCACTCTTGGACAAGGGCTTGACTGGCGCGGCAAAGGCAGGCGTCGAATTCTGCACTGGCGGTTGCATACCGACAAAGTTCCCAAAGTTGTTCGTGGGTGCCATTTGGTTCAGCTTGGGCCGCGGTGCACCCATCTGAGGCCCCGATCCCAGACGCGGTAGCAAGTTGTCAAAAGCAGACGTGTTGATCTGTTGTTGTTGCTGCTGCTGCTGCCTACTGAGCGGCTGTGGTGGTGTTGCAAAGCGCGTGGTCATCGCCATCGGCGATGCTGCTGCCTGCTGGGTGCTCTGGAACCCCCACTGAGGCGTTGCTGGAGACAGTCCGGCTGAGGAGAAGTCGCCGGAGGGTGAGGACCCGTAACCGGGAGATGATCCAAAGCCTGGCGAACCCCCAAATGGATTGGACCCGGTTGGGCTCCGGATGTTGAGAGAGGCCAGGTTAGAGCTAATCAGGCTGGACGTCAAGTCCTTGGGTTCGTGCACTGGTCGCGTAGGAGCGGGCTTGGCGGGAATCAGGGACGGCTGCGACTGTATGCGCTGCTGGAACTCTTGTTCTCGGGCCAACCTCTGTTTTTCTTCCATGGAGAGAGACTGCTGCTGCAAGAGTAAAAAAAGAATGGGGGGCGGGGACTTGGCAATGCATCTAAGCTTTTTAAAGCTTTAAAATCGCAGCATGATGAAGGCATACAATCTTCATGAACACCGACTGAGCTGTGCTGCGCATGCCATGTTACCACCATAGAATGCAGCCGGCATATACCATTAAAAGAATAACTCCACTAATAATTCTTAAATAAAGTTTAATAGCTTTAACTAAATTAGCTATAGCTATGATTTATTCCAACTGTTCTTGCCAAATGTACCTGGCCATGTCTATTTCACCTGGTGGCATCCTTTAATATGCCTGTAAGTTCTTTAAATGACCATTAAGATCCACGCTGCCCTCCATGAATGTATCGTGGCCATTGGCTTCAGCATATATTGAAAGTGATTGACACAATGATTAATTGAAGAAGCTTAACGTCTCAGAGCAACACAGGAACTAGGAAAAATGCTGTAGTGAATGGCTACATGCTTTAATTTCAACCACCTGCAGTTATTTAATGTACACCTAAATCTAAGCACACAAGGACTGTTGCATTCTTCTCCCGTTGGAATGCTGCAGTTATGGCTGGGAATCAAGTTCCATGCAAGGAAAGTGTGACTGTATGACTTGAATGTTTTTTACTGTGTTTCGGAAAAACCCATGTGGTTTTCTCAGAAAGAAAGCTTTCCTTGTAGCTTTGTGCTACAATTGGGTATTCTATCTTTCATGAGTTTTCCTCCACCATGCGAGCTTCTACAAAACTTGCCATATTTTGCCACACTCTGTGTTTCCCTGTGCTTCAAATTGTCTATTAATTCGGCCTCGCACTGCGATCTGCTAACCTCCTGGTTAGGCCAGGTGGTAAAGTTAGTGCCCGAAAGGGCAGTGGTCGTGAGTTCGAAACAGAGATCAGGACAAATTTTTTTGCAACAGTGAAGCTTTCTTTATAGCTTCATGCTGCAGTCAAGTGGATGACAATTTTCCCTTTCACTGTGCTTTTTCTTTTTCTTTTTCTTTTTTTTTTTTGTACAAGCTGTGCAATATATATGAATATGGATGCAATCTATGGAATAAAATTTCCTAATAGAAACTCTTTTCAGATATGACACCTATCTCGCCCTCCTACAGCTCAAAAAAATTATCAGCAGCTCATACCTTAGGTTTCTGCGTAGGCGACTTGGTGGCATTGGCATTTGGCGATGATGCTGAGAAATTAGAAATTCCCAGGTCATCATAGACATTACTAGTCTGGAATAAAAAGACCCAGTATTTGAAATTGCCACTCATGCTACATCATCTTACTACAGCTGTCGCAAACTTCTTACATATTTTTTTTACATACCGTAGAGTTGGCTTTGTTTGACAGCGTAAGACCAGGAACAATTTCATTGGGATTGCTCATCTCCATTGCGGCACTGTCAAGAAAAAGAAAAAGGAAATAAGAAATCCAGCAAGCCTAACATCCCTGACACATGAGCAAGTCTAGCAAACCTCTGCTTTACGCTGAAGGACCCTTTACCAAAAAGCTTCGCCAATGACACTAAATACGGTGCAGTCTCCTTCACATGTTTTCAGTAAGCGGTTGCAAAACACATGGCGTTAGAAAATAAATATTAGAAAATAGTGCATCTGGTCAATGAAAAGTAAAAAAAAAGCAACTAATTTTAATCTTGTCACAGCATTAAAGTAGATATAACGTTGCTTACAGTCCACTCCGCTTCCATTTTATTTGTTCAGGCATTGTGGAGAACTGCCGTTAATTTAGTATTTCTACAAGTGTGTCTATCAGATGCCAATTACATGCAGTTCACTTGGCTACCAAAGTTCAGCCAGTTCGGCAGTGGAGCAAGGACAGAGTTTTGCCAAGCTGGTTCTGCCTTCCGGTACCGGAATGAGAATTGTGCGAATGTGTGCAGGCTTGGAGAATCTGCTGACCTGAGCGGATAGGGAACATTGACCTAAAGGTATGCGGTGCTTCCAAACACTGACAAAACAAGAGCCATGAGGATCACGCTGCCTCATGTAAGCCGGATACAAGGTCGCAGAGTGATGAAGCTGCCAAAGGCCAATATGATGCGGCAGTGGCAATCATAATTGTGGAAATGACTATGGTGGTTTGAGAGTATTGCTGCACTAAAGGTACACTGCCGGACAAATTGGCACTGCCAAGTATAATATTGCTCTTGCAAGCACTCAAATTAATAATAAGGCACCATTGCGCTTTGTCAAGTTTCTGTTGTCGAAAAGCTGCACACAAGGATACCCCTTTAGGCCCATGAAAGAGCTAGGATATCTCCCTTTCCACAAGAGACCCATACCGAGAAGGTGATACTCCTTTGCCGTGTGTCACTCCACGTGAATGCTTTTCCTGTAGATGTCCCCTAGCCTAAAGGCTTTTGTAGTGCCCGTGTGTCGGGGCTATAAGCCACTGGCAGCACAGGAAATTGAAAACATTTTGAACACACTGGTTCAGCACATTTTACTTCAGCATGCATAACAGCAGTCAGCTATGAGTGATACATATTTTTTTTCTGCAATTTCCTATGGTGAAATGGAGATCTACGGCTATTTCACATGCACTTCTTAAATATGCTGCGTTGAGTCGCAGGTTATTTTCGCATAACGTTTCTCACTTAGTAAAAATTTTAAAATCACAGTATTGTAATGTTGTTAATACTATTTACCCAATATTAGTGGACTTTGTGCGTGAATTAGAATATGCACAAGCAGTTGTTTTTTTGCAAGGTAATGCACGCTGAACATGTACACTGAATGACGAGACAGTGTATGCTAAGTGCACTCCAACTCATTTCAGTTTTCCTGCTGGTGAACCAGGTCCCCATGACCACAATCAAACTTCGTCATAATGAAATTACATCTAACATGAAAATAGCTTCATCATGTCTATTATTCGTTATAAGCATACATTTACTAGGTGCTGATAATAGCAGACAAACATTTTTATTTCATTATATCGCGCTTCATCTGTACATGGCCAGCAAGTGTTGCACTGGAATGAGTGCTCCAATGAACGAAGGTCTCTAGCGTTACGTCTATGAATATTAGAATATTAGAAATATAGAAATAGCGAACAAGCACAACAGCGAAAGATGATAGAGTAACGCAGAGCAGAATATGAAAGACGCAAGCTGCGAACGGCAGAGACCAATGAGACAGTGATGTGCGCATGGGAACCTGGTGTCACGTGGACCTGCTGGACTGCTCACTTTGTACTCTCATCAGCTCACAACTCTTGCTCGCATTTGCTTGGTTTGCCTGGCTTGGTCTCGTTCATGCTTGTTTTGACTGTCATGTTTTGAGATTGTTTTTTTACAAAGATGAGTGTAAACCAAGACGTCCTGATGGAAATGTTTTTGTAGACAGTGTGCCATATCCGATTCTGTACGACAAGACAGACCCTGAATTCAAGGACACGGAGGCGACACCCAGTACCTCATTCTCTTTGACTTTGGAATGCAGCAACGTCGTAGCAGAAGAGCACACCCCCAACATGATTATGATCAGTGGCAATGTTGTTATCATCATAAGACATGACTCACGTTAAGAACGAAGGATGAAGAATGTAAACACAACACCAACCTATCAGCAAACGAAGGAAAAGACACCTGACATCTAGCAGCTACATAGAGGAGGTAAGATTTTCATGCTTGTCACGTGACTGCCATAGTGGCTCGCCACCAGTTGGTGTGGGGGCTCTGCTGCAGCTGCATTTTAACACAGCCAGCGCACTGCACGCATTTTGCTGCTATACTCTTAAACAAATGTACACCCTTTGGGTCATATCTTGCCACACAACAATAATCGTCATCTGTCTTGCTCGCATTTCCTTTCTTGAAAACGCTGCGCTCGCTACTTTCCTGTTGAGAATGCTCTGCCATGCTGATAATGCGCATGTCGTTCGTGACTTGGAAGTACCGGGCTCGCAGCGTTAAAGAAAGGAAATGCGGGCAAGACAGACGGCGATTATTGTCGTGTGGCGAGATACAAACCAAAGGGTGTGATTTTGCTTAAGAGTGTAGTGTGTGTGGGGCTTTCTGCGGCAATGATCGTTACGAGATAGCGCCAGAGTAGCACGCGTCATCTGTTCACCAATGATGCCACCGACAAGGCATGGGCGTCAAAACAAAGCGCTACGTGAGCGTAGGTCTGTCTACGGTGGCTGCTCTGAATCGCTGTCACACGTCACTCCCGCGCTGCCTCTCACAATCTCCCGATTAGCGAGGCAGTCGCACCACACTTCGCTCGTTTGCAAGGTGCCGCACGAGACAGACTGTCCATGCCAGCCAATAAATGTGACATGAAAACACTTACAGGGCTGCGCTCAAATGTTGCATTAGGGAGTATCATAATCATCAGTGTTCCCAAGAACAGCCCTACAAATTTACTCGGCATGCTGTGCTGAAAAACATCCTCTTCATCAAAAATAAGCCCACGTAACAGCTACGTTACCACACTAATTAACCACGAAGCCATTTGCCAGAGTGGCTTATTGGTCTTAACTGCAAGCAGACATGATACACATGGTATGCTTGTGTGTTTTGTCTCTTCATGCACAAAGTCGTACATAATTTAACAAAATCACCTGCAGTTATTATAGGGTGCCTTTGACCTAAACATCAAATTTCTGAATGACAGCTATAAAAGACAGGAAGAGCCAAGTGAAAAAAAGAAAGGGTGAACAAACCTTTGTTCCTGCTTGATGGAGTTGAGCTGCTCCAGCTTGGCTTTGTGCTCCATTTCAACGGCAGCGATCATGTCCTTGACAACGCCCATGATGGCTTGGAACTGGTTGAGCGTTAGCCCATTCTCTATGGTCAGGGGCATCAAGAACGGGATCACTTTGCACGCCATCACATCCTTGGTGAGCCCCAGCTTCTTGTGGGACATGGCCAGCTTGTAGATGCCTGCAAAGGGCGTGAGGTCCGAGGTTTCAAATTTGTGTGTAGTTGCATAGGTGTGACAGTAAGGACACAATTGGCTAGTTGGGGCATCTCTATGCAAGTGCAATATACACAAAGTACAAAACAAAAACATGACTTGCAACTGCTGCCTTGCCCTTCGCAATTAAACTTAGTCACTGTGACGCTACGTGCGCATTTGTGTATGTGTAATGTGAAACAGTTTTCTGTCGCGTGTTACTGTTCTAAGTATCAGTACATGTTTATCTAAGGCCTAAGTCAGTATATTTCACACCTGGGAACTGTTACAATATTGTCATAAAATTTCGAATATAAAAATTTTGTTAACGACTGCCATGATGACAACAATAACTTTACAATGTTTTATTTGCATCCAGCTTAGGGCAATACTCATAGAAAGAATATGGACATAATTGCTTACCAATTTCTCAGAGCTCAATTTTTTTTAACCTGCTGAACTATGCGGTTGTAACTGGAGCACTAGCACCAACTCCACAGAATCACTGTATAATCGCATCCAAACTTTTGGTCGCCATTCTATGAATGCTTTATGAATAAATCTCACAATTATTTCCATTTGCCTATGGTACAGCCTGTAGAGTCTGTACAGGAGTATGCTTATCTAGGTCAACTACTCACAGGGGACCCTGATCATAAGAAGAAAACTTGCAGAAGAATAAAAATGAGTTGGAGTACCTATGGCATGCATTACCAAATCCTGATCAGAAGCTTAACACTGTCACTGAAAAGAAAGGTGTACAACCATTGCATTCTGTTGGTGCTAACGTATGGGGCAGAAACTTGTTTAACAAAGAAGCTCGCGAACAAGAACCGCACCAAGAGTGATGGAATGAAAAATGTTAAGCGTAACATCAATAGCAACAGCCGATATTATAGTTGACATTAAGAGAAACAAAAAATGGGAGCTGGGCAGGCCATGTAATGCATAAGGTGGACCATCAGAGTTACAGAATGGGTGCCAAGGGAAGGAAAGCGCACTCGAGAACAGAAAATGGGATGGGGCAGTGAAACTATGAAATTCGCATGTGCATTGGAATCAGCTAGCACAAGACAAGGGTAATGGGAGATCAGAAGAAGTCTTCGGCCCGAGTGGAAAAAAAAAAAAAAAGCTAATGATGATGATGGCAAACATCATGCTAGCTGTGCCCATAGAGCAGAAGGCCTGTTCACAGCATTCCTACAGCATAAACCCTGGAAAAGTTAATAAACAGTCAACAAATCCAGTAAGAAAACAAGTTCAGTATTTTTGAACAATTTTTTTTTTTAGTATCTTAAAATGTTAAGTTCACCAAATCTGATGTTTGTGCAGAACAAGAGGCACGTTTCTCTGCTTAACTTCTGGTCGTATGCTTCTGCAAAACTCAGCTCCTAGCTTAAACTTTCCGTGATCGTAGAATAAACGTTGTTGTGAGTTGTGTTCTGCTATGCATGAACAAACTAGCCTTGTAATGCAATTTGTATTTTTAAATAAAGCACCCAAACATGGTGCTACTAAAGTGCCCCATGAAATCTGTTGTGTATGAAATTTGGACCCAAATGAGCCAGTGGTTCAATTGAAAGTGCCACTGATACTGGATTGTCTTGCCTATGCAACATTCAGTGTAATTATCCGACTCCCGATTCCTGCCACTTTACCAGAAATAAGCACCTATGTGAGAAACATATTGCTGCTCCTTTCAGCACATGAACAAGTAATTGAGAGAGGGGGAAAAAACAAAAAGGTCTACCCAGTATTCCCATGAGGACTGCAGGTTCTTTGGAACGTATTTCAGGCAGCACGGGAAGGATTTCATCCAGCACCAACCACTTGTCGAGGTGCTCAAGCAGCTTTCCCAGGCACACCAGACAGTTGACACGCACCTAGAAACAAGGGAAATGCACTACTGGTTGACAGCATTCTTCTTTTGCAGGCAATTTAACTTGCTAGATTAGACTGAATTGTGAAGGCATTGACTTGTAAAACAGGAGGCATGACATACTGGTCTCCTATGCTGCCTCGTATTTATCATGGCAGCACCACACCTTAGACTTGGAGCAGTCACAATATGTAAGTGTAGTGAAGACAGACACCAACTTCGAAATAAGGTTACCATAAAAACCAGCATCTAATACAAGATTTTTTTTAAATTACGTATTAGGGTCTAAATTTACGCCTTGTACTAGATGCGAATCTAGACCAAAATTTCAGCCAGAAATCAGGCTCGAGGTTTTGGCTTTGCTATTGCTGCCTGGCTATCATCATCCTAATCCTCTTCTAGTGTACAGGAGGCATCATTTAGAGATGGCAAGGGTTTGGCCGCCTTAATGTGCCGACATAGCAAGCAAGTGCGCACCTTGGCAGCGCACGAACTAACATGCTAACCACGTGACGTGCACGCTATCAGGAAATTGCATTCTTTCTACTCAGTGAAGCACCAAAATGTCAGTGCCACGGAAGTAGTACCCGGCTGCCTTCTAGGACAAGGCGACTTTAGCTGTAAAGAACATCGGCAATTGTGTTGCCAGGAGGCGGTTCGGCGTACTATACACTTGTACGACATGCATATTACAGTAACACCTTGTTTATATGTTCTGGAAAAAAGAAATGTGAAAAAAAAATGCACTAACCGGGAAAACATACAATTCGAAAAAACAAAAAGAAATTTACAAACAACTATAGTTGACATCTACCTAATGCGAAGCATTGCTCGAATCGTGGCACGAGGTGCTGACGCACGTTATCATCGGCCTGTCAAGTGTAAGAAACATTCAAGCGTGCATTCCCATGAAAAGATGATTTATCTCATCCCAGAAAAGGCTGTTAGGATAAGCCTGAACATCGACCTGTCAAGTGTGAGAAACATTCAGGTGTGCGTTCCCATGAAGAGATAATTGCCCTCTTCCCCAAAAAAGTGTCACCCTTTACACCCTGAGCAGACATGAAGGAAAGGACGAAGAGGAGAAGACGTGAAGGGGAAGGGCTCGTCGAGTTCAGAACCTGACAGAGGCACTGATACTTCCATAAGCTCCCCAAGTTTTCCAAGAAGACATCGATGACCACAAAAGTGTGAGGGGTTATTTAAGGCAGTCCGGGTCTCGAGCAGTTCTGATTAACACTGGGTGGCCCCCGCGTTAATCAGAGCCACTCAGGACTCGGATAGAGTCGCAACCATGTACCAATGAAGTGAATACATTCTTTTCTACTTTTTTTCATCATCACAATGCCAGCCTTCGTCGTCGTTTCCTGATTCTTGCAGTGAAGACCCACGTCACCCAGTCGAGATTGTATCAGCGTCAAGCTAGTGGGGCTTCGGCGGCCCAAGACGTTTATAGTAGTTGTTTTCCTATTGCGTAGTGTTTTAAGACAGCGATGGAAAACCGAAACGAAATCGAACTGGTGGGCGATGCCGGATGCCGCCAAAATGAAGTGTGACGCTCACATCTCGCCGCCTGCAGCAGAGAACAGCATGTTACCAACGGCACTATGCCCCAAGCACTGTATAACTGCTAGGTTAAGATGTTTATCGCAATTGGTTGATGGCAGTAGCTGTAAATGCGGCGTACAACGACCCGGGAGGAGATTAGCCGGTACCAAAATGAGAAACTGAGTGGGCACCGCCATTGGCTACTGTTTTCAATTGTGCCTCGTGCCTTTTCTTTTTTACATGGGATTCGGCAGCCAGAAAACAAATGATTGCAGTCTGCAGCAGGGAACAGTGGCATGTTTGGGTTATCACCTATTAAAAGTGTGCAGTACGCTTCCAACGGCACCACACGCTGTGAAACAAAGAGGCAAAGATGCTTATCGCAGTAGGGTGGCTGCAATAGTGGTGAATGCGGCGTGCGACGACCCAGGATGAGATTTGCTGGTGCCGGAATAAGAACTTGAGCGTGCCGGCATTTTCAGGTGGCATGGGCAGGCGAGTACACGGTCGTCCACTTCCGATTTGAACACGGCTCCGGGCGGGCGGCGAGGCCGGCGCTCCGCGGAGCGCCGCTCGTGGGCGCCGGGATAACTAATGCGCCGGCGCACTGGCAGCCACAGGCTTGGCCGCAGCCGCGTCGTCTGCTACAGCACGCCAGCACTAGTGTGTGCTGGCGGCTGAGGCCACGCCTGTGGCTGCCAGTGCGCCGGCGCGTTAGTTACCCCGGCGCCCACGAGCGGCGCTCCGCGGAGCGCCGGCCTCGCCGGCCGCCCGGAGCCGTGTTCAAATCGGAAGTGGACGACCGTGTACATACTGCGGTGAAGCTACTGCGGCGAAGCTACTGATTACATACTGCAGTGAAAAAAATGCGCAAACTGCACCGCAGCTTGCGCATTTTCTTGTTTGCATGAGATTTAGCAGCCAGAAAACGTATTGTATGATTGGATTTTGGCAATGTACTGAACGCAGGCACCAAAAAATTATGTTTTCTGGGAATGCATACCTGCCAACCCTCCCGATTCACCCAGGAGACTCCCGATTTTTTACGGAACTTTCCGATTGTACGATCATTGTCTGATATCTCCCGAAAAGTGGTCTCTGTTTGCGCTATAATGGTTTTTGCGAAACCAGCACCGCGGAATCTACAGCCACATTGTAATCGTCAGTATCACCAACAATGGCTGCCATGACGGCTGCACTAGCACCATTAGTATCATCGACTAAGCAGCCGACTACAGTGCCTAGTAAGCTGACCAAAGCCACAGCCAATGTAGCTCGTGCATTTCATGCGTGCATGCATGCATGCCTTCCTGCATGGTGCATTGTTGCTGGTGCTTGTGTGTATGATTAGTGTTGGCTAGGTCGTGCGTGTGCGGCGCACCGTGTAAAGTTAGAATCCAATGTGCTTGATGCCATGGCAATATCAAAGCCCAAGAAAAGGCATTTGTAGAAGTTTTTACGATCTTACACTTCTGAATTTCCGTGCTTTTTGACATCAAGAAAAGAACATTTTGAATTTTGTACAATGTGTGGATGCGACGTCAGCATGTCTCGCGGTGGCAAAGGCGACTTGAAACTGCACGTTTCCACGGCGAAGCATCACAGCTATGTTCGCACCGCTGAGCAGCAAGACAACATAGTGAACATAGACAACTGTTTATGGGATTCCTCATCAAACACAACCTACCCCTTAGTGTCAGCGACCACACTGGGCCTCTTCTTTTGGAAAATGTTTCCGAAATGCGACAAGGCGAAGCGTTACGGGTGTGGACGCAACTCTGAAACGCAACTCTGAAGAATGCGGTGGCGGCCAACCTGAAATTTATTTC
This sequence comes from Dermacentor andersoni, assembly GCF_023375885.2. Taxonomy (NCBI): domain Eukaryota; kingdom Metazoa; phylum Arthropoda; class Arachnida; order Ixodida; family Ixodidae; genus Dermacentor; species Dermacentor andersoni. The sequence continues at coordinate 115,631,967 of NC_092817.1, forward strand.
ACAGGCATCGCCCTCGAGTCTTCAATTCTTTATTCAGAGTTTCCCTCAGCTGCTGCCCAGAGAGTCCAATGAATCTGCTGAAGATGCATTAGATGCTCTCGAAGCTGAGCTTGCCACACTACAGGCGTACAGTCTTCCAGACGACATTCTGAATCAAGAAAGGTGGGATGTGCAGTGGTCTATGGTTGGAAAAATGAATAACACTGATGGAAAACATGTTTCACCGAGTTGCTAAGGTGATGCTGGATTTACTCGCGATACCGCATAGCTATGCAGAGTGTGAGAGTATTTTTAGCACGGCGCGAAAAACTAGGACTGAATTCCGATCATCGATGTGCAACACAACCCTCCAACACCTACTACTAGTGAAGGGCCATCAGTCTGGACCATGTTTTGAGCAAAGCTACTCCAACAAATTGTTTGAAGTGAGCAAAGTCTGCTACTGCAAGGTCCCTGATAAAGGACTTATCGGACACTACCGGAAAGTTTGAACGACCCCCATCCTGTTGGCGCGAATAAATTGTCTCTCGATTTTTCATCTCGCCAGGTTGGCAGGTATGGGAATGTATGAACCGGTAAAAAATAAGCGTAACTTTATTCGGTCATGTATTATGTTCTCGATCGCAAATTTTGGCACCGGGAAATCGTACGTAACGGGACCTCATCAACAACGTTCTACTGTATATATGTGTATTATACTCGGTGCTATATGTGTATTATACTTGGTGTTATATGCGAATGAAACTTTCTCTTTTTTGATTAAGCATGTGTGCTGTGCAAATGCTCTCGCACAACTTATACAATCATTATAGATGGTTTCTGCTGGAATTTCTCCTAGGTGATAAAGGTCCAGCCTGACTTGGATGTGTTTACAAGCGAAAAGAATAAGGGGAACTGAGGAGGCTCGTCTATTAGTCTGTTACTACCGCACGACGTCAACAGACAATGAAGCCAAAGGGAGAAAAGAGGAAATTAACTGCCCTTTCTCACTGAAACTTCAAGCTACTAATAAGGAACAAACGAAAGCGGATGAAAAGACAAAATGGTGCTGGCTGACACCCCCAGGGCTAGATCTTGTACCCACACGCAAATCATTATTCTGTCCATTGTCATCCCGAAAAGTTGCTGTTTATAATTAATGCCAGTGCCTATGCCACACAACAAATACCCAAGATAGTGAACGAGAAAGCAGGTGCCAGTGCAATGACGGAGCATCACACACACAATGCAGAACATGTGGATTCAGCTCAAGCTTTCTTTTTGTCCCGCTTTCAAATCCCCGTTCATTACTATTACCACGTTTATGTTAACCAGAACAGTCAATTTCCCCCGTGCTTTCCTTAGCTTCATTGCCTGCTGACTTCATGTGGTGGGTGCATTTGTGACGGTCGTGTCAGCACAGTTTAAAACCAGCAAGCAATGACCATCTCCATGCTGTTGTAGAACAAGCACGTACCCCGAAAGGACACGCATGGTAAGATCTACAAAATTCAAAAAGCTGTCTTACGGAGAGGAAACTGGTCTGAAGGCACAGCCTCTTAATCCTTGGCAACAGGGCATTCTTCATTGACGGGTAGTCGATCAGATGGGCAAAGTCTGGGATGATGTTGAGGCACAGTTCCTGGACAAGATGATGGGGTGTCGTTATTAATAATTGTCAATATCGTTAAGTTTAGAGACAGAGAAATACACATAAATAGAAAAAATAAAGATGCTGGCAACTGCAAATGGAAGGGATGCAAGCCTACTTGACCTTCATGATGGAAGGAACGGAAGGGATAGAAAGAAGGAAAGGAAGGAAGGAAAAGTCGCACCAAAAAGGTTATGACAAAGAGTAAAGTGTGGCAGTGGGAACAGAAAAAAAAAAAGTTAAGCTCAATAGTATTAAAAAAATATATGTTCCTCTTCCTTTTGCTGCCGCCGTCAAATCTTGCATCCTCATGTTATCCGTATGAGATGTACGCTCAAATTTCATGCCATGTGATATAGCAGTTCTGATGTTTAAAAATTTGACACCAGTTGGATCAGAAGCTTCAGGATGAAACCTACGTGTACTTTAGGCGGGAAAGGACCTATGGTGACTATATTTTTGGCTGCCATAAACACACTCTTACTGACTGTAGCTACAGAGACGTGGCTTCATAAAAATATTGTCAACAAAATTTGAACTTTTAATGCTGTGTTTTACCTGCCTTGATAGGGTCCTCCTTTACCTTTCACCCTACCTGGATTTGTTGGGCATCTGATTCGAGCGAGCCATAAATCATTGGCAGAACGTGGTTTTTGATGTCCTCGGGAGGGCACTTGGTCAAAAGTAGCTCCATCTTTTGCATAAAAATCAGTAGTATCTGTAACGAAACAAGGGAAAGGGAGTTTTTACAACAAAAGGTTGACATCAACAATGTTGCCAATAATGGTGAAAATGTAGCTTACTTTTCGCTGAAAGAAAAAAGGAATACCATTAGACGCTCAATTTCCTGTATATATGGACACAAAATTTTCAGGTGATACCCAATTAATTGGCCTCAAGCACGCTTCTCGCAGTACAGCACAAGAAAACGGTGAAATTATAAGTGAACGTCTGGAGCCTGCAGCTTTAACTATGAAAGGCACATTGCATATAGCTTACATTGTAGCTGGGCGAGTTTGCTTTACGTGATGGTCAGTAGTAAGCGTGGAAATGCTACAGTAAACTTAGCTTGTAGCGAAATTCACCAGTTCAAAAAAGCAGCATTAATCACTCAATTACATCAGAACTATAAATATATTGAATTTAAATTAATAAAAAGAAACTGAAGTAACTTTATAGGTTTTCAAATTAAGCAAACTAACTAGTTTTCAGCCTTGCAAATAAGAACTTGTTGCAGGCCACAGCTAAGTGTTGGGCAAACTTCAAAATTTCCTAACCTGTGCATGATCAACCCTGAGAAAACGTCGTGGCACTAGTTGTTGCAGTATCATCTTCTGCACAGTGCTTGATGTATGCCTCAAACACGATAGTGTAGCTATTCGTGGTGCTACTGCCATCATCAGAAACATCTCGAGTTTCATTATTACAGTCAACTTCTCATTTGACCCCGACTGTTCAAATGGTCCAATGCTTAGCAGACTTGTGCACGTTACAGAAAAAAAAAGTAACCGATTGCAATCGAAAATTTCTTCATTCAAGAATGTAACTGATTACAGTTACCAATTGCTGCTCCACAAACATAACTGAGGAATCGCTCAATGGTAATTGATTAATTCTAGGTTACTTTCCTCCAATGTTTTATTAACACTGCATAAATACATAAACAGAATGAGCTGCCTTGACACTTTCAGTATGTCCTCTGCAGCCCTTCATATATTGATTACCTACACTAACAGCTACATTGTCAGTTGCTTATAAAGAAATTTATCGGTCGCTGTCCCTTGTTTTTGTTCTGAAGACATCAGTGACAGAGAAACTTCTGCGAGGAGAAAGAAGAAAGGTAAGAAGGGGGGGTTATCCAGTTTGCTCTATGTGCGCTCTGGGGAAAGTGCCGTGTTGTACTGTGTAAACATACAATTTTTTGGTTACTGAGAACCTGGGTAATGTGACCAGCAGATTCCTCGGATGCTTTGGCGTTTGACGGGGGGAGTTGAGGCAGGAACAAGATTCAACATTTATTCCACGTTTTATGGGAACCCAGCCAGTTTTCGAGCTAATCAGTAAGTTTACACTTGCATTTAGGCATTATTCTATGTGCTTCCAACACCACATGCACGCCAAGCAAGACAACATTAAGACAGTGGGGTCAGTGCACTTTTGCTTGGTTACAGATCACTAGACAACACATTGAGAAGTCCATAGTAGCTGCATTGAGAAATTATACAAGGTCTGTCCCAAAACTTCCCAGAATGATTTTTGTAGTCGGCAACGCCGCCCGGCGGGGCGGGGCTTCGGGCAGACAAGTTAGTGGGGGATCTAAGCTTCAAAATGAGACCGGTCTTGGTTGCCTGCGGGCAGTTGTTGAGGCAGGTCATGCTCCACGCAGAGGTATCCTACTGTATCCTCGCTGAGAAAAAAAATGGACCAGTTTTTCGTTATGCAATCAACTTTTGTGTGAAACTGGGTAAAAATGGGGCGGAGATGCTCGAAATGCTTCAGAAAGCTACGGTGAAGATGCAATGAAACAAAGCCAAACTTTCATGAGGCACAAGAGGTTACGGGAAGGTCGAGAGTCTGTCAATGACGACGATCGCTCGGGATGCCCATCGACATCCCAAATGGACGACTCGGTGCAAAAAGTGCGTCAAGTTTTGGACAAGGGTCAGCGATTAAGTGTTCGGATGATCGTAGAGGGCAGGCATTTTGGGATAACTTGGGGTGCGAAGAGAGTAAAGCAGGACAGAGCACTGTCCCACACGTAAGCCGTGGCACTGCGGGAGCAAGGCGGTAAAAGGAGGCATCGTCCTGCCTAAAATCGGGATGTTTGACCACTTTACATCTGGGCCCTCTATCAAGTGCAGCACTTCATTTGTGCTGCAACTTGGAAAAGACACTCCTGGTTGCGCTAATGAAAAGCTGAAAAAAATTGTCCATATGTAATTTTCTGCTATTAACGTCCTAAGTGGCCTTTGCTATTGAGATATACCAACACCGGTTCAATCATCGGCCAACATATGGTGGAACATTAAGATGAGGAAACAAATACTGATCCCTGCGGGTTTGCCTGCATGAACATGTGCATTCATGAGGCAGCTACATGGCACAATCTTGGGCGTTATACAGTAGATCCGACGGTGTGTAACAAGTCGCGGTTGTCGGCGTTAAAGAATAGCACTCGTATAACAACTGCAAAGAGGGGTCACAGATGGCAAGCGATATGTAAACTCTGCCGAGGCATTGCTTTGGTACCCCCAAAAGCCCAAAAGGGACCTTTTAAAAAATGTGAGAAGGTTGCCACGGCAGCCTGTCGGCTTGAGAAATCCAGAAGAAACGCTGCGGTGAGATCGCCACAAGCATCTTGCAACGTACTTTTCACTGGCTTGCAAGAAAAAATCCGATGTCCATCAGCCTTGCATGCTTTACGCGAAGCTCGCCAACATCATTCTCCAAGGCATCCAGGTGCTCCATGTAGTGCAGCAGAAGCTTTCTCATGAAAACGAAGCACCATAGAGACCAGTGAGGACAACGTTGAGGCAGCCCGCCCTACCACGTCATCGCTGCTGTCGCCACCGTCTCTGTCCGATGCAAGCACATTCGTGACGATCGCCTCATCAGATAGAAGCACTTAGTTTCCAAATATATAGCTGTGCACTTTCTTTTCACTGGCACCATCGTGCATTGCCGATGATCGGCAGGCAGATCAGCCATCTTCCATTTTGGCGGCGAGTCAAACGAGGCTAGGAAACCATGAGGACAGGAACGATTTTGACGCAACCAACAAAGACGAACGCGAACGATTAAGCTGTTTACAGAACTGCGCTGAATGTGGAGCCAGTGAGCAAACTGGGAGTAGCACAGTTGGCACGATACATTCATGTTTCAGAGGGTGGCATGGTGGCATGGCGTAGAGCTATGGACACAGCCCATTCGTGTTCGGAGAGGTGGAAAGGCAACAGGAGAGAGGCACACAGAGAAGGCTGGAAAATGAGTGTGTGGCGGCTGCCAGGCCCATTGTTCAGCAGCTCGAATTTCTCATTTTCGTTTTTTCTTTTCAAGGATTTTGCATTTCACTACCTTTCGGCAGGGGCACCCAGCAGCCAGACTTCATCGTTATAAACGATAATGCTGCATCGGGGCGTTGTAGTAAGCGGGTTACTTCTTCATAGAAAACATACAAAGTTCACGGTGCAGCAGCTTCTCATTGTTATGACCGATATAGTGTTAAAACCGGTATCGTTGTAAGTAGGTTCTACTGTACTGTAGTTTTTGCCAAATTCAGGTTCTCAAAACTGTGTTGCCTGTTACAGCTTGCCTCGTAATAAATTGACTTGTTGCATGTAATTAATTACTGGAACAAAGTAATTGAATTACAGTGAGCGTTACCAAGTCAACAATGTAATCATTAAGCTACAAAATTACTAAAAAATGTTACTGATTACAAACAACTAATTACATGTAATGCATTATGCACAAGTCTGATGCTAGGACAAGCTTGGACTGTTTAAATTTGCTTAACTAAATGTATCTGAAATTCCCATTCCATTAAGGTGGGACAAGATGGCTTCATGAAAATGCTTAAAGAGGCAAGTTATCGAGTCACTATGGCCAGTGAAGCTAGTGAGACTCATCTATGGTCACATTATATAAAGATTCTTTCTTTCAATTCCATTTAATACTGGTAACAGCAAAGGCTTGGTGTCATGCCAAACAATGACGAATGGCCGAAAGAAAAAATGAGAAGTTGCTTTATACGACCCCTGGAATGGTCTGGCAAAAACTTGGCAGGCTTGTCCAGTGGTTAAGATAAGGATTTTAAAAAGTACAGGCACCTTTTTGTTGAATATGGTCATACTAATCATGGTCGACCTAACAGAAGTTGACTGTATCAAAGTCATGTCGCACGTGACTCTTATATTATTATTATAACTCGTAACTGATTAGTGTGACGAAGGCACTCAAGGTCAAGCGATCGGTTGAGCACTTGCAAAAGAATGGCACCCTAAGATCACTTTGTTAAACCAAGAAGACTGGGAAGGTGGCAATAAGGACGTCTAAAGCGACACCAACGACAAACATTATGTATAGTTATAATGATGAATTAGTGCATAACACTATGTGAGAGTGCAGTTCCTGCTCTCGTGATATAACATGTTCTCTTTGTAACCGGTAAGCTGGTCAACAAATGATGGTAAACAAAAGTTATCCGATGATAAATATCATGCTCCGTGATAGTAATAGCCACTAATGATAAAAATTTAATGGTGCTACTATTTTTTTCACATCACGATGTCAGCTCTATTTGCAGGAAATTACACTTTCTCTCTCTAGAAATCCAACTCAAAGCAGACAGTAGCATCCTGGAAGAACATGACCTCTCAAATTGCCAGTACAGCTACTACAATGGCACGTTGTTCGTTTCAGAAATTCTTAATTGAGGTATAATGGTGCAGCCTCCTTTCAGTTGCAATCTCCTTTGCAGCTAAATCATCTCTACACAAAAAAGTTGCGGCGAGGATGCTAGAGGGCTAACCTAACATTCTGGGTTGATCCAACGTTTGCTTCCAATATTTCTTTAAACTCGAGCACAGCTTCATACAGGCAAGACAAGAAAGGTATGCGCTACCTCCAAGAAAACAACTCGGGCACTACAGTACTGTGAACGCTCCGCCTGACATACCTGAACGGGTTCCCTCAGCCTAAATATTGGGATCAGGTCCGGCAGGATGACTGAGCAGAACTCCTCCTTGCTGGCTTGCTCAGCAATGAGCAGCACGCTAGGTAGAACAAACGGCACCATGTCCGAGTTGGCGTACTCTTTCACCAGGCAGGGCAGGACGCGGTGCAGGGCCACCCGCTGGAATGCAGCCGCAACAAAGTGAGCATGGGGCCAAAACAGCATGTGCAGCACTGTGCATCTTGTATGCCCTTTCAGTAGGTTTATGAGCTATGTATTTGCTGATTTCGATATTTTTTATGTGCAAGTGTGCATGCCCCGTCTGTGAAATCAGCGAAACTAAGTCAGAGGCCGCTGAGCTGGGAGAGGAAAGTGAGCACCGGAGGAGGAAGGTGCTTGGAGGTGGAGAAGAGGAGTGAGCGGCGGCGGGGGGAGGATGGCAGTTGCTATGGGCTCTGTGTGTGCTATGGATGTACCGGGTTTTGTCTGGCGATCGAGAGGCCGAGCATTGCTCAAGAAGGATGAACAGCAAAGCAAGCGGCGGCAGGCCGTGCACGAGTTAACTGACCCTGAAGTCATTGGAAAGCACCGGGTACAAGCTGAACAAGAGTGGCCAAAGACGCAGGCTAAGCATTGTGGTCTCCATCTAGCGATGCTTCTCTGGGCGTCACCTAGACCACCGCATAGGTTCGAGGATCCAGGGGGACAATCATGGGGACCATCAGCTCAGCCGCATGTATAGCATGTGCCCGAAGCGGATGCTTGTTCGGTTTTCACTGGGAGCAAGGCAGAGTGCCGGAAGGAGAAAGCCCAGAGTACAAGAAGGGCATTTATTCAACAACTACCTTGCCGTTGACTGCAACTGTTACACCCGTATTGGTACGGGGCCCATGAGCCGAAGTTCCTGAAAATCAAGGGTGGCACTCAGTACCAGAAAACGCTATAACACGCTGCTATACAGGAGGATGGCTCCCAACAACAGTGCTACCAGGGCAACTCGACGCAGTACGACCACGCACGTGAAGTGAGCCGCGTCTCTGGTGTGGCCTCCAGAACAGGAGCAGCGAACAGGTATGCACCCGGCTTGAGTCGAGGACCATCGGGAAGGCCGGTCAAACAAAGGGGTGACCGAGAGAATCGGAATTCAGCACGCACCGTTTCGCTGTTCAAGAGCTCCTCCCTGCGTTCCCACTCTCTGGTTGGCTTGAGCCACCAGGAGAGGGAATGCAAGCTCCCACCTAAATAGACCAATCGGGTGAGTCCCTGGACCATTTGGGGGCGGACAACAGCAAGTGTTTTACAGTCCCGCTGCTGTTTTGCGGCCTTGGAGGAAAGAGAGAGAGGGAAAGCAGTGGCCTGTGCAAGCGAAGTTCGAAAGCAACCTTGCTGCGATGCGGCTCCTATGCACAAAACATGCTGCGCTATGCCACCGCAATGAAATGGACAACTTGGCCGGGAGACTCCCGAAGAATGTGCTAGGCAGCCCGCGATAATGCGGGTGTCAAGCAAGATGATATAGCTTAGGAAATCTGGAACAGCACCCGTATGCTTGCATGTAACCTGCATTCACGAAGTAAAATGTCACTATAATATTTTTTTTATCTTGCTGTTCTTACAACTAACCAATTTCTGTGCTTGCTGCAGTAGGTTATCATGCGTTTCTGCTATTTTGTGAACACACCCACCCCTCATCTAAGGCCCTTCCAACAGGAGTATTTGAGGTATTGTAAAGAAAACAAAAAATACAAGAAACAGACATGATATGACATTTTGTTGTCTACAGTTTTAGCGCCTACTGTCTTGGGTAAATGACCTGGTAAACTGCCATCAATGTGTTTTTGAGGTGGATCCAGACTGTTCATGCCTTTGGTGTTCCAAACTCAATTCAGCCAGGGGCTGGCACCAGAATTTTGTTTGGGGGCAGGGGCAGAGCACAGTTATTCATTTTTGATAAGGCTGCAAGTGGGAACTTAGTCAGCGAGTACTCTGTGTTAGTAGGAGGGGCGTGGTGGGAGGGAAGGAGGAAATCTTTGGGGGTCGCAATTCCCCCTTGCCCCCTGAATTCAAAACAGAACTAACTTGGGCTCTTTCCATTTGTTTCAGCTTGTCCGCAAAATGTTACAACAGTCTGATAATGAGCAGCTACATTGCAGCTTGCCAAGCTGTCAGAATCTAGAGGCTAGGCAAAGTGTCTCACTCACTAGACTGATTACTTTCCTTAACATGACCCTAAAAGCTAGAAGCAGCAGCTCTTTCATATCTTCCTTGTACCTTGGGCATTTGTGCCAGCACCTGGGGCAGCCCCTTGTAGACATGGGACTTCTGAAGGTTGTCCCACTGGTAGAGGGAGTCCAGGTACTGGAGCGTCTTGACACCCACATCCTCCAGAAACTTTAGCTGTGGACAGAGGGCACATCATCAACACATAGCACACTTGCCAAAGAACGACTAAAAGAGCTTGGCACTGTCTACAGGCAATCATGGCCTTGGGACATCATAACCAGCAGTAAAATGATGCACAAGTATACACAAGACATGATGCTGGATGTTCGACTGATTCTTTACTTCCAAAGAAACAGACACAATTCACAAGGTGTGGAGGACTCAGCTGCAGGAGCCTTCTACATATGGACTCTACACCTAGCATGATTTTTGCTTCTTGAAAATTGTTGGCTATGGCGTTGAACTGCTGAGCTTGAGGTCGCATGTTCTATCCTTGCAGCAGTCGCAGCACTTCAATGAGGGCTTTAGGTGCATGTTAGAGAACCCCAGATGGTCAAAATAAATTGGAGTCCCCCACTATGATGTACCTCATGATCAGATTGTGGTTTCAGCACGTAAAACTCTAGCATTTAAATTAATTTTAATTAAATTCAATGTCATGTCCCGTGTCCCACTTTGTCTCATCATACGTATCTTTAGCATTATAACGTTATAGTAATGTGTATAATAATAATAATAATGACTGGTTAGTCCACCTTTTAACTAAGAATCATGCTAACACTTCTGCAACTAGATACTGAGCCTGGGTGGCACGTTTATGATCCTGACAATTTGGCACAAGCCTCAAATATCAAATGACATGGCAACAACAAGACGGAGCAAAGGCTTTCAACAAAACATGGCAAAACTATCAGAGGCGTAAAGGAAAAATGAAGTGGAAAGATCTTTCAAAAGTTTGTTGCAGTAAGACGATACTGGCTAAATAGAAAGACCAAGTGTACAAGACAAAAACGGAATGAACCATTTTTTGTAGAAACAAGATCTTTCACACAAAGATCCCTAAAAAATGTGCAAAGGCGGTTCCAAATTGTCAAATGGAGGATCAACACATTTTAGTTGGAAGGTTGGACCTATGCACTAAAGAAAGACGGCGGAAGCAGACTCTTTGGGTGGTCTGAGCAGCAAATGGTGCAGCCAAGATTCAAGAGGCAACAGTTTTGCCACATAACAAGGATAAGAAATGGGTTGAAATTGAGGAATTACGATTGAAGATGAAGCAAACAGTATGTGAGGTCATCCCCAAAAAATGGCGGCAATGCACTGTCAAAGACAGTCTCAGAGCTAAAATTGCTCTTTTCATAATTCCCTGACTTTCTGCGGTTTCCTCAAACTACTGGAGCAAGGTAGCTCAGGCAGAAAATGGCAAGCTCTAAGAGGCACTCTGTGCTGAGCTGCAACAATGTCAAATATTTAAAAATTTCGTACCAGGATAAAAAAAGAAGAGGATGAAGGCACACTGCCGTGGCAATCGTCCTTGTAGTTGCACTTTCCTACGGGGCAACTCTGTGCATGCGATTGGCATGTGGTCCGTTAAAATAATCTAAATTTGGCTAGAACATACTGTCGAAGAGAAGCCAACTTGCCAAATTTTATGAACTGTCCATTTCATTTAAATAGTTTTCCTGACATGGTTCATTTTGCGACAGTGTTGCTGACAATTCCAAAGTCTTTATGAGAACTTTATGAGAAGTCTTATGAGAAAATTTCCACTACAATTCTAATTTATCCCTGTTTGCTAGAAACTCTGGAGGAAGCTGGGAAAGGAATGGGCCAACACTAGGGAAAAGAATAAGAAGAACTCAATGAAAGCAACAACTGTGGATAACGACGTGCAAATGATAAAAGTAGCTGAAAGCGGGATCACTCACTTTAGAGAACTGATGTGCATCTGGCCTAATGTCTGGTGTCACACTCAGGAGCATTCTAACGTGCTCCTTAGCATCTTCAGGCAGACCACTCAATCTTCCCGATGACAGATGCTTCAAGTGCTGTGGGGAACGAGATACCAAGGCCTTTTTCAGCACACAAGACCACAGCTTTCATAGAATGGGCTCACTTTGTTTATGCACTGCTTCAGCGAGGCCACGCTGTTGTTGGCATCGTACAGAGTACCGCCCTTGTTGTAGACAGCATACACAAGAATGCCCAGGCTGAACATATCGCTTGCAGTGTCGTTGGAGTCTGCCAAGATGCATTCGGGGGCCAGGTAATTCAAGTTTGGCTGGGCAATGGGCGGGAGGTCTGGCTCCAGGTTCAAGCTCCGGTAAGAAGGCTGCAAGTTAAGTAATGGCACAGCAAGAAACCATCTATATTGTGCTGCTCTGTTTCATGGGTGATTATGCTCAACCATGGCTTTCCCGTCTGCGCTTAGAAGTGACGCAGTCAGTGAAACACGTACACCATTTGATGCACAGTACATGTAACCTATTGTTTCAGGAAAGCACACTGTTTCGCACATAACCAAGAACGACTTTAAAACAAGACAGATATGACACCCAACACATTGCATTTGTCTTCTGTCCCGTTTTGAAGAGAGAGAAAGATGTTTATTAAATGAAAAAAAAAAAGTATTGTACATATATTAAAAGGCAACCCCAGTGGTTTTTCCAGCAAGGTGCCTAGATTAGGTCAACTATTTTGCTTCGTGATATGTAGAGCAGCAAGCTGTCGTATATAGCTTCCTGGTGTTGAGGGGTCCCTCTTGGAAGGATTAGAGCTTATCCAAAACAATGTATGACCAACTGGTTTCCAAGTGAAGCTTTCACGTGTAGTCTACCATTTCAGCTTAATATATTGCTGCTAGTGTCCCTTTAGCAATGTAGCCTGCATACTTCTCTGGCCTCTCAGAGCTTAAAGCAACATGCATGCTAATGTGAGTACGCTTTCATAAAAAGCACACCTGCGGATCTTGTGGATTGCTAGCACCTATGCTGAAGTCAAACCCAGCGATCTTCCAAGCACCTTTCTTGTTAACCACTATCGACTGCGGGCAGAGGTTACGATGAAGGCGTTTCACATCATTGTGGAGGAAGGCCAAGCCTTCGGACACCTGAAAGTAGAAGAAACTGAGAATGAATAAGCAACAACTGCACCTGTCACATAATTCAAGAAATGTTTAAGAAATTAAGAGACAATCAAACGATCTCTAAGAAAAGCACTTATCTGAATCAGATACCTATGTCCTGCCTCAAACTACATATCACAAAACTTGCACGCAATTGACAGCATTATAGGTGCATTTTAATACGCAAGGTAGTGCAAATATGCCTTTATCGATCAAAACAGTTTACTTAAGTGAACAAGTTTGTGATGCAAGAGAGTTTATGAACGAGAGCTGCCTGTGTGCAACGTACCTGTAGGAACCCATACTTGATTTCGACATCAAACAACTGATAATCCTTGAGCTCGGGAGGAGGTGGAACAGGCATGTTCTCAGTTTCACCAAGAATGTTGGCTAAGCTACAAAACGCTGGTTCTGTTGCGAATGCCAGGCTTTCCCTGCACACATACAGAAGAGATGCAACCAATGCAAACAGTTCAGTTTTACATAACGTCTCCAAACCTGATTAGTGGCAAACATTGCTCAACACTTTGAAGCCTTGTGTTATGATATGTTGAAGGGAATACCAAGGTTACCATCATGTGGAAAAGCAATAAAGGCCTAGAACAAGCTACATGTTCACTCCCGCACTTGTACCTATGAGTCATGCATGCATGCCTGAACAAACAAAAACAAAAGGTTAACTTAGCCATTTATGGCATGGCACTGAAAAAACTTTTCTTGAAACCAGCAACATGCTGGATTGATTGCGATGCTTTTCAAGAAATATCACTTTCATCATCAACCTATGTTTATGATGTCCACAGCAGGATGAAGGTCTCTCCCAGCAATCTCCAATTACCTCTGTCTTGTGCTAGATGGTTCCAACGTGTGCCTGCAAATTTCCTAATTTAAACACCCCACATAATTTTCTGCCATCCTCTACTGCACTCCCCTTCCCTTCACTCATTCTGTAAATCTAATGGTCCACCGGTTAGCGATGGCGACGCGACATGACGGAGATAACTGCCGCGTTTGCTCATTGCCTGCAAGTTGAACCCCATGCGAGCGACGACGTGGAACGATGTCTCCTTGTTGTTGATGGTATGAGGGCAGCAAATACCCACCGAAACTGGCGTGATGCATGCTTTAATAATTTAAGTTGATGTGTTTTGCTGTAAAGAACAGCATAAAATATTTCTGAAGATCTTGCAGTAGGCTCTTATCCTTGCATGTATCAAAATTTATTTGTATGCTTGTTCCGTGTCATAATCGGTAGTACTTAATTGAAGTACATCCAGTTCTTGCTTCGTGCTTTGGCTAGTCGCTCATAGCACTTCTGGGCAATGAGCGACCAAGTCTCGATTTTCAGAAATGAGTGATCGAGCAACAAGAATGAGCGATCTGCTCACGCAACGATCTGTCACTCCAAGCCGTCGCTCATCACTGTTGCACACCTCTCATGAGGTTTGGGCTTTATCTGCCCTGTCCATTATATGGTCTGCTCAGCTCCATTTTTTCTCTTGACGTGAACTAGAATATTGTTTATCCTTGTCTGCCCTCTTATTCACACTGCTTTCTTCTTGTCTTTTAATGTTACGCCTAACATTTCTCGTTTCATCGCTCATTGCGTGGTCCACACCTTGTTCTCGAGTTACTTTGTTAACCTCCATGTTTCTGCCCCATATGTTAGGACCAGTAGAATGCAATGATTTTACACTTTTTTTTTCAAAAACAGATGGAATATATTGCTGAATAAAATGTTGAAAATTAACTTATAAGAATGGAGATACTACTTTCCCCATGCCTCCTCAACTAATTATTACTTCTTCTCAGCTGGGGCGGTGCCAATAGCAGTACCCTGCATATCACTCCTTCTTTGAGGTTGGTGTCCAACAAATATTTCCGAGTGTGATAAAAGAGCAGTGACAGAATGGGTGGGGCACATTAACAAGTACCACTAATCTGTTTCCTTGAAGGAGGCCTGGAGTGATGACTATGGGTACATGCATGGGCTTTTGCTCGGGAGTAACTAATGATCATAAATGCCAGCCTAATGGCTGGCATGTACAGCGAGACGCTTGTAAAACAAAGTGCTCCGGACCTCCGAAATCCTTCATTATAATGGTCACTTCATGTAAAGGTTGCCCACCGTACCGCTCATAATAGAGCAGTCTAAGCATATAAGTTCGATAAAAGAAAACCTTTCTCTGATATGAATTCAAGAGAGGCTTAGGAAAATAAATCACGAATTTTTTTAGCAGAGTTCGTCTGACAAAATGTGCAATAGCGGCCAACCTTAATGCATCAAGGTTCACAGCATGCTCAGTAACGAAACGCAATAGATATGCAGACTAAAGCTGCAGATCATCGAACGCTGCTATCACCTCCCTTCGTGTCAAAATTAATGGTCCGGTCACAGGATCTTCATCACTCTTGCCTTTATATACACTTGCATCCTTTTCAACGTGTATGGCTTTGAAAACGTCATTGGCAGTCAGTTCCGATGACATCACCACACTGTCACTAAATGTGATGTATTCGTCAGCCAACCCACCCGCTGACTTACTACAACCAGCGTACAAGTTGAGTCATTCCTGAAACAGTGCAGCAGGACTACATGTGACATTGGCAGACTGATCAAGCACTGCTGTTAACTCTAGTGCACAGTGCACCTCAGTGACGTATGCGGAGAGCAGTGGCAGAACTGCTACGTGTTGTTCACTGTAAAGCAACAAATCAGCCGCCGGGGACACCAAATTCCTTCGTACAGGCAAATTCGTTGAAATGCTCTTCGCTGTAAAGATGTTCACAATACATATAGAACATAGAAATTCAGCTGGGACACAATCAATCTTTTATAATACAGGTCGTTTCCCTGCAGAGGCGTTCGTTGTAAAGGCTCTTAACTGTATATCCTGTTACACATGTCTATGATGTCATAGGCAGAGGTAGAGGGAGCCTCTTTAAATCCATAGGAAAGAGCGAGCAATTAGTTATGTGAGTTTGTAGGCGCCCTGCCACATGCAGTAAAATAATGTTTGCTTCACATGCTCATGCAGCACTGTCTACAGACTAGGAACGACTTCACAGTGTGTTGAAAAAATTTTTCGGTGCCCCTTTAAACAAACAGGCTCAATAGCAGGACTCTGTAGTTAAGTGTCATTTGATTGATACAAAGTGTAGTGCCGAGGCACTATGAATTGTCACCTTGATTCTTCCATCGGATGCTGAACGGTGAGAATGCTGGGATGACGGAGCCGTGTTAGCTGCGCCACGCCTTGCTTCAGAAGTTCCATTATGTGTTCCCTGTCCCTTCTGGAGTAGCGGTCAAGCTGCTTCTTCTCGAGGACAAACACAGCTGCCTCCTGTTGATAAACAATCAGTGTTACAATGCTTAAAGTTGTGCAAAAGTTAAAGTTATTCAGTGCTTAAAGTTGTGCGAAACATTACAAAGTACCATCCTGGCATGACAATTGTCTTCTGCATACATTGCCTCTGTATTAAATGATTGAGCTGATCAGTGTCACACTTCTGCTTTCTTCTGGTTGCAGTGATCAGAATATCTACGTGCTCTGTATACACATAATGCTATACAATGTGTTTTAGCAATCTCAGACATAATGCACAAGCCAGTACCTCTTTGGTGCTTCGCTTTGTGGCCTGGAATATCTTCCAGAGGAGACCGGGACCAGCGCTTCCCACATGTTTGATGATTTCGTACTCTCGTGTGACCGGGTTGCCTGGAAGAACGGTGCTCAGGTTCGAAACTGTGGTCCTTAGTCGGTTGAACACCTCCATCCTTGGCTGTGATCACAGGGAAAACGAGGTTATCATTTCACACAGCTTAACCCATCACCAAACAAATGCTCGATAAATAATAAAATAGAGGCAATTGACAGCCCTGCACTGACAAGCTAGTTTGCTTTTATTTTTACAACGCGGAAAACGACGTTTACAACGCTTTAAACTGCGTTCTCAAACCAATCTGCACACATGCGACTCGTCCACGTCCATGCTGTGCGCGTAGTGGTTTTGCGGCATGTGTTGGCATGCAGTGTGCGACATGTCCGCGAAGCTTCTCGTCCGTTTATTTGCAATAACACTGGCGGCAAGTGCGGGCGATGGTTTTCAGCGGTTTAGCGAGCGGCTGTACAACACCGGTTCACGCGTCTGCGCTCGCAAAATGAATCATCGCGGTCGACGTATGCTTACTGGTTTCTCCGCAGAGCGCTTTCGTTGAGCGCTAGCCTTGTAGAGCGCTATCTACGCCGGGTCGGTCGCATCGTTTTGAGATTGAAGAATATAGATCGCAGCAGCTGTTTTTTTTAGTAGCCGGAATGCACAGTCAGGGCGTCTACCAAAATGCTCTGCAGACAGCTCAGCTGACGACGACCCTGCCACGAGCCAAAGTACGCAGCATCGCAGTCTCCCGACGTGGGCTCATGAGGGTGCTTGCCCAGCTCAGGCCCAGCGAGCATGAGCTAGAGAATCAACGCTGCAGTTCAAAAAGATTTGGGCAGCGCATTGCCCAAATGCACACACACGCACACGGGATCGCAGACAGGAAACTACGTCGGCTACGTCATTACGGCTATTGCATAAAACCATAAAACTGCAAGGAAAGCTGCTCTGCCGGCTCTCTGCGCCTTCAGCTTTGCCCACAGGTGCCGCTGTGAGCGGCGATTGTCGCGCTTGCCACCGTCGAGAGGAACGGACCGAGACAGATCCCGAAGCCGACGGAGCCGAAAGTTCTAGAATAGCCGCGCTCAGTCCTTGCGTGAGAGCGTGCACGCCACGCTCCTGAAGCGAGTCTCTGTTTGCGAGATCGTCGTTTGCGCTGCGTCGGTTCTCCTTCTGCGTGTCGGAGATTCTCTTCGTTGTCGTCGAAGCCAGTGGAACGTGGCGTCTAGCTGTCTTTGAGCAACACGATGACGGAGGGAGACGACCAAAAGGCTGCAGCTCAGGGCGACCAGCAGCACGCGGCGGCGGTGGCCGCTGCCAGTTCCAACGCCGTGGATATTACGCCGGAGAAGAACGGCGGCATATTTAAGGAGATCGTGAAGGCCGGAACCGGCGATGAGACGCCAAGCGATGGGTGCTCAGTCTCCGTTCACTACACGGGAAAGCTGGTGGATGGCACGGAGTTCGACTCGAGCCGCTCGCGGGGGCCGTTCGACTTCAACCTCGGCAGCGGTGAGTCTGCTCTCGAAATCATTGCCGTAGGCCATTCGTTTGCTCATCCCCTCCCCGCTTAGACTCCGCAACGCGGAATTGAAGGCGGCCGGCTTTTCATGGCGAAAATTCATTCCTTCGTGGTTGACCGGCGGAAAGCCGGTGTGTGGCGTCTTAGCGCCCGCAGCGTTCCCTCGATCACGTCGCGATCGGGATCTCGCAGCATCCTCACCAACGAAGAATATGTACCTAGACATCGTGCAAATTAGTCGTAGCCTTTTCTTTTTCTTTTCTTTTTCTTTTTTCCTCCGTCCGCTACTCGTGGAGGAGTTGCTTAGTATAGCTACCGTGTGGACGGCTTGTTATTTATAGGTATCGGAATCGAAGGATAAACGCCCCCGCTCCCAACCCGCCGAGCGCCAACGAAACAAAGAAAAAAAAAGTGTTTATGTAAGATTTATGTGCCTTCATTGTTCTCCAGTTCCTCTTGCTAACGTAGTTCGTCAATGCGAAAAGTAATCCACTTGATCGAAAGTGTCTGGAACTGACGGCTCTCTGAGTGAATATTCCAGATTGTGTGGAGTTCGTGGGCTCCAGGAAGATGTTGAATATTCCTTGATGTCTTAGTAATAAACTGCGCTTATGAGCAAGGGAAGAGAGATATTGCCTCTTCGAATTCTGGAAGCGTAGGAATCGTCACGGCTTTGCATGTTTAGAGCTCTTAATTAGCCAACTCTTATTGGATAACCCCCATATACTTTATTCCGACTTACGGCTTACTGGATAGCAAGTCTTGCTTGTGAAATAATAATTAAAAAAAATCTATTGGTGCTGCAACGTAAGTTAAAGTGACAAATATAAATGCAGCAAGGTGACATAACCATATATATAGTTTTCTTTGATATAGTGAACTTTGTGTACCTTAAACATTCATAATTTTTTTTTTACTCACCCTTCCTCTATCACAGATTTCTATAGGACGAAATTTTGGCAGCATTTTTTTCGTATGCACTGTTTTCGTGAGAGTACCATCATTCACTTGCAACATCCCAAGTTCTCAGTTCTTAACTGGCAATTCTGTCACAGTTAACCAGCCACTTTGTCTTACTGCACCTACTGCTTTGTCATATTACTGCCTTGTTATACTACTCCCTTTTTGCAAGAGCTGTAATAATTTGAAGCATTTGTTTTCATGCTTAAACAGGTGCTCAATTTTGTCACAATCCATTTTTAAACATTGTTCACGGTTTGTGATGCACTACACTGTTTTGCTACACCAGTGCTCGTTGTATGAACTCAAAGTGAGGCCCCTCCTGCAAGGACCCTCACTTTGGGCCTGCAGTATTGTAAGAATGAAAAAATAAGGTTAAGGAGTTAATTACAAGCTTAGCAAGCCTTATGTAAGCCTTCCGCCATGATGGCTTAATGTGACCTGCCACTGAGAATGAAGGTCACG
Organism: Dermacentor andersoni; assembly: GCF_023375885.2. NCBI lineage: Eukaryota > Metazoa > Arthropoda > Arachnida > Ixodida > Ixodidae > Dermacentor > Dermacentor andersoni. The sequence continues at coordinate 115,651,225 of NC_092817.1, forward strand.
AGTTTGATATCCTGTTGTAATGCAGCCACATTCTAATGGAGCCCTTAGATTGAGTGGCACACTAAGGAACTGTAGGTGTTCAAAATTGATCCAGAGCCCTTCAGTACAGCTTGTCTCCCAACTCGTCTTGCTTTCATTTGGTCAAGCCCACCGTGCCTTCATGTCCTGTTTGTCCTGCTGAAGTGTCGAAAGGCTTCAGGTGGCAAGCTGAGCCATTCTTGAAAGAAGTATATGATTAAAGAACGCTACTGGTTTACATGAGATGGCAAGAGTTGTTCACTTGGTGGTAGCGTTACTTTTGTTGACTTTCTGCATCTCTTGGCTGAGAAATCATGTTTAGTTTGCCAAAATCCCACCTTTATTTTGCCAAGTAAAAATTACTAATTTCGTGCTCGCCTATGCAGCTTTTAGATCATCTCCCATTGTTTCTTGCCAAATTTACTCTGCTAACCTTATTTCTTCTCAACTCCAGCTCACAGCTTCATTGTTTTCTGGGCGGTGCAATTGTCTTTTGTCAATGCATGGCTACAGACCATGTCAACCTTTCCAGTTGTCCTAACTGCCAAGTCCATAGCCTTCAGCGTCCCCCATCAATGTCGTCATTCTGAACCCCTTTTCCACTCTTGTGACACGTCTGATGGTAAAAAAGAACCTTGGTCTAGCAATGAAATATGTACTGTATATGTTCTGCAGTTCTGGTGATTTCCCCGCTGGTTGTGAATATGCGTGAACAAGGGTCTGGCTGCTTTGTGCACAGGTGCTGTGATCAAGGCATGGGAAATTGGCATCAAGACGATGAAGAAGGGGGAGGTGGCCATCCTCACCTGTGCCCCCGAATATGCCTATGGCAAGAGTGGCAGCCCTCCAAAAATCCCAGCCGACGCAACACTCATCTTTGAGGTTGAGGTGCTCGACTGGAAACTGGAGGACATCAGCCCTGACAACGATGGCAGCATTCAGCGCAGGATCATCACCGCTGGCGAGCTCTACACGAATCCTAAGGAGGAGGCCAGTGTAAAAGGTAAGAGGCTGGGGAGCGAGGAGATGACCTGTTTCTGAAAGTAGGTGTATCCTGCTTTGATGGTAGTGGGGTCCTTTAGGGTGATTGGTGTGGCTGAAGCTAGTGTAGCTATCGTTAGCCTCAGCCTAAGGCCAGTGTAGCCAGACCTTTTTCATTTTCTCATGCTCTTTAGCCTGCAAGACCACCAAAGCAGGGTTAGAAGGACTTCACTCACACAAGAGCAGAGTTATGGAGGGCATGGTTTTCAGGCTTTAAACTTTTTTTGTTATTTTTTTTTAATTTTATCTGGGTGGGGGGAGGGGGGCTCTTTGCTGGGACCAGTCTCTACTGTGTCTGTAAGGTAGTGAGGCACACGATCAGCACAACTTTCCACTACTGTTCTGGCCTGTCACTCGGAGTGCCTGCTTTCCCAACACACGTAGGCCTTGTACCTGTGTGAGCACTACCATGCTACCGTGCACTACCATTAGCAATAGGCACCGGGCTTTGGCAAACTTTCCTCATTGTAAGTTCCCTTTGGAGCAAAACAAAACACCATGAAACAAACACGCAGGATGTGTGTTCGTAGCGCTGTGTCGCCGTGGGATCCTGTTTTCTCACGAAGCGTAGCACAGCGTCAGCAATGCTCGCTGTAATCTTTCGTTGCCATTTCACAGCTCGGAATAAACGCACGCGGCACAAATGGTGCATCATAAGGTCTCAATGATATTTCCGGCACGATAGACCACCACAAACAGATTAGGGATTCGCTCTGACTAGGGACAGACCCACAAGACTGACGTGACTCAGCCCAGTTCGAAGCGCAGGCAGCCATCTTCTCCATCGGCGGGGTCGCCGGCCATCCAGCTCACAACATCGGTCTAGAGTGCGCGCCTATTGGTGGAGGCTCGTGCACCTTGGAAGAGTAAACTCCCCTTTTTTCTAAAGTTGTACCCGACTATAGTTCTGTTTCTCATTCACAGATGAAACTGCAAAAAATTTAAACCCGTTGCGGTAGCATAGTGGCTTTGGTGTTGCGCTGCTAAGCCAGAAGGCACGGGATCGAATACTGTCCATGGTTGCCGCATTTCTTTGGGGGTGAAATGCAAGAACACCTGTGTACAGTGCGTTGGATGCACGTTATAGAACCTCAGGTGGTCAAAATTAATCTGGAGTCCCCCACTACACCGTGCCTCCTAATCACATCGTGGTTTTGGCATGTAAAATGCCAGTATGCAGTTCTGTTTTAATTGGAAGTTTTACCGGAAACATCTTAAAGTTGGCCACACACAAAAGAAAATGGTGGTGTCGTTGCCAAGTGGCACATGTAGTGACTGGAACTTTCTGTAAAGGAATTGCCTAAAACGGGTAGTCGGTGAGAATTTTTCAGACTCTGAAGAAGAAGTGAGCTTTACGTAGGAAAGAGACAGTGATATTCTGCCGTTTGTTGATTTGAGCTCCCAATTCTTCAATGAAGGAGACATCTCACCAGGCAGTCAATGGAACAATGGATGCAAGTCAATATAAACAATCCACCTCCTTCGCCACCACGTTTTCGATTTACTGCTGTGCTCAGCTGGAATGTGGATATACTCACTCTCAAAGGGGGCACGAAAATCGAGTTTTGGACATTCACTTCTTTCTTTTTTTCTTTTTTTGCTTTATTGGCGCTAAAGAAAAAGAAAAAAAAACTATTTCAAGCAGTGCAATGAAGCCAACTTTCCTTAGCATTAAAAATATTTATGAGTATGCTCTCTAAATAAATATATATTTCTAAATGTATTTCTGGCATTTGTTTAATGCACTGATTCCATCAAGCATATTTTAAAATTTGTATTTTGGGAACATTCTTTTTTGCCCGTAAGTAACTGAGGAGCTAGAGGTTTAAAGGGACACTGTAGGAGAAACGCTGACTGAGTTTAGGTTGTTAGTGTATCGTTGAATATCTCTACATTTGTTGATCTTGCGGTAATAGGTTGGTTAATATTATAAGATGAAATGGCGGCCAGAGCTTCATCTTTTTTTTTTTTTTTTTTTTTCATGCCAATACCTCAGGAATGGTACGTCATTGTCACAGATCAGATTCCAAAGTATTTTTCTTTCGGTCGTTGTGGCTCAATATAAATGTTCTTGAAGCCTGCTAAGTTCAGTCCTTAGCTCTTTTGGAATACGGTGTAGTCCATTTTGATAGCTAAAATTTTTCCAAGCAGACGCTGTCAAAATCCACAACGTTGCGGCAAGCTGGTGCGGGAATTTCTAGGTGGCGCTGCTGCCCATGTTTTGTTTTTGCACCTTGTATGGCTTATTAAGTGTCTTTTCATGGTAAGAGCATGGTCACACTGGGTGATCCAGTGTCTAAGGGCAGCACGGAATCCAATTCGGCAGCGGCAGGATCCATCGAAAAGACCCTCTTAGGGCCGACCAGTTCCAGACCAATTTTCGCTCCTGCTTCAGCCAGAATCCTTTGCCACTTACGAATCGGAACACGAGTCGGAAGTCTCGCAGAGCAGGCCATACCCACGATCGCCACTGATGCCATCTCTTCTTTGCCAAATGCCTCTTCTATTCCCGACGCATCGCCAAAAGTGTGCTTGCTAGGAGGTGCAGGAGTATCAGTTCTGTTTCCTTGGGGTTTGCTTCGGGATTGATGCATAAAAGAGAAATCGCACAAACTGGACGCGAGTGGTGACAACATAGGGTGTTCAGGGACATCTGGGATACCCCGCCTGCTCGCATAATTTGGTGCGTACTTGGCAGGTGGCATTAGTAATAAAATATTGTGCAACGTTCCCTGTTTTTCATAGTATCTCGGGAGCTCCAGCGGGCTGCTGGGCAAGCGATATAAGTGACACAGCATTTCAGTGACAGGTAATTTCCGGTTGCTGCGGGTGTCAAATACCCCAATGTGAACATGGCATGAGAATGGCTGGTTTGATATCATGGAAGGGTAATGTATTACCAGCTCAAATTTTTCTCTCTAGTGGTTCTTTAAGCAGCCACTAGATAGCCATTACATTTATGTTCCTCTTTTCTTTGTTTTTTTTTTTTTTTTTTTTTTTTTTTTTTTTTTTTTTTTCGTGCGCACAAGCTCCTGTAGTTGTGATGATTTGGTATGTTTAGCCAGGGGAGTTATTCTGCAAGAGTTCACCTAGCGGACTGTCCATTTAGCCGGCTGCTTATTGGCTAGGGCCGTTCGTCTTCTCCTCTCTCGTACATCTGCATCCAATCAGCAGCGGCGGAAATGGACAGTCCACTAGGTGGACTCTTACAGAATGCCCCCCAGGACTGAACATTCATGGAAATTTAGTGCCAAATTTACAAGTCGAATACTTCATGTTGCACTCGAAGCTCTGAATATTTGCACACCTTTATTAAAATGGTTGAAATTTATTTTTTCACTTATCTCTGAATCCCTTTTCCTTTTCAGTCCACCTCAAGGGCATGTATGAAGGTCGCGTCTTTGATGAACGAGATGTTGAGTTTGTGGTCGGTGAAGGCGCGGACCAGGGTGTCGTAAAGGGTGTGGAAGATGGCCTGCTCAAGTTCAAGAAAGGGGAGAAGTCGCTTCTACGGATTGCGCCCAATAAGGCATTTGGCACAACGGGCAACACACAGTTCAGCATCCCACCCAATGCAACAGTCGAATACGAGGTCACCCTGAAGAGCTTCGAGAATGTGAGTGCCTGCCTCTGCGCCATTTCCGCTCCTCCTGTTCTAGCTTTGCTGAATGATCTGACACACTTTGTGGAATTGAAGAATGCACTTGGCAACAAAGGAAATGACACACAGGAGTGTGAAATTGTAAAAAGTAGCATTTATTGCTCTTTTCGTGCAATATTGTTAGCTAGCCTGCTCCCCACCCCCTTAAAAGAAAGAAATAGATCCCTATGAGGAAAGTTTAGTTCGGGGTCATCCCTCCAAATGCATTGGAATGGAGAAATCGTTTTTCTCGGCAACCACTGCATTGAATTTGATAAGGTTAGTTGCAATTCAAAGAAAAAAGTCAAAATCAAGGGATTGTAGAAGCTGGCTCTTTATTGAGGCTGTCAATTCTTGAATAAAGGTTGTATATTGCAAAAATTTCAAACACAAAACTATGAAATTTACATCTTTGTAACTCAGCAAAAAAATAACATCGTAATTCTTCAAACTACATCTAATAATATATCTAAAGCAAAAAATTTATTTAGGCAGTTGTCTTAAATATATGTCACTAATTTGTGAGTTAAATTTCTGTGAGTTGTAAACATGAGACTTTTCACCTGTGCCAGCTCTATTACTTAACAGGAAGCCTTCCACGGGACACTCTTGTGAAGAGCGCTGACAAGCGCATGGTCAGTCCCTGCGTGCTGACTTCCCATAGCCTTAAAGGGGCCCCGCTGCACTTTTTTAGGGCGACCATTTTTTGCTCTACACCTTTTCTTATCGTGTCAAAGAACCAACAGCAAAAGGAATTAAGCAAGCAAGCCCAGCTTGTCAGACAGAAAAACATCAAAATAGTACAGCCAAAGTAAGAGCAACCTCAAGTCAAATTTTCGCGACTCAGGATAGCACATTTCACCCTCCTGTGATGTCATAGATCGGTGCCCAGTAGCCACACAGAAACAGGGTTACACAACAGAAGCAGGCACAGCATAGTTGCCATGCCTGCTCAGCCTGTTGGTGGCATTTCCATGACCTCCGCAATCAGGCATTGCACGATCAAACTAAGAAAGACCATAGAGCCATTTCAAAAATTACAACAGCTTTCATGAGGCGGTCGTTGTCACGCCATGTGCTTGGCATGTTAATGTATCATTCCCATGGTTGCAACACCTTGGCCGTGGCTGTGTGGTAATCGGGTAATGGTTAAGATTGTCGTAAAACATGATGAATAGCTTTTTCTACTGCCTATTCCTGTTGTAAATACGTCTGTGTGTTTGCATTTGTCTATTCCTTGTTTCACTCTATATTCAGTGCTTACTACAGTTGATGTTCGTTAATTTGACCCTGGCGGGACCAGTGAACTAGATAAAATTATCTGGCAGCTCGGAATAAACAAGATGCAAAAAGACACCAAAACGCCCTGCAGATTAATTTGCTGTATTGGCCCTATTCTAACACTGTTCCGAACCAAATGCACGCCCACTTTGTATGTGTCCAAACTAGAAAACTAAACATGGAAATGACATTAAAGCTGCTAAACAAAGTACACATCTAATGCACAACCGATCTTTTAGCAAATACACGGGTTGGGGGGGGGGGGGGGGGGGGGGTGCAAATTGAGGTGCACAATGACGCCCGGTTTCCTAGTCAGCTTTACCGCAATACATCCGTGTTATGCGGTACAGCTTACAAAAGAGATGAAGGTAGATCTGGTTTTGTGTCTGATTGCACCGTGCAGGCAGTTTTCGGCTTAATCTACCCGGGGGAAATAATAAAATGTGCCCGTTTTAATTGGTTAAATACCGTAATGAGACACTGTGAGCTACTGTTATTGCTTAAATATCCTAAGTCCTAGGGCAGGCCAACAACAGGCGTTTTCAAAGGTTAAAAAAAAAAGATATTATGTAGAAGGGCAGTGTTGAGGATAGCCACCTCGATAATTTATTATTAGGACATTGCTCTTTCTGCAACTCGCTTTGTCAAATTGTTTTATTCAATGAATGGAAATGCTCTTTCAATACTGGAAAAAAAATTTTGTGTCATTTTACCTGCCAGTCTATCTTCCCTGACCTAATACAGTCGAAAATAACTACTACGTATTTCATTATTGAAGTCATGGCCCATTTTTTTGCACTGTGTTGAGTGGGACTGGTGTATGCAGCTGTTGACGTTAAGGGCTACCTTTGTCATTTTTAAGGGAAACTTCACTGTTAAACTGGAGTGCCATGTTGTAAAGGCCACTTAACAATGCATATTGTTTGTTGTACCAGTACACTCGCCCACAAAATATTGTAGGGTGTGCGAGCACATGGCGAAACGACCCTTGGCGCCTTCTAGCGGCACACCCCTGTTGTCCAGACCGACACCTGCACGCATGCACGTCCCACCGGGACTGCAAGCGTGCATGTTTCTGTGCTTCCTTGTGGTGCGCCGGCGTTAACCGAATGCAGCCACGAGCTGCCGCTCTCTCATTTGGCGCTGTGGCGGCTTCAACGGGCAAAACTTCGTTTATAGAATGGAAATCAAGAGTTCATTTTCGCCTTGCCTGTCTCCTTATATAGAGCGCTTTTTCCGCCACGCTCATCTGTGGGAGAACGCCCCGTTCGTAAATAGAAAGAAACAACGAAGATGGGCGAAGAAAAGGTGCAGCACATTAAAAAATTACTTTTTGCATTCACCACCGGGCCCTATGTGTCCGCGCTCGTGACTCGACAAAAGGCGGCCATAGCGGCGCACGCAAGCTCATGCTTCACATAGTTTTGCTCGTCGAAGCCGCCAAAGCGCGGGCATCTCGCAACTACATTTGGTTATTGCGGGCACGCAAGGAGGAAGCGCAGACACATGCAGGTTTGCAGTCGCGGAGGGACACGCATGCGCCGGTCTCGACAACAGTGGTGTGCCGCTAGAAGGCGCGGAGGGCCGTTTTGCCGCACGCTCGTGTGCCCCGCAGTATTTTGTCTGCGATTGTACATTCACTGCATTGTTCCGTAGTGTGTTGCTGTGTCAAAAGGATGCTCTTTGTTGTGTTTTGAAATTGTGTGGAGCTACTTAGTCGTGCCAATTCTCACCATCTGGTCGCAATGCATTTCAGGCAAAAGAGTCCTGGGAGATGGACATTGAAGAGAAACTTGAACAATCAGAAATCTGCAAAGGCAAGGGGACAGCATTCCTGAAGGTGAGCCCAGTCATCTCCTTCACCCAGGGCGACCAGACATTCCAGACCGTGGCAGCGATGGTCACGAGATGCGATTACAGCTGCCAACACTGACTTGTAGAACTTCACTGATGTTGCATCACTTGCTGGCACATTTTCTTGATTGCAACATTGCTAAAGCTCAATCCCATGCAATGCTAACAGCAAGTCTAGCAAATTTGCGTAATGCATTTTCTAAGCTGTGGTGGTGCATGCTCTATACCTGTAGTCCCGTGAGCCTTGTTAGAGGTGGTGTACTGAGTCTTTAGCTGTCCTCACACTCATGGTAAGGCACTGTAGACCATGCAGGAGTGCTGCATAGCTTGTGTTGCACTAGATGCTAATGGTAGCCTGCAACAGACAGGAATGTACAGTCAGCATTAAAACTTGACATACTGTGGACCAGCTTTCTTGTGTTTCTTCATGTCAGTATTGAAAAGCAAAGAAAGCTGTAAAGGCCACTCTGCCACATGCATATGTGTAGTAAACCTAGTGCTGGAAACTCTAGCCAGCAGTGCTCGAAGCTGGAGTGTCAGATGGAGAACATCCTGTCAATTGTGGGCATTATGTACTATTGTGAGTGATATGGAAGGGAACATGGGGGCATGTGGCAGATAGTCTCTAACCCAACTTGGGGTGATGGGCAGTTGCCACCGGCAAAAACAAAAACAAACAAAAATGAGGGAGGGGAGCAGGGTTAAACGGAAGTGCTGTTCAGTTAACCAGCGGCATTCCCACTGCAATGGGTTCCTCCAATGTGTGTAACACCTTGCCTGCTGCTAAAAGCGATAACGCTGTCCACTAAACTCCCTATTCGTCCTCCCCCATTTCCATCTATGCTCCCACCCATGCCATCATGGGCAGTCGTGATTGTCACAGAAGCGATCGTGCGTACCCACTGTATCGCTATGTTACCCATACAGTGTTTGCTAAGAGCAGTGTACACTAACAAATTGCACACAGCCGCTCAGTGGTAAAGACACATTGCAAGCAGTCAACATTTGTGTGGGCAGCGGAAAGCATAACCCTGCTGTAGCCCGACTGTCAAACTAGTTGAGTGGAGCGTGACTGTAAGCATCCACTTGGTTTCTTTGTAATTTTGCAGCCAAGGTGACTGCATGTTGCTCGCTTTGTCGGCATATGCACTCATGAAAAAAAATTCGAAATCAATGCAGTAGTACTCTGTACTGCTTGAGCATGTCAAATGTGAGTAGGGTGAACCATAAATGCCTGTTTATTGTCTGGCGTAGACGATGCGCCAGTGGGTATGGATCAGTCTGCCACGTCACGTGTGCTCCACATCACATTGTTCAAATGCACATAGCGTTGTCTAGCATTGCTAGACAGCAACAGATATTGAGCGAATACGGGTGTCGGTGCCATGCGCGCAACCATGACGTGCCGGTTCGCCTACCTAGGGTATTCTACCTGCAATCATGCTTCACACAAGTGCAGCTGCTGCCTCCGCCGTCACAGCTCTGATCATGCCGAGCCAAAGAGGCTGGATGTCATACATGCGGAGAATTCTGATTAACGTGGATATCGTAGTCCGGCACCACGATAGATCATGTTCTATCTCTATGTCGGTGCTATCGAGGCGTGCCAACCAACACCAGTTACAACAGACACTTTGGCACGCACAACTATAAAGGGTCGACCTCTCCCCATTTTGACGACACATCCGCACATGTGCTGATGTTATGTCAGACTATAAAGTGACCTTAGTCAATGCTCAGCTAAAGCTCTCTACTAAAGGCTACACTCGAAACGTACTGCCAGTAATTGCGACACATAAGTTCATTATCACTGCCAGTGGCCAACCACTCTATAGAGACCAGCAGGATGCAAGTCCCAATGATTAACCTAATGGCCCCTCCCTTTCCATTTTGCTCTCAATGATGCGCTGCCACTCAGGGCTGTCCCCACGATGGGCAGCAGTGGAAATGTTGCGCACCATTCCGATGAACCACCCATCCCAATAAGGGAAATGCAACAATGGAAATGGTTAATGTGGTCAAAATTCGTGATTTCTAACCTTACTTTTTTTCTATAATCCTCAGGTGTTCCTTTGACATGTTGTGAAATATCAGAAAGTAATATGCAGTAGAAGTTGAAAAAAATTCTTTTTTTCACTTTGTAGTGTGCTGCTGACAAAAAATCTGGTTAAAAATCAAGCTTAAAACGGCGCCTTTGTACCACGGATCACGGGGCTCTCGGTTGACACAGCACCGCCATCATGGTACCATAGTAAAAAAAAAGATTGGAGCTTCAGACAACTCTGTGTGCTATATATAGAGATATAGATAACTATAGATATTTCTCTGTTCAAAAATAAAAGAAGTAGTGAGCAAGAAAAAGCAAAACTAGCATCACAATCAAGGAGCTTCCTTGGTCGCAATTCGTTATTGCCATAACGTGATGTACTGCTCCTATTGGCTGATGCAGATTTTAATTGCTGGCTCCCCTGTTTCGTGTGCATATTGGTAGCAACGAGCTGTGCATTTATTGTTCCACTGAAATTTAGCAATCAAGGTAGGCCAGCATTTCAATGTCTACCTGGCCGGCGCAAGTTTCTTTCGTTATTGCGTCTTAGCTGCTGCCAAACAATGTTCAAGACATGATTTGCGCGAGATAAGGATATAGGTACCTTTTGTTGCGTCAGTGAAGCTGCTTCATGTTGTCGTGACAGAGACTTCTCTGCGTTGTAGTTCACCAATACACAGCTTGGAAACTACCTGAAATAATTTTGATCGACTAGGGACCTGACACTGAGGACCACCCATTCGACAAGGGGCTAGAAAAGTGGGTGAAACTTATTAGAAGGCTTAAAGCGTAAACTGCAATTGCAGATTTCTATCGAAATGTGTTGATGTCTCGAAATTACAGTATTGTGCAATGTACCAATCAAAATGGCAAAATTGTTGCATTTGTAGAAAGAAAGCGTTTATTTGTGTGAGTGCAACTCCCCCCCACCCAAACTCCAGTTGGAAGGTGCCCTCCCCTCAAGCATTCCTGGTTAGAACCGTACCGCTGCATGTCGCACCAAGTTGGGTTTGAGTCTATCTGACGTGTGCGCTCCTGTGTTCCCTTTCATATTTCTCACAACAGCACATGAGCTTCTCAGGAGCAAGAAACCGGCCTATAAAACCTTGTGTACTAGCTCAATGCATCAAGGCTGCTCGGGTCAAGGACCTTACTAACAATGAGCAACGAGAAACTAGGGGCTCGATTTCTTGTTACTAAGAACTGAAGGAAGCTTGGTTCCCCTTGCTTTGTTCTCCTCCCATATTTGCTTGACTGACTGTGTGTTGCATCCTACTGAATTTGGCGCCCGCTTTTCCAGGAGGAGAAGTACGAGCTGGCACTGGGGAAGTACCGCAGGGTAGTGAGCCTCTTGGAGCACGAGGACAACCTAAAAGAAGAGCCGAAGGATCGGCGCCACGCTCTGCTCCTCGCGACCCAGCTCAACCTGGCCCTGTGCTACAACAAGCTGAATGACTCCCTCGAGGCCATCCGCGCTTGCGACAAGGCGCTCGAGCTAGACCCTCGCTCCGAGAAGGCTTTCTTCCGCAGGGGACAGGTGAGGCTGTTGCCTTTGTGGCATCACTCACCGTGACTTCTTTTGAAGTAGTGGACTGGCCGCTATGACTCACTGGATGTGGTGTTACGCTGCTGTGCACCAGGCAGCAAGGATAGATTGTGAGCAATGGGTGCTTGGCTGCATTCGTATGGGGGCAAAATGCGAAAATGCAAAAATGCTCATTTAATTACTTACTCACCCATGTACATGTTGACCCTGTAATGCCCAAACACAGTTCCTCATCAATGAATAGTAAAGCAGCTTGTTCACCTTTACTCCTGACTTTTACTTCTTGCATGTCAGTTCCACAATATAAAACTAAAGAAATATTTGAGTTAGAACCTCATTATTTTAATTATTAGTAATAGGTTCATTGAGCTTTCCAAAACTAAGAACAGCGTATAAAAGACGCTTCCATATGCTATGTGTTATGTTTCCAGTGTATAAATCAACTATAGCATATGTGGTACGTTGGGCATTACAGGGTTAAAGCCTCACAGTGTGGAAATTTGGGCAAGTTGGTTATTCATGAACATTTAATGACAGTGCGTAAAACGAGAGATGTAACAAAAGAGACAATGCTGCACTATGTGTGTCTCCTGTATGTTACATCCCTAATTGTATGCACTGAGACATAACACAGAAGACGCAGCATCAGTGCTGTGGATGTCTCTTCTATGTGACGTTTCTTATTTTACACATTGTTATTAGATTATAATAAGGAACCTCAGGTGGTAAAAATTATTCTGCAGCCCTCATTTTTGTTTGTTTGTTTGTGTAAGATACCTTGCAGATCCAAAGGGCATTGAGTAAGGGGGGTCTAGTTATTACAGTGAAAGTAGAAGAAAACTAGTAAGGAACAGGGTGACTAAGCAATTGAACATCGAAACGTAACGCAACAAAGTAATTGCAAAGTGCAAAACAAAGTTCCAACGCAAGTGAACAAAAAAAAAGACGCAACTGAACAAAATGTGTTTGCTAAATAAGCAGTAAAAGAGCATTTGAGTGCAAGTGAAGAAGAAAATGCAACACATCACAAAATAAACAAATTATGAACTTCAACGACTAATCCATGATACAGTGCTATTGCAAAAAATTCACCTCAAGCTTGTGACGAAATGTATTCAGGCTATTATCAGAGGCGATATCGTCGGGAAGATCATTCCACATGTGGATTGCTTGTGGAAGCGCGTATGTGTTAAAAGCATTCGTGTTGCCAAAGATGCGCGTGAAGCTGAGGTGATTATGTAGCGTGCACAACGTCAAAAAGGGGTGTTCGAGATGTAACGAGGGTATTTTATTGCTGTAGACATATTTGTGAAACAGGCATAGGAGCGACATTTACGGCGAATAGCCAATTGTGATGCTTCACCATAGTATAAATGTTGTCGTTGAATGTTAGGCCTCATCAATCGCTCATTCTTCTGAGGCTTTGGGGAATAGATAAGTAATGTGGCAAGTTTTATTGCTATCACTGTGACAGAGGCAGCGCAAGGCCACTAGCTCAGCCGTTGCATTATTGGGCTCTTTCATTTTTCTGCATTATAATTGTATCTTGTTTATAGTATTTTTCCTGGCAAGGAAAATCCAGTAGCAGCCTTTAATAGCACCTCTGCAAAATGGAGCACGTGTAGTCTAATTTCTTGCATCTCGTTGGCCACGTACATATCTTTTCTGTATCAGTGATGAGTGCCACCATTTCACTCAACCATTTCCCACCAACTGTCTTGCCAGCTCTTGTACCCGGGTCACACGGGCAAATTTAGTGTCCCTTTGGGCAAGGGAACTTCAGCGCCCTTGCCCCCCGTATGTTCAAATGTTCCTGTGTTATGTTCAAAACTATATTTCTCTACACGTACGTCGATATCTGCCAGCATGTTTGCAAAACGCTGATAGCCCAAGCAGTTGCTGAGAATGTAAAAGCAGGACATGGTTTCGCATGTGCAGTGGTTTATAGTATTGGTATGTCCCATGTACTTAGCTGCTTGTGTTTCACTCCAGAATTTGGTGTAATTCTAGTACAAAACACTCAACCAAGGCATAGCATGTCGTGTGCACAGACTGTGCAAGTTGGCAAAGGTGCAATGGGGATGTGACATGGCTGTGTGCAGGGGTAGAGTACAGAAGTTGAGTGGCTGCTGACTTGGCAGTGTGGTTGGTCTGGCACATTGCAAAGTGGGCGACAGCTCACCGAAGAGTTTCTGCATCCAGCAAGTTACTAGCAATATCATTGCCAGATCTTAGCATAATTTTAGCATAATTAGCATGGAATGATCAGCAAGCAAATCTTCATTATGAAATTAAAGTACTTCGTTATATATCCACTTGTAGGAAAATATTGCTTAGTGAAAATGACATTTAAAATTAATGGGTTATAATTATGTTGTTATATCTATTAGTTCATGATGAGCTGTTTCGTTACAATAAAGTATGACTGTAATTAGTGGAGAGAATGTTACAGAATTGGCATCTATGATTCAGTTCTGGCTGTAAACATCCACATGCTCACACATATAATGCTCATGCATTGTATGTATTATCATGGCAACCAGTGTGATGGCAATGCACCAGGTTGTTCTGCCACTTTAAGAATTTTTCAGTGGCTTTAATGATTTGAAACAAGTAGTGCTGGCAGCATGGAATCTTAAAATGATCTGCCCCACACTGTGCTCTGATGTGGCCATGGTCTGGGAATGATTTGGGGACCATTCATGAAGTTTTGTTATTTTCCTCTGCACTTAAATGCACTTGTGAATAAGCAAAAACCAGCATACAGACACATACACAAAAGACAAGGTGGATGGCACGAGCAACTTCCTTTGTGTATGCATCTGTTAAGTTGTTGTTGGGTTTCTTTTTTTTACTGCTGCAAATGCTTGCGAGCGTGCATGTTGGAACAGCATGAGGCACTTCGCTGAGAAATAACAACATAGCAATGATGTTTTGGCGTAGCCAATTTCCTGCCCCACCGTGGTTGCATATTGGCTTTGGTGTTGCCCTGCTAAGCCCGAGGTCACGGACTGAAATCTTGGCTGCGGCGGCTGCATATTGATGGGGGCGAAATGCAATAACACCTGTGTACTGTGTACTGGGTTCCCGTTAAAGAACTGCAAGTGGTCAAAATTAACCTGGTCAAAATTAACTGCGGTGTGTCTCATAATCATATTGTGGTATTATTCTGTAAAAAAAAAAACTGAATTTAATCTCTAATTTTAAGCCAATTTCCTGAAGAATCATTTTGTTTGTTGTTACTTACTGTAACATATTTTTGTGTGCTTTGCCAGCTGCTATTATTGTCCTGTACTATATACAGTCTTACCATCTAGTGTGCAAAGTACTATTGTGCAAACGGTTTACACTGCGAAGCTTGCCTCTTGCCTCTGTCAAGTTAGGAGTGCATTTAGAGAGCAGAAAAATTTCAAAATATCCTTTTGCAAATGATGTTAGTGGTGCGGCTATCTCACGAGCCTGGACGGCTAAATTGCACCTGTATGCAGAGCATCTCTTTGAGACATCCTGTTCCGTGCCTCCTTTCTAGGCCTACATTGCAACCAAAGAGTTCGACCTTGCCCGCAAGGACTTTGAGGAGGTGCTCAAGATTGATTCGAACAACAAGGCTGCCCGCAACCAGCTTAGCATTTGCACTGTCAAGCTGAAGCAGCAGTTGCAGAAGGAGCGTCAGATGTACAAGCACATCTTCGACCGCATGGCCGCCCAGGCTGAAACTGTAAGTACTCTCTGCTGGGCACGAGGTCGGGGGTTCGATTCCCGTAGTTGCTGCATTTCGGTGGACGCAAGAATGCCTGTGCACTCGGACGTAGGTGTGCATTAAAGAATGCCAGGAAGCTTGAAATTATATCCAGAGACCCCTACCATGGCGTCTTTCATATCCTAGGTACTGCTTCTGACCACTAAAGGGCCCCAAATCGCCTGCGAGATTTTGAACACGTTCTTAAAAAAAAAATCGCATGCATTGTCTACAGAATTTCATGGCTATGATCATCAGCAAACATGGCAGTGCTGTGAAGAAGCCACAACTTCAAAGAACAACCCTGTGCTCCTCTCCGGGCCTTTCCATGCTGTCTTTGCACACTGTGACACCAGTGGCATCACACATGTCACATCACCATGGTAAAAAGGTGTCAATTGGTTTATTGACGAGTTGTGAGAGCACCGATGTGACAAGAGAGCCTACTGTGTTTTCTGTAAAAGGAGGGAGTTGTACCCATTGTGCACCACTTACGATATCTATTCGAATATAATGCGAGGCTTTTTCCTAGAATCCTTAGCCTTGATAAATGACTGGTGATAACATTGAAGTTATCACCAGTCAAGTTTCGTTACCTACTAGGGAACCTTGTCCTCTCCCTGCCTCCCCGTGTTGAAGCTCCCTTCCCCCCTATTTCATGGCCTCCATTTTGAGTTTTGTCTGTGTTAGTAATTCAGTGTTTCAGCCAATCCCCGCTAAGTCTGAATAATACATCAGCTACTCTATATCTGTTTGTATCATTGCGCATACTTCACAGTTTTCTTTCTGGTATCCCACAACTGCACCCTCCCCCTATAATTGTGACTGCCTTATAATCATAAATACATTATTTTTATGGGACTCTTCCTTTCAATCGGGGTCGTGTGGAGGGGTCATTCTTTTGGTTCTCTCTTTTCTTATCAACTGGTGCCGCCCATTGCTTTTGCTTCAGGTGGAGTTGGTTAGAGGAGGAGAGAGCACTGTGGGGAGGGTAGTGAAGGAAAGTGTGACCTGAAAAGATATTTGGTTGTTTTAAGATATTTTACATTTTAGTTCTCCCACAGATTAAGGCAAGAAAATGTAATTGTTTCTTTACATTGTATCCTCTTGCTCCTTTCTTTTTCTCGTGTTGTCAGACCGTTTACTTACTCTGTCATTTATTTCTTTGGAGCTTTTCTTTTGCACCCCTTGTATCCTGTGAAAGGTTTGCAGTATGCAAAAAAAAAATTAAATCTTTCTGGCATTGCCATTCCTGGTCAAATGCCCAACGTGAGTGGGCAATGACAGGTGGAAAGGGTAAATCTGGAAAAGATGTGCTTGCAAAATCTGGCCCTAGGCTTCCAGCGTAACTGCTGTTTGTCTTTAGCGCATCAGGAATTTCTGAAGTTTTATTGGCACTTTCAACCTTCCTCTCCTCAGCTTTTGTCTTGCTGTGTATTTCCCTCCAGAATGCTCCTGCTAGTGCCACCAAGGAACCAGGTAAGGAAGAGCCCCTGGAGCCGGGAGTCTGGAACCGCTCTGACGAGAACAACCAGGAGGCCGCTACGCCGGAGGAGTCTAAAACAGCCATGGAAGCTGACAAGGAAGTGCCACCAGAATCTGTCCCTGCATCGTCATAGTGTCCTCCGCACCCTGAAAAGCCAAATCACATGGCTTTCGAGCTTGTCTGAGAAACGGATGAGGAACCACTGTTTTTTTTTTCCCTCTTTTTTTTCTTCTGCATTTCTGTGGCACCTTGGTTCGTTGCCTCTGTGGTCACTGTCGTCGGCCAGTTAAGGCAAACTTGCAAGTCTAATCATTCCTCATGCGCCCTGCTCGGCCAAGTGGTCGGAAATACCTCTGAGCGTCATTTTCAGCCAGTGTTTTCAATAAAAACTTGTTCATATGCACATGGGTGTTTGTTTTATTAGCACATGGCATGCACATGTTTTGTCCTTTTAAAAAAGAAAAGGTTGTAGTTTTGTTCGTAATTCAAAGCAGTGGTGCAGTAGCTCAATATTATGTACAGTAGGTCTTGCACTGTTTTGTGTGGTATCGGTAGAAGGAAACATTTGCAGATATGTGTGAAAGTCTGCACAGTTATTTATGGCCTCCTTGTGTCAGCTAGCTTCTATGTTCTATTCATGTTATAGCATGGAAGTGATGTTTTGCCTTTGAATAAAAAACTTGCGTAGTTAAGGGAGAATGAGACATCCACCCAATCGTAGCAATAGCTACTGTTAGCTGCATGGTTAGATCGGATGGTAGAGCGGCTGCCCTGGAAAGGCGGTGGTCCTGGGTTCAAGTCCCAGACTAGGACAAAGGCTTTTCTTTCGAGGAACCCGTATGGGTTTCCTTTGTAGCAATTGCTATGATTGGGTGGATGCCAATTACTTCTTTCCACCTTGCAGGTTTCTGCAGAACGATTACATCAAAAAACTTGCTTGTCCATTATAGACGTTGAATGGGCTAGGATATAGTTTCTAAACATTGCGGTTTTGAACGAGAAAAGCATAATAACAATGCAGCTCAGGCATTTCCTTGAAGTGAAGTGGTGGCAGGTGCCAGAAATCTTTGTTGATTGTACCTCTGCACTGTATCCATGATTGGGAGCAACAAGCCGTAACATTTCCCATTTCTTGCATTAAGTTGGTATACATACTGTAATGCAGAATGGTCACCGAGTATTTTGTCTGCGTCAGTGCCACCACTATTAGTATAGTCTCAACCACAAGTACGTTTGCATTTACCCCTACTGTCGTTGATACCCAAAGCAGTATGCACTGGAAACATGTATGTATACCCAAGGCGTGTACGCATGATGCATTCTGTGACATTCCAACAAAACATGCTCACTGGTTTCTGGATCATTTCCAGATGTTATGTATGAGTAGTCATCCTTGCAGTAAGTGTTCTAACAAGGCCATGGGCCACCTGATATGGCCTTGATGAATGCACACACCCCTTTGAATTGTGGTGAAACACTTGCTTTATGATTTTTTTTTTCGATACAGTTTTACACATGATATATAGCTAGCTTCCACTGTGCCTGTTCTCTGCACACCATTATCGCTGTTGGTGCCTGCTCTCTCTGCTGTAGTTTGAAGGATTAGTTTGTAGATTTTTGATCTGCGTCTAGTGCTAAAATTCTAAGAGCCTCTAGATAGTACCTGTACTTTTAAACTTGTTCCCAAATGTGGCGCTGAAGAATGGCTACCATTTCTTCCCACGTGTTGTGTTTGAATAAGTGTCTGTGTGTGTGTGTGCAACGCCTCCTTTATTATAAAAAGGAAGGCGTTGGTGTGTGTGTATTTCCACGCGCTGCTTTCACTTTTCTCCTTGATCCACACTCCTAGGTATTTGTATTCCTGTAACCTAGGGAATTCGAACGTTGTTCAAACTCGAGAGCATCGCATTTCTCCTGCAAAATACATTACGTGGTAGGATGGATGGATGGATGTTATGAGCGTCCCCTTTGGAACGCGGCGGTGGGTTGCGCCATCAAGCTCTTGCTACTATGCTGCCTAATATCCTACCTAGGTTAACCAATGAAAAAAGAAAAAAAAACTATGAACTACCACGTCCAAACTTTCTGATCCCCTATTGCGAATTGTGCTTTTGTACGTCTCAGTCTTCTGTCGTTTCCCTACTTTTCTTCCACCAATCCTCCAATCGCCTCTTACTAATGTCTATTGCGGACCTGTTTGCTTTACCACTGCTCCCGCTGAACCCAAGGGCTTCAAGGAGGCCAGTGATGCCTAAATCGACCGCTGGGTAGACGTCTTCACATTCTAATAAAATATGCTCCGTCGTTTCCCTAGCTTTACCGCAGCAAGCAAACCTGCCAGGTGGCGCCATCTGGGAAGCTGCATCAACGCTGCTTTGAGTAATTATTGTGGCCTCCGAGATTGTATGCGCCTGCGCAATCTCGGAGGCCGAGAGTGTAGAAATTTACCGTTGTTTCTACCACGTTTCGACAAACAATATTAGTGCAAGCTCCATGGTCTATCACATTGTCTATGGTAATTAGCATGTCATTGGTATTTTACGTACCTAACTAGGCGAACGTTTAGTACATAGCTCTTGCAATTGTCGACGCCACCTACCACCATGGCTGTCGTAGAGCTTATCACGCGCTTTGACTTAGCTTCGTGTGGTACTTAGCGCCAATAAGACGTACTGGATTGTGTTGTAAGTCTAGTTACCTTCTTTCTCTCTTACAGGCAAGTGGAACGCAAGCGTTGTTTTAACAAGAAGAAAGGAGGTGTGAGGCGGACGCCGCGCGCATGCGCAGAAACCGTTATTGATCGGTGGAGGAGAGGAGCGGTCGCTGCCGCTCACTTCTCGTTCTTCCTGAGGAAACTTGCCGAGCGTGCGCGCGTGGGAAACAGTGGCGATAAGCCGTACGACGAGGGGATTTCGAGACGACGCTGCTAACCTGTGTGTGATCTCGAGCCGCGCGGACTACATTACTCTGCGAGGACGACAAGATGGCACTAAGAGGATGCTACGCCTGCCTCAAGTACACGGTGGTCATCCTCAATTTTCTCTTCTGGGTGAGTGGCTTCGCGCACCGGAGATGAGCGCGAACCGATTTTGTCGCCCAACTTTTGTCGCGACAGCAAGCCGACGCGACATTGCGCCTTGTGCCGCCGAGCACTTTGACGGCTCGTGTTCGTCCCACGGTTCGTTTAAGTGTGTCGCGCGCTTTCGGAGCGTGCCGCGATCACGTATTGTATTTGTATTGTATTTGCCAGGCCTTGTATATTGTTACTTCTTGGAACAGAAACGAAGGATCCGGCGGAGCTGTCAACTCAATGCCGGCGCGTTCCTTATTTTAGGCTGTTGCCACCGTACTGATAGCGTGGGGCGTGCACTCATGCCTTTGATTCATATGCAGCTGTTCTTTTTAAAAAGTGAAATAAATACAGGACTTGATGATGCGATAAATGTCCACATATAGAGATATATTGTACGATGCAAACCTCGGATCCTATGCGAGTCTTTATGCCGTTAACTGAATATCTCTTGACGGGACACACGCACAAAAAAAAATAGTAAGAAAGAAACGAAAATCTTGCATGTATTTTTTTGTTTCCCGTGTTTCACTGCCTGGGTGTAGGATGTTTGCCCCTGCGTTGCATAACATACGCAGTGAGCGTCTAGCCACTGCTCGATGTATACATTCACAGCTTTCACTTCTGAACTTTCGAGTTGCTGTCTGTTGTATGATCTGAACACTGGACGCTTGACTTGCCCTCAATGGGGCCCGCCGCATGCTTGGCTGCTTCGGGAGGCCCTCCTCCTTTCACAGCGATAACGATGTAGTGAATCTCGTTTTTTTTTCTGTTTTTTTGTTAATCGTTAACTGCAGGAGCATAGC
The DNA here is from genome assembly GCF_023375885.2 of Dermacentor andersoni. Taxonomy (NCBI): domain Eukaryota; kingdom Metazoa; phylum Arthropoda; class Arachnida; order Ixodida; family Ixodidae; genus Dermacentor; species Dermacentor andersoni. The sequence goes on from NC_092817.1 coordinate 115,671,753, forward strand.
GAATTGGCTGGTAGTACAGTTAAACTTTTTCTTCTCTAGGTTCCCTGCCGTGCAGTTCTGAAGTTTAGTAAGGCCTGCAACATTTTGTCCCCCCAGGATATGTCCCTCGAACTGAACCTCGGAACACTTCTCCGCGTCTGAGCATTTCGATTGTTTTGCGCGCATCGTTGCGTCAAGGACCTCTGGCAGCAACAAAAAAGAACGCGGAGACTCGCTCGCTCGGCCAGGAAACTTGTTCGAATGCACCTTGAACCTGACCGCGGACTGTTGCAGCTCTCTGGATCGTCGTAGCGCGCGCCATTTGCCGCCTCCGTAATAACAGTGAGGTGCTTTTCGTGGCGTCCTTCGCGGTGCCGTCGAACTTTCGCCGCTCCTCCCGCACCCCACGATCGGTATTGTTGGCAGTTGCCGGAGGCCATCAAGATGTGGAGAGCGGTGCCCACATTCCTCGAGCCGTGGCTTCCCTGTGCTGGACGACGCTGTTTGCGCTTGTGGATACGTGCCTTTCCGACGGGCGCTCGCCTGCTGCTGACGTTCTCCAGCCATCTTTCTCCCCACCCCCCTCCTGCTTCTCGGTCGTGTTTAGTTTTTTTTCTCTCGCAGCCTGCTGCGACTGTGTATGCACTTCTCTTGCTGGACATCGCGGTACCTCTTAACGTGGTACCCTCCCTGCACATTTTCCAAGCAAGAGCATATTGCAAGAGCGTGGGACATACGACCGCGTGTGATTGACCGGTGCGCCTGCTTGCCTTTATTTTCTTTCATTTTTTAATGCTTGTATTTCTATTTTTTTCTTTTTTTTTTGTTGAAACGCGCAAGGTGCGCGGCTTCCTTGCTACTAAGTAATAGTGAAACCTCAGATGGGTTTCTTCAGCGTGCGCTTTCCTCTTTAAAAATAAATTAATAAGAATTGTTACTAATAATAATAACAAACACTCATGTCTGACGGCGTTGACAGCTTATTACTTACTAAAAGAAAGATACCAAAAAATAGCAGTTTGCAACCAAGGCACACGGACCCCGCGGGGTTGTGTTACTCCGCCAGCCAATCACAGAAGCAAACAAAATTGTCGTCATGCGACCATTTCAAAATAACATTGTAATAACATTGTGCGTTTGGCAGGCATTCTCAGATCATGAACAGCAGGTTGCCATTATCCCTCAAGAGAAAAGTGTATAATAGCTGCGTCTTACCAGTACTCACCTACGGGGCAGAAACCTGGAGGCTTACGAAAAGGGTTCTACTCAAATTGAGGACGACGCAACGAGCTATGGAAAGAAGAATGATAGGTGTAACGTTAAGGGATAAGAAAAGAGCAGATTGGTTGAGGGAACAAACGCGAGTTAATGACATCTTAGTTGAAATCAAGAAAAAGAAATGGGCATGGGCAGGACATGTAATGAGGAGGGAAGATAACCGATGGTCATTAAGGGTTACGGACTGGATCCCAAGGGAAGGGAAGCGTAGCAGGGGGCGGCAGAAAGTTAGGTGGGCGGATGAGATTAAGAAGTTTGCAGGGACGGCATGGCCGCAATTAGTACATGACCGGGGTTGTTGGAGAAGTATGGGAGAGGCCTTTGCCCTGCAGTGGGCGTAACCAGGCTGATGATGATGATGATGATGACTTGATACCACCGGAGCGTCTGCTGTTCTTGAAGAGCCTTTTCATCGGCGGAAACGATGGAGTGTGCAATAGACGTGGACAAAGTGTATGTAGTCTGAGCATTTCGCTCTTCAAAAGTCCGCGGTACAGTTAATTTCACTGCTGACACCGTTTACTCATGAAACTTCACTGTCCACTGAAGTGAAACTTGACCATAAATAGTCGCAGTGAAGCAAGCGTTTTATTTCAGTTCAATAAAGAATTAGGCTTTCACCGTTCCACTAGAATAGACGAGTGAACACGTATAAAATTACGCGCTTATAGTTTTATTTTTGTGGTTACCACCTTATTTAGGTAACATAGAAAGTTTGAAGTACGAACTATTTGCAGCCTCGCGGAGGAACAGTGGCTGGCGGTTATGATGGCGTGGGCGGGGCTTCACTGCAGACTTAAGTTGTATCCGACTGCAATATGTAGCTGCGTTTTCATATTACAGCGCTGTGTCGCTTTAACGAATATATGTTTTCACCATGTCTTAATTTTGCGCTGAACTGATTGCGGTGAAGAAAAAGGCGAGGAGAAGCGTCACAAGGATAGGCCATTAATTGAGGCTTCATCATCGTCACAGGTATAACAAAGGTAAAACGCTAAGACCGCTCCTGAGCGTTTCTCGTATCTCACTTGCTAAAACGTACTGTTCGCTCCTTGCTTTGGCGTTTTTATTGGAGCTCAGCGATATGCAAATCGCTTTAATGTGAGGGCACTCGCAGAGTCGGCTGCTTTAGCATTGGGAACCTACTGTATTTTTTTTCTTTCAAACTCAGAGCGAACGAGGCTTAAGACGTAGTTAGGAACGGCGCAAGATATGGTTTCGGCATCGTTGTGTGGCGTATTATTTTGCACTGCCACCCCCCCCCCCACCCCCCATTATAGGGCGGCTACACCATAACCACGTACATTCAACCGCCGTTTGCAGCCGTGAGCTGGCCATGCGTTCAGTTCTCATCGTTTCTTTTATTTTTTCCTCTTTTATTTATTGTCCCTTCTTTCTTTCGATAGTTCTTGTAACCCCCTACTCATTTAATCGCTCAACATATGTGGATGAATTGCTATGTAAATAATATGAAAGGCGGCGACCCTATGTTGCCGCGCCGCCATACCGGTTAGACAGAGCGTGTGTCAAAGCCGACGTGCCCGAGATGCGCAAAGGAAGTTTGCGCGCACAGCTGAGAGCCGGCGGAAGGGCGTGTTCGACGTACAGGACGACGCTAACAGCGCGCGATCCGCGCGAGCCACTTTTAAAATCTTGGCTTCTTTTGCGTCCGTCTTCGCGGTCGCGCGTGTGTAATCCTGCCGACGAGCGCGGCGAAGTGTGGCGAAGTTTTACGAAGAAGTTAGCGCAACACACACACAATGTGATGCGTTAACACTTATTTGCGTGGCGTTCTGCATGGTGGTGGCTGCACGCGGACAGGTAGAACGCGGGGAACATTATACAAAACGTTACATTGTCGGGTTTAAATCGCCCCGAAACTGCACAGCGGGCTATGCCTAGGATCGTCGTTATAAGTTGGTGGATTCCGTGTTAATTTTGGCCGCGTGATGTTCCCTAGCGTACGCCCAAAGGGTTTTTCTCGCATTCCGCTTCCTATCGGAATGTGGCCGCGCCGCCATCGGGTATTGAACCTGGGACCTCGAGCTGAGCGGCAGAACGTCGTGCATCCAATGAGCCTCCGCGACGGGTACGGCGAGCACACGGCCAGTGAGGTTTGAGTCGTACCGAACCAACCCTCCCGATTTTTCTGTTTCTTTTTTTTTTTGTAAACCTTAAAGCTAGTTTTGCGATTTGACGAATGTTTGCGGCAAGTGTTACGAAAGATCGATTCTGCGTGCGAAAATGTGATAAAGGTGGTGAAAGGTGGGCCTGACGCAAGATTGCAAAAAAGAAGAAGAAGAAGAAGAAATGCCTACAATAAAGAAAGTTTGATGGTGTACCTCTGTCGCCATTTTGTGGCAGCAGAAACCACCATATACTATGAGCAAGTTTGTTTGGTAAAAAGGAAAGGGCCAGAAGACCGACCAAAAGGATTTAAGAGCGCTTTCACGTTTCGGCTTTCCCACGGGGGCCTTGTCCACAGTTTGTGCGAATTGTGTGTCACACCGGCGCAGACGGTTTTTTTTTTTTTTTCTCATACTATAGATTTCAACAGGTTTATTCAGACAAGTTCCTGAAGCAGGCGTAAGTGGCGAGAACATAGTCTCTGGAGAAGTCACTGTGATCCAAAAGCAATGGATTGCTTTTAAGTTTCAACTCTTGCTCCTAGGTTCTTTAAAAAATAAATCGTTAATGAAGTGAATATGTATCCGACAAAATGTGTGTCCTCTGTGCAAACGTTAATAAAATGCATTTTACCAAGGCCCGCGCCTTTCGGTCGCATTGGAAAAGTCCGAGGCCCTTAAACGGAACCTGAAACACTTTCCAAAATCCAAGAGTCGGTAAGCGTAAAATGCTATGTAAAACACTTAGTAATGTTGGATGTGCACCCGACAAAACACCATTTACGTTTCTTCTGTGGGAAAAAAAAAAGTACTCTTTCGTTAAGGAAAACGATAGGCCCACCTTCCCTCCTTGAATTTGCCACCAAAACTGGTTGAAAAACGCAGCTGTGACGTGTTGTTTACGCGCATTCGTTTCCTCCTACTGCAAGGAACGTACGGGAATGTTGTCCTGCAGGTTCATTCACTCTTTTCGTTATATTTTGAGGCAGAATCATCTTTTGAGATAGTGAGCAGCCCCAAGCAGACGATATCGAAATCTGTGGCGTCAGGCGAAGCTGGTGGGGGAATTTTAATATGGCGTCGCCCGCAGCCCTTTATTCTTTTTCTTTCTCGTTTTTCTTCTAATGTTCTTTCTGGCCTGCTTTCCATTCAGTATGTTTCCTCAGTACCCGATGTACAATATCGATACACTGCTTAATCTCCACGAAGATTGCGAAAGTTTGAGAACTACTATCTGTGCGTCGCTCCGTCTAACTCTTCTCGATAAACAAAACCCATTCACGCATGGAACGCGTGTCTTTGGTCCTTGAGTGTTTCGTTTAGAGCGATCTCTCATTTCAATAGCGCGCAAATGTGATAGACATGTAGTATATATGTATATACTTCTCTCGTCTGCAATCGGAAAAACGGATTTTGTTATTGTCGGAAACGGCTGTGGCGCGTTATTGCCTTATTTAAATGCGTTATTGTGTGTGTTTTTTTTTTTTACTTCAAAGCTTTGACCTGACATTCTCTGATAGCTGTCTGGACGAAGCCTTTGGGCCTATACAGGCGGTTTCCCCCATATTGTTCGCCATTTTTTTGTTTCTTTCACATTGTAGTGCCGTTCACTGCGAGAAGAGACAGTATTGCAAGGCCGTTTCTTTCTTTCTTTTTTTCTAATCTTTACGTGAGCTGAACTGCACGCCTATACCAAAGAAACGCGCCCTGGGAATGGCCCTATACGTTCATTAGCGAAGTGCTTTCTCGTCGCGCTTTGCGGAAACACAGCCGCACTACATATACTCCAGGCACAAGTGCGCTTTTTCCCCTTTATATTTCATTTCGCGGCCAGCAACTTTATATATATATATATATATATATATATATATATATATATATATATATATATATATATATATATATATATACATATATATATATATATATATATATATATATATGCTGTGTCCGAAACGTGTTTGCTTCTGGTGTTTTGCGCAACGTCGAATTATCATGCGCAGCGCATCTCTCGGGGCGAACAAGAACACGTAAAAGCGCTTATAGGAGGTTCGCATTTTCTGCTTGGTGGGGTCGTTTTCTTCGTGTTTTTTTCTTCTTCTTTTTTGAACCCCCCCCCCCCCCACACACACACACGCACACACACACCCACGCCGAGGTTATATCGCGGTCCCCGGCCCCTCACAAATGTGTAAAGTAACATTAATAAAATACAAACGTCTCCTTGTAAGTCGCTCGCCGCTCCCGAGTGGTGAAACCCCCCGCGGGATCGATTAAACAAACCGCGGCCATCCGAAATGTCAAGAGGCGCGCCGTGAGTGGCCAGTGCAGCGAGATACAAACCACTTGTTTCTTTTACGCCAAAAATAGAGGCAGCACCATCGCTCGCGCGCGTCGCTTCTGGTACGTAAACAGAGGCGGTTTCTCGTGTAAACAGCCGCCTGATGAGATAATTATGTGTTCTCCTTCTATGTGAGAGCGGTATGTCACCCTGTTTCCTTCTTTTTTTTTTTCTCTCTCGCTATACTTTGATTCGGGGAAAGAAGTGTAAGCGTCATGACAACGCTTATTAAAAGTATATAATATGTGGATAGAGGGTATGCGGCAAGATAAGCTATAGGGAAGCAGCGTGTATACGTACACTTCTGTAGAATATACCGAAAGCGGCATCTCTCATGCCGGCAGCGGCGCGTCAGTATTCCCGAAAAAAGGCGTCGAAGGGTAATGTGTATTAGTGGCGACGCCAACTTGAAGTTCTCGCACTGAATTCTGTGACTCCCACAAATTGCGGCTACGTCTGCTAAAGCAGGAGTTCATACCGCCGTCGGAAACTAACGGGAACACCATACTTTCGGAAACGGAACAAATTTCCGCTTTTTTTTTTTACCTCCTCTATTTGAGCGATGTAGACACGTCACATGTGCTGCGCGTGTTCGAATGGAAAGAATTAAATTGCGTCGCGTGTAGAGCCCGCACATCCACATTCTAATTTTTATTCGCGGTAGCAATTATAGCATATATACGTGTTATTCACTGTATATTTGTATTGACCTGAAGGCCAATCTTAAAAAATATCTAGTGCTTAATTTGAAATTACGTTTCTAAAAAAAAAAAAATTCTTTATATTTTACTGACTTTGCTGCCCGATTTCTTTCTTCATTGTGCGCGCGTGTGTGTGTTGCGCTACTACATTAAGTGAACAGCTAACCAAACCAATCTGTGCTGCGCCCGTGTCGTAACATAGGGGTACTTCTTTTGTTGGGCTAGTTGGGGACACGTACCTGTTGGAAGAGGGGCGCAAATTGGGATATATATACTGCACAGACGAAGTAGAAGTTCGCGCTCGTCCCGTCTGCTTCGTCCGTGTCTTAATTTGCGCCCGCCCTTCTTAATAGCTGCGTGCCGTAACATCACGTGTTCGGTGCTGGACTGTTGATTGGCTGCGGTGCCTATAGCGTGCCGCTCGCTGTGCCTCGAGAGTTCATCGTGGCACTACTGTCGCTGCCACGCAGTATGTATGCAGTATGTAAGTCACCACATAAATAAAAGTCCGTATACCGCCAGCCCGGAGTGGCCACTACGCCCCTCACTTCCCGTCGCCTCCTCCCCCACGCCGGAGTGCGTTGCTCCGCGACCCTGAACGCCGACCTCCTCGAGTCCTCGCCGCATGCAGCAGCCGGAACACACTCCGAGCCTGGCCCTCCCTCTCCCTGCGTCTCTCCGTGCGTGCGCGTGTGTGCGTGTGTGTCTGAACGCCCTTGTTCTTGGTGTCGCGTCTCTCTTCTTTCTGCCTTTCGCTGGGCCACAGGCCGCCGCGCCTGTCCGCCCCGGAGGGTCCCCCCTCCTCTCGATGGATGCATCCTGCTGCTCTTCTCGCCGGTGCCGTATTTTAGGACGATGCCTTGGCGCCGTTCCACGCAGCGCCGGCAGCTGCGGTACCTTGGCTTCTGTGTGCTTCGCGTGTCTCTTTCCGCGCTTGTTGGGCAACCGGGCGCGCCGCACCACCTCGTTGTCTGGCTCTCTGTCTTCGCCCGTTACGCGCGATCCCTTGTTACGGCTAGGTGGCATGCTGCGCGTCCTGTGTGTGTAGGTTTTACCGACGCCACGTCCGAGACTTGAAATACGAGCGACGAGGGTTCGGGTTCTGGCCCAACGTCTCGGCGTTTTCGGTGAGCGTGCGCTATCGTACTCGTACGCTGCTCTGTATGAGCGAGGATTAAAAGAACCGAGGGACTCGATATATATATATATATATATATATATATATATATATATATATATATATATATATATATATATATATATATATATATATATCGCTGAGGAAATCACGCTGGCCCCGGTAGTAAAATGAAGAAGAGTACGACGTACGTTCAATAAGCAGAGTATATTTCACTCACGTTTCGGCTGGTGGACCAGCCTTTGTCAAAGTAACATGTAAATGCATTTGGGCTTCCTTATAAACCCGCGATACATCAGATAACGTTATGCGCAATAATAAAAACAAGAAAAAGAACATAAATATAGCGATACCATTGGCGATAGCGATACCACACACGTGCCGCACAGTGCAGAAATGAATCGTTCGTTTACTCAATATTACAATGCAAGCCACTTGAAATCAACAATAAATAAAAGAAATAGTACAATAAAAAGAAACATGGAGATAATAAGGCACCACGCGATAGTACATTCAGGGTGCGGGTGAAGCGCAAAAAAAAAAAAAAACCTCAGTGTTCCCCGAGGGGCTTGGGTGGGGCGGGGCCCCTGGTGTCGTGCGCTCGAGCGTATGCGGCCCACTTTCCTTCACGTTTCCTTCAGCTCGTGTCCGAATATGCGAGCGAAACCGTCGTGCGACAAACGCAACCCCCTCCTCAAGCATGCGCGCGCGTGAATGCTGCAGCCAGCCAGCCAGCCGCCGGGGGTGTCGTGCGTCAGCGCGGGTCCCTTCACGACCCGATGAGCGCGCGCGATGCCGCCAGATAGGAGATCGTCCGCTGACGCGCGGGTCGCGACGAGGTAGCGAAGGGGGGCCGCCCCGCGCCGCTTCTGCATGGCGTCGAAGACGGGGAAGACGCGTCGCCGGGGGCGCTTTCCTCGCGCCGCGCACATGATGGATCAGCGGCCAGGGGAGCAAGGAGGCGCGCCAATCCGGGAAAACGGCGAACGATGGTAGTCACCACGCGAGGAATTCCAATTCGTCACGCATCTTTCTGCTGTCCAGGTTTGTGTAACACACGAGCGGATTTCCCCCTTCCGTGTTTTCGGACAGCGCGATCAAGCGGGGCCGTGCTCTCAACTTACAGCTCGCGCTGTCTGGGTGGCGGTCATCAAGTGCACAACGCAGGAAATGGGACAAAAAAAAAGGGGGGGGGGGGGGGGGTGAACAACACGGGTGGACAGAACAAGGCGCCGTATCGACACGACTGTATGATCGTAGGCTTACATTTGCATTTTTTACGGTTTTGTAAATTTTACAAGTAACCGGAGGCTTTAACTCTCGTTAACGTCCGTGCCTTTCTCTCCTTTGCATCTCTCTCTCTCTTTCTGCGCCCACTGTCCGGATAGCTCGTGCTCGATAGCTATTTTGTGTGTGCGCGTCTGTGTTTGTGCGTGCCTTTAACTCTGTGTTGTCCCTATCGTATTTCATTTGTGAATAATTAACTGCAAAGTCATTTTTATTTGTCTTCTTCTGCGTTCGCCGAAACAACTGCAGCGGAGAAGAGCGCGCCCCGAAGTTGCGGCCCGGCCGCTCTGACGTGAGCCCGTAGTTTCGACGAGTGTGTGGTATTCTGCGAGCGATCGGGTCCTATATACCTGCCTGTATAGCAGCGGCTAGCTCCTCTCTCACAAAGGCACGCGCGACATTGATGAATACCGCCAGAGCTTTTTGCAGCGCTGCTTTTTTACGGTGTACGGGGTGGGATTCGCGCTCACACACATGCGCCGAGGTATTCTTCGATTCGATTCTTTCCACCGCAATTGTTCGGAATTCCTGCTTGCTGTTTCTACGCACTCCCTGGAAGAAGGTACGCATTGCGCGACAGGTATGGATTGCGTGGGCATCGTGGGAATTCGGTCAAACAGCGGCGTGTCTTTGGGAAGGGCGAGAGCACGTGCATTCGAAGGACGGCGTAGGAATGAATGAACGGCTCTCGGTCGCTGTTGGCGACGAGGTGGCAAAGGGGTGTCTGGGTTAGGGGATTCGTTGGGTGAAGGGCGTGTTCATCTCATTCTTAGTTCTTCCGGCCTACGAACCCTTGTACCATTCTCCTCATAAGTGCACGTTCAAAGCGGTCGCTCTCGCATGGGCCGGTCGACTCCTTCGCCGTTCGAAACAGAACGCGTTGACCAGCGATGTCGTGATGGCCTTCTGTGCTTCAGGGTTAGATTCTGTTAGGTTTGCTGCGTTTCTCATTCCAACGTGTAGTAAGTGTCGGATCTTGCCATTGTGAGAAAGCTCTGCAACTCTAAATGGGGACGGTGTTAACCTTCTGCGCGTGACAAATTACTCCCGACAGCGCGTGTGCATCGTGGCCCGACTCCTGGAAGTCGCTGCCGTTGTCTGGCTCGGAGCCATTTGTCGGGTGTGTGGTGTGCATGCAACGCTGCATGCCCACCACACACACCCGACAAATGACTCCGAGCGGCGGTCATGGCTTTGTTTTGGGGAAAAAAAAATTCGTCCGGTTGAGTAAGCCCGCCCTGGTCGTCTAGCACTTGCACGCGTGTAGCTTAATTATAATAGTTGCCTCTGTTTGCCGCAGAACCGCTCATCGATGACGTCACAATTATTCTCTATATACCTCTCTTTTATGACTTGACTTTTACTCGCTCCTCCGCTAACATGTGTATAGCAGGGGAAAAAAAAAAGCAAGTAAACAGCGCCTTCGGGCGAAGACAACCGAGATTAAGCCTGAAGTGGCCACATTCGTCTAAGCGTATACACGTTTGCTCGTTATCGCTGTCGCGTGCTGCGATTCCAAAATCGCGCTTATATAGTTTCGCTATTCTGCGTTTAGAGCTTGGTCGCTTGACGTGCATATGTCCTATGCTATTTGTGATGCAGTTGCTGACAAAGGAGACACCGAAAATCGACGACGCTGATAGGCTTCGCGATTTATCCTCCATCCTGCCATTCTCTTAGGTAATCATTGTAAATAGTCTGCAAATATATATTATGCTTTTATTCTCCCCGCAACATGTTGGTGGAGGTACGAAATAATTATTTTACAAGGAATCCGCAGCGAATTGTCCCCTTCGCTGATGCCCTTACCTGTAACAAAAGAAAGCAAAAAGCAAAAAAAAATCACCGCTGAATTTTTGTTGTTGTTCATTAAAACTATGCGGATATCCCACGCACTCCCCATAATTTTAATGAACAACAACAAACAACAACACGAGAGTGGTGAGTTGATGTTAAACGTTACCTTGCGTGCGCCACACGCTGCATATCTGCGTAGTGCACAGAATACACAGGGGAAGGTGCTTCCTAGAGGCGCTGTTGCGCGCCATTGTTCGTAATCTCTGAGAGGTTTGAGCATTATCCATGCCTCATGGCTGCACATCGCACCGTGGCAGATGTTAAACTTTAAGGTTATGAGGCACGCCATAGGGGTGGACTCCGGATTGATTTTGACACCCTGGTCTTCTTTAGCGTGCACCTAAATCTAAGCGCACTAGCGTTTTTGTATGTCGCTCCCGTCGAAATGCGGCTGCCACGGTCGGGATCGAACCCGCGACCTCGAGCAATGTCATAGCCGTCAGGCTACCGCGGCGAGCCCAGACGTGTTCATTTGACGTGCGACCGCTTCTGTAGTGTCGCTTAGACCCTACGGTATTTTAATGCGGCTTTGCGTCTGCACGCCTTGCGTAAGTTGTCCGCTTTACAAATTTGCGCGGTGTTTATTTTTTCAGAAATAGCAGAAGCGTACCGTAAATTTATAGTTTGCCCGCAACCGCTGTTTCCTCGGCTGCTCACGTCATCTTTTCCTCTCCCCCTGTTTGGGAACTGCGAGACTCGCTCAGCGTAGTTTAGCGACTGCGTTGGTTCTACTCTTATCCATTCTCTCCCTCCTCTCTGCAGTTCTATCTACGTCCCCTCTAGACTTGCACGGTTCCTTTCTTTCTTTAACAATTCGACATGATTATTTAACTTCACAGGGGTGTTGTGTGCGCCAGCAAAAAGCCAGTGAGAAGGCTTAAATTGACTTAGTACTGTAGGTAAGCGCCGCGATTTACTCAGTGCTTTTGCGGGGGGTCACGGATAGTTACAGCTGTTAAGAGGCTAATGTGGCGACGCTCAGGGAGCTCCAGAGGGCACTGTTGGCACTGTGCATATTCGACGCGGTGCAAAGGTCCAAACGAGTTTCTCGCGTCGCCTTTTCTCTTTGCCGCTCTCCTGTCATGTACACTCACGCTCTGAAAAACCCCCGGACACGGTGTGCGAGACAGCACAAGCTGTGGGAAAGTCGAAGGAAGAGGCAAAGAAAGCTTGGCCTTAACACCTCCTCCTCCTCGTTTTTCTTTAATTTTGTCTCGCCACCAGAAGCTCCCAATGGGACCTAGTTTGCTGAACAGCGTAAACTTTAGCGGGATTGCTCGCGCCTAGCCCAGTAGCATCGCGACTTTGAGTACGCATATATATATATATATATATATATATATATATATATATATATATATATATATATATATATATATATATATATATATATATATATATCACCGTCGGGCTCTCTTTGCATTTTCACGTGGCATAGCCACTGTAGGGCCCGTCTTCACAGGAAGAGCAAATTGCAGGTCGCAGTTATTGTTGGACGTATAATTAGTAAAGGCGCCCAGCTAAAGGCAAAGCGCACTTTCGATTAAAGGCTTTGTGAATTCCGCCCCAGATCCGCTTTCTTACGCTAATCCGCACTGCGACCAGTTCCGCTAACCGAGCTGTAGGCTGCAACGTGGCCCTTACGCCTTAGCCAATTAACAGCGCTTGGGGCGCAGACCACGTGTGCCTGTCAACGAGGACACGGCTGCCCTTCCTCCTCTCTCTCTCTTCTTTTTTAACCGCTCCTTCGGCAACCATCGCCCCGGGGTGATCTTTCAGTGCTCGGGTCAGGTTCGGGTTTTTTACGAGCGTGGAAGCGGTCCAGTCGAGGCACAGCAGCAAGCAGCGCGCTAGCCTCTGCTTCTTTCCCTTGCCGCTGCACGTGCATCGGCCAGCGACGACAGTTCCGCTGCCGCCGCCAGAAGCAAGAAAGGAATGCACACCCACGGCGGTGTGGGCGTGACACGTCTGTGGAACGCGTCTCCTTACGGCAGCGGCGCGTGTGTATGCCCCCCTCTGTCCTCGCCCCATTCTTTCCCCGGTACGTGAGTGTGTGCGTATCCTAGGCTGCGGCTCCGAGCTGCGTCTGTCCTGCGTTCTCTATGACCCCCACCCCCTCCCCCCCGCTCCCCTCCGGACTTCCTGGTCTCGGATGCTCGTTTCCTGCCGGCTTCTCATTCTCTCGCTTCGGTCTTTCTTCTTCTTCACTTGCTTCCGGGGCACGTAGTCGCCGAGTGGCGTAGCCTAAACATGTCATCAGTCGACGCCCGCTCGACGGGATTATTTATGCGCGTTTTCTTTCTTCCTTTTCTTTTTGTTCCTCGCGGCGACACCGTTATTCGTTCCACGAAGCGTCGGGACGTGCCGATTGCTATCGGCTCTTTCGGCCTCTTCGAACACACTCCCTCGAGCGCTCATTAACTTCGGGAAAGGGGCTCCCGGTAAGAACAGAGAAAGACGTGCGCCTGCGCCGGAGCTTAAGAAGTATACCGGAATCCTCCGTTGCACGGATCCTGCTGCATGCTTCGCTGACGGACGTCGATCGCCGCTGTGTGTGTGTGTGTGTGTGTGTGTGTGTGTGTGTGTGTGTGTGTGTGTGTGTGTGTGTGTGTGTGTGTGTGTGTGTGTGTGTGTGTGTTTGCATTGAGCGCCTCCGGAGTGTGTGTGTGTGTATATATATATATATATATATATATATATATATATATATATATATATACACACACCTGTGTACCTCGCGCAGCGTATTGATTTGGTAGAATAGAACTTCTAAGCAATTGTTATTTGGCACCCTTCTGCGAAAAAAAAACTCTGCAATGCCCGCCTACAGAACCTTGTTACACGCCGCGTGTACCCAAGGCGTCTGTATATATATATATATATATATATATATATATATATATATATATATATATATATATATATATATATATATATATATGAAGTCGTACAGGTCTACGCCCCTTCATCCAGTCATGATGACCAGGAAGTCGAAAGCTATTATGAAGACGTGGAAACGGCGATGGGTAAAGTCAAAACGAAATACACTATACTGATGGGCGACTTCAATGCCAGGGTAGGCAAGAAGCAGGCTGGAGACAAGTCAGTGGGGGAATATGGCATAGGCTCTAGGAATAGCGGGGGAGAGTTATTAGTAGAGTTTGCAGAACAGCATAATATGCGGATAATGAATACCTTCTTCCGCAAGCGGGTTAGGCGAAAGTGGACGTGGTGGAGCCCAAATGGCGAGACTACAAATGAAATAGACTTCATACTATGCGCTAACCCTGGCATCATACAAGATGTGGACGTGCTCGGCAAGCTGCGCTGCAGTGACCATAGGATGGTAAGAACTCGAATTAGCCTAGACTTGAAGAGGGAACGGAAGAAACTGGTACATAAGAAGCCAATCAATGAGCTAGCGGTAAGAGGGAAACTAGAGGAATTCCGGATCAAGCTACAGAACAGGTATTCGTCTTTAACTCAGGAAGAGGACCTTAGTGTTGAAGCAATGAACGACAATCTTATGGGCATCATTAAGGAGTGTGCAATAGAAGTCTGTGGTAACTCCGTTTGACAGGATACCAGTAAGCTATCGCAGGAGACGAAAGATCTGATCAAGAAGCGCCAATGTATGAAAGCCTCTAACTCTACAGCTAGAATAGAACTGGCAGAACTTTATAAGTTAATCAACAAGCGTAAGACATCTGACATAATGAACTATGCTCAATTCTATCCATAATGAATATGGATAGAATTGAGCATGCTCTCAGGAACCGAGGAAGCCTAAAAGCAGGGAAGAAGAAACTAGGAATAGGCAAGAATCAGATGTATGCGTTAAGAGACAAAAGCCGGCAATATCATTACTAATATGGATGAGATAGTTCAAGTGGCTGAGGAGTTCTATAGAGATTTATACAGTACCAGTAGCACCCATGACGATGATGTGAGAGAGGAATCTGAAATCCCACAAGTAACGCCGGAAGAAGTAAAGAACGCCTTGGGAGCTATGCAAAGGGGGAAGGCAGCTGGGGAGGATCAGGTAACAGCAGATTTGTCGAAGGATGGTGGGAACATTGTTCTAGAAAGACTGGCCACCCTATATACACAGTGCCTCATGACCTCGAGCGTACCGGAATCTTGGAAGAACGCTAACATAATCCTAATTCATAAGAAAGGGGACGCCAAAGACTTGAAAAATTATAGACCGATCAGCTTACTGTCCGTTGCCTACAAAGTATTTGCTAAGGTAATCGCAAATAGAATCAGGAACACCTTAGACTTCTGTCAACCAAAGGACCAGGCAGGATTCCGTAAAGGCTACTCAACAATAGACCATATTCACACTATCAATCAGGTGATAGAGAAATGTGCGGAATATAACCAACACTTATATATAGCTTTCATTGATTATGAAAAAGCGTTTGATTCAGTCGAAACGCATTCAGTCATGGAGGCATTACGGAAACAGGGTGTAGACGAGCCATATGTAAAAATACGGAAAGATATCTATAGCGGCTCCACAGCCACCGTAGTCCTCCATAAAGAAAGCAACAAAATCCCAATAAAGAAAGGCGTCAGGCAGGGAGATACGATCTCTCCAATGCTATTCACAGCGTGTTTACAGGAGGTATTCAGAGACCTGGAGTGGGAAGAATTAGGGATAAAAGTTTGGAGAATACCTTAGTAACTTGCGATTCGCTGATGATATGGCCTTGCTTAGTAACTCAGGAGACCAATTGCAATGCATGCTCACTGACCTGGAGAGGCAACGCAGAAGGGTGGGTCTAAAAATTAATCTGCAGAAAACTAAAGTAATGTTTAACAGTCTCGGAAGAGAACAGCAGTTTACGATAGGTAGCGAGGCACTGGAAGCGGTAAGGGAATACATCTACTTAGGGCAGGTAGTGACCACGGATCCGGATCATGAGACGGAAATAATCAGAATAAGAATGGGCTGGGGTGCGTTTGGCAGGCATTCTCAAATCATGAACAGCAAGTTGCCACTATCCGTCAAGAGAAAAGTGTATAACAGCTGTGTCTTACCAGTACTCACGTATGGGGCAGAAACCTGGAGGCTTACGAAAAGGGTTCTGCTTAAATTGAGGACGACGCAACGAGCTATGGAAAGAAGAATGATGGGTGTAACGTTAAGGGATAAGAAAAGAGCAGATTGGGCGAGGGAACAAACGCGGGTTCATGACGTCTTAGTTGAAATCAAGAAAAAGAAATGGGCATGGGCAGGACATGTAATGAGGAGGGAAGATGAAGATAACCGATGGTTATTAAGGGTTACGGACTGGATTCCAAGGGAAGGGAAGCGTAGCAGGGGGCGGCAGAAAGTTAGGGTGGGCGGAAGACATTAAGAAGTTTGCAGGGACAACATGGCCACAATCAGTACATGACCGGAGTAGTTGGAGAAGTATGGGAGAGGCCTGTGCCCTGCAGTGGGCGTAACCAGGATGATGATGATGATTATGATGATGATAATGATGATGATATAGTGTTATGAATATGGGCGTTCGTTTAACTGTGGGCCCGCACGCTCGCGCGCCGATGCGATTTGGCATTTCCAGGCGGGCTCGTTCTGAAAAAAAAAAAGAAAATAGGGATCGACTTTCTTTTTTGGAGTGTCACCGCTATCGTCACCGGGAGGCGCGCGCGGGTTTTCAGCCGCAGTTTCTCACGCGTCGCGGTGGCGGCGCGAAAGGTGATACCCTTCGCGTCTCGCGCGCCGCGCTCTTTGCGCGCGCATCGCAGATCGTGCACCGGTTCATCGCCCCGAGTGCTCGCGAGTGTGTGTGCACAGTGTTGCGCTTTCTATGTCACGTTGCCTCGCGAAAAAAAAAAAAAAAGATAAGGCTGGCTCCCTCTTTTATTGCGTTTCTGTTTCGCCTGGCGCGCGCGCGCGCGGCCGCACGACGCAGTTCCACTGCTGCTACCCTTTCCGCGCTCTTTCTTTTTTTTTTTTTCCTTTTCCTTTTGCTTTCACATTTTGTGCAGATGTAAGCAGCCAAACCTTGACTTTTCTCTTTGCGCATTGGCCTGTGATGTTAGCTGCTGCAGTCAGCAGTTTCGTTGCGTATCTCGCGAAAAAGAACGTTGGCGACTGTCGCGTGATCTAGACATATTATTTATTTATTTATTTATTTATTTATTTATTTATTTATTTATTTATTTATTTGTTTATTTATTCTGTCGATTCCATCGGAGATCTTGGCAGTACGTAAATATGCAGAGGGCGCAAATCGTAATACGTCACAGATCTATCTGTACAAATGTGAATACGTCCATGGACAGTAAGTTTGGGGTCCGGTACTAATGACATAGGCAAACTATGGTAAGCGGGAAGTTTAAAATTTAGTTGCTGGGTTTCAAGTGCCACAACCACGATCCGATTGTAAGGCACGCCGGGAGGGGGGGGGGGGGGGGGGGGGGGCACTCCGGATTAATTTCCACCAGCCGGAGTTCTCTAACGTGCACCCAGTGCACGGTACACTGTTTTTTTTTTTTTTTTACGTTTTTACCGTCTGTCAAGCTGGTGCAGTGCAAAGACGGTCCGCACCACTTGGCACGGCCACCTACGAGCATATGAGCGCGAGCGAGCGCTCAAGCTCTGTCGTGCACGAAGCAAACGCTGCGCATGCGTACTGCAGTTGCATGTATAGCTGTGGTCTGCTAGATACCGCGGCAGCCGCGGGGTGCCGGGTATCTAGCTATATGAGTGCATTGCGGCTTGCTGAGGAGAGCCTCATTTTGCGCGACCGTAGGCGCCAGAATCGTAAATAGTGGCCTCTGTATACGTGAGCATCCAGAATAAAATTTGAACTGCGCGCCACGGTGACGTTCAGTATAGGCGGAGCGTTGTAGTCAAGCCCTGCAGCTCCGCTCGCGGTATACGAGGCATTTTATTGAAGAAGGAGCGGAAGTACCGCGAAGAAGAGCACTGAACTACTTTTTCAGGCAATTTCTGGCACAGTCTATTTTAACTTTATATGTATTTCTAGACTTGGATAAAGAGTGGTTCAGGGCCCCTTTAAAGGGTTTGATACGCCATAAAGATTTCGCATGTGCCTCCGTAGCGTTTCAAAGGGAGATGTAGGCATCATCATCATTGTGCGACAACTATATTTTATCGGCTACGTTAAACAACAATAATAATAATAATAATAATAATAATAATAATAATAATAATTTTGAATGCCCTAGTGGAACCGTACGTATAGCGCGTACGGAAATCGTCCGAATTTCGCGGGAGTGGTGCGGAAAACATATACAGGGCAGCACGCGGAATTTAACGTTTCAGTGCACGCTGCATGCAATGACAGTAAGTGAAGGAAACACGCTTATTTGACGCGCACTTTCGCCAACATGTTCACGTGCTTTTCCGGAATTATTTCTACGAAAAAGTCGAAATGAAGGCGCGCTTGCTGCCAACTGTAGGTGACGCACTTTGACTGCGTTTCGGGGGTCTTCTTCGTCAGAAGCATTTTTTTTCTCACCGCGTTCAAACGTTTCGAATGTTCTATACTCAGCGACTTAGAGGGCACGTTGTCGTATACGTTCCGGTTTCGCAATCAAAAAGCGCACGCGCAGGAAGTGAACACTTCCGCTGCAGGGTCGCTCTAGACAATATATACGCGGCTTTTGGCTCGCTCCGCAAAGATGGCGCCCTGCTATCAGTCCTCACATCGCGTAGAAACTTCAGCAAACAAACATTTATAAAATGGAGAGGTAAATCCCAGCTCTGAGCTCCGTTTCTCGTTATCTTTTACCTTTTGATCCTATCAGTCAAGACTTGTTTTTTTCTCGGCTTCTTAGCGCCAAAGTTATACTTCTAGCTCTTCCCAAGCACTGTCTATAGCATATATCGCTGCAGTCGCTTATAGCCAGGCCGTGTTCCCGTTTCCTCTTGAACCTCCGATCATGTGCGTCCCCGACTTGTGCGTTCCTCAATCGGATGCGTCCAAATTGTGTTTTGTTTCCACTCCACCCGCAACCATCTCGGCGTCCTCATCTCCTCCAACCCGAACCTTCTTGTACAAGCCCCGTTTCGAAAAATTCGATGTTGCTTGAAAATTAGTAGGTTCGGCAAGTGCGCCGTCGGACCTCTTTTGTTCGTGCGATTATTCCCGTGTTCGGAAGGGCTGAACTTTTCCGCGATACATATCGCGCATGCGATGTCGCGTGGACATAGGGGAACCAGTGACAACGCGTATCGTCAGTCACGTCGCGGCGGTCAGCTGCAGGCTTATGTCCTGTTTTGATAAACTGCCGAGTTCAGACGCGTCTTCACGAAAACAGTTTTTAGTTTGTGTTTAAAAAAAAAATGTTTTCACCGAGGCGACTCCATGGAGGTGCATGCGAAACGGAGCGGCAGTGCTAATTTCTAATTTGCGGAAATCGCATATATATATACAATGAATTTACACGTACTCTATAGATTTCCTGGTCCGGATGGTCTCGGTATAGCGTGAGTATTGTTCTCCCTCTCTCTCATAAACTTGGCCTCGTATAGCACCAGTGCTGACTTGACCAAAGGAGCGTCCCGACCGCGCGGCATGTGGCATCATGAGAGTCGGGTCTATTGTGTGCGGCTTTGCATTCGTCGCTCTATATTCGGAAGGCGTGACCGCGGCGCAGCTGCCGCCTGTACGTAGGTGCGTGGGCGCCTCATGCCCTTCCCTCCTCCTTACCTCGTCCTTCTCAATAAGAATCGCGTGCTCATCTATCTTTAGGCGCTCCGTTTTTATGCAGAGGAGAACCATGCAGATCTATATATGCGTACGTTGCATATCGCCTTACTGGATCCGTTACGTGTGCACAGTGCGCGCTCTCGTTCCCAGCTGCGCGTTCTCGACGTTCCGCGTTCTTCACTCGCACGTATTACACACGCGGCTGCAGTGACCGCACGTGCACGTGCGTGCAGCATCGAGGTGCTCGTTTTTATTTATTGTCATTATTATTACTGCAGGCACGCGCGGTGCTCGTCGAGTGCGCGTCCCGGTCGCCTAACCTAACGTTGTAATCCGTTAGTATTCGGTTTGCGAACCTGGAATGACATAAAGGGGTAAAAACAGGCTCGCTGTGACTGGCTCCAGGTATTTCGCAAACGTATACGCTCACCTGGATACGGCAGAGCACGCATGCGTGCGCGCGTCTGGCCTTTGTCTTTGAAAGCTGTTTTCGTGATGCGTGTGGTATTTCAATTAGAAGTATGTACTGCTTCTCACGAAACTGTCCTATCCGCACGCGTCCCAGCGCTGCGATCCGAGAGGAAGGCCGGTACAAATAATACGCAGTCGTTGCGCATGTGTGTGTGTGTGCCTGGCAGGCGACGGCAGTAAGGCGAGTTTAGGGTTGACTTGTGCGCAGGGAAGGGACGCGGCGAGGGGCGGGGGGAGGTGATGTCCTGTGGTGGAGGGTGCGTGCGTTGACGATGATGAGCTTGCCGGACCGCTTCTCCGGACCCCGCCGTCCTCGTCCCGACTGCATGCAGGGTTGAACGATCTCGCGGCTCTTCCAAAGCGCGGCAACCTCGGCATTAAAGGGCAGCTGGGCCGAGTTGAGAATTGAAGGCGCCGTGCTGCCCGCGCGGCTTCTTGCGGCGGGACTCGCGAGCTTCTCGGATGACGCCGCGCCGTCTTTTTTTGTATGACGCACGCGCCGCGTATGCGCGTGTCTTCGCCTTCCGGTGTCGCATGTCTCGGCGTGTTCTTTAGCTATGAAACGGCCGCAGCTTGTTCCGTGTCTATACGATCTTGCTGGCTTACGCTTGCTTATAAACGCGCCTCTGTAGTGTCGCATTCGGCGCAGCGGTTTTCAGCCGGCGCTGCTGCTCATTTCCTTTGGCCTCGGTTGCACGCGGCGTGGAGTTCCCGCTTTTGAAGTTTGAATTGCAACTTGTTTCTCTCCGTTAACGTTGCGCCTGTTGTTTTTCAGTTGTTTTCCTCGTTGCGCGGTCCTTTGGTTCATATCTCGAGCCCTTCTTGTTCTCTCCGAGTTTTGTCTCATAAGGTCTCTCTACCGTTGTCGCCTGCGAAGGCATTACTTGACTCCGCGCGTACTACTTTTCTGTGGACTTATCCAGGGAAGAAACCGGGATATATATCTAGCGCGATGCGCTGGTCGTTTCAGTGCTTCCCGTTAATAATTGCCGACCTTTCTAACACGCGAAACTTCGTTCGTGGTCTGCGCGTACGCGTAAACGCAGAAGCGTCGGGGTATATGCAAGTGGAAACCTCGACTGAACGAAATCCGATTTAACGAGGTGCTTTTTCATTCTGGGACACTTGTATATTCGTAGGGCATATTGCATTGAAAATGCTCTAGGGTATGTAAATCGAAACAACGTAGCGAGCTCAACTAGCTTCTCGGCCGGTTTAACGAAGTTTGGGACTGCCCAGGGAGGGGGGATATTGATCAAATATTGACTGCCCGGGTTTATAGTTTTCCTGCGAACGAACATGTACACTACGCGCCCATCGGGTTCGCCGTCTACGATAAGTGCGTACGCAGGCAAAACTTGCATCTCTTAAGCTTTTGCTCTTGCAGATATAGATACCTTATTCTCGGCTTAGTTATTCATGGTTTAACGAAGTTTTCGATTTAGCGAAAGGCTCCCCGGGTCGTTAAATGTAGGTTCTACTTGCAAAGAGCGTATATGCAGCAGCCCACAAGCTCAGCTGACTCTTCACTTCCTGCCGGCCCCGTCAGCGAGAAGCCCGCTATGGTTTCGACAGGCGTAACCGCGCCGCTTCCTGCGTATTTCGATTGATTCAGCGTAACCTGACCCTCGCGTAACAGTATACCATGCACCTGATTTACGAGGACGCATCCTCTCGCGGACTTCGAACTCGGACGTGCACGCCTCTCCGCGGTGCTTGGCGCGGCGAAGTTCAGCGGAACTTTCCGCGTGCCGTTCTTATATACGCGGAACAGTTGTGGAATCGTTGGTGCGGGTCGGACTGCCGCAGTGCTTCTCTAAGGAGGTGCGTAGAAAGCGGGTAAACTTGAACCGAAACCGTCAGCCGCACGAGCCGATAAAGCGTCGACATTGGTTAAAAGGAGGCGAACGAAGGAGAAAAATATCGGCGCGAAGCGATCGGAGAGAAAATGTCAAAGCATTTCTACGTGCCGCACACGCATTGCAACTTCGCTGTATCTTTTTTTTTTTTTTTCATTCACGTTTCTCCCCTAATGTGCGTGTTGATATGGGCATGTACACGCAACTCCTATAGGCACGCGACGGGCTGGATGCGAGTCCTACGAGCCCCGCTCATCTCGTACACACTCCTGTCTCAGCAGCAGCAAAATTTGCATGCCTGCCAGCGGAGTTTAAAGGCGGCGCGCGCACTTTTTTTCTTTCTTTTCTTACGCGCTTCCCGCGAAGAATTGCTGCTGCTGCTGCTCGTCTTCGTGCACGTGGTGCCATGCCACTCAGCAGACAGGCACGGTCGGCGCGCTTGCGCGGGCCCGTGACGACACTCATTCCACGCACGCGTGAGGTTGCCGAGGGGGAAGGAAGTGGAGCGAAGGTCGAGTGGAGCAGGTACTACTACTACCAATGCTATACGTGCGGCCTAGGAAGAGGCAGGCGATTACTCGATGAGTCGCCGCCGGCGGTGGCGGTCTTCCTGGAACCGCCGCTATGCGCAACTCGTGGGGGCGAGTTACCCAATACTCGCGCGGCTCTGTCCTCCCCCCTCCTCCCCTCCGCCCGCACGCTTGCGCCCCGCTATGCTCTGCCCAGGGGGTCTGCAGCTTTAACGGGCTGCAGTGGGACCGGTTCCTCCGTAACGGCGCCGCCGTCAAGGGCTCGCACGCTATCGCGAGCTGCCTCTACACCGCGGGTGCCTTCGCATGCGCGATGATCGGCGACCCATTGGGCGCAGGATTCCCGCTGCCCTCGGCTACGCGGTGTTGGGGCTGGATAATGTGTGCCCCCCCCCCCCCCTTTTCTCTCTCTTTGTGCGCCTCGCCGTGCGGAAGCTCATCTCGCACGACGGTCGCTCCTCCGACCTTGGCCCTGAAATGTTCGTGCCGCGCAGCGTGCGATTTCTGGGTCGTGCTTTTATAGCGCGAACAGTTAGTGGTGCGTGCGTGAGGCGGAGGGCTCTTTTGTCATTAACTCGGCTATCGGTTGTCGCGATGCTTTGGCGTCTCTCTCTCTCTCTATGTCTCTAGGCGTGTTCTCTTAATCTATACGCAGCAAAGCGAGCGTATATATATATATATATATACGCTCGCTTTGCTGCGTGTAGGAATCCTGGATCTCGTCTGCAGTGCTCTTTCGTTCGTGCGCCTTCAGGTGGACCCTGGAGGAGCTTGTGGAATGGCACTCTTTTTCTTGTTTTTTTTCCTAATTTTTCGGGAGACATAGCATGCAGTCACGTCTAGCGCCCATCGGCGGCTGCCGTCGCGAGCGTTGTGGAGCGCCATCTCTCGGCGCGATCGACTCCGGGACTTTTTGTAGCGCCGCGTCGCTTCCATCAATTTCTTTCCGCCCTGCCTGTCGCGGCGACGGTTGTTGTTATTACGCCGGCTGTCCCACATTTCGCGCCAGGTATAGATCTGCCCCCCTTCCTTCCCCGAAGAGGTCGGCGCCCGCTGCCCCAGAAGATTTGTGCCGTACTTTTTGAGATCTCCCTCTCTCTCTCTTTCTGTGCGTGTGTGTGTGAAAGAGAGAGAAAGAGAGCTGTACGTACGTAAGCGGTATAGTTCGCCGAGTCGATCGCGTCTCATTCGCGAGCGTGTTGCCATGCGGGCCTGCCTTCGGTTCCCGCGGCGCCTACAGCGGCGGGCGGCTATGGCGACGGAGGCAAAGGGCGCTTGTGTGATGTCTCGTGCGGCGAGCGTTTCCTGTCTGCTGCGCGCAGTGTCGGTCGCAGCTTTTGTGCATGCGTGTTTGCGAACGTCGCAACACGCGCCCAGCGAGCGTAGAAAAAAAGAAAAAAGATGGTGACGCGATGGCCGGCTCGCACGAAGTATGTTTGCCAGATGGGTGAATTTACCCGCGGTGTATGAGCCATCGCGAAGCGTAAATTGTCGCTAAAGGGCCGTTCACGAAAACATGGCGCCTACACGCCGACACGGGTGGTACTTCCGACGTGTCCGTGAACGCGCATGTGAGCGACGTCTATTACGAGGCGAGCTTGTGTGCGGGCGAACCTCAAAAAGACAATAAGCTGGAAGCTGCCTGGCTGTCCAAGTGTAAAGCTGCGTGCCACAATTCCGCCAAAAAGTTAAGGTTTGTGCCGCACCGTTCCGATTAATTCACATGGAATTACTTTCTACCCTCCCCCCCCCCCCCCCCCCGAGTAATAAGTAATAATAACAAAATAAGAAAAAAGCTGTGCAAGCTGTCACAAAGGCTCGTTACATACAGGTCGATCGGAGCCGCGCGGTGCGCTGCACCAGAGACGCTTTGGAGGCGCAGGCGAGCGCGTCAGGCCCACTTTCTCTTCGCACTCGAAAAAACGCTTTCGACACCGCGTGAAGAAACTCCTCGGCATGCGTGCCTCCGAGGCTGCTTCTTCGTTGCGCCAAGCAGAGAGGCCCGAAACATGCGTCGCGTCGAGCCAGCGCGTTCTTTCCACCTGTACGCAACGCGTTAACCGCGCTGTTCACCGCATGCCTGACTGAGCGGCTGCGTGTGTTTGTGCCTGCATCCTCGAGCAGCAGCAGCAGCTATGGGTGACGGCGCGGGTGACGCCCGACCGCGGAAGCGCTGGCATGTCATGTCTCGCATCACCCGTGCGTCTGCTGCGTGTGTCGCTTGTACGCGCATCTCTGTCTGTCTCTGTGCGTGTGCGTGCGACATGTGCGGTCGTAGTGGTTGGTATACATGCGTCGAAGGGCGTGCCTCGTTTGCGTGGGGGTGCGCGCGGTAAACGTCGCCGACGCTGAATAATTTCTGCGGCCTCCGTGGCTCCGATGCGGGGCTGCTCCTTCCGCGCGCTCCCCGTACTCGGATGGGTAAAGGCGCGGGCGCGATGTGCCCCCCCCCCCCCCCGCACACACACACACACACGCACGCACAACCCTCGCCTGGGGCTTGGGACCGGGGCTTAAAAATAGAACGGCTCCCATTGTCTCATACGTCGATGATGGCTCTGTTTTTTTTTTTGTTTTTTTTTGCGTCTGATCACGCTGCTCTGGCTGCCACATGGAGGCGCATTGATGGTTGGGGTTGTTTTGTCAAGTGCACGCGCTTCTTGTGGAAGGAAAATGTGCACGTCATATGTGTAGCGGTCGCACCCGTAAGGCTGTGCTGGATGTGCGCTGCTCTGCTGTAGTAGAATCGCGAACTAAGCTGAAGCGATTTTCTTGTGCGCGACAACTGTACGCAAGTGTAAATATTCTCCTGTGATGTATGTGTCGTCACTCCCGGTCTTTTACTCCCCCGCTTTGCTCGCCGTTGTTGAGGTGTCAACCCGTTATGCGTAGACTGTTGCAGTGCGGCCAGGGTCTTTTTTCTTGGTCCGTTGTAATATTATTTGTGCGATAATGCAACCAGTCATTGCTACTATGTTACAGGGGAGTATGCCAACGGGACCAAATCTGTTTATTTATAGAGTCAACGGGGTTTCACAGTGACCACTGCTACAAAGGATATGCCCCATATAGTAAAATATTCCGGCCTAATTTAATTCACCCAACGTTATAGTCGGGGCACGACTGTTCTAGCATTTTGCATACATGGGTGACGCTGATGTCTGCCGGGAATCGAACAGTGAACCTCGCTGAGTGCTGTGGTCACTACGTCACCGCATATGTCTTTCTTTCTTTCTTTCTTTCTTTTTTTCTCTTTCTTTCTTTCTTTCTTTCTTTTTGTTATTGGTATTTTGTTGTTATTTTTTTGTGTGTGCGGCGGGGCTTGTCGCGGCCTCCTTTTTCATACCGCTGTACAGTAATCGCTTTAGAAATCGCGAGCTCTCTTCTGCACACAAAGACGCGGGTGGCGATACGGCTCGCGACATCCTGCTCCTCCTTGATCGTCATCGAGGTTTTGGAGAGAGAAATGTGTGTTTCACACATACCCCGTCGCAACATGAAAGGCGAGTCCCGGCCGTCGCCGGGTGGGGGGGAGGGGAGGGGGGGGCTTCTTTGGCATGGAGATGTGTCGCAACATGCCGTGCCGTGTTCAAACGGCTGAACGGGGCGCCCTTTCTTTTTATCTCTCTTCAATTCTTCTTTCTCTATTTCGTTTCCTTCTCGACTCCTACGCTGTCCTGAAATCCAAGGCAAATAGCCGAGGCCGTTGCCGCGGCAACCCAAGCCGCTGGCCTCGCATCACCGCTGCTATATTTCATATAAGTCTTTCTTTCTTTCTTTTAGGCGTAAGATTTTTCTAGGTGTGGTAGGCGGATTTTAGTTTATAGTTGAGCTCTTCAATCAATCCATTTGCGAAACACTTCGTTGACGCCGAATGTTCCAGAATTTGTTTTTTTAAATAAACTTTACGGTGGTTGTAAAATAGAAAAGGGAAGATCTTGCTTGAGCGGAAATTATTAGCGGAGACGGCCGACC
Organism: Dermacentor andersoni; assembly: GCF_023375885.2. Lineage (NCBI taxonomy): Eukaryota > Metazoa > Arthropoda > Arachnida > Ixodida > Ixodidae > Dermacentor > Dermacentor andersoni. The sequence continues at coordinate 115,697,991 of NC_092817.1, forward strand.
AATGGCGCAAGAGCTCCACCTAAAAGCGAAAAGCTTTTTGAAATGCTTCGCGGGGGCGGCCATATTGGTAAAGCGTCGCCTTATTTTTGTCTGAATGTGCGTGCGCGCGCGCGTGTGTGTGCGTGCGTGCGTGCGTGCGTGTGTGTGCGTGCGTGCGCGTGTGTGTGTGTGTGTGTATGTGTGTGTGTGTGTGTGTGTGTGTGTGCGTGTGTGTGTGTGTGTGTGTGTTTGGGCCAGCGGATGACTTGCGAGTGCATGGTTTCTGGGATTTGCCCAGCGACGTTTGCTCCAAATTAGCACTCGGAGCGTATATCTAAACTCAGGCGTCTCAAAAAGGGCCACAGCGCGTTTGCAGCGCCGTGAAAGAGAAGAACGGGGACCGTGCAGTTCGGAACGAGAGCGTCCAAGCCCCCTCCATCGTGCAACCGCGGCGGAGCACGCATCGGCGGTCGGAGCAGATCGTGTTCTCGAATTCTGTCTCCGCCGTGTGCAGCTCATCGAAGATCGTGTTATCAAATTGTTCGCGGCGGTTGTTTACGTGTGTGTAGCTAGCTATACTCGCTCCCTTGCAGGACTCGCTCGCGGGCCCGAATGCTTGCCGCGTTCGCTTGTTGAGCGAGGCAGGTGTCTCGAGTTCACCTCCAGGGCCAACCGCGTGCATTGCATACGTGAGGCGCCGGCGTGACGCTTTGAAATCGGGCGCCGGTGTACACGCGGCTCCGCCATCGTGTTTACCTCTTAGCGTTTGGTGCGTTCGGTTTTTACCTAGCGTTCGGTTTTTACCTAGCGTTCGGTGTTTACCTAGCGTTCGGTGTGCCTTTCTTCATGTTCCTGTCCGTGTCCTTTCTTACGCGCTAGTGCGATGTCCCCTTATACGAATAACCACCAACTATCCCAGCTTTCTGCGCGACTGACGGTTAAGCGAGTTGGAAGCTCGGCTCTATATAGGGGTTTATATTGGCTGCTCCGCCTGTATCCCTGTTGTTGTTTTTTTTCTATTGTATGCTTAATTATTACCGCCATTAGTTCTTACACTTCTGCTTAATTATTACCGGTGACGGACAGGTAGCGTATTGATCGATAACGAAGGTTTGGCGTCATTCGAGTCAATGTACGAATGGAAAATGAAGAGTCCTAAGCTTGCACAGTACGGCCCTTACTATCGGTATCTGGTGCATAACCTGCTTTGTTTCATTCGTCAATTCTCGTTCAAAGTCACGTCACTTTGCAGTCGCCGGAAATTATGCACGCCGAATGGCCGCTCTGTGAGCAAACGTTAATTTGAAACTACCCGGGTCAGCCACCAATGGTGTTTCTATGTACAGGGCTGCTCAGCAGTGAAAAAAACTGCGGATGATACGCAATAGTCAGCCTTCGCAAACTTCTTTTTAGAGAACAGGCATTGCTGTCGCAGTCAATAGGTTTCCGTACTGTGGAAAGATGCGTTACAGAAATCTTAGCATTTTGCGGCCAAATTTTCAGTCCATACAAGTTCTCGAACCTGATGCAGCTACAGGCACGAAGTTTCTGACGAAAACTTGTGCTTTGAGTACCGGCCATGGCTCGAATTATGCTTGCTATACAACGCGTCCCCTCACGCGATCACTTGAAGCGGTAATCGGGGAAACGTTCTCAATTAGTGGATATATATTTGGTGATTATCGCGCAAATTATGATTTCCACTATTGCTATATGAAACACAGTCGGCAAATATTGTAATTTTTTCTCGAATCCAATTTCTTCCAAGAAGCTGAGGGGTTCGTCGTAGAAATACAACGATACGTGTGCGCGTATACATTCCGGAGCAACAGCTGGTGCTCCGTCAACGCCACAGAAATTTGTGCGCCAAATTCAAATGAGCGCCACCGGTGACGCGGTCGAGGTACGCTACGGCAGACGCACGAAGGACACCTGCCGATGAATATCGACAAAATTTACGTCGTGAACGACTCGCACTGCAAGAACTACGAGGTTATTTGCGTAACTCGAGCAAGAATGTACTGGCGACAACAGCCTTTCGTGTATGCATAATTGATGCGTCCATGCTTTCAAAACTCATTAAAAGTCTTTTAGTATACATTATGCAAGACTCTAGACTCTCTCTCTGTCTCCCTCTGTATGTGAGAGAGAGAGTATCACTAAACCCTGCAATTTAATGTTAAAACACGCGAGTGTTGACTGTTTTGTGTTTTTACGCTGCGACTGCATGATTATTACAATACTAGCCTGGTTAAGGCCTCTGTCCGTACGGCCGTATAGAAATTACGTACACGTTTCTCTCTAGTATGTCCATCGCCCGTGTTGTTGACGTGCGCACGTAGCTCGAACCGAAGAAGAAAGTAGAAAAAAAAAAGAATAAGCCTGTCGCTGCACGCCATGTACGTGCTACCGCTGTGAGCCCGCGCTGACATGCCTGCGCCTGAGAGGCGCAGCCGCGGTGTGACCCCATTCACGCTCGGCGGTCTGAAATTGAACCAGTTAATTTTCCCGTCGTATCCTCCCGTCTCGGTAACGCCACGCATCGATGGTACGCGCGAAGCCTTTCGGTCTTCGATCCGCGCTTTTAGATCGGCGATCTTTTTAGATCGGTCGTTTTTTTTTTTTTTTTTTTTTTTTTTTTTTTTTTTTTTTTTTTTTTTCGAGTCGCGGTTCGAAGCTATTCGGGGAGCCACGCCCCGCGATAAGGAGTGGAACCCTATTCCTCGACTTGGTGCGACTCGAGGCTAATTGGGAAGCATTGCATGTTATGTGGACAAAACAGGGCGGCTGTAATTAGGCATAGATAGCTCGGGGATGTGCGCGGGTCACTGCTTAATGCAGTCGCTATACCGATGGACTTTTGACAAGAAAGTAAAATACCAAAAGATATATTAAAAAACGATAATGCCCCATTTACTTATGCGGCTCGTGCCTACTGAGTTTCAAGCAAGCGATAAATAAGAATAAATAAAATTAAAATTAAAGATGAAACTTACACTTTTCAACGTAGCACGGAGGTCCAGTCGTGCTCGCATTGAACGACATGCTTCAGAGCTATAGCGCGTAATTATTTTACACCGTTAACGTTTAAGGTGCCCACGATATGGTAGATTGATTTGTTTCATGTTCGGTTCTTAATGAAAACAATTCTCGGTAACATTTTTACATGCGCCTGGCCAGGCCCCCGGTGGGCTCCTCCGTGTGCATGGAAGTCGTGACGAAAAGCACGCTTTACAGGAGCGCGCTGGGATGATTTTCGGACCCCCCCCCCCCTTGATTTTTTTATTGCAACAGCAATTATGTGGACACTCCAGCTGAATTTTTGCCGTCTCCAGGAGGAGAAAATAACTTTATTGAGTCCTGAGGAACCCCTCCCCACCCACTCTTGGTTTAGTGGTCGGCAGGGGTCGCGGGCCGCACCCACGTTGGTAGGGGAAGCCCGTGAGCCTCCGCCCTTTCGTGAGTCCTCTGGACGGCCCGGAGCTGGGTCTGGTGGTCATCGCTTCGCAGGGCGTCCACCCAGTCTTCTTCTTTACTGAACACGACGCCGCTCAACGCGGAGCATTGCCAGAGCATGTGCGCTAGCGAGCAGTGCGATTCGCCACACTCCGGACGTTGCGGCTCTACCTCTGGTGAATAAAGGCTCAGTCTGCCTCTCGAGTGGAACGACCCTGTCTCAAGCATTCTGAATATCGATGACTGTGGTCTATTGATTTTAGCGTGGGGGAGCGGGAAGGTCCTCCTCGACAGCTGATAGTGCGTTGTTATTTCGTTGAAGCTGAGCAGCGGGTCTCGGTGCACCCCAGGATGTTCCGTTTAAAATCCAAGCCGCGCACCGTATGCTGTGTGCGAGTATGAACGCATGCGAGGGCAGCCGACGATCACGGCTCAATCTGGCACACGCGAGGGAAGAAGGCGCAGGAAAAACGCGCTATCTTCCGTCGCGCGAAAGGCCGCGGGGGGATGGGAGGTAAGGAAGGAGGGAGGGGGGGGCGGCGTTGGGCTCAGGCAGCAACTGTGTATTTCGCGACTGGGCTCAAGGGGAACGGACGATGGCGGCTCGATGTCGCGCGCGAAGCGGAGAAAAGTGGGGAGGCAGCGCGGGAGGGAGGGAGGGCTTTTACTTCGTCAGCAACTGCGTACTTTGCGCTGCGGCGCGCGGTCGCGCGCGCCGTATTTTGAAAGCGATCTGCAGACGGCTCATACCTTTGTGCGTGTTGTTTTCTCGCCGCTGTTTGCGTTGTAACGATAGACAGCACGAAGGTAACGTCGCTCGCAACGAAGGTAATCGTAACGAAGGTAATCGAAGGTGTCGCTAAGCACGATGGTAACGTTGCTTCATTTAGTAAGCGAATGTTTCCAAGTTTATGCGGCCGATATAACTGCTATCCTTACTTCGTGTAGCTGTCTACTAATTTGCGCGCGGCAACTATTTCATCGCCCTTGGACTATGCGGAAGACGGAACGTCACGGCGACGCCGACGGCAGAGATGCGCTTGGATTGCTCATATAACTGCTATCGCAGTAAATACAAACGAAAAAAAGTGGGGGAAACGCATCTGTATCAAGCGTATGAAGTGCGGGAAGCCGGTCACGTGGTAGATATAGACAGCGGGTGGGAGAGCTTGGAATAGCGTGTATGTTTGTATGTGTGGTACATATAATTGACGGCGGTCTGCTCTGGGGACCACCATGCGGTATTTGCAATCACCTATATATATGTTGATAGTTTCAATAAAGATTTAGTTGAGAGTTAGCGCTCGTCCTGTCTGCTTCTAGTCTCTGTCTGTGTAACTTCGCGCTGCAACTCAACATCATGTGACCACCATCGGTTGCACTTCGCTCCTGGAAGAGGCAAGACGCATGTCGAGTGAGCTCCTGGACAACAATTTGCAATGTGGTGAACGCGGTTTATATCATGGATCCGCGACCTCAAGGATGCGCGACGTAATGCTAACGCATTTCTCTCGCATTTACCGCTAAATCGCCACTAATTAATCCATTCATTCATTGGCCGAATCCCCGGTGGGCATTCGCCTAGAGTGCAAGCAGCGGTGGTACCTGTTGCCGGCGCCGTTCATCGGACGCGCGCATGAGGCTTGCACCTTGCCGCGGCGCAGCTTGCCCCCGGAGCTGCAGGTCCCACCGCCGGAATTCTCTGGCCGCGCCTCAGCTGTTGCTGATCCTTCTTTCTTATCCTTGTCTCCCGCTAGTCCTCCTAACTGCGTCTCCATTTGTTGCCATTACGTTGCCCGTGCCTGGCACGCACAAGCTCCGCGGGCGCGCCTGTGCCGCGCCTGCGCGTCTGATTTGTCGCGCGTGTGCGCCCGTATTGAGGCAGCGGAGAGGGCACGCGCGTTATCGATCGGCGGGTGCGTGAGCGAGAAGTTGGGTGCATTGTCGCATATTCAGTGCAGCGGGTGATGTCGCAGCGGTTTAGGCGCAAGAGGAAATTCTTCAAGTGCGCATGTACACTAGCAGACGGCACAACGCAGCTGCGGCAGAGCGTCCACACGAACTGGCGGCGAGCCGCTGCGGCAGTCACATGACATCACGAAAATCTCGCCTCCTCTCTTTTACTCTGCGTGTAGGTGCGAGATGTATAGCTTGCTTTTTTCATTCGTCTGCTTCATTCATTCATTCATTCATTCATTCATTCATTCATTCATCTGCATTCGTCTGTGCAGCAGTCGCTACTCGTGGCAGGTTTCTTTTCCATTACCGCCACCCATGAGATTATTTCAGCCTCTCTGACTTTCCGCTTGTCTTCTTTGCTGCCATGTTGCTTACCACACCGGTCGCATACTTGCTGGTAAGCTTCCTAGTTCTTTTCATCCACTGTGAATAGCAATGCTTTTCCTGTACAAATACTTGAAAACTCTCCCAGCGCATTTACTTTCTTCCACGTTCCTCAGTCGCTCTTCATAATCAATTTTGCTCTGAGCTTCCCTCAATTCAAAAATTGTCCAGCCCATGCCACCCTGCACAGCTTCATTTGTAGTATTTCCGTGAGCGCCCAATGCGAGGCGACCCACTGACCTTTGGTTGCCATCGAGTCCTGATTGTACCCCTGATTTCAAGCAAACAACCGTATTTACAAATGTAACTAATGGTACCATTACACCTTTCCACATACCCCGGAGCACCTCGTACCTACTGTATCCCCATAGCGATCTGTGTTTCATGATGACCTCATTTCTCTTCCCCTTTGCGTTTATTTTTCTTTCCCTGTGTTTCCAAATATATATTGCCTTCGTTTATCCATATTCCAAGGTAGTTGCATTCTTTTACACGAGTTATTTCCTGGCCCTGAATTCACTATTCACTGTCTTCATTGAATACTGTAATACCTCATTTTTAACGCTAACTTTCAGACTCAAATTATCGCCTTCCTATCCACAGGTATCAGCCAGATTTCGCATATCACTTGGCTAGTTAGGTAGCAACACAATGTCGTGCGCATAAAACATATCTCGAAGTTGCTTGTCTACTACTGTACGCGTCTGTTTGTTATGCGAAATTAAACCCGATATTACTTACCTCTAGCGCCCTCTCCATCCTTACCATGTGCATCATAAACAGCAGTGGAGATAAAGGGCAGCACTGCCTCAGTAACTTGTTGATGTCGATTTTCTCCTCACCCCTCATCCCTTCCCATTCAGCGAAGGGGGCTTATGGACGCGAGCGACATAGGGTGATATTACAAGAAACGCAGCTGCGCGCGCAAGCAAGACCACAGCAGCAGCAGCACCAGCAGCGTCCGGAAAGTCTGGAGAATAGGCAAAGAAAGCTTCGCTTTAAAATGTACCACTAAGTGTGACTTGAGTAGAACGAGGTTAAGAGTTACGGGAGTGACGTGTTAGATTGGATTTACGATATTGGGATCGGAGAAATACTTCTGTTCTTCCGGGGGGGGGGGAGGGGGGGAGGGGTTAGAGGGACGCTAAACAGTAACATTAAATCAGGCTGAAGCGATATATAGTTTTCTTTCCGTCTCTAAACTATGCAGTTTCATTTAGCTGGCTGGAATACTAATATAGTATAGTGCAGCAAGTGCAGTGAAAACATCCCTTTTTCGAATTTAGCGTTGGAACCTCATCCTCGGTACGTCGACCAGTGTGACGTGACTGATTTCTTCATGCTAGTCAGGCGGTTTTGACAGTGTAAAAGCTCTCGGAACCTTCCACATATAGAGTCTTGTATGGAGTTTCTTTAGGATTCAACGTCGCTCTATTTTATTTATTTTTTTAATTATTTTTTTCCCTTAGGCTTTTGGCTTTTGGATTCCTGTGACTGAATAAGTTGCCGCGTTGTTCTCGCAGTAAGCGTCATTTGTGGATACGGCTCAACTTAAATGTTCCTTTTTAGTGTCCCTTCGGTATGGTTAGGTCGGTGGTGGCAACGACGATTCAAGAGCGCGCTGACGTACATCTGCACCGCACTGCATGGCTGCGCGGGTTGCAGGCTCCGCTTCGGTGTGCTCTGCGAGGCATGCGTAGAGCGTTCGCCTGGAGAGAAATGGCGGCTTCGGTGCAGTACTTGCATGCACACACGCGGCAGGTCACGGGACTCGCTGGTGAAAAAGAATGCGAGAGGGTGTAGCAGACTTGCCGCTGTTACCAACCCGCTCCTTTGCGCGATCGAGCGTGCGTGCAAGTCGGCAAGTTTTCTGTTCCTCAACGAGAAAAAAAAAAGGGGGGGGGGGGGGTTCGCTTTACTCGTGGTCGATCTTACTTTATGTCGTGCTGCCTGTGTGTGGTGTTGCCTTTGTGTCGTCGGTTCTGCCCTAAGGTGATTGAATCGCGGTTCGCCCGCGCCTTGTGCTATAGCTTCTTTGACTCGAAGACACCCGATCGATCGACAAATCAGTATTTCGGGCTGCCGTTCTCACTTCGCAAATAAATAAACATGACAATACATCTATGAATGCATCGACCGCTAACGCGGTCTGGCAACTAATCAGTCGACTCATCTTTCAGTCTCGCGCAATCAATAGAGAAGGCGCGCAGAGAACAGCTGGCTTAATCAATCAACCAATCAGTATGTAGCTGCCGCTACACCGCCCGCTTCTCACCCGCGTGTGCACATCCATTCTTGCGCGTTGTGGGCGTCAGGAATATTCAGAGTAGATTCGCGATGTCATGATATTTAGGTTATGACGTCATCCATTATAGTGAGACTGCATAACGGGCTAGTTGGTGTTCGTTCATCTGGTACTGTGCCGAGTAAAACTGAGCGTAGCTATTGTAATAACCAAGATAGGACACACCAGACATTTCGCCATGCCGTCCTTGTCTGGCGTGTGCTGTCGTGTTTATTAGTTGCGTAGCGCATTATATGATGATTGTCATCGGTTATGCTAATTAGGCTAATGTTAACTTAATTAGGTTAGGGGCGCACGCGTGCTCTGCGCGCTGCACCGAACTCCGTCGCAGCGCGCCGCCTGCCCCCGCTCTGTCGATTCGCGATGGAGGATGGCGGATGAGAGGGATGCCGGGAAGCTGCGCTGTGCCGTCGCCGCCGTCGTCCGCCGCATCCTTGGCCCGGGAAGGGATGCCACACCCTCTCGGGAGAACGGCGCCCGCTCTTCGGTGACCTACTCTGCGTGCGTGCTTTGATGTGGCTGTTGTGCTTTTGCGTTAGGCTGTGCGGCAGCCGAGAGAAGAACCAAATTGACTATAGTGCCAGTTTGTATCCGACCCCCCCCCCTCCTCCTCCTTCTCCACTCCTCAATCCAAGGCCGCGCACTCCTTTATCACTGCCTCTTTCGCTACTCTTGCCGCAGTTGGCGCTCGCTCCATTCTGGCCTGTGCAGTCTTTGCCATTTAATGCGTTCTATATAGGCACTGTTTCTATGCTTCTTCGATCCTGTCTCTGTATTTTTTTTTCAACAGTTTTTTTTTTCTCTTCGCTGGTTATGGAGAGGGTACATGAGATCGCTTTTCCATCGTTCGTGTAAAACGTTCCCGTGGAGCTCTCTTGTTTTGGCATGATAGGACCCCCCCCCCCCCTTCCATTCCCCCCCCCCCAACCACCGGGCATCAATTCATTCGCCGTGGACGCGCGGTGTCGTAATCTGATTGAGGGTAATGCGATTACATTGTAACTAGATTAGGTTGCTGTTATCCCGACGCCCATGGACGTACGCCGACGTAGAAATAAAGGAACACGCGGGTCAGCGGCCCTCTATCGCTTTCTTTTTAATTATTCTTCTTTCTTTTTTTTTTTTCGTGGGTTTCGGTCTCCCATCTCGCCGGTCCTCCCCAGTATTTGTGCGTACAGATGTGAGACTTTGTCAATTGCACGCTATTGCGTATAGCCTTGTGGATGGTCTTTCCAGTATATAGCCTTTCTTCGTCCGTATAAATTGGCGCTGTTTTTCCACAATGCATCGATATGTATGCTCGCCCAAATGACGGCTCTCATAAGCGCTTGTGGTGCTATAAATTAATGTATGTTCCTTTTGCACGCTGGCTTCGTGCAAGAAAAGCGCCGAAATTTTCCCCGTATTTTGCCCCCTCTTCTTTTCAGGGTACGTTATATATAGCTTAACTGCACGCATGGGTGATTGAAGGCGGGCTTTCCCTGTGACGGGAGAGCTAAGAAACCGAAACGCCACCCAGGCCCGCATAAACAACAACACTGGTGGCAGTTATATGCAGTTTATTTATTTGTGTTCCAGTGCCAGCGACTCCGTTATAAAGCGTGTTGGCGGGCTCTCGCGGAAGCCTTTCTGTATACGAGACCGATTGTGGCTTGTGTAAACGATTCAAAGGCGTTTATCTGCTTGCGCACATGGCGTGGTCGTCGTGTAGCTACGGACACGGCAGAAGCCGCGTACCCGTATGTTAACAATGTAGATCACGTGTAGCGAGTAAGTGATGCAAGGAGATTTGTGGAGAGCATATATGCCTGGACATGGGTCTCCGTATATACTATTTGTTACACTGGCGTCCCACGCGTGCGCTTTAGCTCGCGACCGAGCTGTTTTCTCGGTATTTCTTGGAATTTCTCGATCGCGATTGGCTCCCTTGCGGAGGCTGAGGAGCGAGACCCATGTCTGATCGAGAAATTTGATCCGGGTCGAGCTCGCGATCGCGATCGAAAGTGCCCCGCATGACTGGAGTGTCCTTCTGTATTGCATATATATATATATATATATATATATATATATATATATATATATATATATATATATATATGCACGTACATCTCCTCGCTGCTGTTTTCTTATCGTGTTGCCCGCTCATATCCGGCTGTGTATGTATATATAACACGCATATGCTGCCGCTGCGTGTGACGCACATTGTGCATGCCGGCGGCGGGCAGGCGTCGCCGTGTCACCGGAATGCAAGCAAAGGTGTCCCCGGAACCTCGTATTTCCGTCCGCGATCTGCGTGTTCTTTCCGCTCGAGGAACGCTGCTTTCTTGGGTCACGTTCGGCTGCATATGTACGCTCGCTCGTTTGCGAGAGAGGAGGAAGAAGGTGAAGGATAATGCGAATGCCATGCAGTGCCAATCAACTTTATTATTATTATTATTTCTTTTATTACTATTACATTTTTTTTCTTTTCGGGTTGTACCGTTATTCTCTTATCGAGCCTTGAAACGTATACTCGTCCTGGTGACTGAGCAGCTGTGTTCAGCTGTTGAGCTAACGCCTGAGAGTGTGTATATATATATATATATATATATATATATATATATATATATATATATATATATATATATATATATATATATATATATATATATATATATATATATATATATATTTTCCCATGGTGGATTTCGTGTCACCATTTCCCGCACTCCTGTATCATGTACTCGTTATTGGAGAGATTTAGGTTAGGGGACGCAAGCGGCTTCTATAGGGGCGACGGTACTGCGCTTGCGCAGATCCAGGCGTAGGGGTCTGCGCATGCGCAGCACCGTCGCCCCCAGTTCTTGCGTACGCTAGCCGCTTGCGTCCCCTAAACTAAAACTCTCTACTCACAAGTTTATGCGCGCGCGCTCACAGCCCTTTAGAAATGCCCTGTCACTGTAATGAGTGATCGTACCATCCTTACGGTTTATGTCGCACCGCGACCATATTGCGAACTGTCTCGTATATATTAGACACATACTTTTTTTCCCCTTCCTACTCGGCGCGATTCGAACGCACCAGCCGTCGCCATCTTTCCTACTTCGTCTCGCGCCTTTCTTCTCTCTTTCCTTCGCGTCGCGCCTGCGGGCGCCAGCGCCGCTTGGCTGGGGCGAATCACGGCCACTTATTTTCGGCAAATTGGCAGAGCCGCAAAATTTGGATGGAAATAGAATAAAATGAAAAGGAAAGTAAAAAAAAATATATGAGGTGGGTGTGGTCGGGAGGCGGAGAGAATCGAGGCGAAACACTGCGACGCGCGCCATTTGGGACGGCCGTATAACACTTGCGCGACGAAGACGGGCTGCGGAAGAGGTTGCGAGGCATTGCAACCATCGGGATGCAATGTCGGGACGCCTTGCGTAACGGCGCTGAGCGAGACTCAGTATATTTAAGTCCGCCCTGTCGATGTGTGTACACCGGCCGTGGCGTGCAAGAGAGAGGACAGCGCAGGAAATGCGCGTCACTCCACGCACGACGCCTGCTGCCTTGGAATCCGGGAGCGAGTCACTCGCGAGCGGTGGCGGCTGGCATGTCTGTATCATTTACGCTTACTTTTCCATCGTCTCTTTCGTGTTCTCTTTGTTTCGTTTCTCGCGTGAGGACCGCGGGGCAAATAGGCTGTGTCCATCGTCAGAACAAGGGGGGAGAGAGAGTGGGGTGGCGTGGGGGAGCAAGCGGTGGAAGAATCCGGGGGAGTAAGCAAGGGGTTCTGAGGTATAACGGATGGATGGAGGGGTGCGTGGGGAAGGGGAGACTCAAGGGGTTGTCCGGTCAGGGTGAGGTCCATGCGGCCATCGCCTTGTTCACGCTGTCGGATTTTGGCGGCGAGAAAGAAAAAAGAATAATAACAGCGGGAACTGGCGCGTGCCGCGTTCTTCGTTCCTTTTTTTTTTTCCTCCTCGTCTTCCCTCGATCGGTTTGTTTTACACTATTTCGGGGCGCAGCGACGTCGCCGGCGTCGCGGTTTCCGCCGCTGCTGCAGGGAGAGGAAGTAGAGCTGCAGGTTTGGGGGAGGGCGGACTGGGGATGTAACCACGAGCGCTCTCTCCATCATCACGTGCGCCACTCTTGCGTTTTGACATCTTTTGATATTTTGTCCGTAATGCCCGGCTCTTCTTTTACTCTCTCCCCCCTCCCTGCCTCCCTCGCCATTTATGTAGCGGTCGTGCATGGCCCTCCTGTCTGGGCTCGTGGCTTGGCAGTATAGTACTCGCAGCGAGGGCAAGCCGGAAAGGACAGACGTGCCGCTCTGCCCTTCCCTTCTTTCGGTTCCGTCTCGTGTTCGCCGACACCTCACCGCTCGCGCTGTCTCTTTTGTTTGTGAGTCTTTCTTTCCCGTCGTCGTCTTCGCTGCAGCGGCTTTTCTTTGTGCGTTTATTTTCGCCGCTTCTTGGCAGTGCATCGTGTCTCCGTTGGAGGAGTGATGGGAGTCCCTGGCTGTAGTGCAAGTTTGAGGAAGGTAGGGGAGCCGGATGGAGACGGCGGTCTCGCGCGCGACGCTCTTTATTTGTTGTTCTTCAACGCTCTCCCCCACCCCCCTCCCAGCTGCATCACGGCTGCATCCGTGGCTGCATTGCGTATACTCTTGCGAGGTCGAGGAGGAGTCCCTTAACACAACGAGGTTAAGGTTAGCTCCCGTCCCGGTGTGGTTAGGAAGTATACAGCCACGGAAAGGAAGCCCTGCGCGGAGCGCGGCCGCGAAACTTGGTCGCAGTAACGTAATTGACGCCAAGTTTGCAACGAGCTTTGCCCCGCGTGCGGTGGTGGCTCTTCAGAGTCTTGTCTCTATAGGGTGTCACTCAAGAGCCGCTACATTGGCGACAACCAGATACAGGAAAGTGCGACTACGTACTCGGATAACCAGAACAAAGAGCTAGACTCCCCCTTAACGAAAGAGGAGGTCTATGCGGCAGCTCAGGCTGCAAAACAAAATTCTGCTCCAGGCTCGGACTGAGTCACATATGCTATGATCAGGAATCTCAGTGACAAAGTAATTGAGAAAATCACCTACTGCTTTAATGAACATCGCTGATCCAAAGGTTACGTTCCGACCGAATGGTAGGAAGCCGAAATCATCACAGTACCCAAACCGGGGAAGAAACCGACCCTCGAGGCGCTTAGGCCCATACCACTCACGTCGTGTATGGGTAAGCTTTTCGAGCGAGTCATACAAACATGACTACAGAGCTATATAGAAAAAGATCTCTTCTCGGCTACCATGTTGGATTCACATCACATCAAATGAAATACTCTTATGGATCGGCGTGCACAGCACATACGCCGAGCTAAAGGCGGCGGTGTACTTCTATCACAGAGAAACCGGCTGAGCCAAACTCGGTCGGGCAAAGAAATTCTCGCCAGAATAGCAGTCCCGCCGCACGCGCAGCACATCGATGAGGCACTCGTAGCAGCACCGCAAGACATCCGCGGTATGGTCTCGGTCGCACCACCCCAAGAACACGAATCGAGACCGTAATGCCGAAAGAAGGGCAGAAAGAGTCAAGTGGCTCAAGAAACAAATAAAAGACAACACTAACGTCATGTATACAGACGTTGCCAGATACAACTGGGGGTAAATGCGCAGCAACAGTGATAGACTGGGATATGAAGACAGTCATTCAGAGGCGCCTCTTTGTACACCTCTTCAACCACCAAAGCAGAGTCCGTTGCCATAGCTCTGGCCTTCGAGAGCAGGAACACAGGGGAGAGCAGTCAATCATCGTCACAGGCCCCCAGGAAGTGTGCCGGCTTTATATATGAACGGCCGCCTACACGGCCCCTACCCACAACAGTCATCAAACTACTGGGGCGCTAATTAACCCAGAAACACCGGCTGGTCTAGTGCCCGCCACACGGCGGGGTCGAAGGGAACGAAAGGGCAGATGCTCTAGCTCGAGAACTTATCACCCGAGCGAAACATCCCCATCCCGTAAACGAAACTCATTTAACAACTTCAAACGGCATTCTCGCTCGCCAGCGGTTGGGCCACAGACCTTTGTAAAGTACAAACGGGTGTGTTTCAGAATTAAGCAATGTTTATCCGACGCTGTACCGAAACGCTTGTCCGTGGTGCGGCGGCTCGCCAGCATTATACCACATCTCATGGGGCTGTGATCAAAAGCCCAAAAATTTAGAGAACTTTCCCAGTTGGGCGACAATGTCGTAAATAGCACGGAGCAGTGGGAGGCACAACTCGCCAGCTTTGACCAGGAGGTGCAACTGGCGCCTCTGGGTCACGTCAGGCGGGCGGCTGAAGCCAGTGGGGTCCTCCCCACCCGTAACGTTCCGTTCCCATTTCGCGTTTCCCCCCTTTACAATGTTTCTTCTTCTTGAACATGTTGTAGGTTCGGCATCCTGCGTGCTTGAACGCGGAGTTTTGTTGAACCGCTGTTGTCTGTTGTGCTGCGAGCAACAGGTTATGATCCCGTTTTACTGAACCTTGCGTGTAAATCTCAATTTCACGAAAACGCTGTCGTTTCTTTTTTTTGTGTGTGTGTGTGTGCAGTGCTGATTACACGAAGGCGTCCCTCTGTTGGCCAGTTGCAGAATCCATTACTTGTACTATAGCTAGGACTAAACCTGGGAGAGCTATAGCCAGCGGTGGCGCCTCACGGCCTTGTCGGCGGATGTGGAACATCCTTTTTTGTCGTAGGCGTCACGTGTACGTGATCTTTTTTGGGAAAGGTAGCTGGTTAAGTTGCCTTCACGCTCTATCTACTAGAACCTGTCTACAAGAACTAAACGTGGGTTAGGCCCAGGTTTAGTTCTAGTAAATAAACATAAATACCCCCGAAAGTGGATGGGAAAAGGGTGCCGCGGTAGCTAACTTGGTAAGAGCTCCGCACACGTAATGTGAAGACTTGGGTTCGTATACCCCACCTGCAGACAGTTGTTTTTTTCATCCACTTTCATTTCCATTAATTTACCATTTCGTTAATTCAGTCAATAAGTACATGTGACCTCCCCTATGATGTCCTTGATGTTTCTGTTTATTGGATTCTTGTGATATGACTGATAAAAATCGTGCCGTCGGTTTCCTTTCTTCTCGTTCGTTACCTGGTCAGCGTGTCTTGAGATGAAAACAAATGAGAGTTCCGTCATATAGTAAGTCGAAGTCGCACCTTTCTTTTTGATGGCTATAGCTGATACGTGTGATAAGGTCGTCTGCGTCCGATGAGCGCTTGTTCATGCTTGCAGTATGCAGTGCATGTTCGAGGCATGCAGGGCTCGGGCTTGCGAGCGCAGCGGGCACCCGGCGCCTGTGGAAATTCTCAAACCTTAGTGAAACGCGATAAGCAAATGACAACCAATTGGACGAAATTGAGTTTCTTCCGACAGCTTTCCGAAATTTAGCAAAGGTTTTCTTTTTGTGCAAAGTCACTTGTGTTAGTGTAAATGCATGACTTGGAAGCGGAACGAACTGAACCGATTGTAATGGATTTTAGGTGTGTGCACAGTGTCGGAAAGCAAACCAGCGGAGCAGTGCGCAGGTCGAACGCTCCGAAGCTAGAACGAGCGCTGTTTGCCGTGGCTTCTAAATTCCTTGCGAGCAAATAAACTGACAACTCAACGCGTTGAATGAGAAAACAGCATCTTGTGCTTGCACCGCTAAACGAAAGCATGCTATGAAAACGATATGTGGCCTCACGGCAAAACATGCATGTCATGATCAACTTTAGACCTTCCGATGCAGTTCTCATTCCTGTTGCTTAAAGCATTCGTAACACTAATGCTGTGGCAGAAAGCTATAAACGAACAAAGCCTAATGAAGCCTGAATGTACACCACTATAATTTAATAAAGCGCCTGCATAAACAAAACAGACTCCGACAGCAAAATATTAAAGTTTTAGATTATAGGGGGCCCCAACGCTTGCGTCCCCCTAATCTAAAACTCTCTTTCGAAAGCAGTGTTCTGCTCGCAGGGAAGAAAGAAGTCCCGAGTGAAGTGTTTTGAACAAACCGGTATAGTATGTTGAAGCAAACTTTGGCCAGCGCGAGGAAAACAGGATCATGAACCAACTAACTCACACAAAGTCCTGCTACGGTATAGTATCAGTCGTCACATTTTCCCAATGCAGAAGTTTTTTATCCAAGTCGCTCTCCGACGCGCGTCGTCCGCTTCTTTCGCGAAAGGATTAAATCATACATTGCTGTCTTTCCATCGCGACGACACGCATAATGGTACGAAAGTCTTTCGACATCCGTTTTTTTTTTTTGGGGGGGGGGGGGGGGGGGGAGGGGGGGGGTGCTTGTGCGCGGCAGCATCACGACCGTTTCAGAACTACGAGGCATTCAGCCCATGTCATGATAGGAGGCCCTGTTTCGCTTCAAGCTTGAACCTGGATGAGTTGTTTCTCGGCGCGGTCGCTAGGGGGCGAGCATTTTTTTAAGTGGTTTCGCCAATAGTTCGTCATGGTAGAGGCTTGGGAATGCGCATCACTGGTACACGAGTATACATTGCGAAGATCAGAACAAATAGTTCGAGGGAGAAGGAAAGCAAAATTGAGGCTGAGCATCAACCGAAAGAGGCACCGCGTCGCATGCGCGGTTTGCAGCGCGCGGAAGCAATGACGTTCCCGACTCCTTCACGCACTCCGAGAATGGACGGACGCGCTCATTCCGCGGAGTTGCGAAGGAGCTCGCGTCGATGCGAAAAAAATAGGAGGAAAGTCCTAACGGCAGAACGGCCATCATTGTAGTGGACCACCCGCGCGTATAGAGCGGAAGATTAAGCGACCGTTCAGTCGCGCGGGGTGCCTCCGTTCAGTACGCAAATGCAGTACGAGCGCGTACACGTGGCGCTCGAGAAACGCAAAACAGCCGCCGAGGGCGCTAATCAGCATCGCGGGTGCACTCTCCGCCTGTCTCCGCGCCATCGGCCATGCATTCATCTGCTGCAGCGCTGCCATGGCCGCATAGCGCGAAGAAGGGTGCCCCTGTTTTAAATGCGCGCGTCCTCGGATGAGGGAGGGAAGGAAGCGACGCCGTTAGCGCAACAGGAATGACGATGGGGAGAGGAGTGCTCCCTTTTTTTTCTTTCTCTCTTCGTCCCGTCCCGACAGCGCCCACACTTTCGCCTGGTGCTTCTTCCTTCGCTGTGTATACCTCTTCGCCTACCACGACCTAGTGCCTCTTAGTTGCGTGCATAGCTGCAACGCCAGGCGTCGCCGGCTGCATGCTGTCTCTTGTAGGAGCAGATACGTCCTGCCAGTTTTTACAACTTCGGCCATGCTCGTCGCGGTCCTTGTGTGAACGGTGATCGTTGTTCCAGTTAAAATCATGCAGGGGTGACAAGCGCCCCCGGTTCTTCCCCTTCTTTTCTGCTTTGGCCTTATCGTTTAAATTTCTCCTTTCCCGTTCGCTTTCAAAGGTAGGGTATATAGATTAGTCGGAACACCGTTCGACTGGCCGTTTCACAGCGTTCTTCCAATGATGTACTGTAGGGCCGTGCGAGATAGCTGTATTACGAGCAGCAGCGGATCTAATAGCGATTACGTGACTTCCTCGTACCCGCTGGACGAAGTACCCGTGGACGTCGTACCCGCTTATACGCTCGACGTCCGAAGCGCCGCCGCTCAGCACTTGATAAAAAAAAAAAACTCTATGAAAGTATAAAATGCCATTCCGTTCATGCCATGACCACGTGTCAAAAAAAGATGTCTCTACGGAAGGCGTCGTCCTGTCATTTGACCCGGGATGCAGGGACGCACGTGCTGCACGCTTCTACGATCTAGGGATTTAGAGGAGCGATGGGAAGGATGAAGGGGAGCGCCCATGGCGTCGCTCTTATATAGCGTCTTTAGGGGGATTGCTTTCGCGCGCGCCGGGCACCGTTCCCTGTAGTGCTTACTCCTCCCTCCGACTTGCCCCCCCCCCCCCCTCCAGGATTCCTCCTTGTGCTCTCCCCGCCGGGGAATCGCTTCCCGCTTTTGTACGCCGCACGCGAGCTCTTCGGTGGCGCCTCGTCGGCGCCTGTCCCGCAGCTTGACTGCCACGGGGCCGTACGCGTGCTTCTTAGGGAAAACGCGGAACGCTTTCTATACCCCCGCCAGCGGTCGCCTGTTGTTCTCTTTTCTTTCCCCGCTTTCTTCTCTCCTCAGCCCTCCTCATCATCGCTTTTCATCCTTGAACCGTTGCTTCCTTCGAGCGACCCGAATGCCTCGATCCTTTCTTCCTCCCTAATGTACCTTTCATTCCTTCTTTCTCGCTCAACTTTGACGCGCGTCCCTCGATCATGAGCTCATCTGTAGTAGCGGGTACTGTACGTCTGCTATTTCCCGACAAACTAAAGATGCCGCCCCCCCCCCTCTCCCCCTCTTCCTTTCGTCTGGTGCGGTTGGCTTTGCCGCCGTCAGTGTATATCGCTGCCTTTTTGTGTGCTGCTCGGCGCCGAGTCGGCCGCGGGCCGTGCGTTGTCTCCCCTTTCATTGTTAACTCGCAGCTCGTGTACTTATTTTATCCCCGTTCTGTCGCATCGCGTGGACGTCTCGTTTCTCCACGCGCGGACATCGATCACATTAGCGCTTGGACGGTGTCCCAGTCAGTCAACCGTCTTGGGAAAGATAGCGCTGTTTCTCTTCGGACAGCGATGACCTCTGTTGCGCGCGTGCCTCTGTGCAAAGATGCGGTCTCGTATACGACGTCGGGAGCAGGCGTGCTCGAATGGCTTGTCCGACATGTCCGTGATGAGAATGGAAGGCCGCACGCCTTCTTGTGGGATTGCGGGTATAATGGGAATCGCGCAGCTTGCTTGTACGTGTACTGCTGCGTATACAGTACATGGTTTAAAGGCACATGTCAATGCGGTCGCGGCTGCAGCGTCCCGGATCCTTTCACCATTGCTTGATAATGTATCGGTGACATGTCTATGGGGCCGGAACACCCGGTGCCTGTGGGGAGTTCTTTCGGTAAGCGTGAATGGGAGTTGGCTAGGATCATCTCGGCGGCATGACTTCGCGAGGCTGTTGAGGACCGTAGGTGGGCGCACGCGTAGGAGAAACGGAGGTTTTAGGAGGGAAAAAGAGGAGAGGTTGGTCGGGAGAGCGTTCATCCCAATAGGGAGTACTCACATGACGTCACTTAGGCACCATGTTGCTGACCTGTGTGTAGTTTCCACTATGCCTTTGGAGGTAAGCTGATTGAGCCGAAGCGCGGCTCTTTCACTGGGCTAGCTGTTCGACGACGTGGCTGTCTCTGTGACGTCAGTGCACCGGGATAAGGTTTAAGGGGAAGGACAGGGAGGAGAGCTATAATGGCAGGTGATGATGTATTAGTGCGGTCTGAACCACACACTTCTCTAAAAAGGCAAATCGGCCGACTTGGCCTGCATCTTCCGAAAAAAAAAAAAATCTGGCTGACGTCGCAGTGAGGCCACGCATGGTAAGCCGCGTGCTATAGGTCAATGCGCTATAGGACAAACATAACTAAAACGTAGCAGGTATATATGTATACTTCGAGGTAGAAGCTGCGGACGTTGGTGCAGCTGGCCACATGACCACTTATACAAGTGTGATTCAGACCGCACAATGAACTGTAAGATAAAATCGCGTAAAAGGGCGCCCGCGTGGCTGTATAGCTGCTCTCAATCAAACGTCGTTTCCTTCACGTTCTCCTCGGTTCGCCTTTGAATACTGCCCGTTCGGCTGCCGTAAATATTTGAACTTTCTGGCTTCGCTTAAGTCACCGCGAATCGCTGTTCCACGCGTCCTGCCCTCCCGAATGCGCGCCATTTCGAAATGGCCGCGATGGCCTATATATATAGTTGCACGAATGCTCGGCCGAGTGGTCGTCCAGCCGACTGTTTATAATTCATCAATCCGTGTTTCGGGTATCGCTGTCCGCTTAAGTGCGCCGACATGTTTCTTTCTCTTCTTTGTTCGTCTTCATTTTCCGCGTCGTTAAGCAGGATTCGACTGTTTCCGCGAGCGCTGCAAAAGCGCGCGCGGTGTCTTCTTTCCAGGCGCGATCGTTAAAAGGGCACGCGCACTCTCCGTGTCCGAACCCTGGGCAATTTCCTCACACAGCCCCCTTGGCTCTGTGTGACCCCTTGCCCGGTCTTAATGGCGTGTCGTCTTGCATTGGTCCTTCGAGACGACGACCCCTTTTCTTGGGTTTGTCGTTGGGCTTTTGTCTTCTCGTCCCGTTTGTTTCGCTCGCTTCGCCAACGGTCTCGGCTTTGCGAGGGAAAAAAAAGAAGGGATAGAGAGAGGCTCAAGCCTCCATCGGAAGTGGGCGTGGAGCAGCTCAGGCGTTCGCCCGAAATTTCGCTTGCGAAAGCGCACGCCCCTCAAGCCTCGCCTCGCCAGTGTCGGTGGTGACGGGTGACACGCTTCTCTCTGACGATGCTGCTCGCCGAAGGAGAAAAATAAAACGAGAGAGAAAGAGAGGAAATTGGCCGACCTTTGACTTAGCGCTGCATTTAGGTCGCAAGAATCAAGATAGAGAGAGAGAGATAAATGAAGGGAAAGTTAAGTGATCACTGTCGCTCTCCATGCGTCCAGCGATGTGAAATTGTCGGGCTCAAAAGGGTATCACTCTCCCATACCCACTCTCGCGCCGTTCTTTCGACGGGTACGTCCGAGCGTTCTGGTGTTCCGCAGTTCCCGTGCGCGCCAAAATACGATGAATAGGCTACGAATACGAACGAGAAGAATACGATGCTCATTTATTTATTTATTTATTTATTTATTTATTTATTTATTTATTTATTTATTTATTTATTAGAATTGATTTCAGGGCCCGAGGACATGCACATAAAGAACTGGTTACATACATGCAGAATTGTGCAGAAACTTTATGACTTACAGAAAACATCTTGTATCGCAGTATTATTTGGAGGCGGTATACTAACCATAATGGCTGCGGTGGAAGCGTGGAGCTAGGTTTGTTCGGCAGGATATGACAGCAACCTTAAATATGTCATCCGTACGCGATGTAGTGTACATAGAGCGATACGACATTATTATATGCCTCGTATATAATACAGTGTATATGCAGTAGGGAGTGAATTTTTAACTTCGATCCCCCGTGAAAGGAATAAACGGAGAAAGAGGTTGCCGGTTCGATTCGCACGGCCTCATTCTGATGCCGTCTATAGGAAAACACACACACACACGCACACGCACACACGCACACACGCACACACACACACAGTTCTCCACGCTGCGTGGAGAACTCGAGGAACCAACATGGCGCTGCGTAACGAGTACATGCATAATTTGGCAGTAGTACAAAATTGTCGTGGGTTTCGCCGTAAGAGGGGCAACCTGCAGCAATTCCTAAAAAAACCAAGCAAGCACCGGACGACATAATCGCCGTCTAGGAAACTGCTGGGACAGCAAAAGTATCAGGATACAAATAATATAACACTTTAGATGAAATAACAACAGTACCCACACTGCTCCCATAATGGAGGCAGAGATTCGATACAAACTCGGACGACTCGATCTGAAGTCCGCCCCGGGTCCCGGTGGCGTAACAAATAAAACGCTTCGCAACTTAGACGACGAATCCGTTACCGCTCTCACAAAATACATAAACGAATGTTGGGAGAAGGCGAGCACACCCCAGCAACGGAGAACCGCCAAGATCATACTCATACCCACGAAATCATACTAATACCCAAACCTGGGAAGAAGCCACATATAGAAAATCTCAGGCCCATCTCATTGACGTCATGCATCCGAAAACTAATGGAAAAAGTAGTTCTAACGCGTCTCGCCAAATACATGAATTACAACGGGCTATGTCCACCCACCATTATCGGCTTTCGACCAAAACTCTCGACGCAAGACGTTATGCTGCAACTAAAGAACCAACTCTTCGACGCTGAAACATACACTCTGGATACAAAAGCCACCCTCGGTCTTGGCCTACTGAAGGCCTTTGACAACGTCACCCACGCCACCATGTTGCGCAACTTGCAAAACCTCCACGTAGGCCAAAGAGCATACGACTACGTGAAATATTTCCTCGCTAACCGTAAAGCCATAATCATGGCAGGGGACGCGAAATCAGGCAACAAGGGAGCACCGCAAGGTTCGGTGATTTGCCCCTTCCCGATTAAGGGGGCGACGCTCGGCCTGCCCGCAGAGCTGGAACACATGGAAGGACTTCGGCACAATGTTTATGCGGACATCACCCTATAGGGTGGCGGGTGGAAGCGACGGCCACATCGAAGAGATTTTATAGCAAGCAGTCAATATGGTAGATAGGTACGTGGGGAACTAGGGACTAAAATGCTCTCCCCAAAAATCGGTACTGCTCTACAGACCTACAAGCAGAGGACGCAAGCTCAATCAAGAACGACCCAACATCACAATCTCGACAGGGGGTCACCCAGTTTCCCAGGTATAACACCGAAGAGTATACTGGGACTGACATAACGGATACTGGGACTGAGAACGGACATAACGGAGAAGCAATAAGAGTACTGGATAATAGCACCTGCAGTAAACCATCAGGTTGATTCGAAAAATCGGCAATAAGAACTGGGGCATGAAGGAACACAACCTAGTGCCGCTCATCCAAGCCTTCGTCGTCAGCGGCATAGTGTATGTGACCCCATACCTCAACTTACAAGTGGCGGAAAAAACAAAAGGTAGACTGCATCATCAAAAAGCCACGTAAACAAGCCCACGGCCTATTATCGAACACCACGTCTAACGAGAAGTTCGAAGCGTTAGGAATGCGCAACACGCTTGACGAATTGTTCATCGAGGCTCATACAATAACACAATACGAAAGACTCGCGCAAAGCAACGCGGGAAGACACATCCTGCACACGCTCGGTATCACGTACGCTGAGAAAAGCGGGAATAAATACGACATATCCCAAGAGAAACCAGAGAGCGCATCATCGTATACCCCGTTTCCCAGAAACATGCACCTTGAACAGTGGATGGTGGTGCATGTCCGTTCTTAGTTGGTGGAGCGGTTTGTCTGGTTAATTCCGATAACGAACGAGACTCTATAGTCTATTAAATAGGTGCGGGGTTCCCAGCGCCTCACAACCTGCTCCTAGTCGCACGAAACAGAGCAGTAACAGGTCTGTGAGATGTCCGGGGCCGCACGCGCGCTGCACTGAAGGAAGCAGCGTGTCTTTATCCCTGTCTGAAAAGACTGGGTGATCGGTGAAACTTCTTTCGTGGTTGGGATAGGGGCTTGGAATTGTTCCCCCTGAACAAGGAATTCCCAGTAAGCGGGAGTCACAAGCTCGCATTCATTACGTCCCTGCCCTTTGTACACACCACCCGTCGCTACTACCGACTGAATGATTTAGTGAGATCTTCGTTCCCATGTCCGGCGCGGCCTTTCGGTTGCGCCAGTCTGTTGGAAAGATGGCCAAACTTGATCATTTATAGGAAGTAAAAGTCGTAACAATGGTAACAGAGCGGAGGAATTAATGCAAGAGCGAAAGCACTGCACAAGAAGTTTCAAAACGACGCGGACGTGGTGTATGTGTATAGACGCCGCGGAATATGCAGACGGTCTGCATGTATGGCACGGGTCGCCTCAAATCAAGCGGGCCGCCAGCTTGCCAGCGGCACCATTAAAACGGGAAACCTGGAAATCGCGGAGGAAGCGGCCATAACGCTGGCGCTCGCCTCCACAACGGCCAGCGTAGTAATCGGCGACTCTAAAACCGCGCTTCATAACTTCGGTAAGGGAAAGGTCTCGAAAGAGGCGCTAAGGATCCTGACTAACTTTCGCGGGGAGCGTGACGTTCATGTCACATGGACGCCAGCCCTCTCCTCCCTCCCGGGCAACGAAACGGCACACACCTTAGCTCGAGAGTTAGCGAGCCGAGCAAGGGCAGGAACAACGCGGGGCCCGAGGGCTGAGAGAGACTGCATGGTCAACTATAATGAAATCACCAAATACTATAGGTTAGGAAGGCGGTATTGCCCCCCCCCCCCCCACCACACCCCTCATTAGCTAAACAGCAGGCGGCACCATGGAGCCTACTACAAACAAACACTTTCCCGAACCTGATCGCTTATAATCATTGTTACTTAGAACTCTATGCGGATAGATGCAAAGACTGTAATCAGCGGGCGGACCTCAGACACATAATCTACACTTGCCTCAACATAGTGCAGGGTCCAAGCAACATATATACGAACGCGGAGCAGTGGGAGACCGCGTCAGACAGTGAGGTCCAACTACAAGTCGTCAGGCAAGCCGAAGATGCCGCTAGAACCCAAGGGCTCCTAGCCGCCATCTACGGGTGGGGAGATGAACTCCTCTGACACTTGCCGTTTTCATTAAAAGTTGTTTCAGCCTGTGCTTGCTAAAGAACCCGCGACGCGGTTTAATCTGGGACCTGCCACATAACCTGTGTCACCTGTTTCTCCACAGGCTCTACGTTGGTTTGAGACGCTAAATCTAATCAATCAATCAATCAATCAATCAATCAATCAATCAATCAATCAATCAATCATCCGCAATAAAGCCTTATCGGTCTGCGGAATCTTGTTCAGTGGTGTAGCAACTGGGCTACTATAATTGCCTGTGTTGGCAGAAGGCTGCTCGACCTTTGGCTAATGACGGCCGGTCACACAGGGTTAGAAAAACAAACGCAGATAAGCTAGTAGTCGAGCTCAGATTAAGGGCCCCTAATTAGGGTATATAACATATCATGGGGTAAAAGTGAACAGAAGTGCCTTCAAGGGCGGCTGGGGGTTTGGTGGAACGATAAGGATATATATAGGAGACTTGCAAGCAATAGAAAACAAAGAGTCGGCTGACACGGCGGGACAGGGTCAACTGCACGGGTGTTGGGACTTATCTATCCATGATGGCTGCACGGCGCGAGGAAAACACTTACGCAGGGGAAAAGAAGGACACCGGGACAAGACGCATTTTCCCCCCCTGTGTAAGTGTTACCCTTGCGATGTCTGGCCATCATGAATTCATACCGACTCGTTCAACTCTCATGGCTTCTACAGTCATCTATCCGGCTCGTAATGGACTTAAGTAGGACGACGACGGTAATAATAATAATAATAAAGTTTCACAGGACTATGCCACGTACCTACTGCCACCCGGACAACGACCGATGCAGCGATCCTGCAGGTATAATAAGGTGGCTCGCCCATGAAACTCGCACACAGAGGACGGGGGAGCGTGATGTCGAGGAGATTGACGCAACGGAGTCACGTGATTCGTCTATCCACTTTCTCGCGTCCTTGTCTGCGAAGCTCGCACTTCGAGTGCAGCAGCTGCACTGTTATAGCCCTTGGGCAAAATATGCCGGGCGGAGGCGATGGCGTGCGCTGCGCGAGCGCGTTGAGTGACGAGTGAACGGGGGGTAGTGCGGCGCCGGCAGCGTGGACGGAGCTGTCGACGATAGCTCGTCAACCCTTGTCAGCTGTCAAACGGCGGCGTCTCGTGACCCACTGCGTAGACACGTGGGCAGTGGAGGAAACGCGCCTTCGCGTGGCCGGAACACCTTCGTGCACACCTGAGAAGGCGCATTACATGGGTGACAGCTATATAGACGAGCGAGTTCCCCGCCGCATTCCTGTGTGTTGTTTGGGACCGTGCGACCATTTCGTCGTTAACGAACGGAGAGGGCCTGGACGGCTTCCGGCTTTTCCCATTCGTATAGAGCGTGCTTATTTTTTTTTTTTTTTTTAACGGGGAAGAAAGACAGTCGCGAACAGAAGGGCTGAAAAAAATGAAAACAAAAAGGAAGATAGAAGCCCGCAGGTTTTTAACACATTTTCACTATATATACGGATAATCAAAATTTTACAGCTCAGTGTTGCCGTATATAATATGATCGAAAAATTATGCACGTGTAAGCATTTGTGCATGACGGGCCTATCACTTTGAAAAGCGTAGAGACTTCCTGCACGCCGAACAAACTTTCTTAAAAAAAAAAAAAAAGCGCTTTCTTTTTCCCAGCACATGACTCGCACAGCATGCGGCCGGAGGTTTCTGGGGGTTGCATGGCTCACTGCCCTGGGGAGTGCAAAGCGAAACCGGGTTCTCTATGTGGCAGAGGTGGACAAAAAAACAAAAAAAACTACCTTGTATTGTATGACGTTATTGGCTTCGAGGTCTCCCAATGAGAGCGGTAGAAAAAAGTTTGAACATTTCGCGAGGTGCATACAGATTTAGCGTACATCGTAAAAACGCATTGAACATTTGATACGACATACAAATTTTATACGTATACAAAAACAGTAAATCAAGAAAATAACGATAAATTCTTATTCGCTTAAGCTGACGGTTAAAGAATGGTGCGCTGACGGCAAACAAAAAGTTAGCAGACAGAAAGTTGCCCCCGAGTCGCCCATATAATTCCTCTCCTGCGTTCGGGCGAAGCTTTGTACAAAGGTTAAAGGTGACACGCGGCAAATTTTATCCCTATTCCCCCCTGCCCTCCTAGTTTCTTCTTTTTTATTGGTCCTTTATTTCTCACTTTGCTTTTTTTTTTTTCGTAGTCTCCACACCGTCGCTTGCTCACGACCGAGGGGTCAACGCACTGCGCCGCAGATTCGACGATCGCCCGCGTGTGTGAATTCATATTGACCGAGCCGCGCTCTGTTCGAACCCGCAATGTGCGCGGTAATTCGCAAATGTGCGAATAGCGTTCATGTGAAAGTCTGGCGTTATTCTGTTCGAGGTTCTTTGATTGTTTGTAACTTTTCTGCCTCTTTCCTTTGTTTTTTTTTTCGTCTCGTACTATTCAATATGTGCTTGAAACAATATGGCCAGATGGGCGCGAGTTGGTTAATGTCCGTTAAAAAAAAAAGGATTTTAAAAATAATAGAAACGGCAAAACAAGCTCGACAAAGAACTGTGCAAGAAAGGCGCACCATAGCGATGCGCTCCTTTCTCGGGCACTGTGCTGTCGCAGGCGCCCAAACTACAGTTAACAGGATAAGTATACTATAAGCTGAGGCATGGATGCATATACCTGTAACAGCGTGTCAGTGAACCATCCTTGCATCTGGATGGATAGTATATTAGTTGGACTAGTTGGCATTTCATTTTCCGTAATAATAATAATAATAATAATAATAATAATAATAATAATAATAATAATTAGAGGGCAGGAACGACGAGACATAAACAAGAGCTCAGCAGAAAAAAAAAGAGAGAGAGGGAGAGAGAATCGGCGTTTCTTTGTGTCATCTTTTCATGTGCTTTCATGGTGAAGAAATTGATTATTTGAATTAGTCGCGATGGTCGTTCTTGGAACTGTGCCCTCTGTCCTACGCATACACGAGTCTCGTATAGTCTGTATCGCGTAGTCTAGTCTAATCTAGTCTTGTCTGTCTGTCTGTACGTCTCTTTCTCTCTCTCTCTCTCTCTCTCTCTCTCTCTCTCTCTCTGTATGTTTGGTTTCATGTGCTTGCTATTTTCCATTGAATAATCAACGCTAGTGTGTATTTTTTGTACTTTGTCCTGCGTAATTACTACAGCCCAAAGTACGAAGACGAAGGGGAGACAAGGAGCGACAGTGTCGTGCGCCGTAATTGTTTTGCGCTGACTTTGTCCTCGTTTGCGTTGCTTCGAATCTTGTTTTAAAAACATATTCGCCGGAGGCCTGCACGGCGGCTCGGCTTGGGAATGCTGCATCGGTGCTTCAACATAAGCGCAGCTTTAATGTAGAATTCTGCTGCGGTATAAGTGTGCAGCGTGAAGTGGACATGCCCGTACATGTTTCCTTGTGTGCGTATATATAGGCACATTAATCCGTCGTGCGAGAGACTTTGCCTCATGCTGTACGACGACGCGACGTCGCTTTGGAAATAACCGGAATGGCGTGCCTGCCGGGGACGCTGGCAGCGAAAGCGGGCAACGTATACCATCCCGTTGGAGCCATTAGGGTGGCCTCATTAAGATGGCGCCCATATGCATTCGTTCTTTTTTTTTTTTTTGGGGGGGGGGGGGGGGGGTAGTTCGGTGTTTCTGCTGTTGGCGCGCGGCTTTTAACGCCTACGACGAAGTCAACTGTGATGTCGCGCCGCCCGTTCCCTGTCAACGCGGGCCGGCGCCCCGGGTCATTTGCCTCATCTGTGGCAACGAACCGCGTTGCTCTAAAGTATATACCGTGAACCGCTGCAAACACGCACACGTACACACACACACAGATATGCGCGAGTTCTTTAATCGTGCGTTGTGGGGTACGTAGGGAATGTTCTCGCCTCTCTCCCTCCCTCCCCCCTCTCTCTCTCTCTTTCTCTCTCTCTCTCTCTCTCATTACTGTCATCATCGTGCTTCGTGTAAGATACACATCGCTGCACTCCTTACGCCCACTCTCCATGGGCGTGCCGCGCGTCATTTTGGTTGCTACCCGTGCACAGCTAGCGACACGTTGACAGTCTCCTTCCTTCTCTATCCGCGCTCAAAAGCGAATTGCAAAGCTTCGAAACGCGCGTCGACGACAAGGAAGTAGGGGTGCCGCCATCTGCAGGCGGACCTGTAGGCCTTGCAAACGCGCGGCTCCTCCGAACGAGCGCCGCTTATCAAGTGCGAATACATAGCAGGCCCGTCCCAAGACTGACGGATCACTAATGGCGAGGACCGAGTGCAGCCGGTATATACAAAACACGCTGCGCGCGCCATCCGCCACATTTGGCCCCGCTCGACGTGCAACTTGGACGCTCGTTTTTTGGAGATTCGCGTTTCAGTGTGGCGTGCCTCGTAACCTAGTCGGGCCCCCACCGCCGGCGTGCGTGCGTGTGACGATGATTGAGGAAGTGTGGGGCGCATGGGGCTTTGAGAGACACCGCAATAGAGGACTCCGGATGAAATCAAATCAAGTTTTGGGCCGTTTATATGCAGACAGGTTAGCCACGGGAAAAAAAGAGAAGAAAAAAAAATACGTTCTAAACAGCTTGACAAAGCCTCGGCCCCTTGTTTGACAGCAGCACGCAGTTACAATCTCTCAGCAGTTTCAACCAGAAAGGAGTACATCAGGACGCACAGTAAGCCGAAACACTAATATATAAGGGGGCACTACGAATACATAAGTTGTTGTGCAGCGCCGGTTATTTAAGAAAGAGTTCCGGAGGTGTTCAGTTAGTTTATCTATACACAATCGTAGTATCCACATATGTTCATATTTCGTGTATTTCTGACGACTTTCAGGGTATGCATGTACAGGGTGGACAGATCAAACTTATAATTTCGGCCAACTCGGCTTCTTCAACTCTTTCTTTACCGAGCCTATATATAGATGAACCAGTTTGATCGATAGTTCTTCCTGCATGTTTTTAAACATTTCACTCGGAACGTTTCTACTAGCAATGCCACGCAGCGTCTTAAATGACGACTGAACTTTACCTATTTGTGAGATTTGACTTTTCTTTTTCAGATTGAGGAGTCTGGAAAGAAAAATAAAACTTCGACTGGAGTTATCGTCAGAACTAACATTCAGTGCCCCTAGCGCTATACTTCAATAAAAATACGCAGAATATGCTCTGTGGTCGACTCGGCAACCTAAACGATAATGGCAGCAGTGTGTGAAGACACAGAAGCAACCCCCCCCCCCCCCCCCCCCCCCCCGTGGGTTGTTTTTATCCATCAGCGTTTCAACAATGTATGCACGAATTATTACCAGCAATCAATTCCCATAGTCTGTAGTTTTCTCGTGCACAAGAGCATACCGTCTATTTCAAGTCGACCTTTGAGCGAAGCTTGTCTAGTAGTCTAATCTCTGGCATTTCGAACAACGCTTGCGCAAGTGTCCTTAATCATTACTGTACAATATTGTGCAACATTCAAGATTTACTGCACAGCAGTGTACAGGAATTGGGACAAAGTACGTGGAGGCTCCAGCGCCAGTTGAACGCCCGCCAGAGCAGCTCGCTCGCTGAAAGAAGCTGACCGAAAGCAATAATCAACTATTGGGAGGCTTCTGCGTGCTCCGTGACCTGACAGCTATTGCTTCGTCAGCCTAAAAAAATGCAGTAGAAAAAAAAAAAACTAACCAGGCGGCTGGCGCAATGAGGAAAAACAAATGCTCCCTGCCACTATAGGAGCTTACCCAATTTCACATTTTCGAAGCTACTGCTTTCCCGCATCGCATAGGCATTACTGTGGCTGGTATTGACGCCAATAAACATGCGTAACACCTCTTTCTTGCATGGTCTGACTTGCAAAATTTGGTAACTAGAAGCCAGGCTCATATTTCGTATATGTCAGATTTTTCTTTTTTTTACTCTCCGTACTTGTACTAAAAATATAGCTGATTATTACTTTCTTTCATGTTCCTCGAGATGCTTCTTTCAAGTTGCACGTTCAAATTCTAAAAAAAAACATCTATCTGAGCACTTATTGCTGCTTTACACCCATTGAAAAAGAAAAGCAGTGATCAGACCATAATTTTACGTATCACGGTAGACGTTTCGACTCGTTAGAAAATAAAAGCACCGTTAATATAGAAGCACATTCCTAGCGGTAATGAAAGGGTGAACGAGCTCCATAAGCTCGGTTCACGAGCGTTGCTTGTATACCACCCCGTAGGAATGCGGCCGTTGTTGGCGCCAAGTCGAACCCGCGACCTCGCGTGGTAAACAACGGTGTACGCCAAACCCACTGAGCCGCTCCCCCCCCCACCCCCCCACCCCCGCCCGCAGCGGTTTTGTAATCGGATACGCATTAGTTGGGTAAGGTTATATGCGAGGTAAGGTTACATGCCTTACTGTCGGGTGGTCGCTGCCACGTTGTGCGCATATGCAAACGAGCATGTGCGCGGAGAGCGCTTCTTTCTTTCTTTCTTTCTTTCTTTCTTTCTTTTTTTTTTTTTTTTTTTTTTTTTTCTGTGCTGACGCTCCTTCGTCGGACGTCCCGACGGCGTGTGAAGCGACGACAGCCCCACGACGCGCTGCTTGCCTTTTTGCCATAAGGCAGCGCCCGTTTGCCTCGGGGATCGAGTGCCATTTCTGGATGAAGTGTAGGCTACGTGCAAAACGACATGTTCGTGTTTCAAGTAGCGCTGGGAAGACTCGTCGGGGCGTCCCGTTTTCGCCAACTCGATGCACTGCAGCGAAAACTCTAGTATAATATGCGGTGACACTGGTAATCTGCAGGCGTGTTCGCTCATTTCTTTCGTCGCTAATCCCTCTGCGATTCTTCTGTTCAGCGGACGTCACGTACGGGTGGATTAGTAGGCGGACTGTCGACGAACCGTTCGTTCGTTCTCTATTCCCGATTTGCTGACCCGGCCCCGTAGTGTTCGCTTCACTTCATGGTCTTATACATGTGAAGACTCCTCGGGGCTAATTTTGCCTTGCACGTTGGCGCGTGGTTTGCTTGCTTGCTTGTTTGTTTGTTTGTTTGTTTGTTTGTTTGTTTGTTTGTTTGTTTGTTTGTTTGTTTGTTCCATTTGTGGCGTGTCGTTCGCGCGTGTGAAAGTTCAGTTACATTGTCGTGGGCCTGGAGCGTCGAGAGCCGCCTTATCAGGTCCGATGTCGAAGACGCTGACGTACAAGTGACGCCTGTCGGCGCGCTCGTGAGTTTCTTTCACTCACATTGTTCCAGCACCGTGAGCGTAAGCTTAGCGAATACGTGCGTGGGTGCATGCCTCTATAGAGCGTTGGTGAGGTGAAACAGCGTGAGCGACCAAGCTTTTTGCCGAGGTACGAGAGAGATCGTAGTTCCTGGATTGATAGGGATCCCATGTTTGGGCGTACATATATATATATATATATATATATATATAACCGGGCTCGCCACAAGGGTTCAATGCGAAAGAGGCCCTCGATTACAGAAACGACAGTCATTTTTCGCCCGCTCGTTCTACTCCATGCTCCCGCGCCCGCCGATGCATCCAGGCAGGGCGGAAGTGGTTCCTTCTCTACCGGAGCGATTAAAAGGCCGCAGCCTCGGCGACGTCGATGTCGTCGGAACGACGTCGCTTCCTCTCCCATACCGCGGCTCGGCATATACGCGTACCCTTCCCCTCAATTTGGTCTCGGAAGAGAACTAGAAGACACGCCGCGTCGGTGGGGTCGAGCTGCTGCTGTTACAGCTCGGGCCAACTCACGCGGCGTATCCGCCCTCTCGCAGCTCGCGTTGTGGAAGGCGGCGTAATGAAATTGGCTGGGAAGGGGGAAATGACGGTGGGAAAGGAAGGAAGCGCAGCGCCCGCAGGAAACGACCCCGAGCTCACCCGTCCACCGCGCGCGATGACGGTGGTGGTGTCGACGGTGGTTCTCGGTTCTCCACCGAGAGGGAGAATAAAGTATAGAGAGTGATGGGCAGGAATATAATTTTCTTATTTTTTTAAAGATGTTTGATATATATCGCGTGCTCATTTTCTTTTTCTATATTTTTGTCGTTTGACCGGTGTGCGCCGTTAATTGTTCGAAGTATACGGGCACGTCGAAGCACGCGACAACCTGCGCGACGTGTAACTTGCCGAGCTCTTTCCGCTTATCATCGCCGGCCAACGGCGGGCGACGGTGCAGGGAAAAGCGGCGCCGAAAATTGGGCCGATTGGCCCGCTGTCCAGCGCGTCTCAGCGTGATTAGTGAACCGTTTCGAGCTGACGGTGCGTCGAGGTTTAGGCGACATCAGCCTCGTATTAACTTACGTTGGCGTGTATATATACCGGGTAGTCAAGTATTCGACCAAGCCTCGTCTGGTCAGGTAGTATGTTTAACGAAACAAAAGTTACGCTCACTGGCCATTTCACAAGTAGTCGGCGTTAAGGAACCGGTACGGGTTCCTTGTTCACAATATCGTTTCAGCGAACACTTTCAAAGTGTTTCTATTTCTAGTTCATGGGCTGGTCTACTCGAAGAGGCGAACATTACTTAAAAAGAAATGATAAGCACAATAGACTAATTAACAAAAGCACGAAGTTTTTAACTAGTTACCTTACGGCATATACTACAATTTACGAATTCTAGCCGGGGAGTTCGCAAGGCGCATCCACTTGGAGCGAATTCTCAGGATAACACCAGTTTAGAGATATTAATTCCCGAACCTTGCGGAGAAATCCATTGGCGTTCCAGTTACTTTTGTGCTTCAGTGCATAAAATGACGTTTCATTAAGAAAGTAAGTGGAACGACATTGCATTTTTACCGCAAGTCTGACGGCGCATATCTCGTAAATGATGTCATCCACACAATTCTTTTCAAGTGGATATGCCTTCCAGTCTCACCGGCTAGAATTTCTAAATTGCAATGTGTGCCATAAGGTAATACTTATATCCTGTTGCAGATAACATAACTATAGTCCTTGAGCTGGATTGTTCAGAGAGACGGACATATTACTCACACAAGTAATCGAAACGCATATTCAACTAATGAACAAAAATCCCCTAGTTATCGTTTGAATTCATTACTTTACGGCACACATTGCAGGGTAAGAATACCCTGTCAGGCCATTCAGCGTCCCAATTCACTCTTCGCTCGCAGTGCGTGCTGCGAATGCTTTGCACGAAGGCACGTACCGTCCCGGGGACTCCTCGCCGTTCTCCCCGCTTCTTTCGAATCGCCTCTGCTCAGCGCGCTACGAGCAGCTTCCTTGAGAGAGATGTGGCCGGATGCTGCACCGTCACTCTTGCGCGCGTGTGTATAAGTGTAATATATAAGCGCATACACAATCCTTCGCAAGCATCTGCAGCGCTGTGCTGCCGCCGCCCATCCTGTCTGTCCGACCGCCGAGTTGCTTTAAAACGATCAAGGACAGAAAATATAGAGGGATACAGCGCGCTCAAGTAAGGAGTCGCTGGCGATGCTCGGCGTCTCCACTTCCTCGATGCGAGAGCTGCAGGGAAACGTGATCATTGCGCGGTCTTTGTTACCTCTTTCATTTCTTTTCTTCGCGCGCCCACGACTACCCACGCGAATTGGAATTTCTAAGCGCCTGCGCGAGCGATGAATCTTAATGAGCGGACTGCTGCGTGCACTGCTGCCACTTACGCTGATGACTCCCACCGAGCGGCGCTGCGTTTCCTTTCACTTCCGCGCGCTTTCGAGACACCTTAGCGGAGAGTACGGCTGCTGTTTATATATAGCTATGTAGGAACGCTGCAAACGGTGCCCTTTGACGCGTTGCTCTCTAACGATCCTCGGGCCAACCGGCAGACCGCTTTTCCAGAGGATGCATCTGTGTAGTGCACGCTCCGAAAGTTACTACGCGATAAACTGTGCGGGCGGAAAAGGGCCCCTTTCCCTGTCGTCCGTGTGCGGTCTCTCGCTGGCGACGATGCATGGTATGCAGCTGCTGACGTTTGCGGTCCTAACGGCTTAAATTTAAAGCCGGACGTTCCCTGCCCCCTGAACGGGGCTGGAAGGTTTTCGGGTAGGGACCGATGTCGCAATTATACGTGGTTCACTAATTAAACTTTCGAGGTATGCCCACTTGCAACGACCGCTAACACACCCAGGAATTTTGGACGTTGCCCCTTCGACGATCTGTTAAACTTTGCCCCAGCGCACCGCCGTGGTGGTTCTTTCAATATTTGTATTTCAAAGGATCAACCTAATTTCAACAAGCTTTCCTTATAGCAACGTGCTGCATTACAGCAGTATTTTTGGTCCTGACCAAAACGCAACACCGAGTGCCGACTAAAGTGGAGGCTGTTATTAGAAGGAAGTACCCTCTCAAGGCTGGTGTTTTAAACTTGTTGAAACTGGGCCAATCTTCTAATATATATATATATATATATATATGAAGATGTTGGCCGCAGAGCTACGTGGCTGTGTTGCGCTGACATTCCACGGATTGTCGAAGCGGCACTGTGCATATTTTCTGGAAGACATGGTATCATACGCACGGGTTTCGAGATATGTGCCCTGGAGTTTGCGGTAAAAAATGCACTATCGTTCCTCTCACTTCTTTAACAAACTGTCGTTTGACGCATTGAATCAGAAGAACAGTAACAGGTACGACCACGTATATTTAATTAAAATTATATTAATGGGGTTTTACTTGCCAAAACCACGATCTGATTATGAGGCACGCCGTAGTGGGGGACTCCGGAAATTTGGACCACCCGGGGTTCTTTAACGCGCATCTAAATCTAAGTACACGGGTGTTTTCGCATTTCGCCCCCATCGAAATGCGGCCGTGGCCGGAATTCGATCCCGCGACTTCGTGCTTAGCGGCTATAATGCCGGGCTGCTAAGCACCACTTATATTTCTTCGCACACTTTGGGAAAGAATATCTCGAAACTGGTGTTATCCTGAAAAATTCATTCCATGTGGCGCGAACTCACTGACTACAATTCGTAAATTGTAATGTACCCTAAAGTAACTATAAATTAATTAGTAAAATATTGGTAATTAGTCGATTAGGCATTTTGATTTCTCGTGCGAGTAACGCCCGCCCCCTTGAGTAAGCCAACTCAGCCACTAGAACTAGCCATAGGCGATAAAAAAAAATCTTTATGG
The DNA here is from genome assembly GCF_023375885.2 of Dermacentor andersoni. Taxonomy (NCBI): domain Eukaryota; kingdom Metazoa; phylum Arthropoda; class Arachnida; order Ixodida; family Ixodidae; genus Dermacentor; species Dermacentor andersoni. The sequence goes on from NC_092817.1 coordinate 115,733,484, forward strand.
CCTGAAAGAAAAAAAAAAAAGGGGAGAAGAAAAGGGAGGCAGTGGCGATTTAGCGGCAAATGCGAGAGAAATGTGTTAGCATTACGCGGCACCTCTTTGAGGTCCTAGATCGATAACTTGAACAACTTAAAGCGCGTTCACCGCATTGTAAAGTGCTGTTCAGGAGCCCACTCGACACACGTCCTGCCTCCCCGAGGAGCAAAATGCAAGTGACGGTGGTCCGGAGCAGATATATATATATATATATATATCCTAATGCTGACGCATTAAAATATCTCCCGGTATATTTCTCGCGCGCGCGCGTCTGTATGTCTAACCGTATATGAGGTTTAACATCATAACAGTTATTCGTAAGGGACGCCGTAGCGGAGGGATGATGCCGATTAATTTGTCTAAACCTGGGAGTTATTTAACGTGCACTCAAAGCCCGCGCGGTTAACGAACGTTCTTGCATCCAACGGCACGGTTGTTATGCTCGAAAGAGGCGCTCTTGTCGTATCCGCAGTTCGCTCTGTCCCTCGCGCAGACGCATCGATGCATTGGAAATATTGGGAGGCAGTGCAGCTGTGGGAAATGTGTGCGAGCGCGATGAGCGGCGAGGAGTCGAGTGCTGCTGGCAGCCTCGGCAGCGATTGAGATTGCACAGCGTGCGTGCGTGCGTGCGTGCGTGCGTGCGTGCGTGCGTGCGTGCGTGTGTGTGTGTGTGTGTGTGTGTGTGTGTGTGTGTGTGTGTGTGTGTGTGTGTGTGTGTATCGAACATTGACCTTTTGTGCCTGTGGTAGCGAGGGCGATACTGCTTGTAGTTTTGCGGTCACCTGCAGTGATTTCGCGTTTGGTATTTGCAGACCGGAGGGTACACACTGACAGCTCGTGACTTTGAAAGTCTTCGTATACGGCTGAATAAAACAACCATTGCGTTTGGGATGGAATGATCGATAAGTTCATCACATATTGAATGGCGAACGCGTATGCTCATTGGCTTACCCAATTATGGAACTCTTTCATTTGCGTTTCCAAATTCACGAATATGCTCGTCGATGAATGCCCGTGGCCGAAACACGCCAAGTCGCTCACGCGTTCGCTAACGCGATTATGCGTTTCCAAATTTGCACATTTTTAAGCGCTCGATCGCCCCAATCGCTGGCGCGCTCATTCAACACAGTCGCTCGCTCCATTCATTCACGCAATGCAGCGTGCAAGCTATCCGCGGGGAGCTATTTGCAGATTGTGATTCTCTCGACGAGCGTTGCCACGTTAGGACAGAGTGCGCGTCGCGCGTTTGTGTTAGTTGGCGGAACGGTCGGTTCTCGAGGGACGGCCCGCGAATTTTGCGCGAATCTAATAGCGGGTGGTGTCGATCGCCAGAATACAGCGCCGCGACGAGTTCCGACAGCCCGGCTCGGACACTCAGTCAGTTTAGCTTGATGTAATATACTTTCAAAGCACTGTCTTTTTTTTTGCATTTTCCTGTAACACGCGGATTATACTATAGAAGAGAAAACGAGGCTATATAACAGTTCCGTTTATTAAATTTCGCGCCGAAACGCCAGTGCCGCTCTACGTCAGTGTGACGTCACATATTTTAAAGTATATCGTCTCATACTTCATGGGCCGTTGTGGCGCAGCAAATGTGCTCATAAACTTTCTGAAGAGTTTAGTATTTGGCCCCTCTAGAATACACTGTATAGTCCCCCTTTACATGAACATACGTTTCAATGTCTTGCACTGAGCGTGGACAGACATTTGTTTTGGGGGTACGTACACACTTTACTGGCAACCCACTGTTTTAGAGCACGGTGTGACTTGTCCGGCGACGTTGCTGCGGCCAATTTTGAACTTGGCCGAACAAGTTTGCTCGAAGCGAGTATACACTCTACTTGTGTGCATACGCCGTTTTCTGCGGCCGCACAAAGTGACGGCTAAGGTACGATCGGGATTTCTTTATTGTATGCATTTCCTTTCTTTATTCTGTAATCTCGCGCCAGCGCCACCTCTCACGACACCTTTAACACTTTTTCAATACCTTTCAACACCTTTTCGTAAAGTTTACGAAAAAATTCGGTGGCATTGCGAGCGGATTGCGAGACGCAGGCTGCCTCGGCTGGCACGGCGCCGTCTACACCGACACGCACGCAGTCGGCGCCCGTGGAACCGCCGCCCGCCGTTGCCGGACTCGTGGGAATTAAGAGCGCCGTCGGATCAAGTGGCGCCTGCTCTCGTATTGCACGATCGCGTGCGTTCGCTGCACCCCCCCGGAGAGGCAGCTAAAACACATTCCTAGGCATCTTAGAGACAGTCTCGTCTCCTGTAAATTAAAACAAGTCTAGAGAAGGCGAATCGGTCTGCGTATAATATTTAGAGACAGGCTTTTTGAAGGTGTGCTTCACTTTTTTGTCCGCGTCGGCTATCGTACTATTTATTTATTTATTTGCATACCTACATTTGCCCTGAGCCATTGTTGCGGGGCGGTGTCTAGGCTGGAAAAAGTACTCAAAACAGTCACAACTTAAGAAAAGAAAAAAGAACCAAGGAAAATAAAACGCATGAACAACGCATAAAGATAGATACAGTGCATAGTGTGATTACAGCGGCATACAAACAATCAGTGTAATCAGCTACAAGTCGTGATGAACTCTGCGCAAGTGCTTGCTTGTTACCCTCTTCTCCCAAGTAGCTGGCTAGAGAGCGGATGTGCAGCCGCATTCGATAGCAGCACGGCGCCCATGGTTGAAGTGGCTCCAGCACTGCACGCTCAGACGTACGAAAAAAAAAAAAAAGAAAGATGGTTTAATAAGTGCATTTAAGTGGAAGGGTGTTTCGTTCTCCATTATTTTGTATGTCGGCACCGCAGGAAAGTCTTCTCTCTCTCTCTCTCTCTCTCTCTCTCTTTATCTATCTATCTATCTATCTATCTATCTATCTATCTATCTATCTATCTATCTATCTATCTATCTATCTATCTATCTATCTATCTATCTATCTATCTATCTATCTATCTATCTATCTCCCTGCTGTGACCTTTAACAAGTGCAGTTCAACCGGGAACATTTTCGTATGTCTTTCAGTGTGCCTCGTTTGCTCGTACGCAACACCGTTCTCGATTACCCTGCTGCATTCAAATGGAGTCCCGCCTGAGCGCCCCTGGTTTGCAGGTATACATACGGTTACGCGCCAACGCAAAGCAAAGGGGATTTTACGACGCCGTTATCTGCACCGCGTGAGCTGAATGGAGCTCCGGCGGCGCTGAAGCCGAACTGCGTCTTCTTTCGGCGCCGTGACCAGCTGGGGCTATAGCTCTGCCGTGTGACAGACGTGCACGGTATATCGCGGACGGGTCTTCGAATTACACTGCGCACATAAACGCGCGCACGCCCGCGGACTGCGCGTGCCTGTCCACTACACCGTACCCGGTATACGCACTCACGTTCGAGGTGCCACGCCCCCAGTACAGGTCACTACGCAGTGGCCCTTTCTGAGAACCGCTCTTCTCACTCTCTCTCTCTCTCCCTCTATAACACGCACACACACACACACGCCGCTGCCGCCGCCGCCTTTCTCACGTCCGTCGTGGCCTTTCATCATATACTTGCTCTGCTGCGTGTTTCGCCATTGTCCCGTGCCGTTATAGGGGTATAAGTATGGATTGTTCTGCAGCCATCGATCAAGATTGGTTGCTGGCGTTGCCGTCGACTGCGTGTACGCCCGTCCCGCAGAAGGTACAGGAACAACGCTTGTCACGTGTCTGCCTTCGGTGTCTCGTCTTAAGGTTAGCGCGCTTTTTTAAACCTGCGCGAGTTTCGGTGTCGCGTATTCCAGCGATGATCGGCTTTTAGTCGGACTTGAAGCAGCTTTTCTTGTGTAGCTCCACTCCATGGATGGGAACTGCCACGTATGCCCCGTTAGGTCAGCGGCACGTATTGAAAGCGAAACTTTGCGAACATGCATGCATCGCCGGGTTTTCGTGACCGTGGGAGCGGCGTGGCTGTTCTGTCGCCGAAGTATGTGCGAACCAATCACAGCGCAGGAGGCGCGGGTCACCGCCGCTGGGTTCCTTGCATCACTTCCAGGTGGCTCTGGTATCTGCGCATCTGCGGCAGCGGCGGTCGGGGAAAAGTAAAAAAAAGAACCAGAAAGCTCGCCTTCGCGCATCCGCGGCTGCGCGGTAAGGAGGAAGTAAACGCTTCTCGCCGATAGAATGGGTTCGTATTGCGCTACGTAAGTATGCGCATGCTGCCTCCGCAGCCATGATGCGTTCGAGGCGTCCGTCGTACTCGCTAGTAGTCGGCAACTCCGCTTGACAAAAGGCTCGGTATCATTTGTATGCACCCACGCTTGTGTGCGTGCGTGCGTGTACTACTCGTGTTTCGACTCTTTATGTACTCAACAAAGCATTGCTCTACATAGATTCCAACTCGTTGGATCTGCTGCATATTATTAAGGCGTGATTCTGCATAGTGGTAGATGAAATGTGCCACATCTTGCGGAGTGTAAGAGGGATGTTGTACCAAAACTATAAGCAGAGACAGCGGGCCGTTGTCCGCGGAACAGAAATTGCGCCAAATCGACGAATAGGAATTCACCTTTATAGCGATGCGGATCGCTCGTTCGACTCGAGTCGGTAACAACGTATACGTTTAGTTGGATGCGCCAGCAGCGCATTGTATCCTCTAGCCTGTATCATCTCAACGCGATGCGCCAGCGTTACTTCGCTAAGAATGATTTTTCTGGCAGTATAATATTTGCGTTTTCTTTCTTTTTTTCTTTTATATCGAATTAAAAAAAAAAGAATAGGAATTGTGTTGCAACCATCACGATTCTAGTCCTTGAACTTTACGGATGCTCAGTAAATCGAAATACACTAATGGAAGTGTATAATTGACTAGTTGACAATGTTTCTTCTATTAATTGCGGAATAGGTATAGCAATTTACGAATTGTAGCGGATGAGTTCACGAGGCATAACCACTTGGAACGAATTCTGTGTACGGCACGTGCCAGTTTCGAGACGTGCATCGTCGCACTCGCGCGGGAACGCCACTGCATATCGTCGCACAACTTTCGGAATGGACATCTCGAAACTAGTGCCATCCTGAAAGTTCGCTTCACGTGGATACGCCTTGCTTAAGCCGCAGGCTACAATTCGCAAGTTGCAGTCAAGTAACCTGCTCGAAACTTAATTAATCTTTTTAATTAGTCGGTTATGAAGTTCGATTCATCGCAGAACTAATGCCCGCCTCGTCGAGTAATCCAGCTCGTGAACTACGATTGGGTTATCTGTCACGGGCGATATTTAGAAATTTTGTTGAGTCTAAAAAGAAACACCCGATATACCTCTGTCTTCCCAGTCTCCACGTTTTATGAATTCGATCGCTGCACGAGAAATATGTATGCCATGCCGCCTCTTTTGCATTCATGCAAGCTTGACGACCGTCGAAACGAAACCGAGCAGGTTTCTGCAAGCTAGACTGTACGACGTTCCTCCAATGAGAAAATTAATGAACAGCCCCTTCACTGCAGTGACCGGTGCCGTTATGATTGGCCAGAGCAAATGCCGGAGCCAAGCGTTATATATTCTTGCCTGTGAACATGCTTTGAAATTCAGCGCTTGGTTCGCTGACGCGAGACGTGAAGCTCCGACAGCACTCCAGGGTTTGGGGCCAAGCATACTGCTGCCGCCTTGCTGGCGTGCCTGCAAAAGCTGGGTTAGGCTTTGCGCAACGCACCGTATTCGTGCTGAGAAGACAGATTAACGCGCGGCACGTGGGTGGCGCAGGATTGCGCTATTGCTTCGTAGAACAAAATTAAGCACTTTTGTTTATTTATATATTTGCTTAGTATTGTTTTAAAATTTGCTGCCAGAATCGCGTGTATTAGGAAACGTCGCTTGCTCCAGCAACTGCATTTCGTGGGAGGAGAAAGGAAAAATATATTAAATAGAAAAGTAAGTAAAGTCGTCCCAATTTACGCGATTTTGGCAAAAAAGTTGTGAACCAAAACTAACCAAATATATAAATAAACAAAAGTGGTTTTAATTTTGTAATTTTGCTTTGATTTTATTTTGAAGGTACTGTGATGCAATCGGATAAGGCTGCCTTAATATAAATAATTGATGAGCCTTTTTTTTTTTTTCGCTACGTACGTTGTTTGCGAACATCATCATGGCGGCGCAGTTTTGGTATTTGAAAATGTCGACGTAATCATGTGACGTTGTCGAGCTGTGCTCCATGCTTAGTTTCATTTTAAAGGATTAGGAAACTGTCGATCGATCTTGTAAATGTTTTACCAAGGACAAAACTATTACTTCGCAACAGTTTCTTTTTTTCTTTTTTGCTATATGCCGCTGTCAGCTATGAAAATTTACTTTTGACAGCATACATAAGCTGTTGCACTATCGTACGCATCGTACCCTGTGGAAACTACTTATGTTTCCCGATTTTCTTTCTATCTTCTTTTCGTGCTCATAAATAAAAATCCGAGGAGACCTGAGCGCTTTATGAGTTGTGAATGCAAAAGCATTAATGTCCGATTGAACGCCGCTGAGCGGTCCTTCGAGTTATGAACTCCTCGAGGGCATGCGAGCGCGCGGAGACCCTTTTAGTGAGCGTGCGGTCGCCAGCGTAACTGTCCAGCCCTTCAAATCGGTGGTGTCTGTCTGAAGCCGCGAATCAAGCGAATGAAGAAGGCGCCTGGAGGTGAAGAGAATCGCGTGCCGAGGAGCGTCGCGGAGGTGGAAGTAAGGCGTGCTGGGTTGGCGTCCTCTGGCAGTTGCTACAGGTTTTCTTTACGATGCATACGTACTGGGGTTCGTCTCGTGGTAACATCGATCTTCGCACACCGTACGCTGTGTGTGCGAGTGAAAGCGTGGCGACAGCGAGCCGATGGTGGCGGCTCAATCTCACGTGCGCAAGGGGAGGAAGCGCACCGTATTCCTTCGCGAGCATGGCACAGGGGGAGGGAGTGGGGGGTCGTTTTACTTCGGCGGCGCGCGTTTGCGCGGGCTTCATCACGAAAACCATCAGCTTTGGGGGCACAGTCTAGGTGGGCCGACGGCTCGTAGCTTGGCGTGCGCTGTGCTCCCACCGCTCGGCTTGCGTTGGAGCGATATACAGCACGAAGGTCACTTCGCTCACTGCTGCTAAAAAAAAAAAGAAAAGTAAAGTTATGGGTTTTTACGTGCCAGAACCACGATCTCATTATGAGGCACGCCGTAGTCGGGGACTCCGGAAATTTGGACCACCCGGGGTTCTTTAACGTGCACCTGAATCTAAGTACACGGGTGTTTTCGCATTTCGCCCCCGTCGAAATGCGGCCGCCGTGGCAGGGATTCGATCCTGCGACCTCGTGCTTAGCAGTCCAACACCATGGCCACTAAGCAACCACGGCGAGTACTCGCTGCTGCTGCCGCGATTCCTCACGCCAGTGTTCTGACAGCGAGTGTCCGCGGTCGTGGAGAGTGAAGTGTTCATGCTTGCCTGTGCGCGCTGACACCATGCTAGGTAATTTAGATAGTAAGCGAATGTTTACATCGCGACGTTCTCTTCCAGCGGCTGCTGCGTATGGCGCGGCCGCGCGACCCCTGTCTTGAATACGATCTGCGATGCGGACAGTGTAAGCGTCTACGCGCACCGAGGGCCGATAGCGTCGTGTGCGCTACATTACGATACGCTTGCGCGTCACCAGCGTTCACGAAGTGAAACGTCACTGTAAATTTTTCTCTTTGGCGCGCTTTGTGCGAAAGATTCTGCGACGCTGCTGCTGCTGCCGTTGCCTTGCCCCGCGGTATTACAGATGCACGAACGGGGAGGGTGCATTGAACGGCACGAATGATGTCCGCGCGGTACGTGGGCACGTATTCCTATGCGGCGGTAGACAGGACGCGAGCACCTGACGCTGAGCGTTCTGCCGGACAGTGCCGGTTGCCAGGCAGTTCGCAGTGCGTCGTGAATACTGAGAATGACAAAGATGAACGAGTTCATAAGATTTTACGGTTTCGAAAGGTAGCCGTATAAGACATTGACACTGAAGGAACGAAAAGAGCATTTCAAAAAAAGAAAAATGACACGGCGTTTCTGTACCGTTCACAAGCGGCCGTTTGCAATATCCATTCCGTTCCCCCTATAGTGTCCAAGGCTTCAGGCCTACTTTTTTTTCCGGGTTTATTCTGGTATTTTTATACATTAATTTATTTATAGGGATTACCGAGGCGCAGTTAAAAAGCAGGCGAGAGCTTGAGCGGACAAGGAATGCGCGGGTAACACAGGCTTCCGAGAGCGAGGGTGACGTGGCGTCGCGGCGAGGCCCTCTCCCTTCACGCTGCACCTGGTGCGCTAGGGAGGCAGCAAGTGTTCCCTTTCTCCCGCTCTGCTCCGTCGAGGCGCGCACGTGAAGCCGCGTCGCAGCCACTGGAAATTTAGGTGCCGTTTTTCGCTTGTCGAGACGGCAGACGACAGGCTTTTTCGCACAATGGGCCATTCGATGCTTTCGCGTCAATAATGGAAACAGTATGTGGGGGTCAGCAATAGCACGCTCACCTCGCAGCTTCCTGGTCGTTGCGATAATAACCGTAATCATGCTGTCAGCTTGATCGCTATAACAAGCGTTGACCAGAAGAGCCCGCCTTTTCAGCTCGTCTTGTCAGCCGATGGGCCAAGGAACTTAAAAGCGGCCAAACCAATAATCAGCGACAAGGGCGAAGTCGTGGACGTGTTATCACGGCTGAGATCGCGCGCGCACTGTTCGCGAACGAGGGATGAACGTTGACCGGTTGCATTAGCGCCGGTCAATAATGGCCGAGTAATTGCTCTTCGGCGGAGCGGGCAGGCCCGCCCGCGCACTGATTCTGTCCATCTACCTTTCAGCGGGCAGCGGCACGCTGGTCGCCTGACCACTTTCCTCCCGCGCGCAGCAAGCGGCAGCAGGAGCAGTTTGCCAGTTGCTTTTGTTGTCGTTTGGATCACGCCGCGGAGCGCGTTGACGGACGCGGAATTTCGTGCACTTTGTCGCGATGCCGTGCCTCAATTCGCGCACACAATTCTGAATAGTCGCAGAAAAGGAGCGGACCAAGCAACTGAAGTTCATCTCACGCCACGTCAATGCAGTAAAAAAAAAAATATAAATGTCGCCACCGCCATTTCTTTTCGCCAACGAGAGATGGCGCCACCAGTCCGGGCGCGCATCGTGTCACGTGATTGTTGCCATAGCACACGCAGATGGGCAATCGTGCAGGCGGCGACGATGCGCTGGCGGGCGCTGCTAATACGGATACCTCGTGTGTAGTCAATTAGTGGGGTTTTCGCAATGTTATGCTTGTGTGAGCGAGTGGGTCCGCCGAGGCGCGGCCACCCCTGATGCCTGACATCGATTGAGCCGTCCAGCGCTCCTCATCTTCGTGCGCGAGTTGCCGCGTGCGCTTCGAAATACCGTCTGGGGACGCGCGCGCGGAGTTGTCACCGAGCCCTGGCACGACGGGCACCTCTCGTCTCCGGCGCCCCAATGCCGAAGAGGCGGGTCTGAACCATGGGCTTTCGTCTGATCGACGCCGCCAGGGCCAGGTGGAGGAGGGTGGTCCAGAGCGGCACCCTGGCGCACTGCATTTTCTTCACGACGGCTTTCATTGTGAGTTGGAGTTTCCGCGTGATCATCACCGAACCGCGTTCGCACGCATGGCCTATCTCGCGGCAGCTGCGCTAACTATAGTTTCCTCGACTCCCCCCGCCTCCCGGTTGCGTTTGTTATAGAGGCCGCTGCCGTGAACTGCACCGTGTGCGCGCAGCATTGAGGAACAGCGTGCATGCATGACTTGCGTGCAGAATGCGGCAGGCGCGTTTTGCGGAGCGGATAACCGAAAGCGTATAGCGTGGCGTTGATTCTTCGGTATGGTTAGTTGTTCGGTGTTGTCGAAAGCTAGCCGTCGGCTGCATCGTGGGTTGCGCAAGACTGCGACGGGCTCAAAATAGCAACTTCCGTATGTTTCCGTAATTGGCGCCGTTCTTTTAAAGGGATGGTCTCGCAACAACACGTCGCGAATATCAGAATGGCAGCACCATTTTAATTCGCTTACTCGAAGTGTATCTATGGTCACGTCTTTCGATTTCGTTCTTCAGCTGTAGTGATATATAGTGCTGCGGAACAATTAGTTCATTGACCAAAACAGGCCTATCATGATTCGAGATACGATGACGCCGGCTGCTCGTTCAAGGCAGTTCAACACGCATATGCGCTTGTAAATATACTTGTGTATAGTCGTTCCCGTGTCTGCGTATAGTCGTTTCTGCGTAACATATTTGGTGGAGATGATGTGTCCTCAATCTAGGTAACAATATTGTAGCCCGTTTATTCACCGTTTCTGAATACGGTTCATGCTTTTTTTTTTTTTTTTCCCGCGTAATTGCACTGTGCCGTAGTCTACTCCTGAGCTGAACAGTGGGTTCTCATCTTAAGATTCAAAGGTTTCTTGCTGTTTAAGTACACTTATCTGTAACCTAGTCGCGGATATTAAATAACGTGCCATTTATGGTACCTCTATTGTAAAAGCCAGATAACGCCTCGCATTTCTCCTTAGTGAACGGGTAATTGGAGGTGCGGGCTTGCGCCTATCTCTAGATGAGCCGAGCTTGCAAGCAGCACCATAAACATGTTTCATGGCAGCTCCGGTCATCATGTGGATTGCTGCCAACTTCGCATTTGCGCAGATGTGGCCGTCTCGTGCTCCTCTACGTGTGGAACGGAGCCAGAAATGGAAGAGCGATGCTACTTTCTTTCCTGTTTGTTCAGCATGATTTCTCGTTTGGAAAGCTTCTCTGGGGAGAACTCTCCATATGTGTGATGGCCTTATGCTTACATGTGATTAGCGTCTTCGGTCATTCATGAGTCATGCAAGTTTAAATTTGTGTGTGTAGTCCAGAGATGCTGATGATTTTTTTTTTTTTTTTTTCCGAACTATAGGCTCTAGGTCACGTTTGGCCCTTACCTCTTCCGTGTTTATTAAAGTGTTCATAGAGATTGAGTCATTCTAAGCGCTGCAACTAAAGCAAAAATTACAAATGTCTGTGTTTCTTTTTTCATAAATGACATGAGCTTCAAATTTTTCATGATGGGCCGCTTAGCGTTGTGTCAACAGCACCATTTGGTGCACTACCAGGATCGCATGCTTAATATTTTTGGAAAGAAAGAATATTTTCTTTTGCACTAAACCTCCAGCTTCAGAAATTAGCTGCTGTGATCGCCGAATACACTGTAACCGATGCCACAAAACACTCCTTGAATTCATATGCAACTCTGGTCACTCATCATGCATATAACATGTTACATCATATGGCAGACCTTTGTCAAGATAACTCCTCATCCGCCCGAGTTCATAGATGCAGAACACCTAGCTTCAGTTATGCAACAGCATTAAAGCTTCATAGAGGGCTTGCACTTGTTGTTACATATGCCGTATTGGAGCATCATTTACAACTTTTTCAGTGCAGGTGGAAATGAGGTAGATGTGGATGGGCCAGATTAAGGTGCAGTATTTACCGCTAGTAGTACAATGCAGTGGCCATGACATCACCTGCGCAGGCAACCTAGCTGTTGACCCATGAAAACCTTTGAATCCAACAACTCTCTTATTCTGAAACCGTTACATGCTCTTCACACAGTTGCTGGGATATTGTACTTTCCACTCCAGCACAGTGCATTTTCACCCTTGAAGCTGAAACCAACAAAATAAGCATCAGGAATTGTTTGTGGCACATTCAAAATATCTTTCTTCATTTTCATGCTCTTTTGTGGCCATGACATCTGCATCAGAGTAAGCTATGAGCCTCTTCATACCTATGCCATACGGGCTAGGTTAATGCCATTAAAAGTTTAAGACCTTAAATTTCTTAATCCCATTATATTCGATAGCTGCAGCTAAACGGTTGTTTGCTTGCCAATCGTACTACAATAAAAAAACATTTATCTAGGGAGCAGATGTTTAAGAAATGGCATGAGAAATATTAATCGGCGTATTGTATGTAGTTTACTTCAGGAATGTCATTGTTGCATCCAGCCGTAAACTGTTTGAAGCCAGAGCGCTAGCTCAAAGGCCAATCCATAGCGTAGCCAAAGCATTGAAATTGGAAAAATAGCGCTCACAGCTTCAAAGCTCTCAAGCAGCAATCCTTGTTCTGGCGTATGTGCTTTGAGTCAAGCATCGTCGAGAAATTCGAAGGCTTTAGTATGAGGCCAACAAGGCAAGGAGCTGCCGCTGTGCAATCGAACAGCTTCTCCTGGCTAACGCGCTCACGATTAGTGCTCTAGCCGTGCATAGCGGCAAGATTGCCTGCTGATCTCTACGAAAATAAAGAGCTCCTTTTAAAAAAAAAGTCAAATATATATAGTTGTTTTTATCTACAAGTTTGCTTAATATTGTGAGTCACTACGGCCACGGCGGGGACATTGTAAACGAGAGTACGCATTCGACGGCCAATTGAGTTGTAATAATTGTAAGAACGCACTACGCTGGGAGAAAGTGCATATTTTAAAAGAATGTGAAGAATATATTAATTGGTATTCACTAAGAATCCATTTAGTCTCGTCAGAATGTGGAGACACTGGGATCGAGAGTACGCATTTGATGGCCAAGTGAGTTACGAGAATGCACTACGTTGCGAATGGCATTAAGCTTTAATGCCATTTAGCATGTTCGTGCGGCACCCCATGAATGGCGTTAAAGTTTAAGGCATTAGCCAGTTCATGTCATTTTCTGTGCCCGTGTGGCAGGGGTATGATTAGCCAATAAAGAATGTGGATGTTTACTTTTATATATGTATGCGTGTATATACAGACACAGATGCAGCACTGATAATTCTAATAATTTTATAATGCCCATCTCATTTTGTCTTTAATTGGTAAAATTTATATACTTTGATCACCAATGTATATATATATATATATATATATATTGCATAGTCCTAAGCTTATTGCAGACTGCTGCATTTATGCTTCATTTGGATGATGTTTCAGTTTGGCAAACCCTTTATTTACGAAAAGCCAAACAGTGCAAAGCACAAGGCACTGTGAAAGTGCTAGTAAGAAATGCTGCTTGCAGTTGAGATTTACTTTGTAATAACAGTGCATATGCAATGAAATCATGCACATCTGCAGGGAGCAGAATGAAAAAAAACAACATAAAAGGCATGGGTAACGTTCTCAGCCGTCAAGGCATGTAACATCTTTGTTGCGTGGCACAATCAGTGGTTCTTTGCATCACACATTCTCATTAGTGCCATATGCTTCCGAGACAAGCCACGCATGTCTACTTTTGATATGATGTAAAGTCTTTTGTTTTATCAAACAATGCAAGTGTGACCACACTGTTTCTATCATAAAGACAAAACAAAGATCATCACATAGTTTCTTGGTCAGTGACCTTTTGGGCTCACATGTTTTGGCAGTAAGTGAGCACATCCCAGAAAAAAAAGATATGCAAGATCTGGTTGTTCAGTCCGGCATGCGGAACTGTTTGTGTCATGTTCAGAGACAGTAGCAGATAAGTTTCTAACCAGATGCGGAATATTTTTCACTGGCCAAACAGTTAAGTATACAGTGAGCCCCAAATGCCATTGACTTGAAAACCAACGTAATTGTTCTCTTGGCTTTTACAACGCAAACAACATGGTTGCAGTCCCATGTTTGATGAGACAGACTTTATGTAGGTGCAAGAACAGGAGTGTGCAGCTTGTTGCAAACAATCGTGCATGCCACATACAAAAGAATGAGCCCATGTACCACAGCAAACCATCAATTTTCCTGCATGGCGAAGATAGGTTATGCAGCATGGCATACTCCACAAATCAAGGGAACACCAAATTAGTATTTCCGTACTGGTTACGGCCTAATGTTGACACAGAGGGTTCGGTAACAATTTATTACCGGTACAAGTGTGCCAATGCATCACGTAAAGCAATTTTTCCCTAGTTGATAATAAGTCTAAGTTATGTTGCTTTGAATACTACTTAGGAGTTCCTTTTAAGAACCGACGTTATTGTATCTTGGCAACCAATGTTACCCGTGCCTTTCGTGTTTTTGTTATCCTGCTATATAGTCAAACATCTGGTTATAATAAAGTCAGGTCCAGCACAAATTAGTTTTTCTTTATATCTGATATTCGTTATAAGCATATATTCATTACACACTGACCTTGGCCAGAAACGTTTTAGATATACTTCACTATATCCAAAAATTTGTGATATTCTTGTTTATTACATCGAATTTCAACTATTTTCATCCTGCTTCATGTACACACCATAACTTTTCGGGTTTACATTTTCACACTTCTTCCAAAAGAATGTTTAGCCGTATGCAGCATTTGTTTTGTTTTCTTACATTGTCTTTTGTGGTTGGCACTGTTCAGGGCCAGTATAATGTAGTGATTGTTTTAAAATGCCCTTATTTTTCACACTTAATCAGTGGTTCCAGGCGCCGTTCCACCCGTGTCATTTATTGGGATCAGCCGGCTGTGAATGCTGCATGATAAAGAAAGGAATAGAATCGATTGCAAGGAATTCTTACATTATACTGGTTCAGTTTTCTATGAATGTTAACCAACTCAAGCAGTTGGCAATTCTACTGAAACACTTTCCCTTGAGCCTTGTTAAAGTGAGGCTCCGCACTGCTGCCCGGTATTGCTACTTGTGTTATGACTCTTGCATTGACTGAACATTGCAGTAAATGATGACATCCCTTGCAATACTTAAAAAGACACCACTTACTTAAGGACAATACTTAAAAGGAACATCAGGTTAAGCTGTATCAGTTAATTAGTTTCTGCAACAGCAAAGCAGCCACTTTCCACAAGAGGAGGACTGGTTCACCAAAAGGCTCAAAAATGAAAGATGCAAGGTTCCACACCAGCCTGCTTTGGCAGCATCTCTTTGGGTCTAATTGCTTGTCAATCAGTAGAGGAAGGCTACATTGCTTTCAAAAACCTAAATAGAAGAAAATACTTTTTTCTCCACTAGTAATGAAACCTTTTCGACCAAATGAATGAAAATAGCTTTTAAAAAAAATTTAACCACTTTAAATCATTTTGGGGTTACTCTGAAGTGTCTCTTTAAGGAACATGTGACAAGCCGTAGCCAACGAATGTGGTACTTGGAAAGACACCTACAGAAAGTATGAAAGCATATTAAAAGTTTGAGTGGGGTGTTTTCCCGTCTTGTGTGGAGATAACCGAATCTCGTGGCTGCCTTCAGCAGCTCTTTGTGACCAATCATTGAACCCCAGGTGATGCATCCTTGCACGTGATTTTGACAAGAGATAACGAGATACCAAAGTGTGCCTAGTGATAACTTCAGAGACAACTGTACCCGGACTACAGTCACGCACTGACAGCAGTCATGAGTGTCAGATGTTGTTTGCTCAAATTGTTCAGAAATTTTTGAAAACATGTTTAGTACGCTTAATTACACCGGCCCAGTCTGCTCCAGCCAAGTATGATAAGTGATGTGTCACTGGTAAATCCCTGGTTATGTTTCACCTAACACCCTCGGCATATTATATTACCATGCACAGAAAATTGTAAACTACACACTTATAATTGTTAATGCTGAGGTGTTCCCATATACTTAGTTATCATGGGTCAGCTTTTTGTTGCCAGTTTCCTGATTGAAGTTATGACAGAGACATCCAGTAGATAAGTAAGAACTGTGACGCCAGATGTTATCCAATTTTGCAGTTTACCAGAGAGCATGATTTTTTGACAAAATTTGAAAGCCATGTGATTTGAGTTTGTTGCCATTCCATTAAAATTATTGCCTTCAGGCTCATTCACACAAGTTGGAACGATGACCAGCCCTTCTGGCTGTACAACGTTCAAGCACAGTGATGATGAGTCACAAGTTATTGGCAGCCTATCAGCAGCCTGCAATGTTCTGGTTTTGAGATGTGCCAAACTCTTGGTGTTTGTGTGGTGTTAACGAAGTCGCACCGTTTGTTGTTTCCAACGCAGCTTGCGGGCATTGCGGTGGTGGTGGTGTCAGTGATGCTTCTGCTGGACAGTAGCAAGTACCTGGCCAGTAGTGGGGAGAACAACCAGGACAGCCAGCTGTACTTCTCCGTCATCTACATCCTGCTCGGCGCAGGCTGCTTCATGGCCATTGTTGGCTTCTTCGGATGCTGCGGAGCCCTGAGGGAGAGCCCTTGCATGCTGTGCACTGTGAGTACTTTGCCAGCATCGAGGAAGGTGTTCCTCCTCCTGCTTGCAGAGCTTTCCTGCTTGGCTTTAAAACATACTGAAATAAGGTCTGGAAACCACAGCAGTGGAGTGGGAGGGGCCAGCGTTTACAATTACTTTATCAGTTGTGGTTTAAATAACAAAGGCAGGGTATGACCGATTCCTTCTGGTTTGTTGCTCTGTTGGTGCTGCTTAGGTGTTGCACAGAGGCAGCATTTCGTGATGCACTTTAATACAGTGCGTTGCCTCCTTTTTTTCTCTGTGATGGCACGGCAATGTGTTGTCTGTCGCTATTATCCCAAGAGCAGCAGCGCGTGCCGTGCTTTGCCCAAACGATGACAGATGGCGCTGTTGTTCCTTTCAGTAGGGCAAGTACATTCTTGGTCCCACCTCACTGCAGAAGATGTGTAAGTCTGATTTATTCTGAATGAAATCGACATCTGCAGCACCCAAGCCTGGTACACACACAAGAAAAAAATGTGTCGCCAATGCTGTTTTTATGCGAAATTGGAGCGTGGACCAGCCAGTTGTATTGACAGAAGAGCCAAATATAGACCACTCCATAGAGAGAGGTCTACATCGAGAGTGTTCGTCCTGTCCGGACTATTGCGTGCGAGTGTAATGCTGATATGCTACCGCTCTTGCAGTGCTTTTCTGTTGAGTCTCGCTCGTGTTCACAATAGCAGTCCAGAGGCGTTATGCAGACGCACAGGTAGCTTGCATTGGAAAGGTCTACAGTTAATACAGGTGATGAGCCACTGATAGCAAGCAGATAGATACCAGAGAGTTTTATTCTTAGGCCTGCTTCCAAGCATTCTTCAGCAGTTAGCCCAGTTTGCATGCATCCAGGCACAGCCACGTCATTTTTTCAATGTGTGACAGTATCTCGCCGTTGTTTCTCACACTCTTTGTCCTCTGTTCTCTTTGCAGTTCTTCATATTCTTGGTGGTCATCATTGCTGCCGAAGTAACTGGTGGCTTCTGGGCCTGGATGAACCTGGAGGGCGTAAGTCTTGCACGAAGCGCAGCATAAGCTTGTGACTTGGTGTTCGTGACTTTAATGACATTAATAAAGTACAACATTGCCATTATAATTATCTTGCATCCAGCATGAAAATACTTACCTTTATTATATTTGATGTTCATTATAAGTGCACACACTGATATTTGTTTAAAAAAAAGGGAACATTATATTCATCATTGCATCTATGCAAAGAGAATTCAAGCATACGTAATGCCTCAAATGGGCTATCAGATAGTCTCCTGCCAGTTTTGATTGCCTGTTAGCACAATTGTCACCACGAAAAAAAAGGAACTAAGAAACAACCATGCTAATAAATCCGCACCATCTAAGCTCACCAAGATGTTCTTTTGAATTGCATTTGATGATCTGTTGATGGTTTGCTGTGCTAATATGCAGCATGTGAACAACGCTAAATTACAAACAGGTATTGCGATGCCGTTAAAATGCAACGGCACGATCGGTGCTATCACACAAGATTGGCATGTTGTTTTGCCAGCTACAGGTCAGGCAAGCCATTGGCCAAAACGCACACGCGCATCCAGAATGTTGTTTCAAGTTGCTAATTGGACATTTTTACTACCAGAATACAGTAGTACCTCACTCACACATTCTGAAAGAAATGCAACAAAAAATGCACTAACTGGGAAACGTATGACCCAAAGTCACTAAAAAAATTTTATAGACTCAACTGTAGTTAACACCTACTCAATACGAAGCATTGTGCGAAACGTGTCACCGCGAGGCACCAACGGACACATGCTCAGCTGGCGGGGCCTGAGTGGCAGGTCCGCAACGCGCGTAGCCATTTTTGCAGTTTCGGCAAGCTTACATTTGGAACTTTGGAGCTTACGTTTACGTCGTTTGGAAACTTACCGCGGCATTTTTTACCTGGATGGCCATCCTTTAGCCCAGAAGTCGGTGGTCACCCATTGTATCTAGACTGGAGATGCCAATTCGATACGCCGCTGGCGGTACCGTGTCTTATATGCTGAACGGCAAGCGATACAACGAGAAGTCAATAAGATGTTGACTAAAGGGGTTATCGACCCATCTTGCAGTCCGTGGGCATCCCTTGTTGTCCTTGTCAAGAAGGACAGCAGTTGGCACTTCTGTGTGTATTGCAGACACCTCAACAAAATCACACGCAAGGATGTCTACCCCTTCCCGCGTAATAATGATGCCTTGGACTGCTTGCACGGAGCCAAGTACTTTGCCACGATAGACCTCCAATCAGGCTATTAGCAAATCTCGGTAGATGACATGGACTGTGAGAAAACAGCCTTCGTAACACCTGACGGCCTCTGCCAATTCAAGGTTATGCCGTTTGGCCTTTGTAATGCCCCGGCTACCTTTGAAAAAATGATGGACTACTTTGCTGTTATAAATGGTCCCCATGTCTGTGTTATCTAGACGATGTCATAGTCTTTTCACCAACTTTCACAAGTCATCTAACACGTCTATCAGCTATTCTTGCTGTTTTCCGAAGCGCCAGCCTGCAATTGAACTCATCCAAGTGCCACTTTGGATGTCATCAAATTACCGTTCTTGGCCATCTCGTCAGTGCCGCTGGCGTTCAACCAGACCCTGACAACATTCGTACTATCCAGAACTTTCCTATTCTGTCTTTCGCTGCAGACGTAAAAGGCTTTGTTGGGCTATGCTCATATTTCCATCGTTTTATCAAGAATCATCATTAACATTATCACCAACTTACTTAAAAGGACGTTGCTTTCACATGGGACCTTGCTCAAACCAAAGCCTTCTCTGCCTTCGTACGCTTGCTCACGGCTCCATTGCTGGCTCATTATGATGCATCTGCCATCACTGAACTTCACACGGATGCCAGAGGCCATGGAATTGGAGCTATACTTGTTCAGTGGCATCGTAATGCAGAGCACATAATTGCATACGCGAGTTGCCTGCTGTCACCCGCCGAGAGGAATTTTTCAATCACCGAATGGGAGTGCTTGGCGTTAGTTTGGGCAGTTGTTAAATTCTGCTGCTACTTGTACGGCTGCACATTTTCCGCGGTTACCAATAGCGGCGCCTTGTGCTGGCTCTCCTCGCTTAAAGACCCTACTGGATGATTGGGTAGATGGGTGCTATGGCTCTAAAATATTCATTTGCTCTTTTATGTAAGTCAGGCCGTTTGCACAAAGACGCCGACTGCCTCTCCCTTCATCCTGTTGTCTGTCCTGAATATGATGCGCATGACACCGACTCTTGCATCCTGGCCATTTCTGATCTGCACAACATCTGCACTGAAGAACGGCGTGATGACTGCTTTTGGCGCGTGCAAGGCGTGTTCTTGGCGCCTTTTCTTGTTCAAATGGGATCTAGCCACTTGAAAAATGATCCTACAATTGCAGTTTGGTGATGTACTGAATGTTAGTGCCGAAAGATCTTACTTTCTGGGAACTTATTAACCATTAAGAAAGCATAACTGTATTAGGTAACTTATTGTGTTCTCGATTGCAAATTTTGGCATTGACAAATCGTATGAAATGGGATCATATCAACGAGGTTCTCCTGTATGTAACTTGAACTGCTGAGCAAACAAATGTTCGCTTTGGTGTAACCTATAGTGTCTCAGATCCTGCATTTTCAGTCTCGTTGTAGTAGTAGAATGCTCATTGATCGAAAGTATCACCAGTGAAATGTTATGCTTAGTTTATCACAAAGAGTGCTACAGCAGGATTAGCCAGAACCATCCCGGTGACGTGCACTCGCAAATCTGACTTAGATCTGGAATGAGAAAGCACTGTTTGAGCAGGAAAGTAGCTCCGACACACCGACCATGTCCACTGACCACGCCGCTGAGGCATTCGTTTACTGGAGATCAAATTTGGCAAAAGGCTATCACCACGCACGAGCTAGGGGTGAGGTGTGGGAAGGCATCTCAATCCCATCAGTGCACAGTAAGTAACCGAAAATTGTCAGCATACTGATTGTATCATGGAAACGAAAATGGATACAAGTTTAACATTGAAAATAGCCACAGTGAGCACAGTAATGGAACAACATGAATGAGTATGATGTGCATGTAGCAGTGAAGCCGAAACAAGACACACTTGAGAAAAAGAAATGATGCTACATAGCTCCTTTGATACAATGCAATGAAGAAACGTTGTGTGAGCAACCTGCTCAGCACCCCAGTGGTTTTTCCCAGAGTATGGTAACAACAGTTTTGGTATAGCCGTAGCTTTAGCCATCCTTCATCTATTTTCCAGTCTGATTGTGGCTCCCCTTTTGCGACTTGTCCTTGCAGTTTGAGAAAGCAGTGAAAGGCCAGGTGCAGCACATGATGCACAAGGACTACTCTGTGTCTGACGTCATCACCAAGACCATCGACACCATGCAGCATGATGTAAGCACACAATAAACCTTTTCTTTTTTCCTGTGTTGCGCGTTGGGCGCACGGTAGTGGCTGCCACCAGCACAGATGCTCCATAATTCAATGAGCCCTATGGCCTTGGCCAGTCAACACTATAATGGTGTAAATTCAACAGTCATGTGCACTTTAGAAAATGTTGTGGTCTGTTTTTTTTTTTATTACTTTGCTAAAAAATCTGTGCAACAGATAGCACACCAAAAGCATCTGAAATGTGTACTGTTCTAAAATGCAAGCAATGGTTTCCCAGTTGAAATAAGGGTTCTCAACCAAGTATGACAGGAACAAGTCAAATGTATGGAACAGTTGGGACCTGAAAGGCAGTGAGAATTGCAGGAAGACTGCGAAACACATCAGCGATTTCATCCTTTGCCATTGTACTGAACGTGACACGTTGCAGCCTCCTGCCCCCTTGCTGTTTTTCTAAGGTTTCCTGCTCTGAATTTAACCATATGACTTGTGGGTGTGATTGACTCGCCGATCTGCAGCGCTATCTTTTCTTAGTTGGCAGTCATAATTTTAGCCTTTGTCAAGCTGTACTACGGCCTGTCACTTTCGCAGTGGTTGGTGGTTAGATTACCATTGGTACCAGCAAAATCAATAGCTACGTGGTATGCAACATTGTCATCATCTGTGTCGCATTCATAGTTCATTGGTATAATTTGCCAATAAAACATTTAGTGCATTAACATTACAGGCTACGTGATATGAAAATGGCCTTAGTGTAGCACATTTATTTGTACCCAGGGTTGGCGAGCTACGATTTCTCTTGAGCAAAAAGTATGTGCTCTTACTTAGACCCAATATAATCCCAGTGATATGAATAACCTCAAACTTGCTTTACACAGGCTTGTGGCCATATCATGCATAGTGATAGGAGTCATGTCGTGCATAGTTGAGGTACTATAACATATAGACTGGAACAAATAAAAATAAAGCATCATTTCGTATATGCACTCTTTATAGGTACGTTGCAAGAAGGAAACAGGACCTGTGTGAAAGAGTACCAGAGCAAAAACTAAAATATTCTCACCCTTTCTTTCATATGGGTAATGGAGCATATACATTGTCGATGGAAAACTAGACCAGTACTCTCTCTCTCTCACCCACACAAACACACACACACACACACCTACGCTAGAACTACTTGTAAGAGGAGATGTTGGACATATTTCCAGCAAAGACAGCCAGTCAATGGCAAACAGCAGTTACGAACAAAAGAAAAGCTTTATGATGAATTTGTCCCCTTTGTATTTTCACATCGAAAGTGATGATGCATCAGAACAGCACAGCAAGCGTTGCTAGAAATGACTGTGACGTGAATATGCTACACAGGTGTCGTGCCCGCATGGCAGTGAAGATCGCACCATTTCGTCGAAAATGGCCTCATGGCTCCCACAAAAAATATGCCGACTGCTATCAAAAAGGCACGGTATCAAAATAGATCTCCTTTAGGTTCTCGTGTAACAGCTGTGTGAGGAAAATCTGATTAGCTGAAATAGAACGGGGCGTATCTCAGCACCACTTCCCACAAACATACATTCCTGGCATCGTCAGCTAAATTTCAGAATGTTTCAACCATCTAGTCATGTTCCATCCTGACACTTGCACCGAAGTGGCCATAGCTTATGAGACTTTGCTTGGTTGTATTGACTGTGCTCAGAATGTTGTAAGCAAACAAATTGTGACGGTTGCATGCAACCCAAGCACACCGCAAAGTGTGCTGCTCTTATTGCCGATCAATGCCCCATGAAAGCTGTGCTTGTGGAATGTTTCTGCATTCATACTACGCATTTTAAATTGTGCTTTAGCATAAACCAGACCGAGAACTAGATGTCTTGGCTGTGCCTTCGTTAGCGTGAATTCCAAGCAGTTCATTATCTTTTCATTTATATTATTTATTCATACTGTAAGTGTTCCCAGGCTCTTATAAGTTTGGGTAGAACAGCATACTACCAGTATTTGCAAACAATACGAAAAAAAAAAGAACAAGCGAATAATTACTGCACTCACTGGCAGAAGATATATATAAACTTGTGCAGAAGCCAGGTGAGCAAAGAACACATACACAACAAATGTAATGCATCCAATGTAAAAAAATAGAGAAAAACGAGAACTGTGCAAAAGGATTAACCCTTTGAGGGTCGATTTTTTTAGCCATATGAGACTTTATCCATATGGACTTTAGCCATATGCGACTTTTTTATTGCAGATTCCAATTCCTCTTAGGGACTTATTTTGAAAAAAATTTACTCCAATTTTGTAGGGGGACCGTAAAGTGAGAAACAAATATTTTGCGTTAGTATATATGTTCTCTTCATTCATGAATAACAACAATAAAAAAGGAAATAAACTTATAAGAATTAAAAATTTTATGCGTTGTTATACTTCAAGGCTTTGGAAATGCGCGCACGAGAATATTTGGCAAGGCTCAAATGTTCCTGCTCTTACACTAATATGTACATCCATAGCGTAATCGGAACTGCGTAGGTGCGCACACTCAAGAAAACTGTGTGGTTGTGTGCCCGTCAAAAAATCAAGACGTGTGACAAACTTCCGCTAATCTTCATCTTATCGCCAACCAGAGGCAAATAGTTTTCGCAAGACTTCAAAAAAAAAAAAAACAGAAGAAGCCACGGAAATGCATGCACGGCGGCACCCTTCCTATGCGCACCCCTGTGAGCACTAAACGAGTGACAAACAAGCGGTCGCCCGTTGAGTGATTAGTAACGAATAGCCATCAGTTTTGCAGGTGCAAGAAGCCGAAACCGCCCGCGGAACAAAACCCAAACCGCTGCCTGCCTGCGCACGCGCCAATGCGCGAGCGGTAGCATATAGACATACAGAAGCAAACTAGCTCTAGAACGAACCATGCAACGAAAACCGAGAGAGGGAGGCGCGCAAAAAAAAAATTCCCTGTATTCCCACATAGTGGCCGTGCACCCAGTTTGGTTGCGTTTCCGTGTTCCGTGCCTTAGTACTTTGTGTGCTCCTCCTTTTTACCGTGACCGGGTTCGAAGTGTTAGTTGTAACAGCACAGCGATTTAAAAAAAAAGTGTTTGTTATATCTGGAAGCAGTTTCAATAGGCAAGGTCGAAAAATCGCAAAGGCCCTGAAATGTGGCCGCTATAACTGATAGATCATTATGTCCGGGATCGTTACATGTGGGTTCAACTTGGTCTAGAGCGGTCAGCTCATGCTGCTGCATTTGTATGTCACATATCTGCTTTACCATCACAGAAACAATCTGTCATCTTTGTCGCGAATGAATCTACAGGCTGCACTGATGTGCCCTCGGTCCGGCAGCTTGTTCCTTGTTTCTGTTACAGATGGGAAAAAAGAGTGCCTGAACATTTCGCAGCTATAGAGTTTGGCAACGCATGACATTTCCCTTTCTTGATGTTGAAATAGACTTCCTGGACATAAGCTTAGAGGAAAACCAACAAGTCTTGATTCACGTTGGAAGCGTCAGACTTAATGTTACCATCCCTCGGAATAAGTAGCGATTTGACCTGACTCACTTAAATGTGCTGTAACCGTTTGCTATACTGCAACAGCACTGTCAGGCCAATAGTGGCGAGGTGCTTTGAGTAATAAATTGAGCACAGAACAGGAGAGCACGACAGATATGTCGCAACTCTTTTTTTTATTTTTTTTTTTTTTTCATTTGAAGAGATTTACAGCAGGCAGGTTCGTGGTGTCATCTAGGCTGTGGATGATGCATCGGGAAAAGGTTCTTAAGGAAGCCTACGTCAAGTTTTATGTGAAGCCAATTCCTTGTTGGTTGAAAAGGATCGGACAGTCACTGGCAAAAAGTCGAAACAGTAAAAACAATGTACGGGTGACAATACATGCAGCCACATAGCAGAAACGCTAGTCTGTATGCACGCAGCGGGCATGGCAGCAGTTGAAAGTGAAACGAAGCCATCATTCTGCTGCCGAATCGTCTGAGGGGAATACGACAATGTGTCTGTCTATCTTTTGTGATGGTTTGCAGCCAAGTTGACTGCACACCAGTTGTATCTCCAAGACAAACATTTATAAAGGAAATGCTGAACTGATGCAGTCCACGAGAGTATGAAATATGAACGAAGGAGATCATAAGGCAGAGCTGATCAGAAACATTCTAATATTAACTTGACACATGCACCGGCTCATATGAGTGCTGATGGAGTTGTCACGGTCTTCTCGCCTGCATTGTAGAAATGGACTTTTAGAGAACCACAGTCTGGGCAAGTTGGTGTGTCATTACCTTTGAATGTATACATGTACCAACCAATACACAAGCCAGTAGACAAGGGATGTAATAAAGGCAGCCGTACACTAGCACTACTCACAACTGCCAAAAATTTAATCAAAGAAATCTCAAGAAAGAAAAACATATGTATATTGAGGGACAGAACCTATACTTTTCAGTCTTAAACGCAGCAAATCTCCTGGTCATGACGGCCTCACTGTTTCTGAATTGTGCAGAAATTTTGAGGCGATTAAGGGTGTCCTACTGGTTATCCTTAATAGTATCATTTCCAGGGGTATAATACCGACTTCAATGAAAACTGCTAAAGTTATACCTTTGTATAAGGGTGGCTCCAGAAACATGATGAGTAATTACCGACCTATCTCTATTTTGCCATGCATTGGCCAAATTTTTGAAAAGCATCTACTACTTACCATGACGAATTTTTTGAATACGCACAATGTTCTATCACCCTGTCAGTATGGCTTCATACCAGGAAAAGGAACAACAGATCTTCTTGAAGAATTCTCTGACATACTAAATTCAGCTTTTGATAAGAATGAAGTCGTATGCTCTCTTTTTCTTGACGTAAGCAAGGCCTTTGATAGCATCTGCCACGTTCTTCTGCTTGATAAACTTTCTACATTGGGATTTCGAGGTTCGTTTTTACATTTACATACTAACTTTTTACAAGATAGGCGCCAATATGTGTCGATTTCAAGATTCCATAGCGATTTCACGGCAATTAATTCTGGAGTCCCGCAAGGTTCTATATTGAGTCCTTTGTTATTCAATCTATACGTTAATGATCTTGCTAACAATGTGCCTGTTTCATTGTTCCAGTATGCTGACGACACTGTCATTTTTGCGCGCGCAAAGAAATACACTGATGCTGTAACAGTGTTACAGACGGCAGCTGTTAAAGCTATGGACTGGTTTAAGTCTAACCTTATTAATGTTAATACTTCTAAAACACAACTTATATGTTTTCATAACCCTTTAAAAAAATTTGAGTTGAGTCATCTTGTTTATTTGCATACTTCCTCCTGTTCTCATTGTAACTGTGTTCCAGTAAAATATGCGCATTCGGTCAAATATCTTGGCCTGATCTTCGACAGTGATCTCTCTTGGAACTCGCACCTTTCTTTCGTTTGTCAAAGACTTCGTGCTGTATCTTGTGTCCTGTATAATATTAGATATTTTATGCCTTTTTCTGTCCGTAAATGTGTTACACACGCTCTAGCCTATAGTGTACTAAGATACGGAATCACTGTTTATTGTCACTGCACTGTTCGCTGGCAGCGCAGGGTGAATTCGCTTCTGCGTTTACTTTTAAAGAATATTGCCTACGACCTGCCCATCGGTAATAACATTGATATTTTCAGAAGATTAAAGTTTCCAAATTTTAACGCTTTATTAACAGAAACCATTGTGCTTAAACATTTTTGGTGCAGTCAGTTCACCATTCCATATGTTCCTGCACGGGATTTAAGACCAAAATACCGTTACTGCATTCCTCGCTCCTCAACCCGGTACGGAAAGCGCACGCGTCAATACTATGTACCTGCCTGTTTCAATAGTATGCCACCTAGTGTATTCCGCATGAGAACAAAATACACCCTGAAAAAAATTTTGCGGTATGTCTCTGCGTTGCTTCCTACCCCATAATTATTTAATCGAGTGTTACTATGTTAATTTCATATTGCTGTCATCCCTTTTGATGTTGTAATAGTTATGTCTCCATATCTGTCTCTCTGAGTTGTTAAATTTTCTTTTTCTTTTTGCTTGTCGAGTTTGTTGCAATACCTCTATTCTTCCTTTGTTTTGCTAATGTTCGCTGTCTGCCAGGCGCTGCCACTCAAGCCCTTGTGAGGCTTTGGTAGGCCTGATTTTTGTGTATGAAAATTGATACGAATAAAAGTACTATCTATCTATCTATCTAACCTGCGGTGAGTGAGCAAATGGCTGTAAATGCAACATTTACTTCATTGAGTTTGGTCGTTGGCAGTTAGTTTGGTAGTTGTGGGCAGCACTGGTGTACGTCTAACTTTTCCACATCCGTTTTCTTTTTTGTCTGTTGGCTCCTCTGAATTAGAGCTCTGGAACGTGGCCGAATAGACCATTAGTGTCATGTATGGAATCTTTAATACAAGTTTGGAATTGAAAATCTCTGTAGTGCCTCCATTTAACGAGTTCCTTCATGCTTCTGTCATTCATGGTACTCACCTGCATTGGCACCTTCCTTCAGCTGCGCTGCTGTGGAGTGGAGGGCCCGCAGGACTGGGCCTCGGCCCGTATCAACCAGAAGCCATCAGAACAGGGAGGCATTGTGGAAGCTGGCGTTGAGGCTGGCATCCGGGCCCTGGGGATGTACCAGGTGCCAAAGTCGTGCTGCGTCGAGGAGGATTCGGGCTCCTGCGAAGTCAATCGGCAGTTTGGCGAATTGGGGATACAGCTGCATGGCCTGCACCCACAGGTTGGCACCACCCCATTTCATTTTGCAGGCACAAAACCTGCAAGTGTGTTTTCCCATGCACCTTGTTTAACCTGTAAAGTTGTGCCCACTTACAACAAACACCACTACAGTCGACTCTCATTACAACGGACCTTGATAATCCGACAAAAACCGTCTGTTTTATCCAAAGTTCGTAATATCCGAAATGCCTCACTTCCAAAACTTTGGTCGCAGTGTCTAACAACTTTATTGCAAAGAGTGAGTGACGAACGCTCAAAGTAGAAAACGAACAAAGAAAGTTGCAGTTTCGCCCGAAAGGTGAGGCATCGATTGCGATAGCAAATTAAGCAAAATAAGCGCAGCAGCAGCCATGAACGAATTGACCTTCGTGCTGTCTCTCGCTTCAACGCAAACTAAATGTCGAAAGCACAGTGCATACAAAGCTACCGGCACTGGGCACCCTTTGTCCACATGGCAGATCGATTTTAAGATACGACATCCATGCCGTATGCAGCAGCCGCCGGAGTGGAATCCCTTCTCTCTCGACCCCCTCCTCCTTCCCAGACAAAAGAAGCATGACAGACGAAAGAAGACGGCGCATTTCCTCCCCGCCGTCCTCTCTCTCACGTACGGTATTGAGCCGTGATCGTTGGCTGACCCTCGCAAGCCAGTCAGCCTGTGTCGACACGGTAAAAGTATGTTTTATAAGCCCGATCTCGAAAAAAATTGCTGCTGATTTTGTCCACTGTAGCCAATAGTTTGTTGTAGCACGGTCCGTTAAATGCAAACTTCATTGCGTTAATAAAATAGGTAGAACAAACTAAGGCTGAAATATAGTCCATTATATCTGAAAGTCCGTTGTACGTGGGTCCGTTGTACGTGGGTCCGTTGTACGTGGGTCCGTTGTACGTGGGTCCGTTGTAATGAGCGCAGGCTGTATCACGCAGGATGCATTTGTTATAGCTTAGTGTTCGTAAAACGTGGACACGTAAGAATAAGCCAACGAAATGGCAAAAGCTCATTTTTGTAGTTATCAATAAGCTTGCTTTAATTCTTCAATGGCAACCCAATAATTATACATCCCAGGTTGTTAAAAGCATGCATACGCCTGTAATGAAGGGCTGTCATTGGGTAACTTCCATTAATGTCAGTTCTCAAGAGGTTTGGTCATTCTGACCTTGCTCTTCTTGCCAATGGCACAATTATCACCTTTAATTGTCGTCTGTGGTGGCATACGAAAGAACACTGGGGTTTCATCAACATTACAAACTACCCGCTCGCAATGGTCAGCATGAAAGAGAAAATTTCCCCTTTCACAAGTCTTCCTTCACCTTGTGGACTTCCACAGAACTGACTTGCCATATTCTGTCACCCTGTCAGAAATTTTTGAATAATTCGACCTTGCTACGCAATCTGCTAGCTTCCTGGTTAGCTCAAATGGTCCACATTGTGCCCAACGAGATTTCCTGTGTCGTGCTGAGGAAACAAATGCGATTTGTGAAATGCACCAAAATTAGCGACTAACAGTATGTGAGTGGTTGCAGTGGTTTAGCAACGTGCGTAGCGCATGGCCTAAATGGCTTCGTTAACCGAGCTTCCCGTTGTCCATACATCACCAACCGATAATTCAGGCTCGACGGGGACCGCTTAAAAGTCTGAATATAATCTGGCGTTCGAAATATCCAGGTCTCCGCAAAACAGGTGACTTTGTTCCACTAGTGGCTAAAAAAATGCGCCATATTCTCCAATGACTGTTTTCGGGGATACTTCCACTTTTGCGGGACTATAGTGTCAGACACGTCGGCATCTACAAACTACAACATTCTTGGCACAATGCCGGGAACGCTATCGTACGTTGACGTGTCCGGTGCTAGTCGCGCAATGCCACAGAAGTGAAAGTACTGTATGCTCTTGATAATTCAAACTCTTGGGGTCTCCTGGATTTTGTTTGAATTATCAGAAGTTCTCAGACATGACTCAAGGCAACGTATGAACTCGTGTTGTAATGAAACATTCACATATATTCAATAATATAACATCCACACACTATATTTAAATACTATCCACATTTTTAAAAGAAATAAAGAAATAATTAGAATGGATGAATGCTTTGTCGCTGCATGAGACTTCAAAACAAAGTTTTCTATGCTAGCAAGGGCAGCCAGTTCTTTCCAAGAGTTTCGCAGTGGTCAATAATTTGCGGATCCCTGCATCATGCCGAAAGGCCTGTGCAGCTGTCATGGGTGGTTCTTCCTCTGTTGGCTGTGGCACTTCTTCAATGTCGCTGCTGAGCTGTGCTGGCAGCACCTCCTCCACAATGTCGTCAAGGGTGTCCTCCCTGCACTCATACAGGTCGCCATCTGCAGCCGCATAATCAATGAGATTGGCAGCTATGTTGTGTGCTTACAGTGCAGAAACCACCATGCTTGTTTCAGCATCCTCATTCTGCAGACAGTCAGGTACAGTGTCGTTGATGCAACTAGGGATGCTGAATGCATCTTTGAAGCAGTTCATTATCGTGCTTGATGTCACTCCAATCCATGCACCATCAAGCATTCCTAACGATGTCATATGCCGTGGAATTGTCCATTCGTACCAGCATCCTCTTCAGCAACAACTTCCTGCATGCTATCTTGAGGCACTTGATCATCCCTTGATCCAATGGCTGGAGTACAGCAGTGGTGGTGGAAGGCAAGAATTCAAGCTGAATTGCTTTCAGCCCCTCCACATCAACATGAGCAGGGCAGCTGTCAACAATAAGTAACACATTCCTATTTGCCCTTAAATTCTCTGTCAAGCTTGCACAGCCAATCCTTGAACAAAGCTTGCATCATCCAAGTACGTGTGCTGGTGGTGTAGATGACTGGAAGCATTCGGATGCCCCTGAAGTACCCCGGGTGCTTGGATTTCCTCGCTACAGATAGATTGGGCTTGCGGCTTCTGTTCATGTTGGTGCAATGCTCACCTTTGTGTCACAGGGTCTGGTCAGGCAGGCACTTGAAGAAGAGACCAATTTTGTAGGCATTGTAAAGGTTTGGTGATGCATATTTTTGCAGTAGGCATTGGGGTCATGTCTGCTTCCAGTCAGTGGAAACGATGGTATTCGGGGCTTGTGTTGTGGCGGGGCTCTGTCGCTGGTGGCTCTGCAGAGCTAGTTTTTAAGCATGAAATGCTTTTAGCTCCCGTTGTCGGCGGCCTTCAGGAGACCTTGAGCCAGAATCCAGAGCCATTATCCGGGCGCTCAAGACAAGGATGGCACGAGAACGAAACAGGAACATCCAAGCATTGTTGCAAGAGGAAAGCGAGATCATCCTGGCAACCAGGCAAAGCTTAAGAAAATGCGGTCTCTGGCCCCCAACCCTTTGTACAGGACCACATTACATACGCTAGTTACTGCCCATACAAGTTACTAAAATATATATATTTTAGAGCGATAGCTGTACCACTCCATGTACGAACCCCAAAAAGTGTCTGGTTCCATATATCTGACCTGCAGGTTCAGCTGAAGTAAAACTGGGACTTAGCCTGTCACTACTGGCGGCTGCTGTGTATGCCACATGGGCACTCCTATCTTGAAAATGATCTGCGATGTGGACAAAGTGTGCCAAGTGCTAGTAGCTTCTTATGCGCCGTGCTTTCGACGCTTAGTTCACGTTGAAGCGAGACGCAGCATGAAGGCCAATTCCCTCGCTGCTGCTGCTGCTGCCACACCAAGCAGCGTCTGTGTGTTGTCTTGTGGCAGTTTCTGACAGCACCAAGCAGCGTGTGTGTGCTTCCTCAGAGCAAGCAAAACCGTGTTATCGCTCGACAAACTTGGTTTAACCACGTTCAGCCAAGGCAATTGTCATCTTTTGGCGCTGAGACAGGGTTGCCTGTGCCCTTTTCAACACCAGTGGTCCGCAAGTTCCACGCCTTGGGTTTTGCACCTCCTCATTCGAGAGAAGGCACCACGCTGCTTGACCAGGTCGGCAGCGTCCGGCGCGCCACGTATGGTTGTGATATGGTTGTGAGGGTTGTGAGTAATCGTCGTAATTACTCCAACCAGTATGGTTTGCCAGTAGCCATTCCGTGCTTCATCTACTCACGATTACAGGGGAGCCAGCATTTTCTTTATATTTGCTTATTTACTGGTTACTGTGGTCTTAAAAGACTAAGCAGGTGGGACTAAAATTCAGTAGAAACAATCACAAAAGCATAAGTTTTTCGCTGTTCAAACATGTAAAAAACATGAAAAACTCCCATAGAACAAGAATGCATGAACACAATATAATAACAAGATAGAACATTGTAATACCAAGGTATAACAAATGCGACACCATACATGAAGGGCAGGCTGTGCAGTGACTGTATCTGATAAACAGACACTGGCAGGCAGGACATTACACTCCTGGATCATGCGTGAAAATTATTCCCAATGCCACCTGCCTCAGAGGACAAAGGTTTCTTTGGAGAGGCCCAGCGAGGCCCCATGCATGGGATTGAGCAACAACTTGCAGTGAGCAGCTGTAGACAGCCGCATTAATTGTGTGCCGCCAACAAATCTACAGAGAAGAGGCCCACTCATGGGATCACAGACAGCAGTTTCAAGCGGTGGCCTGGGGCTTGAGGACTTATCACAGATGGAACTAGAGTACTACTACAATTCTGGTGCACCCTAGATGGAAACAGCCCGAGTTGGGCCAATCGGTTTTTGGAAAGAAGGAATCGCGGCTATGATCGGATGCTAAAATGAACAATAGCGTAAGGGAAAAGTTATTACCTATATACTTGGGCTGAATCAGGGAGACTGGGAAGTAAAGATTTGCCAGCAGGTGAGATGAAGTAGACACATATGTCTCATCGAATGGTGTTTGCTATTCAGATGTATTCAATTCCAGAATTCACTATTGAAAACTTACGAATAGCTTGTGTTCGAATGTAATGCAAAGCAGCACGTTGAAGTCTCGAGGGCGAGTAAACAATGCCAGTGCAAACTGTTCCGAATGATTCTGCTGCTGGAGAGTCATGGCTGTTGCACTGAGGCGCACCAGTTCCCGAGTGAATTAATACACGGGATTGATAACTTCTGCTTAACAAGTTCCCTAGCTGTCATTCAATACAAACGTCACGTTTCAGGGTAGCCTGGTAATGTGCTAACTTTCTCAAAGCAAATTTCACTTTCTTTACCTCTTCCTTCGACTTTCGTGCTGCTGCTGCTGCTGCTGCTTCCGTAGTTCTCTTGTAGTTCCCATGAAGGGGGCAAAGGTGGGAGAGGGAAAAGATGACTTGAGACAGCGAGCAAACAGCGGTTGTGGGCAAACTGAAGGTACGGTATGGTACACTTTCGCAATTTTTGAAAAATAAACACCGTAGGGTGTAGCATACGCTATGGAAGCGGTCGCACGTCAAATCAACGCTTCTGTGCCCTGCGCAGTAGCTTGATGGCTATGGCATTGCTCGAGGTCGCGGGTTCTGTGCCGACCATGGCAGCCGCCTTCCGACAGGAGTGAAAGGCAAAAACGTATGTGCACTTAGATTGAGGTGGCGCACGTTAAAGAACACCAGGGTGTCAAAATGAATCCGTAGTCTGCCACTATGGCGTGCCTCATAATACGGATGTTGTTTTAGCATGTACAGCCCCATAATACAATTAGTTTCACACTTCGGCCACGCAGGAGTTTTGAACTGCGGCTGCGAACGAGTACCGAATCCCATGGAAACTGATGTACTCATTGCGTAACGGTCTGCTATATTTTGGTTTTGGAGGGGAATCTAGTTTGTTATACTCATTGGCAGGATAAAGTCACTTCGTTAAAATGAAGTTTTAGATACATGGATCTCTATGGGGATTTCAAGGGGAACTTTATTTATATCCATTATTTCATTATATCCGATTTCGTTTTAATGATTTTACAGTGTAGTCACAAAACGTTGCATGTCATGTTGCCTCTACTGACAGCCCACTTCTTTTTTCCCATCTGCAGGGCTGTGGAACGGCTCTTTGGAATGGCCTGTACAACAATCTTGTCCTTGTTTGTTGCATTGGCCTGGGCATTGCAGTGTTGCAGGTGAGTGTAAAGGCTTAGGGCTCATTCACACCGGTGACTTACACAAGTTCTGCAACCAAGTTGTTCGCACAGTGACTGTTTTGGATTGGTCACTCGGCTGCTAGTCTTTGCAGTTGTGTGACTGCTGTCGCAGAGCTGCTGAGCAAATCAGCAGCACAGCAGCAGGTTGTTGGAATGCACTTACATATATTTGATGTTGCAATGGTGCATAGAGCAGACGTGAACGGCAACGATCGCGAGGCATTTCTGTGTGGCAGGGGATAGGCCATGCTTACCAGTGGGAACATCGATAACTATGAGTTGCTCCTTGGTTGCCAAGCGTGGTTGGTCACACAACCGCTGTCAATCGCCGGTGTGAGTGCAGCGCTTGCTGAAAGTGTAGCCCACTGTACAGGCTGTTGCTCGACTGGCCGAGTAGGGACTATGCCACCATCGGTGCTGGCATTACTTTGCGTAGGGATATCTTGAAACGCCAAATGCGCAAGACATTCCAGGCTAGCCTGCCAATGCTTGCTCTCGCTAAAGTGTGAAAATGCAAGACACAGTCGCAAAATTTTGCAGTTTCGCTGTCCACCACTTGTCCCTAAATTTGGTAACTCGACGCTTTCTGTGACCACCCAGGGATGCACTGCAGGGTTTAATGTTGTTACAAGGTTTAATGCTGAGAGTGTTTCTGTTCTTTGCAGTGAAGGTACTACTTTGTTCATAGAATGTGATCTCATACAGGGAAGGCATGCAGCCCCTAGTTCTACACTGGCCAACACTATAAGACTTGGCTGAAGCTATGTCAGGAAACAGCATTTGTGGGAAACTTGCAGCGGCTCTCAACAACACTTCCATGCATATTTAAAGAAAGCTTTTCTCAGGGATGAAATGAAGTCATTACTTTATTTGGTTGCCGTGCTGGCACGATTCTGACATTTTACTACAAGGAAAAAAAACTAGCATGTCGCCAATTTCGCTATAAAAAAAAGAATTATTCCTGAACAATTTACCGTCACTCATCTCAGAAAGAAATTTATCGCTGCCTAAGTTGTCCTTCATGGAGTACATCGTATTTGATATTCTGCATTTCTTGAACAACTTTGCAGCCATCACGAATGGAATAGAGGTGCAAGCCTCGAACTAACCAATTTGCCAATTCATCTTGTAACATGCACAAGTTCCTGGAACATCAAAAACATGCAACATGGCTATGCTGCCTTTAGCTTAGCACATCAAATAATTTGTCATTCGAATGCACTTGTGTAATGAAAGTTGCCCACTGTCATTACTGGCCTTCTATGGCCCTGGCACCCCTCCATTGTGTTTCGGAGGGTGAAGAGAAGCTGGAGATAAGCACGCAATGCAACTATGCGCACATCATGTGCAGGGGCTCACTTTTTTCTTTTTCCTCTCTCTTGGGATTTTGTGTTCCTTTTTCTTTCAGCACAGACAGCAGTTATGTAAGCGGTTTAGTTTACCATAGAACATGCACAAGAGCTTCCGGTGCTGTGGCTGCTCACTGTTGCATATGTGTACTGTTAAAACCAGTACTGTTATAAACATTTTTCATGTGCCTCGTGGAAATCACTACCACTTTTTAACAGATAAGCTTCGCATTGAGTGCGCTGCGCATTTCCACTCATTTGTTCTGCGCTTTTGAATATTGCCCTGTTTGTTTGTTCTGCAGATCCTCGGCCTGATATCCACCATGGTGCTGTGCTGCGCGGTGCGGAGGGACAGTGGAACCAGCTTCAAGGCTTGAATGCGGCGCCCCCTGTGCTGTCCTCGTGCTCGGCGCCTGACGCCTTTTCTGTTTCGCGCCTTCCATGGCCCCCTTACTGCTGTGTTGTCTAGCCTTCCCCAATCTCTCTCTCACTCCAAGTGGTCAGGACAGCGGACCACCGGGTATTCCAGCCTCGTTGCAGGGCTTTCGTGCACATCTCTGCCAAAGGATGCGGCTGGTGTCAATAGCACGTTCAGCTGCGTATTTCTAGGTGGGGCTGCTCCCTATCGTTGCCTCATTTCTACCTGCGGGCATACGGTTGTTCTTGAATAGGTGAACAACTTGTGTGCAGCACTTTATCAAGCCCTTACAAAGATCTATAGGCTATTGTCTGTTTTGCTTTGAAATCTCAGTACTTTATGTATTGAGCCATGAATGGTGAGGTGATACCAGCACCGACATAAATTAGGTGATGGGTTTCTGACTGCCCTGCTGACTGGCCGTAGTTGTTGAGAGACACCAAACTTACCATTTATCTATTTCGTAATTTCTCCTTTTCTTTTTCCTTGCGTAACTCCCACACTTGTTTGCTCAGTCAGCTAATGCCAAGAAACAACTTGCATACCAGCGCCATGCGCTGAGCCATTTCAAGCAAGACAACCACTATGTGATACTAGTACGGACAGTTTCACGCGCCAATGCCTCATGCTAGTTTCTGTGTGTTTGTATTTGCAGTGTCCCATTAATTTTTTATACCGTTAACACGGCATTGTCATAAATGCAAAGAAGTCGTGCTGTAAGGCAGATGCTCATTTGTCTGCGAGATTTACTTGCTGCAGCCAATGCTTACTCCGAGTGGGATTTAGTTTCTAAAGAAAGTCTACCATGGTCAGCCTGCTGATTTAATTGTTAGCAGGCTTTATTCCTCTATTAGCGTACCTCGTCAAATACAGAAGGTAATTTCGTGAGAGAGAGAGAGAGAGGTTGGGATTGTCATTGAAAAAAAAAAAAAAGAAGAGGCTGTTCTAATGTTACCTCGCTGAGACAGAGATGCTGAGGGATCAACGTCATTGACTGCCGCAACTGTTTAATTGTATGTACGAGTATATGGTTGGAAAGACCCTTTCTCAAATCTTTTCTCGATTGAACTGCCACCAATCTCTACATGCATTCTATTTTGTGTCAGTTTTCTTTTGTACATTCTGTGAGGCACACCCACTTTCGCGAACTGATTATTTTTGCTTGCGAGAACAAGCGCACCCTCGCCTGTTGCTGGCTGTACTTCGAGTGCATGAGCGCGTGTAGTGTTGCACAAAGTGCACCGCAATCACGCCACACTGACAACTGTTGCTTGACTAGATGGATGTGCATTTATTTTTTTTGAACACATCGTAATGTGCGTATATAATCCCTGCTCTAGCATGTTGTAGAATGCTGTTTTGCTGGTGGAGTGCACAATGCATTCTTATATATACTCGTGGATGGATATTCTCAGGGCAGTGCTGCAGCAGTGAAGAGCCCACCAGTTTTTGTGATTCTCTCCTCCCACTGAAACATTAAAAGGAGTTAAAAGAAACATGACAGTACAAGATACTGGTTTGAGGCAAGAGAACGTCTGGGATTTGTCGCAATCACCTGGTCGTAGAAGAGCTGGGCGCTTTAAGCCATCAGCCAGAAAGTAGTGTGACGGGCATGTTAGCTGCATTACTGCAGTATGTGTCAAACAAAGGTGAAGTAATGCCCAATTTAGTAATGCCATTGCCAGTAATGCTTCTAACAGTGCTAGCAATGCTGTCATTGCTCTGTCTTATTTCCATCTCGTTTTCTACGGAGCTGCGAAGGTATGATAAGGGCTTTGTGTCTCGATGGCAGACAACCAGAAAGTGTGTTGCAGGAATCGCTGCCGTGCAACTAGCGTTGAAATTGTTGGGCCTTTGCGCTGCGCATGACAAGCCGCTGCATAATTGTTGCACATTTCACGTTGAAAAGCTGCCACACACGGACTGCCGTGCATGTTGTGAAGTGCTTGAACTCAACTTTGATGCACCACCATTTTTAGGGAGAATTGAAAGACACTAGACTTTTGTATCATACTCTGTTGAACCTTCGGCCATTTACAGAAGCAGATGAACAAAGCTGTTACATAGCATACGGGGCCAATGTTTGAACATTGTGTCGCAGAAAAGCCAGAGGGCCGCATGACTGGGTACAATGTGCCCTCCTCATTTGCGCTGTATTTTTGCTGGAGCCGCTTCTTGCATCGGCACAAATTTAGGATTTGAAGCAAAAATTTTGGATGCGTTTTGCTCAAAGGTTCAGAGAGTCCCACAGTGTTTTCCTAAGGATGATGAGTTGCACATAACTTGCTGGGCTAATGTCCCTGTTCTTTGTTTCATGTGTTTCGTTCATCTCATATATATAGTACTGTTTGCATCATCTCGTTGTGAATAAGTCCGCCTAATTATTGCCATTATTATTATTATTATTTTTATTTTTGCATTTCAAAGTGTTACCAGATCTGCCTAAATGTTGCTAATATATCACCCAACAATAGTATTTGTTTTACAGTTTTAGAGTATTTGTACGCTATGTACATTCGTAGCATCCGAAAACACTGTTGCCGAAACATGGTATGTATCATGTTTATTCATCGTCCTACAGTTCTTGCAAAGTATTTCCTGTGCTGTGTTTGCAATACGTAAAAGAGTGCAAGTGTATACACTGTTATGATCTCTGTTGTGCATCTTTTTTTTTTTGAATTACTGTGAAAGTTTGACAGCCATGTAATATTGTGAAACCAATAAACATGTTTTCCTGTATTCCACAAACAATTTCCAAATGTTTGCCTTAATAAAAAATCTAGACTAGAAGACCGGTAAAAGAGATGGCTGGTGTGAAAAGTCCTCTCCATGTTTTTGTCGTTTGCTTAGTCAGTGAGAGAGAACCTCCACTGAGTGTAATTTCTTTACTCTTAGAATTGTTCGCCTTAACTCTCAACGTATTACTTTTGCTGACACACAAGTTACTGCATGACAACACATCCTACAAGTTGCTATGCCTAACTGCAGCAGCAGGCACTTCTTGATGCACCCTTGTGCACATGCTTTCACAATGCACTGAATAGGAAATCGTGTAGACGGGATACCAACTGCCCAAACTTTCTTTTGGCATGTTCAAATCTCACTCAAGGACAGCCGGCACCTATGATGCCTATAATAGAATGAAAGCAATACTGTCATGCATACATTGTTTTATTTTTTGTGTGTGTGAAGGGGAAGACGTTGGCAGATGGCAGCAGCACAAGTCATAGCTTTTGGCTGAGGTGGTTCAGACTGCAGTTTTGGAACTCGCAGCAATTGCTGGAACTCTTCTTTGACATCAGCGATTGGGGGCCACCTGAGGCTGTCGCACTGGAAATGCCTTCCACAGCTCCTCGAGCACAACAGCTATGATTGTCTCATTGCAGGTGTGTGGAGCCCAGCGCTTGAACTTTGGTGCTGTTTGGCATCAGCAATCGACAGTCATATTGCCTGGACGTCAACCTAAGACATGCATGCAAAAAAAATCTGCACAGCTCAATCGTACACAATAGCTTGCGTAATTATTCTAAACCAACATCACAAAGCTTGGTTCTTCAGATATCGCACCACTGTGAAATTGCAGCAGTTCAAGAAAAAGTTCACCGACGATTACGATACTCCCTAATGCTTAATTTGAGCGCAGCTGTATAGGTGTTTTCATTTCGCGATATATTGGCTGGCGTGGACAATCTGCCTCGTGCGGCATGTCAGAAATGAGAGAGTGCGGCATGAATGCCTCGTCAATGTGGAGATCACGAGAGACAGCGCGTGGGCGTGATTCACAGACACACGCCACTCTGGTTATCGTCGCCACACGACGCTTCTCACGCTATCGCCGTACCCTCCTCCGCTTTCCGCCTCGTGGTTCTGCTGCACCTTCCTCTCCGCTTTCCGCCTTGCATAGAATTCATATCCCGCTGCACTCTGCATTCACTCGGTTATGCCGCGGGACAATGCCGATACTCGCCGGAAGAGCCGGCACCTAAAGGGCCGCTATCTTATACGCGTCCGAAAAGTTAACGTCCGGTTTCGTGTGAGGCGAAACCGAAGGTCGGCTTTTCTAACGTGTACAAGATGGCGGCCCTGCTCTCTAATAAGGACACACTTGCTACACTTCACGAGCAGCAAAGCCATATCTTTTCTTCACGCGGTGTTACCGGATCCGAGCACACAGCTCACGTTGAGAATATTCCGTGCAGAAGATAGAAAGGTTGCAGCTAACGTCATCCACAGTAAATGTACCGCATGGAAAATAAGCAATGGAAATCCGCGATGCAGTGTGCATGACAACGCTAGGATTGTACGCCAATCAAAATTAAATGTCCGGGTCACCCAAAAGTCTGATCGTTTGTGACGGATTTGAGTCTTCCAAAAACTCGCCATGTGCTATGGAAGGCACAACTTGGGGCACCTTGGTAGTCAGCCGACGCGAAGCTGATGCAATCTCCGAGCTCGGCTCAAGCTACATGTTGCCAAGCTTGGCCCAATCAATCCTTGGTCCATATTTAAGGATGGGATTGGGTCAAAAGAGTTGACACATAAAACGAACAGTCTAGCAACACAATCACTGTTGATTGCAGCGCACTTGACGTTGTGAAGCTTCAGCAGTAGCCAAAAGCGGCAGCGTGGTGAAGCTGCGTCTACAAGACATCTCTTGCGCAGTCAAAGTATTCAATTCACAATGTTCCGTGCTTCGTGACGTACTAGTGTATGCGTCAAAGTTCCATACTTGAAAAAAATAAATTATGGGGTGTTACGAGCCAAAATCACGATTTGATTATGAGGCATGCCGTAGGAGGGGACTCCGGATTAATTTTGACCACCTGGGGTTCTCTAACGTGCACCTAAATTTAACTACACAGGTGTTTTTACATTTAGCCCCCATCGAAATGCGGCAGCCGTGGCCGGGATTTGATCCCGCGACCTTGTGCTTAGCAGCGCAACGCCAAAGCCACTAAGCCATAGACTAAGCATCCACGGCGGGTGAAAGTTTCATACTCGAAATTCTCCGAAATCCGCACCGAGGCGCAGTTTACACGGGGGGCGACGACAATGGGGCGATGACTGTTGAACCCATATAGTAACTCTATGGTTGAATCGCAACGACAAAATGAGGATGTTAATGACCACGACGGCAACCCTACGATGACGACGATGGAATGATGATGACTGCTCGAAGACGGCCATATCATGACCATATATAGGCAGGTTGCGCACGTAGTTGCCGCGCCTATTAGGGCGCCCCTCGCGGCGGCGAGCGCGGAACCGGCAGGATACGACCGGCTCGCTTGCGTTCGGAAAGCCTGTATGTGCACTGTTTCGCGCGTAGCTGTTGCCTTTTCTGAGCAATGCCGAAGTGCAACCTGAGTTGTTGAGTAGTGGGCTGCAACAGCACGTACACCAACTCACGAGGAACAAAGTTTTACAGGTTTCGAAGCCGACCATATGAACCAGAACGGCGTCAACACTGGATAGCGCTCGTCCGACGGCATAAGCTGTTTTATGTTCCGGCGTTATGCCAAGTGCGTTATAACGCTGAATTCTTTGCTTTTACAGCAATGATGGCAGCAACGGGACACCTGCAGTCAGTGGCGTAGCTAGGTCGTCTGGCACCCGGGGCCCATAAGTCTTCTGTCCCCCCCCTCCCCCGGGTTTATTCGAGGAAGGCGAGGATATCAACAATTTCCGCGTGTCTCCAGACGTATATGACACCCCACCCCCCCACTGGCCCCTTGCACCCGGAGCCCACGCCCCCCCCCCCCCCTTTGCTACGTCACTGCCTGCAGTGCGTACCAGGATATGCAGCAAACAAAGTAGTTTGTTCCCACACTATACCGCAGTAAAGCTGTGGAACTCTTTTCCAATCCTCGCCCATTCAAACAGCGCTAGGGCTTGCTGAGAGATTTAAGGAGGGGTTGCAGCCGGCGGAGCTGGCATACACCCTTCTGCGCCCAGCATATCAAAGAAGGGGCAGATGAGATCACCAAAATTTTTGACAACGTGGTTTATTGGAACCTCCTTTGCACGCACTGAAAAATCGCAACATAAAAGTATCGCACTTCCAGTAACTTGGGCGAAAATATTTTCCCAGCGTAGTGTAACAACAGGTAAGTTCATCCCCTTTTTTTGTGTTTGGGGAGAGCAACGTTAGAATACCTCTGGTAGGTCTTACGAGTCGTTCGTACGCCCCACGTTCTTGGATGAGATGTTTTGGATTCGTATTTGCCGTCCTGTATGTACAGGGAAACTACCGCGGCGTCCTTGCACTTTCCTGCGATGCCAGCAGGGCAATCACAGCTCCCCGCTAGGATTTGTCTGCTGTCGCCGATCTTCAAGAATCAATGTCGCTTATAATTTCATGCGTCCACACCATAGATAACGAAGTAACTTAAGCTGAGCTTCACGCATCTCGCTGGTGCATTATTTTTCGTTTGCGGAATAAACCTAGCAGTCACTTCCGATCAGTGCGAGTTCAGCACTTCGCTCCCGCCGTAGACGTGCCCCACTTCAAATAGACGACTTCCTTTCTCTAAATTCTTTTCCCTAAAAAAGCTATGAAGATCTTGTAATTCCCGAAACCCGGTTAAAATTAATATCGGCACGCTGTTTCGCGCCATCGCTACCGTTTGACAGGACGCCAAACACGCAGCGCGGGCTGCTGACGCCGTGAGTAATCCTACCACATTCGCGCAACTATTCGTCAGATGGCGCTAGGGGTCGGAAAGACAGGGCGCCGCCTAGCACTTGCAACGTGCCCATGGTGTACGTGAGCTGACCACTAACCACTACATGCCCGAGTTCCACTAGCGATATTCGAACAACGATCCCAAATCGCGTCCTAGTGTAGCGGACAGCGGTAGTCGTAGTCGTATGGAAGGGCTTTAGTACGGGCCTATCGGCGTAATTTCACCCTAGACGTATTTCATAATCCCTATATATACGAGCAGCGGGAGAGAGCTGACCAGCTCTCGCCCTGAGGACCAGCTGCGACGACGGCAGCATGATTCACCCGAGTCCTAGGCTGAGGAGATTGCCCGCTACGCGAAATTCCTGGGTTTCAATAAACGTTTATTCCTGCTTCTTCATACATCGCTTACATTCGCTAGCAGACGCACGAACTTCACGCATTCTGAACTATCCGAAACCATAGACCCGAAACCGAAAAACGCGGCTGGATAGGTGGATGGATGTTATGAGCGTCCCCTTTGGGACGGGGCGGTGGGTTGCGCCACCAAGTTCTTGCTACTATGCTGCCTAATATCCTACCTATGTTAACCAATGAAAAAAGAAAAAAAAAAACACTATGAACTACCACGTCCAAACTTTCTGATCCCCTATTGCGAACTGTGCTTTTGTACGTCTCCGTCTTTTGTCGTTTCCCTACTTTTCTTCCACCAATCCTCCAATCGCCAGCTTCCTAGTTCTTTTCCTCCACTGTGAATCAATGTTTTGCCTGTACAGATACCTGAGCACTCTCCCAGCCCATTCACTTTCTTCCATATTCCTCAGCCGTTCTTCATCCTCAATGCGGCGTGGACCATAGAGATGGCGTGGACTAGTGTTCTGAGCATATACAGGGACACTAGCTGGATGGATGGATGGATGTTATGAGCGTCCCTTTTGGAAGGGGGCGGTGGGTTGCGCCACCAAGCTCTTGCTACTATGCTGCCTGATATCCTACCTAGGTTAACCAATGAAAAAAGAAAAGAAAAAAACACTATGAACTAACACGTCCAAATTTTCTGATCCCCTATTGCGAACTGTGTTTTTGTACGTCTCCGTCTTTTGTCGTTTCCCTACTTTTCTTCCACCAATCCTCCAATCGCCTCTTACTAATGTCTATTGCGGACCTGTTTGCTTTACCACTGCTCCCGCTGAACCCAAGGGCTTCAAGGAGGCCAGTGGTGCCTAAATCGACCGCTGGGTAG
This sequence comes from Dermacentor andersoni, assembly GCF_023375885.2. Lineage (NCBI taxonomy): Eukaryota > Metazoa > Arthropoda > Arachnida > Ixodida > Ixodidae > Dermacentor > Dermacentor andersoni. The sequence goes on from NC_092817.1 coordinate 115,776,556, forward strand.
ACGTCTTCACATTCTAATAAAATATGCACCGTCGTTTCCCTAGCTTTACCGCAGCAAGCACATGCTTCTTCTTCCTTCTTATATCTCGCTTTATAGGTGTGTGTTCTAAGGCATCCCGATCTCGCTTCGAAAAGTAATGAGCTTCCCTTTGAGTTATCATAAATGGTTTCTTTCCTGATTTCGTTTTTTCCTCTTAAGTAGTTAAGGCAGTTAAGTAGTCTTAAGCGTGGACGCTTTCACAGCGCCACCTGGGTGTGCTCATGGCCCCACGCATGGATGATCCCACGTCCCTTTGGTAGTTCTTCATTCTATGGTGGTACTATAGCCTGCATGTACCAGCCAGGGATACACGCTGTAGGTTTTACGGGCGGGCAGCAAAAAGCTACTTGGCAGAACTAAATTAAAATGAATAGCGATTGGGACTACGGCTCCACTGGCCATGTAATCCGGTTACATTTGGGGTAAAAAAAAATAGCTCAAATACTCAAAATGTGTAACGCGCATGCAAGAAGGTTATGAGCGTAGAAAATGATAAACGAAAGCTGCAAAAGCTTATGCAAATTTATAAGCGGGCCTGAAGAAGGTCCTTGGAAGTTCTGCGTGTTGACACGTCATTAATGATTTCGGCTGATACACATACTTTTACAATTGACGAGAATCGACATTACACAATAATTAATTATAGCTAAATTTAGTCATTTTTATAAAAAGAAATCACGAACTTTGAGTTTTCATTTCATTTTTCATTTCATCTTTTTTTTTTGTCATGACTTTTTTATTTATATATTCAGTGCCTCTACGTCCTCTGCCAGCGCCTCCTCTAGGCGCCTCCTCCTTTCTAGAGGAGGCGCTGCCTCTGCGGTCCTGCTACACTGCATGCTGGGATAGGTTTAGGCGTTTTTTCGGTTTCTCGTGGCGTCTTAACTTGCGGTGGTCGGCTCGCCGCACATTTGAGATAAGAAAGGTGGGTCTGTTTTGCGTACAGCGCTTGCACAGTCTTGTTAAGTAGTAAGTAAACGTTGGCTGCAAGGCTTATGAAGGAGCCACATTGCGCCAATGAGTTTCCTGCAAGCTGTAAACTTGAAACAAAGGAAGCGGCATCTCTAAGCCTATCCGGCCGGTTGGCGCTGCTAGTGAATGTAGCCATATTGTTCTCTCAGCTAATTTACCATACGTTTGAGCAACATTATAAGCGCAAAAGCGCGTTAATTAGTTGTGTAAACACTGTGTAGAAGGCTTGCTACTGAAATGTTAGAATTATGGCGCGCCGGCTTAAACATGGCGGCAGTGCCTGCCGACAGGCTCTCTATTCCCTCGTGCGGTTTTCTAGTTGAAAAAGGAGTAGATAGCCATTTAAGCGTTTACGCGTTTTTCCCTCGTTTTCATATTTGACTTTTAAGGGCTTTTGCTTAGCAGGTGCCCTCTTTCTCTGCTTTAGCTGTGTTGCGTGCCTCAAGTTCACCGGCCCGAATTACATCGATAAGATTGCACGCCCTGAAATTTTACGCCTCTTCTGAAAGCAACGTAGCCGTTCCATGAACCACGGTACGTTTCATGGCCGTTGCGTTGAACAGTGTGTTGCGCCATAACGTCTGCGGTAGTCTCGCGCGTTAGTCTTGCGCGTTCGAATTTCGATTGGCGCCGTAGCGCGCTCCCCTTTGTCGTTGGGCCGAAAAGCTCCGCGACTTTCGGTGGTGTGGCAGATTAGCTACACTGCCGATTGTACCAGCGGTATGGTGACCAGCGTGGTTCGTAATTTAGTACACGTCACTCAGTTAAAGTATTGCCTTTCACTTTGTTAATGGTCTCGTCCGTACGCCTGAAGAGAGGAAAAAAATATTGAACGCAGCGCAGCCGTTTCTTGACAGCCCCGCGCGAGGCGCGATGTTTTAGTCGTACCGGCATAATTGAAAAAAAAAAAAAAAGGGAACTAGTGTTTTCGTAACTCCTTGCACGTACAAGCTTCTATCTTTACCTTTGCCTCCCCTCTCCCCCCCTATTGACGTTCGCCAGACGAGCTACCCGTCGAACCGTGGTGTTTGGCCGAGCGAGCCTGGCGAGCAAGTGTGTGCATGGGCGCCGCTAACGTGTGTTTGTGTGGTCGCGTGTGTGTGTGGTATTCGCCAGGACAGCTCCAGTGGATGTCCTGTCAGCTTTTGCCGCCCCTCCCCACGCACGGCGTCTGCAGTCCAACGCAAAAATGTCCTCCCGGGATTCTCCGCAGATGGCACGCTACAGAGACACCTGCCCCATAGACTGCAAAGTGTACGTCGGTGAGTTGGGCAACAGTGGCACCAAGCATGAGTTGGAGGAGGCTTTTGGCTACTATGGGCCCCTGCGCAACGTTTGGGTAGCCCGAAGTCCGCCAGGCTTCGCTTTCGTCGAGTTTGAGGACCCCCGAGACGCACGGGACGCTGTGCGAGCACTTGATGGCAAGTGAGTACCGCGGAGCAGCGCACCGCACATTCCATTTTCTTGCTAGTATAGTCTGCTAGCGCACCCATTTGCTCTTCTGGTGTTGAACGGGCACTAAAGATGAATAGTAAGTTAGCCTGTATTAGTTCACTATGCTTCTGCAATAGCGAGAAGATAACATACCGTGAGAAAACGACTTGGTAGGCCAGGAAAGACAAGAAAATGAAAGATGAGGTGGTGACACCACTGTGTGAAGTATCTGCACCAGTCTTCTGAACCCATGTACACTTGTGGCTTCTTTTCTGCTACTTGCATTAGCGAAGGCTATGTCAAGCCCAACAGACCATTGAAACTATTCTAGAAGAGTTGATTGTTGGGCTAGTTGGTTTTCCATAATTGAAGTAGTAACTTAGCGTGATAAAAACCAGACACAAGAAAGGTGGACGAAGACAAGCGCTTGTCTTTGTCCACCTTTCTTGACTCTGGTTTTTGTCGTGCTCAGTTACTACTTCAGTTATTTAAACTATTGCCCTAGCTTTTCCATAACTGCATTGTAAAGCCACCTCGTGCACACCTCTGGCTGGGTTACTGCTGGACGGAAGCTATTCTGATATCAATGCTCTTGACGATTGTCGATAAGTGTTTTCTTGCAGACTTAAAGAGCGGCACCTGGCGAGTCATTTGTGACTAGAAGCAGTGGCTATATGTTGACCTTCACACTTTCAGTGGCCTCCTGAGATCTAGCAACATGCTGAATTAAGTCTTGCATGTCTCACTTTTGCAATGTCTGCGTGAATGTCTGCATTGTAACACTAAGGGGACTGACAACCAATTTTCATGGTTTCCAATTTTTTTAGTGCAGTGGAAAGCTTACCGGTCAATGTGTTGAGTCATGCAGTGGTAATTATCTGCAGTGAGGATGTAGTTCACTGGAAGCATGCTGGAAATAGTGATGGGTGAGCGCGATGGCACTTATGCGCCACCTTTGGTGGGAGGCAGACAGGTGTGGACATAGTTATGAAAAAGTACTAGTAATACTTGTTGCTGGGGTAGTCGGTTCATACTGTATAAAGACAATAAGAACTATGGCCACGTGGTGCAAATCGAAGTGTTAAATTATTTATACAATAGCTACGTGGTTTCCTGTCCAGTAGATTTGGTTGTTAACGAGTCAAGGGTGTTTTAGCCAAGCGAAGTTCAGTTCACAAAAGGGAAGCGATGCTTTTACACGTGATATGTGGTTCAGCGAGTTGCTGCAGCTGTGCGTGTGCTTTTCATTTCCTAAACATGTTGTCTGGAAAACCTGAGTGAGCTGGAACATAGGATTTTAGCCCGCATGCATGCTCAGAATCCTGTGCATGTACAGGCGCCGACAAAAGTGGTATACTCCACGCAGTCCACGCAGCGGGAGCTGGAGCAGCGGCACACTGCATCGTGACACCATCTACAGGCGGCATCTGGGATCAAGACAGCCAATGGGTGCCCTTTATTATCGGCAGACATGATCCCAGATGCTGCCTGTAGATGGCGTTGCGATGCAGTTTGCCATTGCCCCGGCTCCCGCTGCGTGGAGTATGCCACTTTTGTCGGTGCCTGTACAACAGAAATCATGTACACTCTGCCATGCATTGAAAGATGCGAGTGCTGCTTGTTGACTTTCTTTTTTTTACGTGGTAATAGGCATAGAATAAAGTGGAAAAAGCCTAATAATGTACTCTAATTGCAAGCAATAACTACGTGGTAATTAATAACAGCCAACTTGCGTAATCTCTTATACTACATCCAAAGTACCAAAGCTTCACCAGTAGTTTGCGCCACTTACTGGTTTTTAGGACTTGCTTTGCCAAAATTGTAATTACTTCTTACGTGAACAGTGTGCATGATTATATCGCTATACATCTTGCTCATTTCATTTCCATGAAATCTCGCAACACATTCTGGCCAGTTGTTAGTCCCTTTCAAGGGCCCCTCACCAGGCCTTATAGCAAATTTTGGTTACACGCTGGAAGTTGCGTCTCTTCTATGGAGAGTTCTGTTGCAAAAAGTGGCTCGTTGATAGCAGAGATAGCATTTCAGTGTTGTGAACCCATGATTTCAGAAGGCTAGCGCCACTGCCAAGAGAGATACTTTCTCTACTTGCCCTGTCTAGCCTCCGCAAGCGAAATTCCTTCCCTGCATTCTCCCACACCGGACCTCGAGGATCACATAACGCCCATGTCACCGGGTGTGGCGCGCTTCCGCTGGCGTATGTGCTACACTAATACTGAGGCAGACACAAGCGGATCACAGAGCATGATAACGCACTGAAACACTGTAGAAAATGAGTTTCGGTGTCTGCGCGCGCAACTGCACGACGTGGGAACAAGCAGACAAAATGGAAGTACATCTCTCTTGCCGTGGTTCGAAGTAAAAACATGCAGACATTCAGTTTGTGTGTTTTGTTATTTCTCTCTAAGCTTTAATTTGTCTGTTCTAGCAACATATTACACAAATAACAGATGATGGCTTGAATAATTTTTGAAGTTGCGTGTCACCACGAGTGATGTCGCAGCGCAAACATGTGCATGTAGGCGGACTAGCATATTTACGTCAGCCACCGGCTTGGAGCGCAGCGGCTACGAGGATAAGGGAAAATGGTGTTCGGTTGGAAATTTCTATCTTCCCATGGTGCGCAGTGATGTAATGCTTTGCAGACAAGATCGTTACAGGGCAACATATATGCTGCGCTTCGCAGCTCAAAATGGCCAGACCTGGTGAGGTGCCCTTTAAAAAGGTGACTTGCTGTAGTAGCATAACAGCAGCGACCATAAAAAAATATTCCCTAGAGTAATCACTCTTTCAAGCAGTAGACATTTAAATCAGTTCTGGTTATTTGATTCTCTTCTGCAAAGTAACCTTATGTTGAATTCCAATGGCAGATCCAAGTGCTTGGTCGGATCACGACCGGAGTGTGTCATTCTGACTGAGATCGCTCTCGTCAAATTTGCAAATGCAATGTGTGCACTCCTGCTGGGAACTAGTACAGGAAAACAAAGTGTGAGGGTGCTAGACTAGAGGTGGATCGGGTAGGCCTAATCACCACTGTCATCTGGATCATCCTGGTATTCCGTGTGTTTTTCTTCCGTGTCAGAAGAATCGGCACTGGACCTTGGAACTTGGTGTCCGAGTGGGAGCTGTCACTATCCAGGAGCAGGAACAAAAACGCATGCGCGACGCAGCGCCCATGTTTTCCATGTCATCCATAGCTGCCCGCGACTGGAAATAGGCGACCGTGATAGGAAGCAGAGGCGGGTAAAGAAAATAAGTCTCACAGACTTGTGGTCAAATATTTTTGTTCCGCAGAGCGATGGGGAATCGGCTGGTCCCAATCTGCCATTGGAACACGCAGCTCACGCTCTCATTCTGCCGTTGGAATAGGATTTCTCCATACAGAGCAGAAAAACTTGATCTGGATCTTCCATTGGAATTCGACATTAGAAACCCAAGAGAACACTGTAGGTGTTCCCTGCTGCTTCTGCTGTTCTGGCCAATCAGACTGCTCTCCTTGGGGAGAGGGAGCTTTTGTCGTTTTATAATGTGCCCACACGTGGCAACATTAGGTTGTGCTTAGCAGCTGCTGCAGTAACTGTGGTTGTTTTTCAGGATGCTTTGCGGCCGCCGTGTGCGTGTAGAGTTGTCCACAGGGAAGTCTCGCAACTCTTACCGTGGCTCCTCACGCCCATTCCAACCAACTGACCGTTGCTACGACTGCGGCGAAAGGGGACACTATGCCAGAGATTGCAGAGTCTACTCGCGCAGGAACTCCTCGCGGTAAGTGGTGGTGCTCTTCTCGGATCACAAGCGCTTGACATTCAATTTTCTTCTCATTACACTGGTAGAAAATTTAGTCAGGGCAGAGTATAGCAGCTGTAGTGCACTTTCCTGCAGGGAACGAAAATGTGTACAGTTTTCAAAGAGGCAAGCATTGACTTCATAATTCGCTTGTCCTCGTAGGGATGTTATATTGCAGTAGTTATGGGACACAGGGGCTAGTGGGCAGATAGATGTAGACAGGCTATTGGGACTTTGATTTGCTGCGGGGTTTTTGGGGTTTCTTTGCATTGAACAGGTGGCGTGTGTGTGTGTGTGTGTGAGTGCGTGCACGTGCGTCTGTGTGGCGAGTAATGCTGATGCCCCATGTTTTGTAGGCCTGAGCCTCGCCCCCGTTGTCATAAATGTCTGCGCACGAGAGGCTTCGGTTGAGTCAGCGGTGGTTGGCAGCGGCGCACGATGCCAGCACTCCCACCACAACCACTACTACTACTACTACAGCGCCAAAAAAGGGGGCAGCTAGAGAGATCACATGATGAGCGAGGCGGCCACTGCTGCAAGCGAACGGGGGCGGCAGCCAGCACTGCTACTCGGCTTCTTCCGCTCTGCTAGTCTGCTAAGAAAGAGAGAGCTTCCACTGCCACTGAGACTTGATGGGGGCAAACCGCTCCGCGGAACACACTACTACTACTACTGCGTACTTCCACTACTACTACTGAGAGGGTGTCGGGAAGAGATTTGCCACTAGCGGCAAGAGATTGCACTGTGCACCTCGGCGAGTGGGCAGAATGCGCGGCGGCTGCGTCTGCTGCTGCTGCTGCTGCTGCCAAAGGTGAGTGGCGTCCGAGGTTGGGGGCCCTGCCTCACGGGGCTACCCTGCACTTCCTAAGTGGCCCGATCTGAGAGCTATGCGGTGAATGAGCCCTCTTTAGTGTTTTTTGATGGCATAAGCCCTGTGGCTCCTTATTGTCAAGAAGCCTCAGGAGAGCGGCGCTTGTGACCCGTTCTGAGGAAACGGGCAGGAATGGGGAAGCCACGGGTGTTTTGAGTGGTTGTGGAAGGTGAAGGAAGGAGCGTTCCCCGGATGCGTGTTAGGATGAGCGTTTTAAGGTTTTAAGGGGGTGCCTCGAGCCCGTGGCCCAATAAGTGAGCAGCATCTTGATGCTTGTGGGAAAGGCTGGAGTAGCTGGAATCGCGTTTCCTAGTCGGTGGAAAGGGTTCTTTGTGTGCTGAATGGCCGAGCACGAGGGCTCAAGCCTCGTGCAGACTGGGTGCCCATTGGAGAGGTCTGGGAAAATGGTAGCACAGTGATGCATGCTGCATTGCTCGGGAGGAACTGTGTGATACACCTAGGAGAGCATCCCAGTTGGTGAAGGGTTTTATTTGTGGCCAATTTTTGCACCTTGCTTCTTTCGTGTGCCGTGAGCAGACTGGCTACAGCACGTGGTGGCCGTAAATTTAAAGCTGGGCGGAATAATTTTTGTTAGTCAAGTTAGTAATTGTACAATTGTAAGATCTATGCATATGCACTTTTTGTGTGTAGTGGAAAAGGACCTGTTAAATTAGTGCTGTGCAGCTTTGATGAAATTAAGGTAGACATACCATTTTTACCCAATTCTAACGTGCCCTCAGGTGTAATGCCAACCCATTGTTGTGGCCAGAAGTGCAATTTTTTTTTATTGTATCAAGCACACCAGTTTTCCTGCTTCAAGAAATAATAGCGGTTTGTGCTAACCTAGAAAAAGAAAACGGATTGTGTATATGCCTTAATAGGCCAAGCACTGCTCATTGTTGCTGTCAAAGGACTTGCCAACTGCATAGAAGCCTCTTTTGTGCTGCCTGCAGCCTTCTAGCTACCACATGTTTAAATGCCTTGCAGACCATAACAGCCTAAATATAGTATCCAGAATATACTATATAGCCTGACAAGCTTATGGAATGGGCACAAAGCTGCTGTTTCTACAGCTGCAGCAACGTGTGGATTGGATAAAAAATACTTCATGCCAAGGAGGAAAGCTTGTCACTATTGTAGTTTTTGTTGCGTACTCTAACCACTTTTAGTAAATTTTTAAGGAAACAAGGTGTGTGTTAAAATAGAGTAAATGCGGTACTTAATCAACTCAAGTTTCTTGCATAACATGTTTTGTAGCCTGGATTCCTGTTGCAACAGTTGAACATCTGAGTTCACTTAGTAGCTCCGTGGTGTGCCAGCTTCCCGTTTTAGAAATTTCTTTGTCTCTCCCTTTATGCACTTTGTTGGACTTTTGGATTTAAGGCTTTGCAGTGTTTGTCACAGGATCGTTGCTATAATTGTAATTGTTCCTCAGTTTTATAATTTGGCATGAACTTTGTCAAGTTACTGCCAGTTACGAAATGCAAGTACACTTGGAAATAGCCTTTAAAAATTTTTAGTGGTGGTGATGGCTGCTAAGGCTTATTTCAGTCAGGTCAAATCTATTATGCAAGTCTGATTCTGTATGCCACCCCAAGTGCCATGTCTTAAGAATTCTGTTGTCAGTCTGTTAAATGCCAAATTTTAGCCTGCTGTAGGTGATGCACTTCAGGTGAATGTCTTGCATGATTTGCGAGCCCTTCTGCCTATATTGTTTTCTTTGTTTCCTTTTATTTTTGTCTCTCCCTTCATATCCTGCATGTTGTGCACCTGTTGATCATTTCAAAATTGTCATATGCACTTGAGTCATGAGAGTAGGGTGCTGAAGAAAGGGGAGGGTTTTTGGTGTAGTACAAGGCACGTCATTGGGTTGGAGCTGTGGCAGGGGAAGGCCTAGTGGTGGCAGTTCGTTGGCTGCAGTGACATATTGTGGTCTCGGGGTCGTCATTCGCGCAGCCGTAGCCGATCAAGGTCCAGGAGCCGGTCATTCAGTCCCCGCCGTGGAGGTGGTGGTGGTGGTGGTGGCCGGTCCCGCTCGCTGAGCCGGTCGCCGCGGAGGTCCCCGCCTGCTGGATCACGAAGCCGCTCACGCAGCCGGTGAGTGGCACAACCCCCTCCCATGGCCACTGCAGGTAACTGCACACCGAGACACGGTCTCTCTCTTGTCCCCCCCGCTGTGCCTGCCTGCTTCTTGTCGTCCACGATTGCTGCTGCACGTGCATGGCACCTCTGCTTGGGCGGTGTCGGGAGCAAGCCAGTGAGCTTGTCGCCACTGTTCGGTAGAAACTGTGTGTAGGTCAGGTTACTGTTGAAAGCTGCGTACAGACGTGGGGTGCACGCAACCTTAGGTCCTCGCGATGTTAGATAAATTTTGATTAAATTTGAAATGTCAGCCAAAGGCCAACCTAAATGTATGAAAGGAATTTGCAGAAAGCGTCCAATTCCCCCCCCTTTCCCCTTGTTATTCTTGCGATCTTAAGAGAGAAAAGGATGTCAGTTTCCTTTTCTAATAAGTCGCTTGAAAATTTCACTAAGCTTACTCCACTTATAATGTAACTGTTTATAGTGCAAAGCTGGCTGTCATGCGGCCTTTCTCGACTCTCGTTTAACCTCCCGTAGAACTCCATATGTACACATACTGCTTATAGTACATCCGTGCCAGATGTGATAGTTTTTAATGACTTACGCAGTAAAGTCCCACGAATGCAGTAGGGAGTACACTTCTCAGTGAGCTGGAAAGAGGTGGAAGTTGGAGTGAGGTGGAAGGTGGAAAGAGTAACAAGGGTGATGTGGAGAAGGGGGAGACACCGGAGTAAATGAACAAGGGATGGAAAAAAAGTACTGCAGCGGCGGTGCGGTGTAGGCATGTGGTGGTTTTCTCGGGAACGGAGGAGCCTTTGCTTGGCCGCTCATCGGTGCACACTTTGCACTGAAGGCCACTTGAGTTTCTGTGCAGCCGTCGTGAAATCCAGGTACACGTGTGAGACTTTCATTGCTGTCAGTTTAAGTGGTGTTCTGCAAATGTAGTTTGAAGCTTTTGTGCTTTATATCCACATGCGAGCTTTCACCATTCCTGCCAGTACAATCACATACAAACTTGGTAGGGGTTTGCAGTAGTTGCCGCAGCTGATAGCTTGAGAAACCACTCTACTTCACGCTGCTGTCAGTTCAGCCCATGCGCATGTTCACTTGCCCAATCCCTTTAGGTAATTGTCTATGGTAATTGGTAATCCCTTTAGGTAATTGCTATGGTAATCCCTTTAGGTAATTGTCTTTAGGTAATTGTCTATGTCTACGAACCTATTGAGCGTGAGCTTCCTGCAGCGGTGTGCTGCCAGACCAGGCTAGGGCTAGCCCTAACCAGCGTGCCACATCAGGAGTCGACGATCAGTGTTGCAGTGTGATACTGAGCCAGCAAAGCATGTTGCAGTGGTGCTGTGGCACTTTGAAAGTGGAGGAACCACTCTAATGACATAAGTGAGGGCACAGGTGGCATGGGCAACACCCAAATGGTGGCAACTTGGTTTGGGTTTGCCATTGTTTCAGACATCACGTGCATGCTGATCAGTCTGAGAAATCAAACGAGACACTGCGCGGTCTCCTAAATTTTGGTCACCGTTATACATTGGTTCTGTGGAGTAGTGGCAGTGCTGTGGTGAATTTCCCCTTATTGAGCCATACTTTGTCGCTTTTTTTTACTTTGTTTCATGCAAAGACAGCGGGTCCCCAGATATTAACGTTTGAACATGTGACCATCCTGGTCACATGGTTTGATTCTTGGATATGCGCAGCTGCTTGGTCTGGCTGTTTCGCACACGTGCAGCCTTTAGAAAGGGCTGTTTTGGTTACAGTGCAGATATTTGTAATTCCAGCGACTTATGCTATAAGCGGTCTATGCTGTAGCTTTTTTTGACCAACTATCACTTCCTCTGCTGTTGGTACTGTGCGCTTCTGTATGAGAAAAAATAATTCCTCACTGAAAGCTTCCAGTTAAAAATTAACCGCCTCGGAGCACCTGACAGGCCTCGGTTAGAGATGCGAAGTGCGGAAAAAAAACGGGAAAATTCCCGAAAGAAACAGGTTTTTTCCTGTTTTTTTCGGCGCAGTTGGAAAAATTGGCCAAAATTTCCGCGGGGAAAGCGTACAGAAATAAAGCTTCGGCGACACCCAGCGTTGAACGTGCAACCGAAACGCAGAACGCGAGACCGAAACGTTGCACATAATGCCTAAACAACAAACGGCGGCTGACCACTCGCCATCGACATCACTTAAGGGGGGACACCCCACTTAAATTTTCATTTTTTATTTGTGGCCACAATTTGATAAAACTTCCATCACTTATGTATTTTGACATGCTGATTTCAAATATTCAGTTGGTTTTCCCATGCAACAAGTACTTTTCAAAATATAAGCAATTCATGTTTTTTTGTATGGACTAATTTGGAGGCAAGTTCTCTCTACAATGCTGGCTGTTAATGAAGGAGACTGGCACATCAAAATGATGTTGAATGATCAGAGGTTGCAGTGCTACAAGAATGAATGTTCTAAACTGATTTATGCCGAAGTTACAGCATGTCAAACTTTTGTAAGCAGAAGGCATTAGTGTAACCCTGAAGAAATTATCACTTTTTCAAAATTTCTGTAATGATATTTGTTCACATTTTAGGCCTACTGCACTCCCATTTTGTCCACCTTTCTGACGAAAAAAGAATTATTGCAATAAGATGAGTAGAACCAGAGATATCGTCACTCCAAAACTACACTACCATCAAAAATGTCGTTTTGAGAAAACGAGAAAAAACATTTCAGGACATGTTCATGGTGATTACGGCAAATGCTTGAATACTAAATTGATCAAGGATGATACAGGGGTCCAACCAGGCAAGAATGAAACTTTCGCTTCTTTAAGGGGGGACACTAATTCAAATAATGTTCATGATGTTTTCCATCAATATTCATGAAACTTTCCATTCTTGTGAAGACCTTTGTGCTGATTTCAAATATGTAATTATTTTTCCAATAGGCCATTTAGTTCTGAAGATAAATGAAATTCATTGTTCATAATTTGCAGAAATAGGGGGAAAAATGCGCTACGAAATTCGTATTGGCACATGCCTGGGTACTAGAAAACATAAGGAACATAATGGTAGGAATACTATTTTGATATATCAAATATTAGTAATTTTATAGCAATTCAATCTTTACTGTTCGAATTGTGGCTACCCTACTGTCTGATCTAAAGCAGAATTGAAAATTTTTAAAGCAGAAATTCCAAAATCTGACCCTACATCGTGTACAAGTGAAAAGTCGGTGTTTTGAGAAAACGAGGAAAAAGGAATACATTCACTTTTAATCAAAAGTACAGAAATAATTTTGCATTATTTTGCAGTGAAAGTGGCTAAAAGCCACCAGGAAGGTAGTCGCTCTGACCACGGCCACCCAAATGCGGCAAAAACATCGTTTAGCGCCGTTCGCCGATTCCCGGTGGCTTGCATCGCGCGCGCGGCAAGGTTGTTCACGCGGGTCGAGCTCCATGCCGACGCGATATCGCCGCAACACGCGCACGTGATAACGATCTCTATGGCGAGGCCAGATTACCGTTCGCTTTTGCCTACTGCGACGCTGCCGCCGCACACCTTGCACTTGACGACATCAGTCCGTTCACGGAGTCCTACTGAGGAAAGCGAAGCCTGCCTCGGCGTCGACTGGCGCGGCTGCAACGCCGTCGGCGCGAGTGAGCAAATCCAACACCCGCGTTGTTGCTGGCGTTGACGCAAGAACTCGAAGTTTTTTTGAGCATTCATCTCCCTCTGCAACAAATCCGCACGTTGCAACATTGCAGTGTCACGCCGAACGCAGCCGCTGTCCGTAACGATTTCTCATTTGTGAGCTGGCTAGGCCTACTTCGGCATCGTCCGCGGTTTCGGCATCATTTGCGGTTGGCGGCGAGCTACTCTCGATGCTTTTAGAAGGAATGGAGCGCTTTTGAAAGTTATAAGCTGATCGATTCTTCTTTCTGCCGAACTTGTGCCTCGTGGCGAACTTTCCCGGTGGATCGGACATCCTTGGGCATGTGCCAACAAACCTACGAGACGCGCAGTCGCGTCGCCTGCGGAGTGGAGCAGACGATGGGAACCTCGCGCAGCCAACCACAGCACGCGTTTTTGGTCACGTGCGCTAGTCAACGAATCGGATCGCGCGTTCGGGCTTTTTTTCTCCCCGGATTTCAACGTCACTGGCGTACCGACGGAGTCACTTTTGGCGGGAAATTAAAGAAGGAAGGCTCCTCTTTCCAACGAGACCAAGATGGCTGCGATCGCGCGCGTAGAAAAAGAGCTACGCGCCGCGATAAAAAGGGCTGTTTTTGCGCGGAATACAGCTCACAGTGATGTTACAAATTGATATTGCGGACGAAATACTCTTCCCCGTGATTCGAAACTTGGTGAATGAAAGGAATATTAGCTGTAGATATCGAAAATTTCGTTTTCAAAAAACCGATTTTTTCGCGATTTTTTCGCCGCAAGGAGCCGTGTCCCCCCTTAAGGGGGGATGAGGGGATCGGAACTAACTTTTTCATTTTTTATCTTAGAGTGATGAAATTTGGCATACAGGTTCGAAATAGCATCAAACAGACAGCTGCAAAGTTTCACAATCATATCTTCAGTAGTTTTTATTTTATCATTATTTATATATTGCTCACATGTTGCTTGCTCGTGGAAAGCCTAGCGTGACAGCAAAATGGGTTATGGGTCTGTAAATGTTTTTAATAGTTACTAAGAAGTATAGTCTAAGTCAAGATTCTCTTAATTTCTTTTTAAATTTCTCTGCTCTTCTTCTAAACGATATAGTATGCACCTTCTCTTTATGTTTAGAATGTATCATGCTCCAATTATTGTGTAATAAAAAAATGGTGAGCCTAAATGGTAAATCTGAGACTGTCTTGACATAAGGCACACTTCACCAATTGCAGCAAAACAAACAGGATTAAAATCCGTGCTCCCATTGCCGTGCTATGCTTTCCACGAGCGAGGTGATAAGCTCAAAACAAACTTTTGAGAAAACAAGCCTCAAAGTTCCATACTGGCACACACTGTCTAGAATGCTCCTGCATTGTAGAATTTGGTGTCCTTGGCAGCAGGTGACTTCTTAGCCCTCTGTCCTTTCAGGAGATGGACTTTGTGTGCCTTCTTCATTCGCTGGGAGTCTTTCTCGACAGCCCGCTGAAGAGAGAGGGCACCAGGGCGCAGGCCCAATGTTGTGCACAGGTCTGAATAAGCTTTCAGACTGCCCGAGTTGTACTTTGAAATTGCCTCGTGCACTGCTGTTTCCACAGCAAACAGTGAGGCATGCTGGTCTTTTGATACTAGTGACCATATCACTGAATGGAGACTCTCAGCCGCGTTTTGAGTTTTGCCTCCTCTGCACCGGGCCAGCAACTGAGGGTCTGAGAGGCGCCGGTACACAGGCAGGAGTGCTTCAGCAACTTTAGCTGAAAGCTTGTACTTGTGAGCTGGTGCTGGCTGCCCTTCTGCCTCAGCTGACCGGTGGTTGCACCAGCTAAGGGGGCCAGGGGGACACAGCTCATGATGGGGCTCATCATCTGTTGATGTGATGTGGTAGTACGTTGCCATTACTGCCCTTTGCATTTCCTCGACTTCCGAGTGGTTCCGCAGAGCAAGGCCATAGTAGTTTGTCAGTTTTTTGATGAGCTGCTGTGTCAGGCCCCCCTTTCCACCTAGTGGCTCTCCTTTCTTTGCCTTGGCCACCAAAGAGCGAAGTGCAGCCCCCATTCGTTTTTTAACATGATTTATGCAGTCCTCTTTAGATAGCTGCACAAAACCATAAACTTCTTCATCACATAGAGTGCGAAACATGCGGCTGTCCCCGTCACAAACTATGTTTGTGTAGCGTAGATCATTTCTGCTCAAGGAGCGCCTGAAGAGCTGTAGTGCAGCCTCAACCTCCATTCTTCCAGAATTCACATCAGTGTTTTTCTGGCACTGGTGTTGCTGCTTCCATTCAGCATAGTTGGGGTCACTTTCTGCTGGCTGTCGGCTGCACCCAAGGCAGAAGTTGGACAGAACTATGCAGTCCAACACAAGCCCTGTA
Source organism: Dermacentor andersoni (assembly GCF_023375885.2). Taxonomy (NCBI): domain Eukaryota; kingdom Metazoa; phylum Arthropoda; class Arachnida; order Ixodida; family Ixodidae; genus Dermacentor; species Dermacentor andersoni. The sequence continues at coordinate 115,791,782 of NC_092817.1, forward strand.
TGGAAATCAATTATACAGCCTACGCCGGTATGGGAGCTGTGGCCGCGTGTCAACCATGTGCCATCATACACTACTGTAATGTTCTTTGAAAATGTTGTCTCCATTTCAGTGTACACCTTTTTCACTGCCTCTACAGCATCTGTGAAGATGTTGTGTGCAGCTGCCGCTGCGGCAGGCTTGAAAGTCTTTTTGAGGTGCCCATCATATGTTTTGTGGTGTAACCCACGATGCGAGACATTCATGGTGGCCCAGAAGTCATTAAGAGCAGTTGGTCCTTTCCCAATGCTCTTTATTGCTTGCATAGCTCTGATGTTGACCTCGAAAGCTCTAGAGCCGCTCTTCCTTTGTGAGGACCACTCAGACTGTAGGGTACTACCACAGGAAATGCATGAAAGTACCATCTTCACAGCTAGTCCCAGTTCAGTCTCGCGGTGCACTGCTAGGCCGGGCTGCTGACAAGTTGGGCAAAGCGGGGAACCAATCAGCGAGTTCAAAGCAGCAACTTGAACAAGCATAAACTCCTCTTCTGGAGGTGCGGGAATGGCATTTTCCTGTGAGCCAGTCAGCCCGAACTTGCGCTCCGTTGCTGAAACCGCGCGAAGCGATTCGCGAACTCTCGACGCTTGCAGTTCTGCAGTTTCCGCGGACACAAATCGTGTTTCCAGGTGAGCTTGAATAGTGCGACGTTCACTGGGCGAACAGTCAACACTGCGATGAGCGGCAAGGTCGGCCGCCGGCGCATCCGCGGCAGCGAGCGTGCGCCCGCGTTGCAGCTCCGTCGAAGCGCCGGAACTCGTCGATGGCATGGGACTGCCTTCACTGGCGGTTGTTGGCTGCGGAGACATCTCGGCGTTGAACGACACACCGCGGAAGCGCGTCTCCGATGCTCTGCAGTCGGGCTGCGATGACCGCTGCAAGCTCACTCCGTAATCTGTGCTGGACGAACTTGCGACGGGACGCTCGCGTACGGCGAGACTCACTGGCATGTCGATCGTCACCGGTGAAGTAACACTGCGCCCGCGCTTCGACTGCAAAAGATCATGGTTCGTCTCACTATCGCTGGCTGGTGCTCGACTCGGCGCAAGATCCCGCAGCACGTTGGGCGAGAGATCGCACAGCACGTTGGGCGCGTACTCCGCCGATTCTGAACGGACGCTCGGCTCGGCCGAACCACCTGCTGACAATCGCCGCTTCTTCCTTGCTGTGACGGGCTTGCGTTTCCGCTTCCCGTAGGCATGCTTCGTCCGGTACTTCTTTTCGAACGTGCGCGGATCCATTGCACGTGGCCGACGTCCTCGAAACACAAGAGAAGGAAAGTCCAGAAAGGCTTCCCAGCAGCGGACAAAAGCAGACTCTCCTTGCGCTCCTTGCCTCGGCCGCCATTATGGCGCGGCGTCGACCAATGAGGAGGCGCCTTACAACGAGCCGCGGCGCAGAGCCAATCGGGGCGCGGCAGCCATTGGCTGCTCCGTGCTGCCACTCTCCTGTTTTTCTTTTTTTGTGCGCTTGCTGGCTGGCAGGGAAGGAAGGGAAGGGCTGGGACAAAGAGTCAAAGAGTCGGGCTTTCCAACGATACCAAAATGGCGGCGCTCCGTGGCGGGAAAGCCGAGCAGTCGCGCGTTGAACTTCGCGGCTTTTTCGCGATTTCGGGCGGATTTGTGGACGCCGGCACCGACAAATATATTTATTTTAAGTGCTTAGAGTTTGTTTTTCGGTGAAATATTTCAGTACAAGATAGAAATGATGCTGTAGATTCTGAAAAGCGTACTTTTCAAAAATCGATTTTTTTCGCGAAAATCGCGATCTGATCCCCGCTTCCCCCCTTAATGTCAGCTCCAGCGTCAGCGTAGCTTCGTCCTTCGGGTGCGGTTTCTCATGTTTTGGTGCCCGTTATTGTTCAATTTTGACTTTCCCTCGTACACTTGTGCAACCTGTGGCGGAAGTGCGCATATAAAGCCGTGTGGAAGCAGATTCTGCTATGGTACGGCCAATTTCCGACGTGTGGATGCACTTCACGGTCGGGGAGACCGTTGGTGGGAGACGGGGACCCGCTGTCTGTAAGTACTGCAACAGCAGCTACGCTTTTCCAAATGCAACTCGCCTTTCCAAGCACATTGCTAAGTGCGTGAAATACCCAAGACAGGAAGTGACACCACGAAGCCGCTCTTGCAGCCCTTCATGTAGCAGTCTCAGGTCAAGCGAACATAACGGCGCAGTAAGCAGCACAGCAAGCAGCGCAGCCTCAGCGACTGGAAGGGTTACTCACTTCGTCGATACAATGACACTTCAGCCGCAGAAGAACGCCGATAAAGCATTGGCAAAGGCGATATATGCTTCCAACTCACCGTTTTCCTTGGTTACAAATGACTATTGGCAGGCAGCATTTAAAGCACTCAGACCATCTTACAAGCCCCCGAGCCGGTACAGCTTGGCTGGTCCACTGCTCGACGCTGAGTACGAGGCGGCTACCGTATCCGTGAATAATTATATTGAAAAGGCTTTATGCATCACCCTTGTCACTGACGGCTGGACTAACGTCGAAGGAGAGTCAGTTATAAACTTTGTACTCTGCACACCATCGCCATTGTTCAAGTCAATCAACACCGGCAACAACAGGCATACTGCGGCCTATATGGCAGAAGAAATCTGTGCTGTTATGGAATCGGTTGGTAGCTCAAAGGTAAAGGCTCTGGTAACCGACAATGCCAGCAATATGAAAGCGGCATGGGCTCTCGTTATTGAGAGATTTCCTCATGTTACCGCGATTGGTTGCGCCGCACACTCTCTGGACCTGTTGATGAATGATCTCCTTACTCTTGGCACAATCCACGATGTGCACAAGCAGGCGAAAGATATAATCAAATACGTGAAGAAAACCCACGTGGTGTTGGCCACATTCAAGGAAAGGCAGGAATCGAAGTACGGCAAAAGTGTGAGCTGCAGCCTGAAGCTTCCAAGCAAGACAAGATGGAGTGGTGTCTGTCTCTCCTTTGAAAGCCTCTTGAAAAACAAGGTCTTGCAGGAAATAGCTATAATGGAAAACTTGAAGTTCGACAAGACTCTCAGGCTGGTCGTTCTGGACGAAGAAGAGTTCTGGGTCGCATTGAAATCATGCCATATTTTGCTGGAACCCATCGCACAGGCTATCAAAGCTCTAGAAGGTGACGGGGCACTGTTGTCCGACGTCACAAACTTTTTTCACAATCTAGAGGAGGAGATTCACTCGAATTTGCAGCGCTCTGTTCTTTCGCAGTGTGAACAGGATCTCGCTGAAAAAGCTTTAAAGACATGCAAAGTGTTTACAGTTCATCCCGTGCACTGTGCAGCAAACTTAATTGACCCAAGATACAAGGGGAAAAATCTGACAGACGAAGAAGTCTTGTCTGCGTTTGACTGGATCTCGGAGCACAGTACGCATATGAACCTAGAAGTTGGAAAAGTGTACTCCGATGTGGCCGAATACAGGACCAATTCAGGCATATGATCAAGGTCCGGAATAGGGGCTTCTGCTAACCACATGCCTCCTTCAACATGGTGGGAGGGAATCTGCACGAGTAAAACAGTGATGCCTCTGGCTCGAAACATTTTACGGATTCCACCATCATCAGCTGCTTGTGAGCGGAACTGGTCCGACTTCGCCAACATTCATACTCTGCGTAGGAACAGGCTGCGCAATGAAACGGTGCAAAAGCTTGTTTTTGTACACGCACATCTCAACATAATGAAGAATGCTACAGATGAAGCCAGTGATACTGACTCTGAATAAGAGGTAGAACTTCATTGTTTTATCATCTTCATCAATGTTTCCATAGTCGAAGCCACGACGAAATAGCCACAGAAGAGACATTTCAGTGTTCTTTGTTCCTTGTTTGAACTGCCGTAAGAATTCTAGGAAGCCGCACCGATTAACAGAGAACTGAACGCGTTTGCGGTGATACTTCTGGTCTGCCTTGCATCTGTTATACCCTGCATTCGTTTGTGAAAAAGCAGAAAGCATTTCACTTCTGTTATTTACATAATGAGAGTTATGGCTTTTGACATTTGGCAATAAACTACTGCCATATGCTAAAGAAAATTTGTTATTTTCCATTTTTTCCAAAATTTCAGAAAAAAAATGTGAAAGAAACGGGTTTTTTTCCGATTGCTCAAAATTTCCGGAAATTTTGCATCTCTAGCCTCGGTGCTATTTTGTATCGTGCCATTAGTGGTTCTTGGCCAACTCGGCTGTGGCTATTGCCAGGGCAACTGCTACTCCAATTGATGATTACGGTAGGCACATGTGACCACTGTAAGGCAGATCAGATGCCACTTCTCCAACTAGCTGCGATGGTTTGGCCACGCAATGGAAAGCGACCTTGTTGACACGAAGCTACCACGCTCGCCAAGATAGCGCTCTTTCTGAGGAGGGCGATACACTTTGCATCGCCGAAAAGGGGGACAAGGTCTCCATTCAAGATGTTCTCAATATAGGAAACAGTGTTTAAGGGGAGACATGGCGATGAAAACTTTTTTATTTATTGGAATAAATTGGTGAAATATGGCATGCAGGTGTGATTTGTTATGCTGATATCATAACTGACGTTAGTTTTGTGCTACCTGTTATACTTTTCGAGTTGCAACAATTGACAGCCTCTAATGGTCATCCCCAGATTAATAAATTAATTACACATAGTTCGCCAAGATTTTCACATCCGCAGGTTCACAAAGGCCCATTCTGTGCAATAAAGCTATTGGTTTATTTTTTAAATGCCGAAATGAGCATAAAAATTAACATGTTCCTATGCATATTGTCTTACTAACGACTTCTACGAAATACCCATTATAAATTTTTTTGTGAGGTGCAGTTAAAAATACAGCTTTATTGCACTCACCAATGTTTGAGAATGTAAATGCAAAAGACAACAATTTTGTTTTCATTCATTGTGAAATGGCACTGGGACGACTGAAAGCAACTGCACAATAAATGAAAGCTGAGAAAACGTAGCTCTGTTTCATTTGTTGTAAACGATTTAATCTTTACTTTGAGCACCTAAAACCTGTCTGGGATGTAGTCCCTTACCTAGTCCTTTTCTTTACATTTTATCTAGTTTTTAGCTTTCTTCCAGAACTTTGGTGCACCTTAGTTGCCTGTTTGATTGTTGTGCATCCATCCGTCGTACAGAGGTAGATGATAGCAAATTCAAAATGTCCGTTCTTGTTTCTCGTTGTGCGCACCCTCTTTATTGGCGAGAGTTGGAGCTGAAACCTGCAGTTGAATATTTGACGCGAACACTTCTGCTCCACCGATGTCTCATTGCTGTCACGACCATACGCTGACGCACCTTCACCAGCGCTTGCGCCGCCGCTTAACGGACGCGCTGAGCACCGCACGCGGGCGTGCTTTACTGCTCACCCACGTGCGCCGGTCATGCCTCGTCGGCAAGCTCGGCGGCGTCCGCTTCTACGAGTAGTTTTCTCCCTCATTTCCACGCATTTCGTGCTCTGTACGTGTGGGCCGTTCGTAACTTGATTCCTTTGATGCTTATCCCAGAAAACTTGCATTAGCTGCCACGGTTGTCAGTCACGTTAATCAGAATGTGCAGCTCGCTGCTGTGCTAATGTGTGTGAGGTTCGTTAGCAATTCAAATCTACAACAGCCAATAGGAGTGCGCCCTGTGCCCCACGTGACTACTGCGCCCAGTCGTAATGCCGCCTTTGCCTTTTTATCCCTTGCATTTGTTGGTTTATTTTTTGATAGAAAAATATGTCGCTCCTGCTATCTATAGCTCCGATTTGTCCTCTTTACGATCACACCAAGATGGCGGAGCTGCGTCAACGGATAGCGGGGCGATACGCGGTGCGGCGGGGCCTTCCGAAGCCCTATATTTTCGCAATTTTTGATGGCAGCACTCTAGGGAAGTGCCGTTATCTGGATCTCTATCGTATATTTTGTTATAACATTTCACCACGTGTTAAAGGTCCGTGGATTGCGAAAAATAAATACAGTCGCCGACCGTTTATTCGGACCTCACGGGGACTGCGGAAATGTCCGAATAAACAGGTGTCCGAAAAAGCAGATTAAGAAAAAAAAATGAAATCCTTTATTTCCACGCACTTATTCGGGCTCGGCATTAGGCTTGAAGAAATCGTGAGTGCGCCGTTGCACGCTGTTCCGTTTACGCGCAATCAGATAAGCCTGAATCTCGGAGAGGGTCGCACGGTCACTATAGGCGGCTGAAAGCACAGTCACTGCTTGTGCACGCTCCGCATGCGACGGCAGCGTAGCACATGGTGCGTCATCTTCCGACTCGGAGTCATCGTCCGGCGGTGCAGCATAGAGAATGGGTGCAGCAGAAACCTGACGAATGATCTCGCCGTCGTCAAGTTCTGCGCATGTCAGTACAGCAGTGTCAGCACCTGTGAAACTGTCAAATGACACGGTGTCCGGAATCGCAATGCAACCACTGCGCAGGTCTCGGCAGAACATTTTCCGCGTCAGTAGGGAGCACATCGGAAGGCGACAAATCTTAGGCCTCCCGGCACCCGCTTGCCGGCATTCCCCAGCGCAGTCTGCGCGGGCACTGTCGGCGCCATTAGACACTTGACGCTATGTTTTCGTACGCCGCGTTGGAACACCGAAACCTCGACACAGCACACAAAGCAAACACCACCGTGCCGACACCAATCGCACAAACGAAAAACGCGGCCTGCTCGCAGCGTCGTGCGCGAAAGAAACAAATCAGCTGCTGGATTGTCTTGACATGGCTTACTAAGCTGAAACCGGAACTGCTGTACGGCCACTCTATCGAACCAGGCAGAAACGATGATGATGAGCGGGGATTTCCAGTAGCACCACTTCGTGGGGCAGCAAGGAGGCTCCGTTCAAAACAAAAATGGCGTTCAGCAAGTCCAACTATGCGCCGGTCAGAGTCTGTGCATGATGCCCTCGATCGAGTTGGCTCAAGGAGTGTCCGAAAAATCAGACGAGAGGTTGGAAGGTGTCCGAACTTTCGGCAGTTGTTATACATTATGGTCTATGGGGAGAACGGCGGTGCCGCGAAGCTGACCGAATAATCGGGCACGTCCGAATTTTTGGAGTCCGGAAAATCGGTCGGCGACTGTAAATCAGAAAATGGAAAATTTTGACAATTTGACCTCTTCAATTGCCATGTCCCTCCTTAAGTTTTCTCGTGAGTGAAGCTCATAAGCGTTTCTATTCTTCTAGCTGTGAGTCTGTAATGTTGTTAAATAATCATAAAAGTAATTGTATAGTTCACCAAATTTTAGTATCATTGCTTTCAATTTGAATTCTTCAAATTCTGAGGTTGGCCAGTCTGGTGGTCTGTTTAGAACAAACCACGTGGGGTGCCTGTTACAAGAATGTGCACTGCGTTATGTTGTGGTGGCCATTTGCACAATGAAGCTGGACCATCTGGAGGAGGGTTGCATCAATTTTTTTCATAGGACGAGAGCCTTGCATAAATTTGGTGGCGGGCACATTGGCTTGTTCTTGGCAGCGCTGAAATCAGATGAACATGGCACTGTGCGAAACCTTTGTCCGTGACCTCCGTTCAACCCTTGCATTCACTGGATGAAATGCTAGCTTGTGCATTTCTCATGCTAATTGTGCCTCGTGCCTGCTGCTTAGCTTGCTTCTCACGCTGTGTATATCTTATTGTTTGACGTGCAATGCTTTGGAGTTGTGCTTTAAGTTTGTTTATTCTCCTTCACACAGCCACTGGTCGGCATTTATATATCTAGTAGGTACAGTAGTGTTCTTTGTGAGCTGCAACATGGTACCCGTGGTTGAAGAGGCTCCACGACTGCGCAGTGGTGTCGACGTACGAAAAATTGGTTGAATAAATACCAGTAATTGGAACTGTGTTAATTGCTAAAGTTTTTGCATGTCGCCGCCGCTGTGCGGTCTTCGGGTGTCTTTGACCATGGACACCATGTTGGAGCTCGTAGTGAATGTGATTGTGCAGTGGAATGTGTTTTTAAGCTGCATTTATTTATTTGATCTTTGCATTTAGTGTTCTGCCTACCCTGTGTAAATGAAATCTCGATATGAGCTTTAGGGGACTTCAGCAAAATGTTCGTTATGCTGGAAGGTCGTTATAGTGAAAGTCCCGAAATTAACCATTTCGCCAATCAACCAATTACCGTATTTACTCGCATCATGATTGCACCCCTGAATTTTGACAAAATTCGATTTTTTTTTATTTCCCACGTAATGATCGCACCCTCAACTTGCAGCAGCGATATGTCGTGTGCCAAGTCTAATATTGATTACGCTTACCATCTGTCGAATGCTTCGCGATCGACTCTTCAAGACAAACCAAGCGGTCTGCATGCACCTAACATTCTTAAGTAGATGCCTCATTTCATTACTTTCATCACTTTCCGCGCTTACATGACTAAAAAAAAGCTGCAACCAAACTTGCCTTTATTATGTGTAGGCTTTATAATGGTTGTGGTCAACAACAACAAAAAAGGCGCCTTTCGATTTTTCTCATCTGCACTTGTGGGCACGCAAAAATCGCGAGCGGCAACGATAGTAGCCACATTTACACTGATACGTTAAATGTGTACCCTATTCATACGCCGACGCTTTTAACACAGCTAAGATATTCACCCACCCTTAGCGGAAACGTGCCGTATTAGGATAGTAGTGATGACAGATGCTGCAGTTTCCGCAGCATGCCGGCCATGTGTTTCTATGTCACTAGCAGCTAAGCGCGCCCATCTCTGTTTCTGTCCCCTCAAAGTGGACATGGCTACGTTATTGCCGCATGCCGATATTAACGATATTATTCATTACTGATACGGAAGAAACTGTTTCAATGCACGTAATGTACTCGCGAGAAGAAAAAAAATTGCATTCAGCTTGCTCTGCGGGACGAAAATTTTTCTTTTCGCGGGAAGTTTAACTCGCGTAATGATCGCACCCCTGATTTTGCGTCAATTTTTCTGACAAAAAAGTGCGATCATTATGCGAGTAAATACGGTAGTTGTCACCGTATAAGCTATCTCGGAAGACGTCTGTGTTGGCTCTTGGGCTGCACTGTTGCTATTTTCGATAAGTTACTTAGCCACGCGCCACCCCTCTGCAGCAAAGTATATGCAGTTGCACACGGAAAAAAGACGCTGACAAGAAGCTCCATGTCACCTAAAAAGTGTACTGTTTCTTCTTCACTTCCCTTGCCGTGGACGCCACAGCTGTCTCAACGGTCTTGCTTAAGGCGGACAGCTCAACTATTCGAAAGTGCAAGCATGTGTAAACAACACTGCCCGGAAAGTGACCGTGTGGCCACCCCGCTAGCACGGAGATTACATTTCTCGGCGTGCATATCTGTTACGACCGCAATTGCCGTGCCAAAATGGGCGACTTAACATAAGCCCCACGTGACTTGCTTCTCTGCCACTTTTTTTGTGAGACAGCCAGGGTTGATCTCGCATGAGAGGCACCATGCTGTGAAATAAGAGGTGCCACTGATTTCTTTATATAATTTTCTGGGTTTTGAAAGCCATTCTCACTGTAAATGACCAAACCATTATAACTGAAGCCACATCTCTGTCTAGCTCGACCTAATATTTAATTTTATAGATCCTTTAACCCGACAAAGGCAGAATACCATTCCACATTAAGGAACATTAAAACCATTTGTTCATGTTTATTTCTGACTGTAGAGGGTATATTGGCACGAAACAAATAGTGAAATAAGAGTAAAAGTAAATAGCATAGTAATTACTTTATTAACTGGTTTGCTGAACTATCCACAACTGAAAACTCCCTCCAGCATTAAAAAACAAAGACAAAAAAGAAGAAAAGAAAACGCTAGTATGGGCTTTACATGGGGTTTGCAGCATCTATCCTTGAATGATTGAAATTCGTGTGCCTACTGTGTTTATGGTGAAGCTAGCTGTAAGCGTGAAGTAACCAAAGTTTTGAAGTAAACCTATGTAATCGGCAAATTGTGGTGTCTTTTGCTTGTTTCGTGAGCCTGGCCAGGTAGTTGGAATATTGTATAATCATGTTATTTGGTCAAAATCTGATTGTGCATCCATCCCTTCTGGTTTACAGCTTGCCAGTAAGTTTGGGCTGGCATGGTAACTTTGCCAGCAACTACAAATTTTTCTTTGCACCTGACCACACAGTGTCGGAGATTGCCCGGGATTTTGTGTAGAAAGTCTAGGAAAATTTAGAAAGAATTGAAAAGCATGACGTAGTGTACACCTTGGCACAAATGTGAAGAAGGAATGCCAAGACCACTGTCACTGTGCAGCAGTTTGTTACCAAACTGCAACCACATTTGCTAAGTACTAACTGCATTTACGCCAGAGGGCTTATCAGAGGGCTTGTACCACGTTTCAGTATGTAGGCAAAATCGCATCTGACATTTGAGCCAACAGAAATACTTGGTGTGATCGACAATTGAGATGCATAGTGGACATGCCAGGGGGCATCGCAGAAAGTTACTTCTTGACTTCAATTTATAGACAATTCTAAAAAGAGGCTTTTCAAGAAGTCTAACAATGGGGTGGCAGAAACATGCTGCTTACATGTGTGTTGTGATAATTTGCCCAAGTCACCTTAAATTGAACTGCATAAATGTGATTATGATAAGATTAAGAGGAATGGAGCCTAAGCACTAGTAATATCAGGTTTAGGAAATGTGGCCAGGCCCGCCCCGTGTTGGAAACTTGGAACATTACTAAGATTTCTTAGCTTCTCAACTGTGATCTTCTAAAGTATGGCATCTTTTTTTTTCATTTCTCAGGCCTTTAAAATAAGCTCACTGAGAAAACGCTAATTGATTGTTTGGGTTAATGAAATGGGCAAGCAGAAATTAAGTTTGCTATTATTACAGCAATAGTAAAACAAGAATACATCATGCGTTCATTGTTTTACATGCTTTGATAAATACTTGGAATTGGTCATCCATTGTGTCACTTGTGTACGCTCGAACCCTAAATGCCACGTGGCATGGTGAAAATCTGATGCTATCTTCGCCATGTACCAAACCATGTTTCGTTTTGTTTACATGTTGACCAGGTCACCGATTGCCAAGAGGGGCCGCAGTGGATCCAAGTCACCGAGCCGCAGGGACTCGCGCAATGGAAACCTTGACTGAACAGATGCATGCACGCATCCTTAAACGCAGGTGCCGGCAGCAGCAAACCTCATCAATCCTGCATTCATCACCCCTAAAAAAAGCTTGCATCAGCATTCTCCCAAATCCACATTGCAAACATTTCACGCGTGTCCTCCTTGGCTTGGCTATAAGCATAGGTCTTTTCATTCATTTGTTCCTGTGAAGACATGTTCATTCTCTTAGGTCAATTTATTTCCGCAAGACGTTCTGTGGGGAGGAAAAGGCATGGGGTAGGCACTTGTCTTGTTTAAGGACATTCCAAGTGAAAGCCCGCAATCAGTCGAGCTGCCCACAAACATCTTGCCACAGAACATTTAACTACCACCATACGTTTCCTTCTCTGTGAAAAATAAAAATAAAATGTGCTGTCATCACCCCTACTGTGTCTGCCATCATTGATTTGTAAAGTTGCACGGAGCTGCTGGTTTCCAAGTGTCTGGTGATGCGTGTCGAGTGCAAGTGTTGCAGAAACAAATATGGTGAAATATATTTGGTAAGTGCTCTAGAAGCCCCACAGAGTGGGGGGGGGGGGGGGTCTGCAATGAAGCCGAAAACTCGCAATACGCTTACGGCATTGCTTACTGTAGCAAGTACTTGTGTTATCTCTAGCCCACCTTTAGATGTGGTTATAGTGGTCCAGCAAATTAGAAGTCGGTCGCCTGCTTTATTGAAGCTGTTGGCGGACCTAGCTGAATTAAGTGCCGAGCTTTGCTGTCCTACGCCGACAACCTCCCTAGAGGGTACGGGAACTGGCTTGTCGCTGCGTAAAACTTTATTGCCAACATAGAATCAAAAAGCCCATTAAGCGGCCTCGTCAGCCTGTTTGACGACCCGATGTCGGTCCGAGTTGAGCAGAGCAGTCTCCCAATCCTTGGTATTTAAAATTGCGAGCTCGCGTGGTGAGGGGAGGGGGTCGGGGACGTGCCGGGCAGGTCGCAGGCGACGGAAACAAATGTGGCAGGTGGCGGCCCTGCTCCTTCAAGCATAAACCACAAGTAGCCTGTGGCCACTTTCGACGCTTCGTTATCGAGCTGCGTTTCCTACGCAACGGAACTTTCGGACTGGTCTCTTGCGTACTTTCTGCCCGATGAAAATGCTCAAAACAAAATCAATGTACTTGCCTATTCTGTGCGAGCACGTATTTCTTCTTACTGTATCATAGCGTTACTACTGGCAAAACGCAGCAACGTAAAAAAAAATGCAAGTTTAATAATTTGAGTAGCAATCTGTACGGCAGAGGCACGTTTCCAGAAATTTCGAATCTTTGATAGCGCCATCTCTCCACAGCGTTGGCACCGTCTCACTGGCTGAGCGGCCACCAGTAGGGGGCCTCCTGTTCATCCAGAAGCTTGGAAGGCATTGCGTCGTTCGCTGTAGGTGCATTGGAAGGCCGGAAGCCGTATTAGAAATCTCGGGGAACGTACTGGACGGCGCAATTTCACGAAATGTGAGTACCTTTCGTATGCCTTCCTGATGTGGTGCAATAGCGTTTGCTAATTTCTGATTAAGCGGAATGGTGCGAGGTGTGCTCCGGTTTGCGTACATAAAAAAAAATGTTCTAAGCCTAGTTGTAGCTACGCCTCGTTGCGGTCTACGGTGCACTCGACCGTGCGCCGTGGGCACGCTCTGCGAAATACTGCGCAGCGCGAAGAAAAAAAAAGAAAAGACAACGTCGTTTTCACTACAATACGCGCAGTTAGACGGTCAAAGGTGTTGCGTTTAATAGCGGGATGTTAACTCTCGGGTGTCTGTAGGCGGGCGACCATGACTCTCATGAGCAAGCTGTTACCGTCACCCGAGCCTTCCGCGGGCCATGCGCGGGCACGTGTGTAGGTACGTATATGCGGGCGTCAACGGCGCGATGCCACCTGTGTTCTACAAAAAAAGTCGAGTATTTCGCTAGCAGAGGCTGCTCAACGGTGCAACGCCACGAACGCTGCTTCGCAGCGCGCGCGCTTGTACTCGTCCTACCGGAAAACAGGCTCGTTCCCTTTTCCACTGTAAGCTACGTGAAATTTGTCATTGCCATTTTAGATCATTTTCGTGTGATTGCTGAGCTACCTTAAATATCGTTCTGGGTGTTGTGCTAGCGGTGTGCATATTCGGATCGTGTGGTGCGCTTTCCGCAATGTGATCTAGGTGCTGGCAAGATCAGCTTTCAATCGAGCAGCCTCGCTATTAAGCGATAATGTTAACCGTTCGACTACTGTTTACATTGCTGGGCTGCTGCACCTGGAAATTGCCCACAGGCCAAGAGACCGCGTTGAATAGTTTCGGTTATTGCACATTTGTATGGCATACCCGCTAACACTCCCGAACTTAGCGTAAAGTTCACGAATTCTCGTTCTTTCCACGCTTTTAAAAATGTTGCGTTGAGTTTTACGAAAAATAACTTGTTCGCTAAAAATTCAGATTCTTAAAAATTGATTTAAAGAATGCGTAGTAAAAGAATGCACCCTTTAACAGGGCGCCACATCATATGCCAACTGAATGAGTTTATTTAGAAAGTATCTGGAGTAGGCCATATCGGCCAAAGCAAGGTTACTGCCTGCTGCTGCTTGTATGCTACGTCTAAGGACCATTATTAAATTGTGTATGTATCCCACAAAAGGTGTGTGTGCCCAGAGAAATGCTTGCCTATCTTCGGCTCCATTTTTTATCATGTCCGCGGGATTTTTACAAATCTTTAGTTCACAGTTACGTGTGCCATGCAGGCATAAGGCAATCTTGACTCTTGTCAGCAATGATTTTTACACGCTTGATATTGCTTTAGATTTGAAGTGTGTCCCCTTGTTGCTTGCAGGGAGTGGAGCCTTGACTGCAAGGTGTATGTGGGTAACCTTGGGAGTGGGGCAGCCAAGCACGAGATCGAGGCGGCCTTCACCAAGTTCGGCCCCTTGCGCAATGTCTGGGTGGCCCGCAACCCTCCGGGCTTTGCTTTTGTCGAGTTCGAGGACTCTCGTGACGCTGAAGATGCCTGCCGTGCTCTCGATGGCAGGTGAGTGGGTCTGGACTGCACTTCTTTACCGCACCGATGACCTGCAGTTTTTAAATTGCCAGTCTTCTCTCTTAATTACTTTTTTTTTTCCTAGCGTCATGAGCAAGGCTGGAGGCAGTTTAATTTCCAGCCCTGGCTGTGGCTCAGGACACATTTTTAGCCCACTGTTGCACACGTGACAAGGGATAAACCCGTTTTGCATACTGTAGTATGATTTGAGTCTAACTGGACCTCGGTGTTTTCTTCAACTGCGCAGCCGTCTTTGTGGAACAAGGGTGAGGGTGGAAATGTCCCATGGCCGATCACGCCGTGGTGGAGCTAGCAGGCGCCCAGCTGCACCGCCACCTCGGTAAGTTCCTGTTGCTCTCTCAGCCTCTCTACGAAATCTGAATGCCTCGTGACAATAGCGAACAAGTGGCAGTTTTTGAGGAGCTTGGAGGACAAATTACTTGGCCCTCAGGATACTTTAGTTTTTGTGGCAGTACGTTATCCCGAGTTGTCGTAGCCCACCACATAGATTCTCTAGGTCACTAGCTAGAGGCAGTGTTGATGTTGGCTAGCCTAAAATAGCTCATGATGGACTGCCCAGAAATTGTAGGGGCTCTCACAGTTGGGGCAGTGCTGGTTTTTGCTAGGTAAAGATGAAGTTAATTGCAGAGGGTGCGTGTTATCGTTGTATTTTTGAAGTTTGCTAGCTTGTTTTTGCCGTCGAGTCAGCCTGCGATTTCATGGTTTTGTTTGCCTTTGTTGATTTAGTTTTCGAACATTGAACTTCAGTTAACTTTCTTTTTTTTCTTTGCTTCATTTGGGTGCTTGTGTGGGGAAGGTGAACTAATGGATTAGGCCTGTACAGGAACTTGAATGGTGTCACCATGTGTGCAAGGAAGTCTTCGCATTTAGATCAATTAAAGTGCATGCAAAATCAGTGTTCCTTCCTTTCTTTTCTTTTTGCTTTTCTAGCTACGGAGGTTACGGAGCTAAACGGTCCAGGTAGGTTTCTTCCAGGCGGACTGTGTGCCTGTGCTGTCCATGTGCTATTTTGTCACTGCTTAGAACTGCAAAACTGGCATTACCACATTTCGGTTTCTTCTCCTCTTTGCTTGTCTTTTGTGTCTGTAGGCTTATGCTTGAAATGGTGGTGGGAGGTATGTCCGTTGATTGCTAGTTTAGAGGAAGGGCGATATGAAGAACATGGTTTTTGTTACCCTTTTTAGTGTATTGTAAATGTGAGAAAGGCCATACCCAAGCCCAGGCAGTTGCATACATTTTTTTTAATGATTAGGCTGCAAGTCGAGATGTATGCCGCTGGTGTACTTGACTTTATTTGTTGCCTAACAGTATGTTCTGTGAATCAGTTGTGGCGTCCACTCTAGCACGCATCATTTTGTTAAGACGCACTGTTGACAGAGGCCTATATTTAAGGTTTGTGTGCTAACTTGTATTTGTCTGTCTTTCTGAATTCCTGAACGGCCCTGTGTGGTGTGTAGCCACACGTGATGCCTGGGTTTGGTGTCTGGGCCGTTCCTGTGCAGGTTCCTGTAATGATTTTCATGATGGGGCACCTTACAGGGCATGCGACATCATCTCTAACTCTGCCCCCCGAGGGACTAAAGTGACCCAACCTACCACCACCACCACCTTTCTCCTTCGTCAACAACAACCACCGCCACACTTCTATCTCGCTGCGCGGGAAGGGTTTGCCGCCGACGCGGCTGGCTGAGCCACCAACCCCCTCACCCCCTTGAGAGAGAGAAAACGTCGGGACGCCGCCCCTGTGCGAGCAAATCGAGGCAGCAATGCCAGCGCCAACAGCTTCCCAACCAACACACTTCCGCAGGGGGATGGCAACGCATTCGGTGGCAGACGCCTTCTTCCCTTCTCGTGCCCCCCTTCGCTCGCCACCGCTCGCCTAGCTGGCCGGTCGGCGCTCAACGCTCTTCTTTGCCACTGGCACAGGTTACCCGTTTGCTGTCATTCTCGCGTCACTGGGGGTTGCAGGACTTGCAAAGGGGCGCCTTCTGTGACCCTCTCTTGTAGCTTGGTGCGGGCCAGGCCTAGTGCAGAATTGGAGGATGCGCAGTGCTATTCGCAGAGAGCGGCTTGCAGGAAGGCTTAGCTGTTTGCCTAGCTCTATATTTGCCGCCTCGTGCTGGAATATTTTATGCGTAGCTTGGCAAGTGTTCTTGATGCATTTAACACTTCAGGGTTCTGAGAACAGCATTTAGCACTGTACGGCACTGAAGCAGTTGGTTGTTAGTGTTGAGGTTTGTGTATGTAGCAAAGTGGTGGATGGTTTCAAAGTGGAGGGAGTTTGATAATGTGTAATGTAAGATCTTAATAAGTGAAGCATCACGTTGTGTTGGATTGGGCTTGCTGAAAGGGAAGTGCATTCATTCAGAGGTTAGAATATCGCACATTGATTGCATGGGGTTTCTCAAGCAGAGAATATAAGCATTGGTGTTCAAGAATAGGTTAACTGTCACAAGGTGATAATTTGCCTGATAAGACCTTGGTTGGTGCTGTCAGAACTTGCATAATGTTAAATATCGCCTGTTAGGAAGTTCTGCTTGACAGATGCATGAGCTCGGAATGCCTAAAGGGAGGATCAGGTAATTGCTATCTGGCGAGGCAGAGGATTATGCTTGTTTTGCAAATGTGGGGGGGGTGCCTCAATTTCTGAATTGTCCTTGCAGGTCTCGCTCTCCTCGAAGACGTTACTCCCGAAGCCGCAGTCGTAGCCGCTCCCGCAGCTTGCGCAGGTCTACCGGAAGCCGCTCACTCTCTCGGGAGAGGCGTTGACAGGTAGGGCGTTTTATTGCATTTCAGGCCACTGCAGATACCTTCGCATCGACTTGCCAGCCGAGAGCTGCGTCCTGCTCCGAGCGCTGTTCACACGCCTCTCAGCTTAAAAGCATTCTCAACTGGCCTTCGCATCGCATGTCTTCTTGGCTTGCTCGAGAGCCAACAGCGGTGTGCATAGTGCAAGCATGGCGTCCCAACTGTGCAGGGCCGAGGGCTGGCCACTCTGCTGTGCTGCTGGCATCCTGCGATGGACTGTGGGAAGACTGAGGAAGCAGGACATGCAGTTACCACCACATTGCATATGTGATTCCATAACTTTTTTTTTTTTTTCATGTTAAGTTTGTTTTCAGCTAAGAAAAAAGACTACGAAAACAAAAACCTTGGTCATGTGTGTCATGTAGCTATTTCATGAATTGGCAAACCTTCACAATAAAAGCTTTTTTCAACCCCGTCGGCTGGTATTTATTCGCATACTGCTACATGGTTCACCCTTACGCGCATGCGAATGGGTGTGTGTGTGTGTGTGGGGGGGGGGTGATGGGGGAGGGCAAGTGCTGTGTACCTGATATTGTACGCCGACAGAAAATGGCAAAAAAAAAGGATAGTTAATCCAAGAGTAATAGGGTTTGCTAACCTATGCAGGGGAATAGGAATGCAGTATAAAATTGGTAATATGTACCTCACTGGACCGGGAGGAAGTGTCAAATATCAAAGAAAACCCACCGGGAAAGTATTTGTTCTTGAAGTTCAGATATATGAATAGCAAATGAGCACATTGATTGTGCTGATAAAAGTGGGCACCAGGGTGTCTACCAACCGGGAAAACTGGAAAACTCTGGGAATTTGTACCTCTATCAGGGAAAATTAGTGGTAATTTTGTTGAAAGGTCTAAAGTCACGGTAACGCTGGCTCGAGTAACAGACAAGAATAGTGTTGAATCGTCTGACGCCCTGTCGAAGGCTGGAGGAGTTTCCAGTGTACAGTCGACAGACTTTCCGGATGCCCGATAATTTGGACGGCTTCGCGGCACCACCACATACTTCATAGAGTCAATGTATCGGAACGTTTGAAATTTCAGACACGAGAACCCTTTGCCGTCCGATTTTTCTGACTTTTTCCGTGACCACAGGTCCGAAACTGCATTAATCAAAGCCATCACCGCTGCAGTTTTGATTACTTCGCCACCTCGAACCGGCGCTCGCACGCAGATCTGCTGGCAGCCATAGCCACCACTGTGGCAATGCTAAACCTAGCTGCTTCGACGTTCTCTGTTAGCTCCTTGTCGTTGGGTGCCATGTTTTTCATTGAAAGACTTCGCTGCTGTCAGCAATGGTACCGACTGCACCTTTGTGGTCCTCGCGATTGGCTTAGAAGCTTGGAAAGCACGGTGCGTAGCATAATGCCGGTTCCTGAAAGTCTGCTTTGCCTCTTTAGAGAAATGTAACTTGGTGAAGCATACGAAAATTTATTGCAGTGAAGCCTAACAAGAGTGGGAAGGGGCTATACGCCTCGTGCACCGCCTATAGAGGTGCCACTGATAGCCACCTAGCGGGCGCTTTCAACAGTACGCGCGGGAGCAGTAGCAGACGACAACCCTTTGCAGCAAGGATGGCTGAAGTTCGCGGCTCCGATTTCTCCTTTGTTCGGGTGCCAGGCTGCTGCTTCTGCGGTGATAGCTGTAGGGAAGACGCTGTTCCTGTGGGAGCGGGTATGAACACGATGTTACCGGTGTTTGACACAACATGGTCCACATACGTGCAAGGTGCATCCCGCAGACAAATGCCATTTACATGAAGTGGAGCTTGTTAACTAGCTGATAAGTTTTGTTGAGTAATGCAATCTCTCGATAGTACTTTTTAAAATTCTAACCTTACCGTAATGGGGCTTCTGTGCCTCAATAATTAGCACCCGTTGTTAGTGCAGACTTATATCAAACAAATCCGCACGGTGCGATTTCTGCATGTGCCGTTGTGATTTTTCTTCCGATTAATACATGTGACATCACCGAATAAGTGCACTCGAAGTCGCCTCAAGAAGAGTAATTGTGGATTTATTTATGGAAACGCATACACTATCAACGAAGTCACCAAGTGCACAGGTTAATAAAAGCGTGTGTTAGTGCTGTACCGCCGATGCAATTCTCCTGCATACGCTGATAAACTGCCGTTCCCCGCTGCAGTTTCTGCAATTTTAAGTTCCCCAAGGGAGCTGCTTAGAAACGTACAAAGCTAAAGTCTGACTAATTTTCAGTACTTTTTTTTATGTTACTAGAGAGGTGCCACATGATATATATAAAGGCAGAGCAGTGCCAGTCGAAGTAGATGAGCGCTGGCGGCAAGGCCGGGTTTAGTCGTCTGCAGCGTAAGCATAATAAGAAAGAATTCAGTTAAGTACAAAATTCACATGCAAGAAGGAGCTACGTTGTGAAACAAACAAACCACTCGGCGTGTCAAGTCTGCTCAGGCAGCATAGAGGTGTGACGACTTCCCAAACGTGACGCTAACTTTTCAGCGAAAAAATAAAGCAAAAATACCATATGCAGCAACTATTAGCAATTTTCGTCCTGAACTACCTATTTTATATACACATTTACCCAAAAAACACAATATCTAAGATGCCCTCTGACGAAAAGGATAAAGCTGTTAAAGAAGCACTTCCTTGGTATCATTCTGATAAGACAGCGTGGCTTATACCCTATACCCTTAGTATTCAAACTGAATTAGTCGTCTATTTAAATTTTTTTTATATGCTTAGAGAGTGACAGCATCGGGTGACGTGGTTTCAGCACGTCTTAACATAAAATATAGTTCTGCGTGACTCGGGGAATTTTGCAAGGGCACTCGGGGGAATTTGGAAATGTCAACTTGGTAGATGCCCTGGGGCACTAATATGTACCAAAGCCCATCTTGGGTCACGAGTAGGGATTTCTGGATCGTGTCCAGGTTTTGAAAAATGTCCCTATGTTAGTGTCAGCTGCATATGTGCATCTACAGAACTGCTTGCACTAGGTCTTAAGCAACTTTGTTCTGAAATCACATTGGGTGTCCTGAATCTACAGGTTGTCCCCATTGTCCAGGTTTTGCTTGGTTTCCAGTGATTTAATACACTCTTGTACTCATTTTTCCATTAAACTTCAGGTAATATTTTAGCCTCGTCAGAGAGTACTAGTGGTTTTCTGTGCCTTCGCCCTTGGCGTCCGAATCGCGAGCTGTAAACTTTCATTCCTTCAAAAATGCAGCTGAAGGTACCACATTTTTTTTCATGCACATTGGTTATGTGGAAACCGCCACAGTGCTTCAGTATGGCTATGTGTCTGCTTGCAGAATAGGTGTTCCTTAGTGCAACTACACAATTCCTTTTTCATTCCAGGCAGTCGCTTAAAGTGGGTTTGATGTAAATCCATCCAACTATGGTATTTTGGCTCGAGATACTTTCTGTCATGTCCGTACAGTGGTGTATGGTGCACGGAGTTCTATAACAGCGTGTGAAGTTATTCAACAGCTGACGATGGGGCCGGCTATCAAGTACCACAATGTTGCATATGCTGAGCACTTGTGTAAGAAACTAAAGCAGCATTTTTGGGTCCCTCAGTTCAGGCTGTGTTTCCTTCCAAGCATTGTGTGCATTTAACTTGTGCCGACAAACTTATGCCACTTTGGGAACCATTGATAAAATAACATCCATCCACATCCATCCATCCATCCATCGCGGCCCATGCAAGAGGCCACGTTTCCACCAGAACGCCCTCCTTCGTGCACAGCGTTCGCCGTGAGCGTTTCCTGGTAAAAATTACGGTTAAGTATGCATTTATACCAGAGCAGAGCCCTTGTTCTTCAGCCGACTTCAAGAATATCTTAAAGGGACACTAAAGTGAAAAATGATTTCTTCTGCATCAGTAAATTACCTTTCTACAACACCAAAAACACCACTCTTACAGCAATAAGACGTTTGGTAAGCCAGAAAAAGCGCAAGAACGAAATACGGGTGGTGACGCCTACTTATGTTCCCGCACCTGGGGACTGTGACGTCTTGGATTTTGATGGCATCTTCTAGGGCCTAATTATATATAGCGGTACAGGTTCACTACATTGTGTTCTAAAGGAACCAAATATTAAACATGGCAAGTTTCGGGAACCTTTATTCAGCCAACGCCGCACAAATGCGAAAACACTTTGGAATCCCTGACGTCGCGCTGACGCACCGGCGCTGGGGTTTCGGCGCGAAATTCAAATACTGATACTTGGACCTTCATTTTCTCATCTAATAAACTATTCTTTTAAATGACTGCCTGCAGGGTTCTCAAACAATGCTTCATTAGTCTAAACTGATTTATTGTTTCGCTTTAGTGTCCCTTTAAAGGAGAAAAGATAGGTTGAGGAAGCAGCTGCTCGAGATGTTGAAAATTTGTTTCTATGGTTGAGAATAAGGTAGCATGTGCTTTGCTGGCCAGAGCATGATAAACATTTTGATGCCCAGTATAAACAAATTCGGTGCTCCAGGCCCTGTCCTGAAATGTCCAGATTTCTTGGTGTCCCAACTTGAGCGCCTATCCAAGACTTGCCCAGGCAGACACGTGCTCGATAAGCTCGGCGTCACGTACCACACGCAGCACGGCATCAAAGTAGAAATTCCAAGAACCATACGGGGGTGAGCAACTATATGTACCCCCATTGCCTCGCAACATGCACCCCCAACACATGAACCAAAGTTACTCCAACAACAAGGAGGCGGTCTTGACCGACGCAGCCCGTTATCAAGATAGGAAGAGTTTCGTGGCGGCAGTTACTAGCCACCAAGGCAACCGCCTCACGAGCATCACCGTGAACACGGGACATGCCGAAGTGGCATAAGAAGTGGCCATAGCACTGGCCCTCGCACAAACCAAAGCGACATACATCGTCTGCGATTTTCAAACTACAATCCGCAATTTTACAAATGGACATACCTCGCAAGAAGCGTGTCACATACTCCAGTAACATTCCATACACCTAGGAGAGGCGGACTTCGATAACCAAAGGCATTTGCTGTGGATCCCGGCACACACTGGATCGAGCACCCCAACGAAGTGGCTCACTGCGTTGCTCGAGGCCTCACTCACCGAGCATCATAGGAGGAAGAGCCCCCGCAGGGTACTGTAAACATCTGGGTGTGGGAGGATCGTATGACCAGGTTCCACGACATCACGACACACTACCAGTTACGAAGATGCGTATACCCATTCCCTCGCGCTAGTTTAGACAGGACGCAAGCAGTACGCTTCAGACAATTACAAACGGATTCTTACAGAAGCCCCAGACTCGTGCACGCCATGTATCCAGACGTACACTACAAACAGATGCACATAGTGTGGCGAGGTTGCCACACTTAATCACATTATGGGAGTGTCAGCAGTTAACAAACAAGTCGGGCAGTGCCGACCCCTCCTTCTCTTCCACCGCCAGCCTCCGCTCGCGCTGGAAGGCCGCACTGCTCAGCTCGCACCTCACAGCACAACTCCGGGCCGTCCAGTGAGCAGAGGAAGCCGCATCTGCGGCGGGTGCCCAGACCCACTAAAAAGATGTCGGACTCAAATCTTGTTGATTTGAAAATAAAGTTTATGCTCTTGGTGTTTTGTTTCCAAGATTTTTCCAGATTTTAGTGACATTCTTGTCCGGATTTTTCCAACTCTAGTCGTGAGGGATCGCATTTGGCACGATATCTTTAAACTTATAGGGAATGTGGTCTTGTCCGCACAATCGTGTGCCCTGGCATTGGCTGCGACAGTTGGTTGTCATCGACAATGATTGATGCAATAGACTTGGGTGCCTAGAAAAGCAGCAATGCATTTGGCATGCTCATTGCAGCTAGACTGTAAGTTTGTAACATGGGCAAAAATGCGGAATGTATAGAATGCACGAAGTGCATGTAGGCGTTGTGTGCTTAGCCGCATGCCAGATATCCTGTTCTTCAACTGGCACTGAATGCACTAATCATTGCGGTATTAGATTGTACCCCAGTGGGCTCACATGTGAAATGTATGGAATGCATGAAGTGCATGGTCAAAACTTCTTGGATATAAGCGCTGTGCTTAGTCGCATGCCAGATATCCTGTGCTTCAAACTGGCACAGGGTACACCATAGTGAGCCTTGAAGGGTCTCCGAAATTATTTTTGTTATATTTGTAATTTTTATACCTTGTCTATATGTACTGTGTTGGAGAAAATTTCGTGCAGGAATTTTATGACTGCACTATATAAGAGTAGTTCTTGCCGAGTCAATCGCTCTAAAGGAGGAAAGGGCATGTCTAGGAGGTGAGGTGCATAGCACAGATGTCATGCCATCATGTGTGCATGTGAAGTCAACTGCATAGGTGGTGCTCGCATACATTCCAGGATGGCTCCACCAAGGAGCTGTGCGAGTCTGGAAGTGCGTAGCGGGCAGATGAGAATAAAATGAGGTGGGCAGGGCATGCAGAGCAGATAACAGGGAAGAGAAAAGATTCAATCTCCTAATTTTTTTCTTGGGAGCTGAAGTGATCACTGCAGCAAGTTAAACTAGCAGAGGCCATGCACAGAAGCTGTGTTCTGGGTCGACTGTGTGGCTGCTCTGGCGAGCGTGGGGGGTTGGTGCCGTACGCACGCATGAACCGGCTGATGCAATAGGTAAAGTACAGGCTACCTGTCATTTTAAATAAATACCAAATGGGGTTATGATGATATAGTATTCAATGATAGCCCACTTGTGTGGGCTTCTCGTGGCCAGGGGGCCCGTGGAGAGAGGACGCCATGGTATGCATAATGCATTACACACGCATGCCATCACACACACCTACGAAGCTTCGGATAACGAGCTACAGTAGTAAACCGGTGTGAATGGCCGCATGAGGTCCTCTGTTTTTGCAGGCTTTGCATGAAAGCTTTTGGGGGACTTGGGCGTCGGTAGCCTCTTTAAAGTTGCGCGAATTTGCTTGTTTGTGTACATGTGCATCTGTATTTGTGCAACATCCAGTCTGTACTACAAGTTTATCTCACATGCTATATGCAAGGCTGAGTACTACGCTCTTCATGTGAATGTACAATCAGACAATAACAGTTGCTGCTATGGTTTTAATGTTTCTGAATAGTGTTACTGTTGCGTTTTGCCAAACTCGAACTCTGACAGTAGAGAAGATATACATTCCCATGCCATTATAGGTACCTTGCATTGTAAGCTTTACAGTGTTAACATCAGCGCCAGAAGGGTGATTCCACAAGAGATCAAACATGCATGGTCACTTGATATTTTTGTTTTGTCTGTTTTTTTGTCATGTAGGAATATTCAATCTGCACAGAACCAAAAATTTTATTCCCAAAAGGCGTTCCCAGCAAGCACAAAAAATATTTGAAGGTGACGGCGCGAGCGTCCCATTACTTACAATATTTTCCGATTTCGCGGCCAAAATAAATGAAAACTGAAAACGTGTAGAAAAACTTTCCTGCTCATTTTAATATGCTTCACAGGAAATTAGTTCCATGCATTTTTTATGCTGTCCACAAACGGGGAAAAAAAATTGCAGACACGGCCCAAATCAGAAAGGTTTTGCAACTGATGTGTTTTAGCACATTTTCTCTTTCATGCAGAAACTGGAAGGAAGTGTCAAACATAGAACATTCTCGTTGCAACATGCATATCTGCAAAAATATTATCTTCCTACACGAAAAAGTTTTTTCAATAAAAACTCATCTTAAAAAAAAACAACTTGCAAATTTATTGAAAAAAATATTTGGATAAAAGTTCGCTAATGACGGGCAAAACATGGGTGTGGTAATATGCTCCCTCATTTGCTTTATTCACAAAATATAATGGGCCAAAGTGACCCATGTTGAAGTGGCTGGCTTTAGTGCCACAATGACTCATTTTGCTTTAACATTTACTCTACCTTTTAGAAAAAGAAAAAGCAATAGCTGTCACAAATGAAGGAAGGTGTAACTGTTCTTCAATGTGGCAAGAACGGAGAATGTATTTTCTGCTTTGTTTTCTGGCATTCAAGGGAGAACAAACTCTACGCTGCTTGCGGTGCTCAAACAAATTTATTGCGTGTCCTTTGCAGTTAGTATTTAAAAGGGTTCAAGCACTGTCACCTGGCTAGTGGCAGTTCTTGCAACGTACAGCGCATGTCCGCTTGACTGATTGCGGGCACACATCCACACATGCCATGACTGAATTCCCAGCATACGGGGCACTGACTTCCACTCCAGTGACGACGCTTTTCGAAGGCTACAGCAGGCGCATGAAGTAGGGCCACATTCTTGATGTTGCCTGAATGGAGGCAGTGCTTCCAGACCTCGGGTTGTGGAAGGAAGCTTAGTGCTTAAGGAGTCCACTCACACCGTCACGGGCATTCTTCCCATGCCCGGTAGCGGAAAATGTCAACCTCACAGGCGTATACATGGAGTGGCAGAACTCGTACAGTTGGCATGTATTTTTTAAAGTGGCTTGCTGCACCATCGCTGACGTATGTTACGTGACAGTAGATGGGTGCTTTTTCATCTAACGCTTCGTGCACTCCACCTAGGCCACAGCAGGCGTGGGCTGTGTCGTTATGCATGTCGCCACTTATGACAGCAAAGCTGAGTGTTGCTTTCCTTTTCGCGGCGACTCAGTTGAAAATGGAGATTTGTTTCTTGTGCCAATGGTACGATTGTGTTTCATTTGAGAGAAGGACAGTCCAGTTCTCCACAAAATCGTAATGCTGAACAATGTTTCCTCACTGCTTGCAGTTCTTTGCCTCATGTGACCACGTCGGCAAATGTGACTTCGTTGACCATTCCCAAACTGGCCAAAGTGAGAATTTCACTCCATGGGCAGCACTCGGATTCAGCTAACATACAGTCGGTGGTTGGGGAGCCGCAAAGGTTCACTGCTTTCATGCCTTCCAATGAGATTTCCATGCCTCAAGTGCGGAGACACAAAAGTTGGCATTAGCACAATAAACGCAAACACAAACTTCTTATTGTGGTGCGAGCACAACCATTCTGGATGCAGGCTGTAAAACTGACCGGGCAATAACACTTTCGGGGTGAGCTGCTTTGGACACTTGGAGCGTCTCACGGATAGAATGTGTCATAAACGGCTTTGAGACGTACTCTCTCTCGCCGTTTGTGATGACTGACACAACGCCCTACTTGTTCAGGCTCTGCTGAAAGTACCCAAGTTCAACCTTGGTGAAGTACTTGAGCGCAGTTTGTACATCTGATGGGCTTAACCTTGTCCTCATATATGGACCAAAATCTGACTGCATTCCATGCTTCTTGCGCCAATTTCGGTCCTTTCTGAGCATGTACGTTGCGACAGCTGGTATTACTTCTTGAACGCGTTTTCAACTTTTGGTGGCATGATGGTTAAGAGACGGCGGCGCCGTCGACAGGACCTTGAAGTCTTGTCTGCTTGCTTCAAGTTATTAAACCAGCCAGCGCATGCACCGCATTCTATCAAAGAAGCTTCAGGTGTACTGACACTTCCGTGTGCAGTGCTTAACGTTGCGCTTATCTTCGTCACCACGATGCTTTCAATCTCGGCCCGTTTTATGTTTCCATAAGACGGACTGCTGCGTTTGTGAATGGAAGATGGTGGCTTCAATGGTGAGACATCAGAAGAAAGGTAGACGTACATACCTGTTCAAGTCATCAATTCCTTCTTCCCGAAGGAATGCCTTGTCTACTTCATCGCGGGTGTCGCTAGATGAAGACAGGATTTCCTTGAGGCGCATAAGGCAATGCTGGCAGAGGTCGTCGTTGCAAATATCCTTAGCCTCTTGCATTGGCCTCCGGAGGGAGGCAACATCCAAAATGTTTATGCAATAGGAAATTTTTTTCTTAGCAGTCTTCTTGTGAACGCGTAAACAATTGGGACATAATACTCGTACCGAGCTGTGAGGCGCATGCATCGTGTGTAGTGAACGGCTAGACTTGAAACGTTTATACTGAATGGCACCGCACTATCTGTCACCTTTTCTGCGCCGCTGTCGTGAGTGAGCCTCCACAATGTGTCACGGGTTCATCTTTTATGAACAAGGCCATCTAAAGCTTTTCACTGTGAAAACTGTGTGTGTGTGTTTGTGTGTGTGTGTGAGCCACGCTCGTTATCGAAGGACAGTGTCCGTTTGGCGCCACCAGTGACCTCTGCTGTTCTTGGCGTGGGAAAGCGTGTCAGCAAGGGGCTGACAAAACATAAGAAATTGGGCAACTTCAGGACCCTATGGCTCAGTCATGCCGCACTGCACTTCTACAGACAGCTGAAATGCAGAGGTGACGGTCGAGGTAAGACGGGAAGATGTTACCTGTGAGGGACGCGGAAAACATGCGATAACAGAAAATGAAATAAACGGCTCGGCAAATGACTTTGATAATTTTTTGGAATAGGCATAGCGCGAGTGGCGCGTGGTGGTGCCGAAGAAGGTTCCGGTATCCATTGCATGTGGGGGATGGGGAGCAGGCATTTAAGTAGCACCTTCATAGTGGCGTACCTTCTGATAATGGAAGCGCTCAGTCGCTTGCGGATTGGCTTGCCTTGGTGCCGCTTACAAGTCAGTTACTGTGTGAACCAGATGGCTTTTGGCAAAGTCCGCCACAACATGCACTCAGGGTGTCTCGCGTGCTGTTGGAAGCATAAGTGAATATTGGAGGCATAAGTGCGATGCCCACAGAGGTTGTACTGCAAACTCGGTACGCATTAGCACGTTAGAGGGTGGCAGAAGTCCACCCCCGCACAACTATATGCAAATAAAATCTAGCAATACATTTTTGGTTGAAAACAAGCTGCCAGACTGAAGTTCCTTAGCAGTAAAGAAAGTAGAACTAGATTTGCATGCAATGTCCCTGATAAGACAACCAGCAAAGGTACTGAAGCCAGTGCACTCAACAGGGGCCACTTTGGCCTGTTACATGTTGTGAATAATGCAAGTGAGGAAACATTATCACGCCCACATTTTGCCCGACATAAGCGGACTTCCATTGAAAATTTTTTCAAGAATTTGAGACGAATTTTTTATTATTTTATTTTTGAAAATGAGTTTTTTTTGGAAGAACGTGCAACTTTTAAACTTTTTTCTTATATGTCATGTGGGAAGATAATATTTTGCATAAATGTTGCAGAGAACATATTCTATGCTTGAGACTTTTCAAGTTTGTGTGTGAAATAGAAAACGCACCAAGACGCGTCAAAGTTAACAATTTTTCTGATTTGGGCAATTTTTGGATTTCATTTTTTAATTTTTTCTTTTTCCTAAAAAAAGCGCATGGAAATAATTTACTGTGAGGCACATTAAATTGAACAGAAAAGCTTTTTGACACAATGTTTTTAGTTTGCATTTAATTCGGCTGTGCGATCTGAAAATATTCTGGTAAGCGTAGGAGGATGCTTGCGCCGCCACCTTCAATTATTTTTTTGGCTTGTTGGGAACGCTTTTTGGGAATAATATTTTCGGATTCGTGCATCCTGGATATTCCTACATGACATATAAGAAAAAGCCAGACAAAACAAGAATATCAAGTGGACATGCACGTTTCATTTCTCGTGGAATCGCCCAGAACACTCAGCCTAGCGAGAACTGGGAGCAATAAATGGGACTGACGCTATGAACATTTGCTGTGACGACACTGATGAATTATTTCGTGGTGAAGGTGTTAGACATGTGAAAATGTCAGAAGTTTGGATGCTGTGCATATGTGTAATTGGACATGTTTGCTAGAACTGTGAAAATTCATGCACTTGAGTATGGTAAAGCCCAGTGCCTAACATTAGGACATTGCAATGAAGCGTGGGTCGTTGTCGTTAGCAATAAAATGTGATTTCCATCACATGCCGAGCGGCCGCTGAGGCAACACTGGATTGATAAATGCAAATGCCATAGCATCCTCCAGCCAGTACAAGGTGCATATACAGAAATTATGTACTGTTACCTCAATGTTAAGTTTCATATTACAGCAAATTTCGCTTCCAACGAACTTGCTCTTTTGCCACACACTAGCAAAGATAGCACGGGTGAACAGACTTACCTTGATTATATGTAGTTAATTCCATGCCTGAATGTTCTGACTGTGAATGCATTCACGGAGTAGGAACAATTGTTGAGAGGAATTGTTGAGAACACCCAGTTTATTGGCACGGAATAATATAGTGAGAAGTAGAAGCTTTTGCATATGAACATTGTATATATTACAGATGAGTTCAGGTGCACACAAGCGAAATGAGCTGTCCGAGATCTATTTACACGATGAGACGAAGGCAGCAGCATGTATTTCTAGATGGGCACTACCTTGACGTTCACTCCTCTCTTGATCCGCAACACGAGAGGGTTCATGTCGATCTCTGCAGGGTCCTGCGGGAAGATTTCATGAGGCGACGTTCATTGAAGTACGTGCCCTTTGCAAATTTTCTATGCTTATATGCATTGCGCGTACATTGCATGACTGTTGCGAAGTTACGAAATCTGAAATCTGCCGTGGTTACAAAATACATGAATTGTAGCAACAATGCTTGCGGTGACATCTTGTGACACTTTATCCGACCACAACGTGTTAGACACATGTTCCAGTTCCACAGGTGTTCTTTTGGAAGGAACAAAGCCACTGCTGAAAATTTACATGATATGTTTGGTTACCGCAAGAATATGTATGCGGTGCCTCTGGTTAAAGTGCACCACCAGATGACGCCACCATCATTGGCGCTTACGTTTCTGTAACCTGGTGTTCAGCAAATGGAGCTACCTTATGGACAAGAAAGAAAAAGAAAGGAAAAACTCCCTAATAGAAAGTTGTAGCATGTCCCTAACCGTATTACCCGGTCAGGAATACCGGGTTCTAGGAAAGGTGCATGGCACAAACCTGCAGAAACAACGCTCTTAGCGACATCTGGTGACGCACTGTCTAACGAGTAAGAATGCAGAACTAACACTGCAGTCACCTAAATATTCTTCACTGCTGTGGTAAAGCGTTGTATAATCGGCTACGTACCGTGCTGTTACGGCCCTTTTTTTTTCTGGCAATAATGCTGACGCGACAAAAAGCAGTTAGCATAATTGTTCATAATGCAACAAAAATGCCCCTACCAACTTTGCTACTTCCGTCCATGGTTCCTGTAATTTGCAAACCTTAAGAAGATTACGGACAAACAGACTCTCTAATGCCGCCAGAACCGATAAGAGGCAAACGGGAAGCAGTCCTTGTCTATCACCCATTCCCTGGTACGCTTAGTGGAGGTAATGGCAAAGGATTTTGCCGCATGCATCAGCGGGCGTCGACCGTCGCAGCATCTGATGAGCTTCTCGAACTTCAGACTGTGATCAAAACATGAATGATGGGATACGCTGCCCGCCGCAGTGTAAGTGGCCAACGCGTTGTGCTGCTGAGCACGAGGTCTCGGGTTCAATTCTCGACAGGGGCGAAACGCAACAGGGGTGAAAAAAAAATTGCTTGTTGTACTTTCATTTGTGTGCACGATAAAGAATGCCAGGTTAGCCATATTCTATACGATGTAGCTAGTGTGTTGCTTTGGGATGCTAAACGGCACAATTTGTTTTAAAGTTTGGAAGACCAGAAGGTAGCCCCGATTTTTAAGGGCTAAATATAGTCTGACGTGACGTGAGCGCGTACACGTTACATTACGTTAGCGAAAACAACAGCGTCTATAGTTCGACCGATGGTTTGACGCACTGGCGCAGCCAATTAACGTAACCGGACGCGGCCAATGCGCTCCGACGCTTGCCCGCGCGCCAGTAACGTCGAACTAAAGACACGCCTTCACTCGTGTCACGTGCAGGTCGGGCTCCCACCAGCGGCAATTCCCTTTCCCACATTAATTCATCCTTATCAGCCTATATTTATGTCCTCTGCAGGACGAAGGCGTCTCCAAGCGATCACCAATTTCTTCTGTCTTGCGCTAGCGGATTCCTACTTGCGCCTGCAAATTTGCTAATTTCACCACCCCAATTTTCTGCCGTCATCAACTGCGCTCCTCTTCTTGGGACGCACCCATTCTGCAACTCTAATGGTCCACCGGTGATCTGCCCTATGCATTACATGGGCTGCCAACTCCATTTTAAAAGCGGAGCTTTTATTTGCGAACCTCGATGGGTTTCGTGACCGTGGGTGCTGCGACCTGGCTGTTCCCTTGCAGAATACACCATCCAGTCACAGCGGAGTACGCTTGCCACTGGGCTCCTTGCACCACCACCAGATGGCTATGCCTTCACGGTGACGGTCGTGCGGGGGAAAGAAAACCAGAAAGCTCGCCTTCGCGCATCCGTGGCGGCGGCATTGCATTAGCCTCTCTACAATGCCTGAATATAGCCTTCCGTGTCACTTTGTGCGGATATTCGGTAACACAAACTCGTGTTTCGACTCTTTATGCCCTCGCACAAAGCTTCGTTGCATATACATTCCAAATGCTGAATTTTTTCTTAAAGAGACCCTCGCTTCGTCTGGCCACATTGAGCTGACAAGCGCAGGGCATGTACAATGCGCATTTACGATCGTGTCTGCTAAGTATTACATCCTTATATACGCGGCGCGGAAAGAGCTTAAATTTCGAATCAAACACCGTTTGCCATTCTCCTAGCGAGCGCCGCGCTCCCAGCCCGAGAGTCGACGTCATACGCACAAGTGCATCTACGTAGCACACATCAGTGCTGTGACGTCACTCACTGAAGTGACACGTAACTCCGGTAATTATTCAAGGCAACATCACTTATTTGTTTAACCTGTTGCTTCAATAGACAAATTAATATTTATAAACACAATAAAACATACAAACCGAATGTCTGCATGTTTTTTTGTTTTATTTTGTACCGTAGAAAGAGAGCTGTACTTCCGTTTCGTCTGCTTGTTCCCACGCCGTGCAGTTGTGTGCGCAGTGAACAAAACTTTGTCATTTTCTACCTTGTTCCAGCGCCGCGATTATGCTTTTTCATCCTCTCATGTCTGCTTCAGTGCTCGTGACTGTGGCACTGACTCGTACCACTAATCAGGTGTTCTCGTGCAGAGCGCGCAAGATCATCCGCTGCGCGAAATTAGACAAACGAATCAGCTCGTGTGTGAGGGCGTCACCGGAAGTGCGCCACTTAGCTAAAACGTGAGAGAGAGGGAAAAAAAAGAAAACTAAGGTGGATCCATGACGTATTCGTTACGCGATTCTCAAACTCCGGTGTGGTAGAGCGCAGGGATGGAATTTCACTTACTGAGACTAGACAGGGGTACCTCACGGTATTGAGCTCTACAATCGCCTCAACCTTCTCTCTCTCCTTTTTAAATTTCTTCATGTCCCCTTCCCCAAGGTGCTGAGTCGTGCTCCCTAAAGTCTGCAGAAAATGGCGCCTCTTCCACTTCACAATCACACTCTCCCTCATGGGTTTGCGGCACTTCAAATATTTCTATCTCTGCTATTAATGAACTAACTTGAAAAATTCTTGTGGTAGAACACTCCACGTAGGGCACATAACAACTTGCATATAACCAAAATTTTGATGCGTGGCCTGGTGAGGGGACCTTTAATGTAATCTAGAATATGGGCTCCATACCTTGTCGCTGTTGGGCGTGGCCTCGAGTCGGTACTTGCGCAGTACGTGTGCGAGCGTGAAGCGCATCTCCATCTGCGCGAACCGCATGCCGATGCAGTTGCGCGGCCCCGCGCCGAACGGCTGGAAAGCGAGCGGGTTCTGGCCCTTGCGCCGCTCGGGAAGGAACCTGCGCAGTCAGCAAAGTCAGCCCGTTATTAGCAGGACTTGGCCCGTCGTGGTTTGTCTTAGGCAGAAAGTTGTGACTTTTTTGTGCCAGACACAGGCAACCTCCATGCCGTGCTTCAGTGGCAGGTACTGTGCATCCTTGCTACGACACTGCTTATCAAAACAACAGATTAGAGACTGCGCTCATGTGAGGTTACACAGCCACATTACTGGGTACAAACAGACCATCGGTACAGGGGCTGGCGGGAAATAGACTGCGACGGGACTTTCCGCCTCGCGGCTGAAGTCAAACGGCACCAAGCAAGAGTGCTTCGCCGGATTCGCCTGGGCGTCACCTTCACTCGACGCTGTGCACATCTTATCGGCCGTGCGAACAGGCTGAACTGTGAACTCTGTCAAGTGACGCTGGCTTCGGCGCTAGCAGGCATTGGCAGGCAAACATTATCCGAAAGTATTCATTCGTCCGCGTTGTGTGACCATACAGTAGCATCAATAGCTACAAGGGCTGCTCTGAACTACTTGAAGGTCATCGGACTAGACGCAAGGCTTTAAGGAACCTACTCTGTAATTGGTGTATATATTCATCTCTCCTTCTTGTCCTCATCATCTTTTATCACTCTTTTCAGTCCCCTTTCTTTTCTTCCCCTGTGCAGAGTAGCATACCAGAGCATTCTAGCTCAGGCCAACCTGTCTGACTTTCTAGTAAATTATCTCTCCCCCCCTTTCTCACTCAATCTAGAGACAAAATGGCATTCTCTTTACTCATGTCAGAATTTGTGCGATGATCGCAAGTACGATTGTTGAATGACAAAGTTTGGCCACTTAACTATTTTAATGAATTGAGATACAATTTATCGTAATTGCATCGTTGATTACGGCCAGTACTCAAAGCTTAGCCTTTTGTTATAAACTGAGCCTTGCACCAGTTTTGGGAAACACGGAGTCATGACTCTCGCGAAATGCATCAATGTTCTGGTTGACAGCTTACAGCGGTGAATTTTTCCACATGCGCGGACGGGCGTCTGCAGACACTGTATTACGCTGTCTGTTGGCCTGGCTAACTTCGCGAAGCCATTCATGCCCAACTAACTGGCGATCGCAGGGAGTATCGAGTGGTGATCACCTGTCAGGGTCGAACGTGTTCGGCTTTTCCCAGCTGCAGGGGTCACGGTGGATGTACTCGGTAGCGGCCATCAACGCCGTGCCGGCAGGAATCTTCAGCTTCCCGTACTGCTTGTCGACCACTGCCTCTCTCGTGACGAACCTGCGTGTGCGAACGCAGTGAGGTTCATTTCGAGGTGGGTAATGCAAAAGAAGAACAACAACAAAATATAATAATATAAATCAATCCTGAGCTCTCCGCCACGGTGTCTCTCACAGTTCCAGTGTTACCCGTCGTGGTTGCTTAGTGGCTATGGTGTTGGGCTGCTAAGCACGAAGTCGCGGGATCGAATTCCAGCCACGGCGGCCGCATTTCGATGGGGGCGAAATGCGAAAACACCTGTGCACCTAGATTTAGGTGCACGTTAAAGAACCTCAGGTGGTCCAAGTTTCCGGAGTCCCCCACTACGGCGTGCCTCATAATCAGATCGTGCTTTTGGCACGTAAAACCCCATAATTTAAGTTCCACTGTTGTTTTGGGATGATGGGCCAAATCAGTCAATCAGGTGAGTTCAAATGCGGCTGGCATACGAGGTGTCGAGATATGCTTATTCTTTCTGATGTATAACCGGTAGAGCCAGTGTTCCCTGTGAGCGTTTGAAGAGAGTCGTACAAAGAGACAATTAAAAAAAAAAATAGGGAAAAAGAAAACTGACGCTTCTGCCCATTCGCGAAAATTTTAATGTCTGCGTCTTCCTCTATGCCTTTCGTCAGCGATCCACTGCGCAATGCCTGTGTGTATGTTGTTGATAAATTAGCCCAGTAACACGATTTGAGTTGGCTGCTTCAGCTCGGATGCCTGTCCCCGGCCTAGCGAAGAGCTAGTTTCTGGAATAGTGTTTCAATACGCCATCTACATTATACACGCGTACGTATTGACATTCTAAGAATTCCAGAAAGTGCTTGAGGCTCCGGCCAGGTGTGCCCATTATTTTATGCGTGTCTTGAGAGAGATATCCTTTAGTGGACGTTAGAGGGGAGCGTGGCATAAGGTATGCGAGGAGACTTGGCAAAAATACGTGGGGGAGGAGAAATCGTTTTTCTCGGCAACCACGGCACCAAATTGTGATGGGATTTGTTGTACTTACAAGAAGTTAAAATTTGGTGACTTTGGGAAGCGGATTTTGCTTTTCTATCGTCGACTGTTTTTAAAAAGAATGTTGAAGAAAATTTCACAATTTAAAAATACGAAACTATCAAGTTTACAACTCCATAGCTCGGCAAGGAAAAACGGATTTTGTAAGCTACACTGAAGACTACATCCAAATTGGACAAAATTGATCTTTTACACACCGCCCTGAAGTATGCCAGTATTATGTGAATAAGATTTTTGCGAAACCTTTGTAAACATAAGCACAAATTCACCTAAGTTGCAAATTCATATATATCAAATTTGTCCGCTTTAGATGCTCTTACGGGCGTAACTTACAGAACTGTGATATCTGTTTTTGGTGCACAGTCACGATTTTAAACTTTGTGCTTCTACGTTTGAAACATTAATTTTTGACACGTTTTTTACCTACAGTCACTAGAATTCAACTTTCGGCCCGCCGTGGTTGCTTAGTGGCTATGGTGTTGGGCTGGTAAGCACGACTTTGTGGGATCGAATCCCAGCCACGGCGACTGCATTTCGATGGGGGCGAAATGCGAAAACACCTGTGTACTTAGATTTGGGTGCACATTAAAAAACCCCAGGTGTTCAATATTAAACCGGAGTCCCCCACTACGGCGTGCCTCATAATCAGACTGGTTTTGGCAAGTAAAACCTCAGAATTTAACTTTCTCAAGTGCAACAAACTTAATTCGAAGAGGTCCACTGGTCAGCTGGTCTCACAAGCAGTGAACAATTCTCACTGGTTGAGAATTGTTCGCAAATTGCTCGAAGCGAGCGAAATAATTAATCACAGTAATTAATCTTAGATAAAATCCGCCTCGTTCTCGCTGTTCGCTTTTTGGAAGATGGCTGAATTTGTTGAAAACGCCGAGGAAAAGCTGGGTAAAAGTCAGCCTTCAGCATTGCTTCGAGCGCTGTCCTGGTCTAATCAGCTTTGCTAATGACGTTTCGATAACTTTCGCTTTTATGACGACAGATAAGGGGCGGATCAAGTAGCTCCCAGTAGTTGGGGAAGAGGGCAGGGGGGGGGGGGTAGCTCAGGGTGCCTCTCTCGATCCGCCAGTGCAGCATCAGATGTGGACCTGAATCTATCTACAATTCGGCTATGCTAAAATGGCTGGTGATCGACTGTGATATTACGCAAAGAATTACTGATTTTTGGACAAAAAGAAAATAAATGCCCCCCAAAAAGTAAAAAGAGCTCGGGAACCAAGAAAAACTTCCAAGACTGTCAAATACAGACAAAAAAAACTTTTACTAGACTAAACTATGTCTACCTCGAAGGATATGGGTGCAATATACAGACCTTGCTCCCTAAATGACGTTTGATAGTTTTGCATTCCGATAACTCTTGTGGACATGATAATATCATGGGCTTCTGTTTCGCTGCTTCAACGCTTTTCGTTCGTAAGTGCTCTTCACCATTCGCTGGCCGCCATCGCTAATAAATATGTCCAGCGACAGGATTGGCTGCAATTTGATCTGACGAACAATTCTATATCGTAAGAGCTATTTTTTTTTTATTACGGGAACTGCTCTTCTTTCTATCGACACGCGCCTGTTTATCTGATAAAGGTACTGGTTGATTTTAGGCGCGACTTAATTTATGCGAAAATAACAAAAGCCTTAGTACAGAAAAAAGAAGGAACAGTGACAAATAATACGGCATGTGTCCTCTTGACTTTTTCCCTTCCTCCTCTATTTAGTTATTTTTTTTCTGTGGTAAAATTCTAACTCGCCTAAAGGTACAACTGATTAAGTTACTTTGGATATTTTCTCTATACGGGTGGTCTTATTATTTAATGGTTAACGCGGAAGCACCTACAAAGGAAGGTACAGCACGCAGAATGCTTGACAACGAACGCATGACATTTTTTACAATGCTTCGAGCAGCTATGCTGTCGTTATTTTTCATGATGCCTCGTAAAGAAGCTATAATTTTAGTGCTGTTTTAAAGCCTAAGCGACGTTTGGTGCAACTTCACCTTTGAAAAAGCCACAGCGCGTGCTTTTGCAATGCATGAAAGAAAGCCCGCGCGCGTACTCACGCGAATATGGGCGGGTACAGCCGCATGGTTTCCTGGATGACGCAGTCGAGGTAGGTCAGTTTCTGTATCGTGTTGTAACTGATCTCCTCCTGTTCAGGGCAAACAAAAGACAGCGAGGTAGCAAGAACATGTGAGGACCGCATGCGGGAGCACTGCGCAATATCGACAAATAAATAAATAAATAAATAAATAAATAAATAAATAAATAAATAAATAAATAAATAAATAAATAAATAAATTCGCAGTTTTGACCGAAGGCGAACCATTGATTGCGATAGTGAATTATTAAAACGGATAGGTTCGGCCGGGCATGTCCGGTGACCATTCTTATAGTTTCGATAAAAATATATATTGCAGCCTATAAGTGCCAAGAACGACGAAAATTAATATTTGCTAGGATGATGCACGTTTTTAAGCGTTTCCAATTTAGCATGTCAGCGACTTAACGAAATAATTTGATACTGATTTGCACCCGACGCTTATTATCGGCCACCTTTCCTTGAAGTTCAAAAGAAAAGAGAAAAAATAACGGAGAAACACCGCACTTCAAAGGTGAACGGTGGTTAAGGTGCTTCCTGTGATTGCGTCACACGACGGCACATGCATGAGCCATTTTCCTTCAGTTCGTGAAGTCTACGAGCCGCCTTTGATGAACTTCGAGAATGCACCTGGATTATGCGTACCTTCTGCGTTTCTTGTTGGCCACTCCTCTCCCTCTAAATATCCTGTTACCCCTTTGCTCACTCCGCACAGGTTAGCCAGCCAGAACTACTCCTGGTTAACCTCCCTGCTTCTCTGCGCATCTTTTCGCTTCATTTTGGCCGCCATATAGCAAGTGGGTCTTATAAAATTGCAGCTAGCCGATGTGACGCAATGACAGCCTTTTAATAGCGGTCTTGATAATAACTGGACACGGATGAACACGATGATCATGCGATGGTTTGGTCACGAGGCAGGACTCAGTGGAAAAAACAAAAAAAGGAAGAAGCAAATGCCTCCTTCCATCTGTGAAAAGACTGTGCTCGTTTACCATGCACACGTTATTTGAACAGTGATTTGTTAAGCCCTTCAAGAGAACGGAGGGAATCTGAAAATGGCTGCTACATTGGCGCGCGAGCAGACACATAAAACAAAATTGGACCACTATCTCGGACAGAAAGAGAGCGGTTTGGATCAGAGGGCAAACAGGTATAGACGATATTCTAATTGACATTAAGATAAAGATGTGGCGATGGGCGGGTCATGTAATGCACAGATTAGGTAACCGTTGGACCATTAGGGAGACAGAGTGGGTTCCAAGAGGAGGGATCCTGTAATGGAGTGATTTGGGCATGTTGGTAAGACATCGTGAGGCTTTGTGAGCGCCTCTGTGTATCACGTTTTCCTTTCGTCCTTGTCTTTTCACACGCTATAAGCCTTACGAAGAGAAGGGAAGCGCAGTAGAGGATGGCAGAAGACTAGGCCGTGCGAAGAAATGAGGAAATTTGCGGGTGCTATAGTTGGAATCGGTCGGCGCAGGACATGGGTAATTGAATATCGCAGTGAGAGGCCTTCGTCCTGCGGTGTACATAAAATAGGCTGATGATGATTATTATTATTATCTTATAGCTATGGCTATACCCATAGAACGTGCAAGACTGTTTGCGGTTGCTCCGCACCGCTTATCTGTGATGTAAGGTCACTCGCATCGACAAAAGCTGGCGAACAGATGAGAAAGGCCATAGTATTTCATGGGGGTACACACACAGTCGGCAACATACCAATATCGCAAGCCACAGTGTAAGCGTGCGTAAGTGACTCACGTCCGGCCCTAGTGCAGCGAGCAGTTCCTGTCGCACTTTCTCTTGCACCTCGGGGTAGTTCACCAGCATGTGGGATACGAGCGTGAGCGTGTTGCTCGTTGTCTCGTACCTGATGAGGAGCAGACAAAATGATACAGACAATCAATTGCGCTATACCGTACTTACGCAAAACCCGCCAGCTTGTCATAGCATTGGGCTGCATCGCAATCGCCGCAAAATGGAGCCAGTCCTAACTACTGTACAGCAGCGATTCTGTGTCCTCAACTCGGGCGAACACACTGGCTCGACCACACCCACAGTGCTCCAGTAAATTACGTCACGCCAAGTGACTGTCTTCCAGAATCGTGTACGTTTCGGATTTCTCGTTAAAAACTGTCCCGTTATACTGTATCGCCAATGACCTAACTTCCTTCGTCAAATGCCCGTGCCAAGCCGACTCCCCCCTACCCCTCCATTCATTTTATCTTAAACAGATGGAAAGGTAAAGCTGGTCAGTTGCGATTCAGCAGCGGATCTCGGGCGCCGTCTTGCTTCGGGCACTGGACAATAGGATCCTGACGAACCTTTTGCCGGATGTTAGTATCCCACGTCTACACTAACCTAAATGTGACCCCGCATTCCACGAATGAAGGGGCGTCGAACCTTTCTCTACTGCAGCGTGCCCGTAGACACTTTCGTGAGGCAGTGGACTGGTTCGTTAGAACTTGTTAGGCAATAACCGCCACGAATCTGTGCTGAGAAAACGTCCTCGCTTGAGTAGCACTTCTTTTTTTTTGCCTTTAGGAAAGGGAGAAAGAAGAGGGAGAAGCCGCGGTCATAGCACAAGTGTCTGACCTTTGCAAGAGCGAGAAGAAAGGGGCAGAGGGGCTGAATTTTTCTATTAGACACAAAAGCTCGATGCCGACAGACAGTCAATCCAAGGATATAGCGCACAGGAAATTGCCCGTCGTTTTAGTAGATGTGTACAAATGATAAAGTCAAGTGAAATAAAATTGGATCAAAATACAACTATATCCGCCGGTGGGAGTCGAACCTGCATCTTTCGCATTAAGCGAGTGATATTCTATAGACTGAGCTACGGAGACGGCTGTTCTGCCGCCCACTTCCTTGGACATTTGTGTATGTGTATACAATGACTGACCCAGGAAGTGGTAGTCAGCGCCATTAAATGCGAGTTTTACTCATATACTTGCTGTTCACAAACAGCCGGACATGGTCCCGTTTTGGGGTCCCCTGCAGAAGTGAGCTGCGATTCCTCGAGGAATCGGTGCATTCACTGCTGCTTATTTAAAGCTTCAGTCGCGCGTTCGCTTTTGTCATGCCGTGCTTACTTTTCTCTCCACTTTTCTTTAAGGCTGGTATTGCGTTTTGATAAGACTGTCAGTACAGTCGAACGTCTCTACAACGAATACCTCTACAACAAAATGACCTGCATAACGAAGTAATAATTCTGTACCGGTTCTGCTATGTACCACGTGGGTTGCAGTGCACTTCGTTATAAAGGTGTCCAACTGTAATAGCACAAAATTCTGCAGATTCCACGCACTGTATGAAACGATGTTATGCAAATCGTTTTGTAGGTACCTGGTTATCCACCTTTGTTTGTGGTTTCGCAAGCGCCTGCCAGGTGAACCAACATGCTTGTGCAAATTTAGTAGTTGTGTTTGTGTGGACAGCAGCACAACGTCGACCGCGTCGAAAGTGTTCGTGTGGCAGCAAGGGCAGTTCTACGCCGCCCGTTCGACGGGAGATTACGACGTGTCGTTTGTTGGATTCCACATGGGTAGTGAGAGAAATACGGGTTTCGGTGTCATCAGCACAACTGCGTGTTATATATTCGTACGTACGTAGGACTGTGTCATTTGGTGCATGTTAAAACGACAATTGCATTTGTAGTCGAGCGAAGAATTGTTAAAAACGCGTGTAACTTGAGTGATCATAACGTTAGTACAACGTCATACAGTTTGTCTTTAAACTACTACGAAGAAAGTACAGTGGGTGGAGGGGGGAGGGAAGTGGGCCGATCCTGGAGATAGCGCAGTCTAACACGGTGGCTCAAAGCGCCAGCTTTCACATGAGTGAAGAAGACCAGAAAGTGGCACGTGGCGCACGCGCCGAGTAAGAGCTGGCTGCCTTCGGGACGAGAGAAGTATGCGTGCGATCGTGGCCCATAGTTGTTAGAAACACTGGGCTGTTGTGCTCGAGGGCATAGGTTCGACTCGACTCCACTTTAGGTCACACATTATTTGCTCTTCTTTTATGAAAGCGTGGCGAGGCAGGAACCTCTGCCTTCTGCAAAGTGCCGAAAATGGGGCAAAGAATGCTTCGTATAATGAACAGTGCAGTAGCTTAGAGTCGAGTTTGGATAAAAATCCGCGACCGCTGCGAGACTCACCCTGCGACGAGGACAAGGAAAGCGTTCTGCGTGATGTCGTCGTCGTCCAGGACCGTCCTGCTCGAGTACGAGAGACCGTTCGGCGAGTGCGCTGCACACGAGAAAGAGAACTGTGTGCCACCACTCTGTCCTCTTACAAGTGAATATTGTAAAATAGATGCATTGGAACAACTGCGACGCTATTGCCTGCGTAGGTCAATAAGTTGAAACAGTAGCGATGGGCGCGAAGCACGAAGTGTACATTCGTCTGGAATCAGAATGGTATAGACGACCATTTAAAGTTAGACGAACTAAGCAATCAAGAACTGAGAAGGTTTATTAGAAATTAATCAAACATTTTGGAGTAATTCCGACTCCTCCAGGGGTAAGCCCGTTATATACTTAGTGGTATGGGCTGGAGCACCTTTCTTTTATATTTTTCTTTTAGATGCTAAATAATTTATGTCCTCCAGAGGTGGCTTCAGGAAACTTCAGAAACATTTTACACTGATGGTACCAAACAGAACTCAGCGTTCAGGCAAATGACAAAGAAAGAGGTGCTCGTGTCGTGCTCGTGTCTTTGTCATTTGACTTAGCGCTGAACTTTGTTTGTTACCATGAATCCAATCCAACTGTAGCCCACTTTGCAGCTTTTTATATAATCAGCTTGCGGCCCTGGCTTAGGCTCTGCATGTAGGCTGGGGCAAAGCTTCTACGAGTGGTTCATTGCCCAGGTGGCGGCTTGGATGTACCACGACTAAAGGTGTGCAGCCGCTTCCCTAGGTGCTTGTCAGTATTGGGGACGACGGTGCCATCAATACCAATTCCGTGATCCAACATCTGGCTGTGTTCGGCGACGTCACTAGGCTGGGTGTCCAAGTGACGGAAGCCGTTTCTGTGAAGCCGCATGTTGTTTTCGGGTAGGTTTTGAGTCTCCCCCACGTAAGACACCGGGCGAACATTGGTGGAGCTTTGTAAAGGCGGCGCCCTGCGACTCGGATGGGCGGTCTTTTGTCCTGGGGAGATACCGAAGCGTTTGTGCAACTTGGATGCTCTTCCCCATCGTTGACAGTGAAGCCCTTCCTTTCTTTGTCTGCTAAGGGACGGGTCTACAATAGACTGGAACGGAGTCTACACCTCCAAGGCATTTTTGAGTTTTTTTCGTCAAGTTTCTTTGTAGGGTAACCTTCCACTGACTATTTAGTTATGTGGCTGTGATTCCTTTCAGTTTCTTTTTTTTTTGGCTCAGTTAGGGGCTTATTGTTTGTACACGCTGAAGCGATACGCGCTAATGACTCTCAAGACCTCACGGAGAGGACGCACATGACAGATGAAGAAGCAGCAACTCATTAAAGTCACTGTAGCGACTCACGTGCGCTCTGCTTGAGTTCGTGTTCGTTGTCGTCGGCGGCCGTGAGCTGGTCCGAGGTGACGCTTCCGACGTCGACGTTGGATGACTTGGCTTCGATCATCAGCTGCAGCAAGTCCTTTTGTGGGGCCTGCATCGAAGCGACAGGATGAACCACTGACTAAAGTGGCGTCACGATATACTCGCGCCGAGAGGGGAAACAGGACAATAACGTTGAATCGATCCCTTATCCTACGTCAAGGGAACCGCGGACATTCGAGCCTGGTTTTCATCAGCACTTCGGCCTGCATGTACGCGGCGGTTGTATATTGTTGCTTGGTGCGGGATGGTACAAAATAAGATGCGCTACAAATATGTTGCCACCAGGCGTGTCGGCGAA
This sequence comes from Dermacentor andersoni, assembly GCF_023375885.2. NCBI lineage: Eukaryota > Metazoa > Arthropoda > Arachnida > Ixodida > Ixodidae > Dermacentor > Dermacentor andersoni. The sequence continues at coordinate 115,834,660 of NC_092817.1, forward strand.
GCAGCGTGAGAACTTAGAGGGAGGCCAAGGCATCGAACTATATGAGTCCTGTTCGGTTCCCTTTTTAGCGGTGAATAAATGGTGAAACGTGTTACAGTTTATCCTGGAGCTGCATGATAAGTACCTGCCCGTAATTGTTATTAAATGCTGCTTAAGAACTCTGAAGTAGCCAGCGGAAATATTCCCATTGGTCACACATTTACGGGAGATTGTTTACCGAGTTGTCGATCTGGCGCTGCCTGACGATGTTTCCGCATTTTTTCTGGACTTCCTCGAAGGGGTGAACGCCGTTGTTGATTCTGGCGAGCCTCCAATCATTGAGGTACTTCAGTATGAACTCCATCTCGGGAAATGAGGCTGAATGGTGCACAAAAGAACGGAAGAACGATTAGCTGAATATTATATAATGTTACTGGTACTTTGTTGTGTGTTGTCCCAGACAAAGAAAAGCCAGAGCTATAAGCTGTCCGTTTATCTGACAAGGATCAGTTCGTGCCATCTGGTTTCTGCAGGTTTTAGGACCGCACATTTCAAAGCTAGGTCAGTAAGCAATGGGCGTAAACAATGTTTGTGCATTTGTACACAAATGTCCGTGGAACCTTCAGGTGTGCATAGACTATTTTAATCAAAAGACAATGATTTAATGGCATCCCCTTTGCAACGAAGTGGTGACAAATAGTAACCTAGCCTGCTAGAGCTAATCGGGTAATTTAAACATGTTTATAAAACTAGTCTTTTGCCTTCATTTTAATATTTTGTCTCCTAAAATATCTTGTTTAACTTGTACAGTTACCTAAACGTGCAACGGATCTGGTCTTATCAATTTCGTCCTTGCTTCATTTTTTCACCAGTTTTCTAAAAGTATCTTGCTTATTATCTTAACAGTCCAACCGGTTGATGCTTCCATGCGCTTCGAATGTCAGCGCACACGTAATCTACAGCATCGGCGGATGTACCTAGTGGCGAGAAAAGCAATCTTGAAGACACAAATAAATTTTGTACCCACAGAGACAGCTCTTCCGCCACGGTACCACAGGAGAGCGTCCAAATACTTTCGGCATTTTACGTTGTCTGCATGGGTGCCCTAAAGGCGTGGTCTAAAGTTCATTGCCCTTGTCGCTGCTTTCTTTCCTGCATTTCCATATGCCTCATGAATTCGTAACCACTTGGCCTAGTATTCTCTACCCGTACCAACAAGATCACACGGCTAGCGAGGTTCCACAATGCCAAACACATAAAGCTCATCACAGCTTGTCTAGTTCCGTCTACAGCTCCGTTGGCTTATAAGCACGCCAAATCGCGCTCACCGAGCAGCACGGCGAGCCACGAGAAGGTGCTGTTGAAAAGCATGCGGCTGCTGATCAGCAGGCTGTGCTTGGGGTTCTTCTGGATGCTGTATTCGATGCCCATGGCGCTGCGGCAGATCACGTCCAACGTCATCGCCTGGTACAGGTTGCCGATCTCGAACTCCTCGCCGGAGCGTGCATACTCCGCGATCTTGTCCTCGAACTCCTTTACGCTGCACACCACGCCAGGAGCCAGCTGCAAACCGCGAAGAAGTACACGCCATGGTGGTCCCAGGGTCACTTTTGTGTGGGCTGTTATTAGTAAGTCTCGAGTGCTGAATACATGCATCAGCTACACCAACACGTGTGTTTCACTGCGAGAAACACATGGTGATCGTCCGCTGGGAACATAAGTGGGCAAGTGTTTTGAGGGACTTTGACAATGCTGCTGTTTCACTCGCATTTCTTCCTGTCGGTGCCCTGTATCTACGAGCCACACGTATTTATTGCAGAAGTGGCAGAACACTAGACACTGGTTGTCGTTATTGCTTTGTACATTCGGGCACCAAGATAGTGCGCAGAATTGCATATTATATAAATTCCAGCACTGTCTTCGCTGATCAAGGCTGAGCCGAGACAACTACACATGGAGGCTGTACGTGGAGTGGAATATAAGACCAAGTTAGTATCATTCGTATCCAAACCCTGCTTGAATCCATTCCGCAGTGTCATTATTAGTTCTAATACTATACTAACTGTGGCCTATCAAACGAAGCGAACTAATAAAGTGGGCTACTCTCCACGAGTTTCTTTATTGCAAAGTAGGTGTCTCTGACAAATGATCTTTATGGAGGCATCAAGTTGGCATGCACATTTTTATTGCGGCAATATTGTTATGTAACTCAGATTATCAAACGTGTTCAAACACTTGATGACCACTGCGTGAATTGGAAACGTAGTACAGTGGGCGTGGGAAGGAACCAGTAAAATGCTTTTTGATTAGCTTTTTTCTGAGTAGTTTATTTTCTTCTCATTAAGGGGACCTCGAGAGTAAATTATACGTGGTGTGCAGTAGCTTTCGAAGGCTTTTACGTCGCCGGTCAGAATACATAAAGAACAGCGATATAAATGAAGCATAAACTACGTAAAAGTTATTCTGACAGTAAACACATCACTTGAACGCTTCTTACCGTATTGGACAACTATGATGGTTGATGCATCACTCGTTAGATAAACGAGAGTAAATTAAGCAGCATTTGAACAGTTGGTGATGCCTGCATTTCACTATGCATGTTTGGTCGAATAGAGCTTCAGTCGCGAGTAAGCGCTTTTGATATCTTCCTTCTTGGGCCTCGTCTGTCGCACCATGCTTCAGTGAAAACAAGTCAGGCTAATCTTTAACGAGTTAGTAACGAATTGTACACGCTGGTAATGGACCGTGGACTTGCCCAGGGCGTACATCCATTTTAACGTGACAGCGTTAAGGGCCCCGTGTCGCCAAAAATCTGGCGTCGGTGTACAGCGTTGGACATCGTTTCGGCAAGCAAAAAGATTTTCAAATCACCCATACCTAGGCCGTCCATGCGGAGCAAGGAACTTACTGAATTGAATTTTTCAAGCTAAATACGTAGAAACATTGTGCTGATATTATTCGGCTGGATGACATGAATGGCCACATCGATGATCTGGATGGATTCACAGATTGTGACGGGAAGTTGATGCTAGACTTCTGTGAGCATCACAATCTAGTTATAGTAAATAGAGAAACTAAGTGTGAGGTACAAATCACGTGGGAATCCTGTAACAGGCAAAGAACCATTGAATACTGCTTAATGTCGCAGGGGATGTATAGCAAGCTCGTAATAATGGAAATAGATGAAGAGGGGAAGTACAGCTTCGGAAGTGATCATAAGCGTATTAGTCTACAGCTGGGAGTCCTGCTCAAAAGAGAAATGCAAGGAAGTCGAAAAGAGTACGCAAAATTAAATGATGAACAAATAGCGCAAGTAGTGGCCGGCATGGAGGAAGCAATAGAGAAACATCCCATGGAAAAGTGGGATTATAATCAGTTAGAACTACTCATTAGTACAAAAATAAAAGAAGTAAAAGGAGTAAACTGCTGGAAAGGAACGAAGAATCCACGAAGTTGGTGGAATAAGGAAATTAGGGAGGCCATCGAACAACGACGGTTGGCATACTGGGAACACAGAGAAGCAAAGAGGGCGCAGTTATCTGAAGAGGAAATAGGCGAAAAATGGGAATCTTATCGACAAAAGAAACAAGAGCAAGTCCTTGTCCAGGCTAAAATAAAGCAGTCCTCTGATCGCTGGCTGGCTGAAGTTCGCGATGCAGCTAAAGAGGGGTCAGGAAAATTCTGGAACCATATAAGCTGGCTGGGTAAAGGGAATCACAGAAAGCAGGAACAGATTCACGATGCCGAGGGAAAATGTTTAGAGGGGGATGACGCTGTGAACTCAGTTATAGCTAAGTCATTTAGGAAAGACGATAGGGTAATCGCCCCAAATGAGGGAGAAACACAGGATAGCACAATAGCAAACATCTTTGAACTGACCAATCTTAACTGGAAAAAGGCGGAAGCAAATATTCCAATATGCACGTCCGCAGGGATAGGCGAAGTTCCAATCAAGTTAATTAATGAACTTGGCCCAAGAAGCAAGGAAACGCAGAAAAAAGCATTGGAGGCAGTCATAAAAAATAAGCTAATTCCGCACAGCTGGAAAAAGAGTAAAATGAATTTGATAAAGGGAAAGGCGATATGACGAACATAAAATTTTTCCAACCAATTACGGTAACATCAGTTATATATAGGCTGGCGATGTGGCGAAATTAAAGATGCAGCCCATGGGTAGAAAGTAATAGAATACTCGGAGAACTTCAGAAAGCATTCAGAAGTGGTAGGCGCTTAGATGATAGCCTGTTCGGACTTACCCAGTGCATAGAAATAGCTAAGGCAGAAAATAGACCTCTGTATTTAGCCTTCCTGGACAAAAGCGGCGCATACTACAACGTGAACATATTAAAAGATGAAGGTATCGGTCATGAGGTAATTGATTTCCTACAGGAAATATATCGGGAAAATAATGTTGAAATAACATGGGAAGGAATTAAGAGTACGACAACTGTCGAGGTACACAAAGGAATATAGCTCATTCACACCGGCGACTTGAGGAGGTCGCGCGACCATTTGCGACTCACGATCAAAAAGCGACCGAAGGCGACTGATGTTCACACCGGCAAGCCTGACTGAGCGCGACCCGCAAGTCGCAATCCCGGAGATTATCGTTCTCAGCGAGAACTCTCGGAATCTGCGCGGAATTTGCTGCGACGCGGGAGGAGGCCGGATGTAGATATGTGAAAGATCACTTCCGGTGCGCCGCTGATTGGTTTATCAGTGTTGCGGCCACGGTCGCGTGACTGAAAAATCGCGCATTGAGCGACTGGCCCAAAATGGTCGCTTTTCGAGAAAAGCGACAGTTTGCGACCATTTGCGACTGGTCGCTTTGCGGCAAACTTGGTCGCGCGACCACTGTCAGTCGCCGGTGTGAATGAGCCCTTAAGGCAAGGTTGTCCTCTATCACCACTGCTGTTCATGCTTTATATGATAAGTATGGAAAGAAGGCTACAAGGAAGCAATCTAGGGTATAATCTGTCGTACAGATTAGGGGGAAAGGTTGTTGAGCAACGACTACCAGGTTTAATGTATGCGGACGATATTGTACTGTTAGCAGATAGCCAGGAAGATTTGCAAACTCTGGTTAATTATTGTGGAGACGAAGGAGACACTCTAAGCTTCAGTTTTAGCCTAGCTAAGTCCAGTGGGATGTTTTTCAATGATACAACTGATCAGGAGCTTACAATACAAGGCCAAAAACTACCCCGCGTGGCCGAATACAAATATCTCTGGGCACGAGCAGTCTCTCATAGCAAAAGGGTGAAGAGATGCCGGGATAATGAAACATAGGGCATTGGGGGGGTACAACAGGTATGAAGTACTGAGAGGTATTTGGAAAGGAATAATGGTGCCGGGGCTTACTTTCGGGAATGCAGCCCTGTGCTTAAAGGCAGAAGTTCAGTCGAGACTGGAAGTAAATCAGAGAGCTGTTGGAAGATTAGCACTAGGTGCCCACGGGAAAACCACATATGCGGTGGGCATCGTTCGAAGCACGGGAAGCTCAGAGTAAAATCCTACACGAAAAACGCCTGAGGAAATTGGACGATAACAGGTGGGCAGCTAATGTATTTAAATACCTATACAGAAAGAGCATTGACTCGCAATGGCGGAAAAGAACTAGGAAGCTAACCAGTAAGTATGCCAGGCACGAGGACGGAGAAAGACAGAACATTAAACGACCGGTTAAAAACGCGGAAGGTAAAAATTGGATAAATGCAATGAAAAAGCATAGTTTTGAACTATATCGATACAGGAAACAGCAGATCAGGAAGGAAGCGTTTTATGATAACTCAAGAGGCAGTGCCCTACTCTTTGAAGCTAGGTCAGGATGTCTTAGAACGCACAGCTATAAAAAGAAATTGAACAAAGAAGAAGACATATGTACTGTGTGTGGTAAATCTGTAAAAACAATAGAACACCTCATACCAAAATGTGATGGTATCCATACCGATGTCGATGCGGACGCAGTCACGCTTCCTGAGACCCTAGGGTTTAGAGCTAGTCATGTAAATAAATATGCAGTGGAAATTAGCAAAAAGCGATTGGAACATTGGTGGCTCAAAAGCAGAGAGGTGACATAAGGTTAAACGTGTAGGAAGACGTATTAAAAGAAAATGGCGAATTTTGATAACTTACAACACAGTTAAACAAAACTAAAAAAAGCTGAACATGGTGGCAACTGCCATCACCCCGTTTCAAAGGGGCCGATCCTACCTTCCATCCGTCCATCCATCGTGGCCCACGCAAGTGGCCGCGTTTCTACCAGAACGCCCGCCTTCGCTGCGAGCGTTTCCCGGGAAAACATTACGGTTACATATGCTGCAGTTGCCGGGAAGCGCGAAAAGCAGTCAGGGATTTTTGAATGCTTTCGCGTTCCACTCTTAAAGGCGAAGCTTAAGAGGAAGCTTTAGCTCGGGGCCAACTCCGACGCGGCCTACTCAAATACATGCAAAACTCAAAAACGCTCTTCTGAAATAACCCCCGGACCAAATTAAATCAAATGTATAGCATTTGAGAGAGAAAGTTAAATTCTAGTGACTGTTGAAAGCAGAATTTCGATTTAGGGCCTGAATTCTGTGAAAAGGACCTTCAAAAATTTGAAAGTTCGAAGAAAGCAGACGCACTAAGTTTATAAAATAGATCTGCATCAAAAACGGATATCGCGGTTCTGTAAACGACATCCATTAGATCATTAAAAGCGGACAAATACGATATTTCAATTTATATCTTACGTAAATTTGTTACGTTGTGTACAAGGGTTCTGCAAAAGCTGTATTTCCATATTACTGAATTTTTTTCAATTCATGTGTAACATATCAATTTTGTCCGCTTTATATTTACTATCAGATGCAGTTAACAAAATTGTGGTATAATTTTTCCTTGCTGTGTTAGAGAGTTGTAAACTTAACACTATCATATTTTGAAAATTTTCGGTTTTTGACAATCTTTAATAAAAGAATTGATGATCTAAATGGAAAATTGGAAACCAACAGTCACTAAATCTTAAGTTTTTCTTTTAAATGCAATAAACGTCGTCAAATTTGGCGCAATGGTTGTCGAGAAACACGAATTCTCTTTTTACATGTGTTTAGATAGGAGCACCCGAGGTAAAGCTCCAAATCTTTTGCTCACCATCTTGAGCTTGTTGGTGGTGAAGGAGGGAGTGAGCACGCTGCGTACTTCCTTCCATCGCTTGCCCGTTAGTTGGATCAGAGACTTGTTGTGAGGACTCGGTGGCCGCTTGCATTGGAAGAGAAGCTGACGGGGCAAGGAAGAAAAAAAATATGGAAACGTCAAATTGCTAGGCATGGCAGAAATTGTTTCTCGCGAGGCCCATCGTGCATTATAATTCACATTGCTTTCAATCCCCGTTACAAAGTAACTCGGAGGCTGTTACCCCCCCCCCCCCAAAAAAAAAAAAAAAACATATTCATCTCGGATATAAAGACGGATACAGCCGGTACTGCATAGAAGTGGTTTATTCGTATACGAGCGGTCAGCCTGCGTAAAAATTGACGCTGGTATACACTTTGATTATACCCGTCGGCCAATTGTCCTACCTGTTTTCTTGTCCATGTACTGTCGCGTTTTCGCGATCTTAAGATAGCATGTGCCACACGCCTCAATTATACGTAATAACCAGCAGTGCAGATAACTTCCACTTTTTTTTTGCTTACGCATATATGCGTGTACGTTCCACAAGATGTCTTGTTTCTCATTATAACCCGTTTTGCATTAACGGCAATGAAATTTGTAACATAATTAAACCACTTCAGTGATTTGAAAGCTGGGATAGATGCAATGGCATTTCAAAAACGTCAGACGTCGAAGAGCAGCTAGAAGGTGCCTTTGTTCGATGGGTACTGAGAATTATTGTAGACGAGCACATCTGGGCACCTAAAGAAAAAAGAAGAACCTAATACATACACTTCTGTCAATGAAATCTTGAAAGTCCTTCACTTGAACCATCTTGAGCAAGTCCAGGTCAGCGATGAGCAGAACAGGACGGTAGCCGTTGAAGTACCTGCCCGAAGAAACAATGCTTTATCAAATATAGCGCCAGGGCGTAAATCATGTTTATGGTTAGATAGACTAAGCCATTTATGATTCCTCATAAAAAAAAATTTAGAAAAGCGTTAACATGCATTCTGAAGGTTAAACAGTAACCGTGTACTCACCCCACTACTTTACCGTACTTCTCTAACCATTCCCTATAGGCCACGGTGGGTGTCTGCAATAGTGGTGACAAAAAGTTTTAGTGTGAGTCGAGAGCAACGGCGAATGAGGGTAGTTAGCGTAATTTCTCATAGGCAATGTCGCAGTTTACAAGACAGGGTACTCATTTTGCACACAAGCCGCTAACATCGCGTAATCAGATCGTTGAAAAAGAGACTACACGTGGAACGATTTCGGCGCGGTGGTGTAGAATCTTGCACGAAGCCTTGTTTTCTCGTCAACCTCTCCCTTCCGCTACGCTCCTCCGCCCTTCTCTTTCCTACTTTCTTCTCCTCTTGCCGCAGGACAACTGAGGTGTGCGTGGAAAGGCGAAACAGTTACGATGGTCTCAGGCCACTTTCTTCAGTTTTATTAAAAGCGAATGAATGAATGAGTGAATGAATGAATGAATGAATGAATGAATGAATGAACGAATGAAATTTGCTTTGGGAGGGACCGCTACGTGCCTATGATGAGGCGTGTGGAGATTCAAAGGGATGTCCCTAAGCAATAAAATACTAATACAAATTTTTTTTTAGGAACTCGCTTTTCCGCTGTCCAAGGCACATCTCTGCTTTTTGGGAGAACTGATCTCGCCGGATTGACACCTCCCACTCACACACTAGAGATCTTTATCCCTTTCTTCTTATTGATCCCCGCTACGTCGTTGAAACAGCTGCCGCGCCCTTTCCACCCCATTTACTACCATAATTAATCCCTCCTTTTCCACACTTCCAGCTGCATCACCCATTTACCCTTTTGCAAATAATGGTGACGATGATTCATTGCATCGCCTTTGAAACGGGACGGTGACAAATGGTCACCTAGCCTGTTTAAGTTACCTGATTATGTTACTGTGGCTTGTCACTACTGCGGCTTAGTAGCCAGTGCTGTTGGTTAGTTACTGCGGTTTGAGTAGCCGGTTATTCTCCTCACCCCTTGGAGAGTAAGAGCTGCGTTGGCGCTGTCAGGAAAGACTGCAGCCGCCCCTATAGAGACAAGTGCTCTTGTCGAAGTGTTGACTCCAGCCCGAGGCTTCTTTGGCTCGGTCACTGTTAGTTAACACTACCTTCAATCTCATTGGAATCTCCGCTGCTTTAATTTGTGTTTCCGTGCTAGCGCTGTTGATTGTAATCCAAGACACGTTCATCCACAACGAGATACATGCCAGGTGTGGATGAGGCGCCCACGCCGTATGCCTACCTTCATTCGCAGTTCGCTCATGTTGCCGGTGATGATGCTTGGCTCCGGCCCTGGAATGCCGAGGTCCTTGAAGTAGTTGAAATGCTGTTTCCTCTTCCTGTTTCAGAGCGGAGACAAGAAGTTTCGAGCGAATCAGTGGCAGCGGTGTATGTCGCATGCGGTGAAGTACTACTTCGTTATCTTGATGACCATCATTTCCATGGTTATAATCACTGAAGGATGAAGAGCTCCCCGTTCAAAACTGATTCGCACCGTATTGCGTTAGCCGACAACGCGCCGCCTCGGCGAATTTCCCAATTTTACCGCATCGCATAATATCCCGTCACCCTCGATTGAGCTTCGCTTCCGCTTGGCATTGCTCTGTCACTATAAATATACCACCGTTTATCTGTACCGTTCGACATAGCACATGCCGCCGAACACCACTACTCCTACTTCTCTACTGAATTGTCAGCTATACAATTCTCTTATCGTTGCCTCTTGCACTATGCTTCCAGTCGGTTGTCGCACGACTCTCAGCTTCCTTTCAAACGTCTTCGATAGCACGCGGGTTTCGGCCCTGTATGTGGACTTTGGTGAGAAAAGAACGCCAATTCTTTTTCTTTTTTCTTTCTTCTTGAGGATATGGGTAATTAGCAGTTACTGGCTTGGGAGTGTCCGCCAAACACGCTCAAACCCATTTTCATCCTCCTTCGGGTTTCCTGCGCACACGACAGCGCGCTGTTGTTAGTGAGCATCGATGCGCGTTACTCACATGTACCAGTGAACCAGGTAAAGCAGGATGGAAGCAGCAACCAGCTGCCACAGGGCATTCGCGGGGTCCATGCTGCCGCAGGAACTCTCTTCCTCTGCAAAAGAGCCAGGGCGAGTGAATCAGTTTCGCGTACAACGGGCCTTTAACCGGGCTTTGCATAATCAAGCGTACTCTCATTTCTTCGCTTTGCAATTCACTTTGTAATTCACGTAATTTGACACGTCTCCCATAGTGGGAATGAGACAAATTTGAATGTGCATCAACGTTTCACCATCCAACGTTTCGACAAGAGGACAACAGCGTCAGAAACTCCAGATATATGAACAAAAGATATGGTAAAACCGGGACAGACGCTTAGTAATTTCTCGCCGTGATTTTCACAATGGTTCGAATAAATGTTTTTTCTCTCTCTCTCACTTCAATAAGCGAAGCACCGGATGAAAGCGTACACACGTAGTAATTTCACAGGAGCAAGTACCTGCTTTTAGGTCGACATGAAACGAATGTTTCAAGGAGAGGCATACGTCATTACAGACATTCAAGAACCACTGTGTACTCCTTTCTGTACTTGAAAAAAAAGAAAGAAAAACACTTTGGGCTTCGAAATTGGGGTTGGGTCATTGCAGACATTCAAGAACCACTGTGTACTCCCTTTTGTACTTGAAAAAAAAAAAAAGACCTTGTGGTCTGAGGTTCCATGTTACGCACCCATTTTGGGTATTCGTATAGCTGAGGCAATAGCTAAACCATTGGTGATTGAGTGGCGTACTCGATACAGTTCCGATCCGATCTACCTTTGCTTTCGCCGACAAGCGTGCCAGTAACGCATGAATTAAAACAATTACGCAGGTCAGGAACCCGTGTTGTGATACCTTTCGGAAGCGATTAATCAAACGCCACAAATTTGCTCATTTAGTTCCTGCGTCTTTTCAGCCCTGCGCGCGCATGTGCTCACGAGCACCCGTGCTACGCATTGCGACACTCGCGGCGATCGTCTCACAGAGGGCTGGTTGGCGTTGGCACGCAGACGCGATGCGTGCGATTGTGGCCTAATGGCCCAACATCGAAAAAAAAAAGGGGGAAATGCGGCCTGAGGGTGAGAACATCGGGCTGCTTTGCTGGAGGACCGAGGTTCGATCCCACCATTGAGCACGCATTTAGTTTTCATTTTTTTTCGATGTATTGCCTATTCGGCTACACGGCAGCAGCTCCCAGCAGCCACGGTCAGGTAGTAATTTCACCCTAGAGGATCCGCACAGAAAGCTTCGCTGTAACGTGGGACTACAGGTTACCGCCACACTTTCCTTAGTCCGCTCGCGTGATCGTGTCGCCTGATCTTCTCGCCGGAAAGTAGAGCGTTGCGATCGATGAGCGATCAGGAGGTAGCGATTCGTAGAGCCGAGCTTTGGAGCGAATGTGTACAGTCACGCTGGCCGGATGCGTCAGCCGCCACTGGCAATACGCTTGTGTGCAGTACAAGAAAACACCGGCTAAAACGCGCGTAGTTTTTTTTTTTCAGCATGCGATGTCCTTGCTTTCATTGGAGATAGGCGGATATGCGCAATGCATCGCTTAGTGCGTTCAAAGGTGTTAGCCAGTGCATCGCGATAAACTCTTTACTCGGTGCAATCGCTGTGGTGGAACAGAGGTGCAATCGGCAGAGCTTTTGTTGTTATCGATGCGCACGTCAGATATGTCACGGGAGCGAGTGTAGTATACTCGCGGCCTCAAACTCGCTATACGGAGCACACGGGTAACTGTGCTTCCTTTGCTAACTGTGCTGCTTTGCCGCGCTATATATACTGTATAATGCAATTGCCTCAGCCAGGTGCAATTGTTTCCGGTTCAGGGAATAATATGCCACGGTATTCTCGTTCACTCTACGCATGGTCACTCGATGTTGAAGCGGAAGCTCAATGTACGATGTGGTCCGCTCTTAAATAGAATATACAATTAGTATTCCACTATCATCTGCAGCTGAGATGTGGGGTGAAGGTCTCCGGACTCTTTCTTTGTGCAAGATTGTCTGTTTAATGTATCATGTCACCCTATCTCTTTAGTCTGTTTAAAAGCCGATTAGGCTTAAGTATTGGGTCTTCTTTGTTATTAATCAGGCGTTCCTGTTAAGAATATATAGCACTGTACTAAGGCGCACCTTTCGCGTGTACAACCGAGTAGCTGCGCGCACTACATTTGTCGCGCGGTGTTATCGTCGAGGCTGCTAGAAGCAGGATCATTTGGGCGATGTTTGATAATGCTTTGCTGCTCACATTTCCCGAAGAATCCACCGAGTGTCTTCGTCATACGCGTCGCCGTCCACATTAGCAAACAACCGTTACCAGCTCGTCCGAATTTCCGTGCCTCCAAAAGTAATTTTTAAATCGTCGGTCGGACGTTTTAAACAAAGTTCCCTCCTTTTTCCCCCACAATGTTTCCGCCCTTAGCCCTGCGTACGCGTCAGTAATAGGATCCATAATTTCTGAAACTGATAATGATGGGGCCACTATAGTATGCGCTTCTCTACGGTGCTCGTAAGCACTTCAACCGCTTTGCTTTCTTTCGCAATGTCTAGCCGGTACCGCCTCCGGCGGTGCTGTTCATAGAATTGCCAGCTTTCGCCTAATTGCAGAATTCGCCATCTTTCCAGGTCTGATTGGCCCACAGGGCTGCTACGGCGTCTCTGATTGGCTCAAAACACCGCCATTGCAGAAGTTCACAACACAGCGGAATTTGACAGTGCTCAGAATAACACGCCTATTCCACTCGCTTCCGCTTCTGGTTGCGTTTTCTCTTTTTGATTGCTACATATGCAGACAGATTGCTTAGGTTTCGCGCGAGAATTCACCATCCAACGTGCAGATCATGTGCTGGTTTCTCTTATCATTTTCTTTATTTGAGTTAGCTTGTCCTATGGCATAGAAAAATGAGTTACACATGATGACTAAGCCCTATCTTCTCCAGCATGAAGTTGGAGAAAGAGTAGTGGTGTTATGGTGAACTGTTTTTTATAGAGTCTGTCCAAAAAATTACTATATACTACTGACGCTGTAAAAGCTGTTGCGGAAATAAAGAAGGAGGTGATCAGACGTGAAAAATAGGCCAAAATGTGATTGGGGGACACGTGCGCATTTCGGCCAATGTGCATCACCACCATTGGCTGGTGGCGACACACTCGTCAGAGTGTCGTGTAAATGCAATATATGATGTTTACAGGGTTGGCTGTTACACCCTGCGCTTATCGCTGCAGTTAGAGAACGCTCGTGCGAGCGTTCCGTTGACGGCCGTAATGCGACGGTTTCTCGAAATCATATGCAGCTTTGCTCCGCCTCTGTGCCGTTCTGCGTGCGGTGAAGAGAGCGTCGCAGACATAGCAGCGGCTCTCGGTGTTGTTTTCTTGACAACCGTCATGTTACCGTGATCGCCGCAGGTTAAGGTAAACCAGCTGAAATTTCTTGGCTTAAATAAAGAAAATTGTTTATGGAAATCTAGTATGAACTCGCTGATCAAGACAGATGGTGGCACAAATACGAAAAACACTTCGCATACCTGAAGCATTTCCCACCCCTCTTCTGTGCTTAAGGGAATAAGGGATTGGCTGAATGACGGGGTTGATGTCTGAGAATTGCGCCTGGACTACACAGGCTACTGCTTAGTATCGACCAATTGGAATTATTTAACGTGCAACAAAGTACCAGCACAAGGCCTGCTTTGTGCACCACGCCTCCACCGTGACTTGGTCACTACGGTTGGTAATAGGATCTGCTATCCCGGCCGCATTCAGGAGCCAAGCGTCATGTGCGTGGTGCAACCACCGAGTTGAAGTCCGACGAAACATAGTGTTCAGGGGGGGGGGGGGGGGGGAGGGCTGGACGTAAATGCGACGTCGCGTCAGTGTGCTTTGCAAAGGACATCAAGCTTAGCGATGGGTTCCAAAGTATACCAGCAGCACGGGCTGCATATTTTAAGATTTCAGATAACTCGGAGGGAAACGAGTAATGAATGCATAATTTATTTCAGTGGTAAAGTGCTTACATAAAAATTAAGACGGACGGCAATGATGCCGGGATTACAACTGAGTGTTACTGAATACAATGAAACTGTGGACTAAGGAAAGAAGGCTGGACCTTATCTGACATAATATGCCGCCCTCTTCGAGATACCATATGAGAGAATCCTGATGCAATTCCCCGTGTCTCTTTGTATGCTCATAGTTTCATAAATTACTCTTTTAGGGTCTTTAGTCGCGAAGGGTACGTGTGGCGACGAAAAGCAGGTAGTGAATCGAAACGTGCGTGGAGCTACTTCTCAGCGCTAACAATTTACGCTACGATGCAATGATCCCAACTGCTTTCGTCTCCAGCATAATCCATGCATTGAGTTGTACTGGAATCTCCACTAGGCATCTTTTTATACGAGAAAGCAGTCTCAATCGAGAATGCCGCCAGCGATGACGAGAAGAGAAAGCTTAAGGTAAAATAAGGAGTCAGCGTTCCGCATCGGCTGCGCCGGCGTGCCAGTTCTGTGCAATTCCTCCTCCCGCTGGAGAGACCCGGAATGAAGTATTAGGAGGGGTACAGTCACCGCGACTTAGACGCGTGCTTGGCCTGTAAATATGGGCGCCTAGGTTACGAAGATAGCGGTCCGGGTTCTTAAAAAAAATGGTAGTTTGTATTTCGGTGACACGGAAGATTATTTGATGACGGCTGAGTCGCCATAAACTATGTGAGCTTAATAACTGACCCGAACTGAAACAAACCAGAGATGCAAATTCGGTGGCTCACTTACCAGAGTTTAAGGAAAGGTGCTTTTCACATCCAGTCACTGTGCGTTGAGCTGCACTACTCGCCCAGCAACTATAGTGCGTTCGTGCAACCTGCAGGGCTATTTCCGCTTGCCGTCACTCCTCGCCTAACGCTCAAAGAAAGTAAGAACTTCTAGAATAGACAGAACATCCAGCGGTTTTATGCAACTTTAACTGATCAGGTTGATGCTGCAGCCGCTTTCGATGGAGGTCGCTGGGCGAACCATAAAACCGAAGAACTGGCGGGACCAGGTTTAACACGTAGGCGGCGAGCTCTTCGCATCGAATGTTCTCGGATGTCGAATCTCGGCCGACCGTGGGAAACCGGTTAATATACAGGTGCGCCGTTATCGCCTGTCACTCCCAATGTCTATCATCGGCTCGCGACCCGCTATCACTTTCCCAGCTGTGAGCACACAAGGCGCCCGCGTCATCAACGGACCCCTGTGCGACGCGCACACTCGACGCACGGCCTCCCGGGTACGCAACGAAAACAATCGAGTCCGCCTGTACGCGGATGCACTGGACGGGCGGACCGCCCGGGGGCAGGTAACTCCCCCCCCCTTCCCCCCCCGCCTCTCTTCACTATGACCCTCGCCCCTCTGTCCATCTCTCCACCTTTAGAATAGTAACATGCACTATTGAAAAACCCACACTTTGGTCACCACGATAACCCGTACACACAATTGCAGTCTTGTTTTTTTCTTCTTCATTTATGTACCCTAAAGGCCCCTCTCGGGGCAATAAATAAGACGGGTGGGATACACAACGACATTAACGCTAAGCTTTTTCGCGTAGCTTCCAAGATGCGCGTCGGATATGCTTAATAATAATAATAGTAATAATAATAATAATAATAATAATAATAATAATAATAATAATAATAATAATAATAATAATAATAATAATAATAATAAATCTACTAATAATATACCATGCGAAAGAAGAAAGAGCGTAACCGCAAACGACAAACCTTTCAAGAAACAATATTATCTAGGCACAGGTGCGCATACGCACATTACCGCTTTATATGTGTGATGAGAAAACGGTGGCGAGATACAGGCATCTAAAACAGCCGCTAGAAAGATTCTTTGTTGTGCAAGCACGATAAAATCTTTCTCAAAGGCCATGTACATAGTGCAAACAAAGTCCGTACAGTTCACGAATACATAACGGTGTTTTTATATTGTTGAAGTTTCTAGTCTAAAGGAGAGAAACGGGGCGGTTAAGAAGTCGATAACACGGTGACGACAACGCTGGTTTTTACACTTTCTTTAAGAAAGCGTCGGTTACAGCATGAATTCAAGAAAAAAAACACGTACATAGTGTGCGCACTGTAGTATACTGTCTGGAATCATTCGTTTTTCGAGCTGCCACTTTCTGGAATAGCGTTCTCCCGGACATTGTCAATATTATGTGTACATATTATGTAAAACTCAAGCTTTTGTTTTTAGTAGCTTTGCATCACTAAGCATTGTTACGTATTACTTATACTTAAGACAACCCTGTTCCACACCACGTGATACTCCCCGCTGGTAGCCTCTAAGGAAACAAACAAAACCCGACTGAATTGAAATATCTCTGCGTAAGTGTTGGTCATGCTTCGTGTTATTCATTGTATACACGTTATAGCCTGACGCCAAAGTTATGCCTATACATTTCTTCTGTAAACTTTAGTGCAATAGATGTTACATCGATGGGAGTAAAGGCGACCAAGAAGAACTACAGAACGTTTAGATAAGCGCGTCTGTTACCGGTATTTAAGGAAACAGCACGAGCTGTTGCCTGCAGAAATGAATAGTACGCACTCAAAGCTTACCGTACATATATGTGTATTTAAGGCGCACATATTCATGTTTTTGGGCATCTTGGAATTAGAAGTTAGGCGCAACACTTTGTTGTTGTTCTTTATTTCTAATAGAAAGGGCCCTAGGACTAAGGAAAGGGACATAAGGATTAAAACAGGGCGGGCACGTCGCTGGCATGGACGAAGTCCAGGAGCGGGACACTTGCAGTTTTGTCAATGTCGCAGCCGACTCACCAAACCAGAGAGTTGTGACTAGCTCGGAGGCCAGCGCTCTGTAACGCGGAAATGAACCACGCCATCATGGCTAGCGTGTTTAACGTGCATTTGCGCGCCCAAATTCTAGTGTAATTGGACTGCTTCGCTACGGATATACCTCGTCGTAAATTCTTCTCGTTTCCAGTTCACTGCAGTGTAAAATAATTTACACCCTGAAAAGTGAAAAGGGTGTAAATGCGTTTATAACTCACACCCTTGGGGTGGGACATTTCTATAACATACACCCTAAGGGTGGAGTTATTAAATCGTTTACACCCTTTTTCACTTTAAGGTTTAAATTATGTTGCAGTGTGGTGCGATCACGTATGGCACTCCTTCAAGCACCACGCATCATTGTACAAACTAGCCCAGACATTATTACTATAGAATAGCACTGAAGAAGCTTTTCATTATAAATATTGTAACTTGCGTCTGAAAAAAAGAAAAGAAAACCGAGCCATTGATTATATCCCGGAAGGTAACAACACAAACCGACATTGAACACACACACGTACACACACACGCGCACGACATATGATGCCATCTATTCTATGAAGCAGTGGGCTTGAATGTATGCAAGTATATATTGCGGAGCGCACGCGGAAAAACATGGCTATTCATGGCGCCTGTCCGCCCTCTCCGCGGTCTGCGACCTTGCTGCTGTGGAACACAAGCCAAGAGCTACGGGCGCCGTGCACCTTGCACGCTTTCCGGTACGTGCGGATAAAACACGCAAACAAACTCGCGGCCTCGCGCTCGACGATAGTGTTGGCATAGCACTTGTGAATACGGGGAATTGAAACGCCTCGTCATCATTGGGACAAATAATAAAAATGGTTTGCCTATATACAGTGCTTCGGGAAGTCCATGACGAAATACTTTTCTCTTACGGAATAATGGCAGATTGAATTGAACGTGTGTGGTAGGTGCGTGTAAGCATAACCCTTTCGTTATAATGTAACCAGGCGCCTTTAGTTAAATATTCCTAACGCCACGATAGCTCAGTAGGTATACGTACTGCATTCTGATGCCGAGGTCGCGCGTTCGACTACTGACCGAGGCGGCCTCATTTGGATTGGGTAGAAGGGAAAAGAAGTTCACGTGCCAAGCTTATGGTGCAGGTTAAAAAAAAAAATCTCGAGTGATGAAAATTAATGCGTAGCCCTGCAATCAACCACGACAGCCATTATATAGTCCTCGTCTTAATCAGTCGTAACCGAAAATACTCGATTGTTGGCCTATTTTGCCATTGATTTGTACCACAAGTTGGGTTTGTAACGCTGCGTCCACCGCTGAAGTTCCGTTTGCAATGAGGCTTTTCAAGTATCTGCTGATTGCGTTACAACAGCAGCCTATTTACGCCTGGTTGTAGATCATACAGTGCCAGCATCCACGAGTCTGAACAGATGCTGGTGTTATGCATTTCTCATGTTAGGAAATGAATTCTTCGAAAATGCAGTAAATGGGTCCGAAAGTATGTTATATTTAAAAAGAATTGTTACGACGGCGGTACCTTACTGTACGTCTGCTCGTTGCTAAGTTGCGCATTACGTGAACGTTAGCAATAAAGCGCCAACTACTACCGGCAGAACCAAAATACGCGTGGCAACATCGAAACTGGGCCCGCATTCACAAAAAGCTTTTGCGCCAGACACGTTCGCAAGAGAAAATTTAAACCAGTGCTGCTGTCGGGCATATCATTAACGAAGGCGACCGACCAATGACAAAAGCATGTACGAACGATCAGTTTTGTGACTGTTGCCTCAGAATTCGAGCCCTGCTCCCAGAAGGAACACGGTTGGTAGCTGGGTGACGCAGCGTTTTGAGTTTCCCGCTTGCCCGGCTGCAATGGGTCGCGGCCGCAGATCCTGCTGTGCAGCACGCAACTACAGAGAGACAGGTTATTTCCCTTTCATTATTGTCACGTTGTTGCGTCCGCATGGTTTATGCCATTTCTCTGGCTCTTTCCGTTCAGCCATCTTGTCTACACAACTTCGTGTACCTCGTTTGCCCCTTGTTCTACATGTCTGTGCATGCGTGCGTGTGCGCGCATACGCTTGTGTGTGTGTGTTTTTTTTTTCAATCTTCCCTGAGCTAATGACGAGACGACACCTGCTCTGCAGAAACAATGCTATCGGTCGCGGGAGCGACGGCAGTCGCGTGCCGTCGTTGCGCTTCTTTCCTTCTCTCACCACCGGACGTCCTCCTCTCCATCTGTACTCGTGATAAGATTACGGGCTCTCGTCGTGGCGCGTGCCGTGTGTCGTCCGCGTTATCCGCTATCTTTGATCGGCGCCCCTCGACATTGCACGTACGTACTTGCGCGGGACCAACGTAGATTTTTTTCGCCTTCTATCTCCGGTGCATAGGTACGTCCTCACGTGCGGAAATAAACGCGCGCAAGGCGGCGCGCCTAAAGGGCCCCCGAAACGGTTCGGACAAATTTTGTAGACGCGTAGGGTACAGCTAAAGTTAATCATTGGCATCACAATTGTGTGAAACGTCTCATGTTAAGAGAGCTACGGACGATTACAAGATACCCTCCTCCATAGTCATGCATTTGCTCCTCAACTCGTTCGCCAAGTGATCGAGGCTAAGCTCCGCCTTCACTGGCTCTGCGTCATGATGGCAGGTCTTGTCATCGACTTCCGGTTCTTTAGGAGCGAGCGCGCGATACCTCTCCAAACTCTCCGCCAGCTGCTTGGCAGTCGACCCGAAGCGAGAGCTATCGAAGCAGCGTGCGTTGCGAGCATTCTGTCGCAGCGCCGAACGTGTCTGGTATTCCGATAACCACAGGCCAGCTGGGCGTTTCGACGGAACGGTGGAGGCATAAACTCAAGCTGATGAAGTAACATTAGCGTAGACGTACGCGAGCTGCCTGATCGGTCTCCACGGTCTAACCATCCTTTGGCGCAGAGCTTATAACCAGCCAAACAAAGAGCTAATATTGCTCTAACCTAGTGTAAAACATATTAAACATTTACAAAAACAACGTGTTAACGATTACACTCCTGTGAAAAATTTACACCAGCAGCAAAGAAGAATACATTTTGTTACTGCTACTGTGTGTGGTTGAGCTCTGTGCCACCAGGTGGCTGCACCATGCAGACTATTCACATTTGCGCTTCTGCTCGTCCCGTGAAATGACACGCAAGGGGCCACGGCCAGGCCCTGTCCCCTTGCGTTTGCGTTTACTCGCGAAACGCTATTGCGTTAGTAACCTTCCGGTGTAAAGTGACGGCCGCAAACGTGCAAATCCTGGCGCCGATCGGATAGCGGCAGTCCGATGCGCTGCAGCCAGTCCGCCCGCCTGCTGCCTTGCAGAGGGACACGGTGTCGCAGCTTGACATATTGCCACCCGCTACGTTTGCAGTCCACAACGCAACAAAGTCGAATCATAGTGCTCGCGAAAAGACCGATACAGACTCTGACCGCGGAGCTCTCGTCAAAATGGAGCACGTTGTAACACAAGCAGACGACGCTTGCTGTGTGCAGGAAGTGCTTAATTACAGTGAGAAATTGTTTTTGTGCATTCTATTTCTGTTACTTTCTTTTTATAGAAACAAATTAACTAACATTCCAACTATTACGAACATCATTTGTTCGCCATAAAGGTGGGAAAATTATTGATAGATGCGATGATTGGGCAGCCAATCGGATAGCTCGCCCACATCACGTCCATTGGGTGATTTACGTCATATGGGTAGGGGCGGCTTAACATTCCGCCGAGCAATGTGCTGCGATCGGCAGCGATGTACATATTTAAAACCTTGTAATAAATTACACGCTTTACGCGGATGCGTCAAATAATGATCAGAAGGACCTACTTTAACGACTCAGTACATTTGTAGAAAATCGTGAAAATCGTTTCAGGGTCCCTTTAAGAACGCGCGCCGCGAAAGGCGCTTTGCGGGAAAAATGCTCTGCCGCGCGAGTATGGGTCCCAAACCCATTATTTTTCGAGCTAGCCAAACCCGAGCCCGAGCGAGCCAATCACAGGCACCGAAGTCGTCACGTGGGCGGTGAGGCCAATACTCTCGCCGGCGAGCCCGAGGAACGACTGGGAGGAACGACTGGGAAAGCCTGGGAGGAACGACTGAAACGCGCGGGAATTCTCGCGGACTCCCGAGGCATCTCGAGAGAGGGCGAGAACTCTCGCCTGCCCGCCTTATGCTCTCCGCTTTCCGCGACCGCGCACGCACAGTGGCGTGGCCTTCGAAACGCGGCGCGCGTTTCGCGCCGCATTGCGCGCACTTATTTCCGCAAGTGAGGAGTTACCTTATCTCCCTTCCTGCTTTGGTCTCAGACTACGCAGAAAAAATACGATGTTTCGGGTGGTTGCATGCATGCGCAATGAATGGCTTTGCTTTCAGTTATTACTTCTTCAATAATACGTAACCCATCGCGACAGCTCATCGGCTATGACGTTGCCCTGCTGAGCTCGAGGTGGCGGGTTCGATAACGATGGCGCCGGCGGCCGCATACCGATGGATCCGAATGCAAAAAAAGAAAAAGAGAAATAGGTTGTCATGGCCAAGGTGGCCGCTCTCACTATTGGAAGGTGAAGCGGAAGCGTGGCAGCTATAGTGAACGGCTACCCTTGCGGTGACTGTTTACAGACGCCGGTCCTGTTGTTTGTGTCCTTCTTCAGTCCTGATCTTTTGCGCCTTGCCTTTACTCATTACCTGTGACGGTGACATTTCCGGCGAAAGCAGTTCAGGCGAACTGCTGTAGCTAAGATGCGCCAAGAAAGATGTGATAGAGCAAACGTTGAGCGCGATCTGTTGTGCAGGTCCCTTCTTTGTCAACGCATTATTTCCTTTTTGTGCGTAGCACTGCCCATAGTTTCGGAATCAGAATAAGAATTGGCTTAATTGTGAAAAAAAAAAAACATAGGTTTTACGGAATATTTATGTATAGGAGTAGGTCCCGATGTCAAAGAATGCAATGGAACCTCCTAATAAATAAACCAACTAGCCCACACAAGAGCCTTAGAGCAATAGAGGGCGGCAGGGATGGTGGCACCAGTACGCGCACTAACGCCTTATTTCCAATTCCAGTGCAAAATCCGCTCTCCTGGTTTTGACAGGCTAGATATGCGGTAAGGAGCCTTTGCGAAATGTCGCCTACAGCCTATATTTCACTCCTTGGAAATGAAAACTCCCCATTTTGGCAAATTCCCGACCGTGCATTAGTAAGCACGCCCCGCAGCATTATATGCGTCTTGTAAGAGCGAAATCGGTAGACGAGAAGGACCAATCGTTTCGCAGAGGACGAAGACCAACGTAGCAGGGCTCGATGTGCTGCCTCAAATTTTGACCAGCGCCGTGTCTCATGTGACTGCGTCGTGTAAATGCGCCGTCGTTAGCGCATAAGCGAGCTGCTCCATAAATGTGAACTGCTTTTGATGCATGTCTGTAACTACAAGTCCGTATCAACCACGCAAGGGAGGCTAGTTTTTTAATGAACAATGTGGAGCGATAACATGCAATCCTCAAGTGAAATTTTAGAGAAAACAAAGCTGCAATAAGCACTAATTTTTTTCAATGAAGTTGTTGAAGTAGTAACGCAGGCCAATGCAACTTTTCTCTGTTCATACAAGCAGCTACGAGTGTAATAGATGACCTTACACTTATCCGTAAAAAGAATCGATAAGTGTGGGACACCCCGGCCAGGAACACAAAGCTAAACCAGTAAAGACGTCCTTTTTTGCACGTAATAAAAAATTCTATAAATTGCTATACTAGTGATATCGTTACTAGTGATCCAGTCGGCAAAATGAGCGGACCACAGATTAAGCAAACATGCTAACAGCGTTGGCTACATCGAGAAGTCGGCGTACGGTGAACGTGTTCACGAGAGGCGGATGGCACGTCGCATTGACATCCGCGTGTCGTTCCTGCTGACGCGACCTCTCCGCTGGTTTTTTTTTCGACGTTGTCATCACGTGCTCCAACGGGGTGACAACGTCCTCTTTGCGACGCTTATGCAAACACTGGCTCGAACCAACGGGGCAGCATCCTAATCAACGGAGCACACTCCAGATGTGCCGATCGTTTGAAAGAGTTGTCGTATTCCAGAGACACAGTGTGCCTTGCACAAGCAACTCGATCCTTCAAAAAGGCGGTGCCTATCTTGGCACCTACGCGTCGCGTCGAAGGGGGGCCAGATTTGGCAGGCGACAAACTTCGGCGCAGTAAGACGAGCCAACCGGTCAGGTATTTTTCTTCCGATGTCAGCGTCGACAGCTATGAACTGCCGTTGCTTTCTCATTGCTTATCGCTTGGCAAACGGGAAGACAACAACTCCAAGGCGCGTGCCTAAAGTTTACATTGTCGCGTTGTTGACCGCGGCGCCCAGGCCGGACTCAATAATGATAGATATGGCCGAACGTGCCGCAGTGCCTGAGCTCAGGCAGATAGCGAGCGCCATTGTTCACAGGGTGAAATTAAATGCTTTCGATGTGACTCGCGAAATGGGTCATGGGTGAGGGTTGTATTCACGATAAGTTCTGCGTATTCATAACCTTAGCACTGGTATGTATGTGACGTTGCAGATTTCGAAGTATCTTTCTCAAATTGGGGCCATTTCAGAGCCGGTAACGTTCAGCGGCCGGACTCGTAAACTTTTTCGTTCGTAAGTACTGGTTGGCACTGCCTTCGCTAATGACGTGTCCAGCAGCAGTATTGACTGAAATATTCTCTTACGAGCAGTTCTAGAGTAAAATGTTTTCGTGAATACGGGCCCTGGAAATTTGCTATCAGGTTGAACCTCTGGCTGATTTGGAATGGAATGCAATACTTATTTACGGGTAGATTATTAGCTAGAGGAGAGCAGGCGCTGTCGAAGTCCCTCGAGTCATGACGAGCTGGTTCGAGGTCTTCGGGGCGGCATCGCCACAGGTTTGCTGCTGTCCTTTCCGGCATGAGAAGCCTATACAGTGACACTGGCCGTGTCGCTGTTTCAGAACAGCAAGTTACCAATCCGCGCAACTTAGTATGCATCCTTAAAGTTCCGTTTGTGAATCTTCCACACCCCCGCAATGCCCATGATGGGCGATAGGCTAACATTACCAAGGTACGAGGTACAAACATATATATGCACGTAATAAGTATCCAGTAAGGTGTATATTCTGTGGCGGTGTTGTACGCTTCAGCAGGAACGAAAGCGCTCCCTCTAATTGCGTGTGGCTCCGCTCTTAACATGCGCTGGTAATTTTAATCGAAGTAACATTCTCTGCCAGCCACAGCTGCGTCGGCTCTGCCGTTACGCAGTGTTTCGTCATTTGTTTCGAATGCGACAAATAAGATAGCTCCGATACTTGGAGTTTTTCCACTCTTCACACGGGCAAGTTTTACTTCAAGAGAAAGAGAGAGAGACAGACAGAAAGAGAAATAAATAAATAAATAAATAAATAAATAAATAAATAAATAAATAAAGAAAGGAAGGAAGGAAGGAAGGAAGGAAGGAAGGAAGGAAGGAAGGAAGGAAGGAAGGAAGGAAGGAAGGAAGAAAGGTGAATGTGGTGCGACTAGCATGATCTATTAGGACAACGCGGCAATGTTTTTCACTCGATAGCCTGAGTGCACTTTTCTTCAGAAAGACGTCAGCCAGAAGACAATGCAGCAGTGATGCTTGGTTTACATGGAGGGACATTGCGCGTGAATTGTGCCTCCTCACGGAAGAAAACCGCGCTTGCAATGCGCACTCCATATATATTTCTTTATTTTCTTACACAGGCACGCTGAAAAGGGAGGGGAGGCGAAAGCAAGCAATGGACCTCACAGAGTCTCCATTCTATTTACATAATTGCACGACAATTGAGCAATTCGCACTCCAAAACAGATTTTGCAGCTACAGAATGAAAACGCGACTGTGCAGACTTGGAATAACTGGTAACAGTTCAGCGGGAACGAAATAAATTGTAATATTGAAGGAAGAGCTGTCTACTGCAGGTTTTGAAGCAGTATACCTAAAACGACTCAATTACAATAATTTGCTTCATCGCTCATTTGATTCACGCGCGCAATAGCTAAGTGCTCGTCATTGTATGTATATGTGTGCGCATGTTTCCGTTGGCTCATTTCTTCGTGTCATTTCTCCTAGTTAATTTGACAATCAAAGGTTGGGGAAAAGCCGGTGAAGAAACCTGCCAGCATTTCACATCATCACATCACACAAATCAAGCGAATCAATGTACATAACAGCGAAGAAAAGTGGCAGAAATGGGCGTAAAGTGATACAAACTTGTCACACGATGATGCATGCTTGGTACATGACTCATGAGCCTGCATATCAAGACGGATGCGTAAACGATAAGAGCACTTCATTGTACGGGAAACACCGGAGAGATTAGAAATGCTACACGTGAGTCTCTAATGTGTGAGTGCCTTGTGTGAGCTCCAAGGGCAATCATATGCTGCACAAAGTGCCTCTTGCATTTACTTTTGAATCATTGAAATGATCCTCAGCAGTAAATTTTTTCACCACGAATATTTTTTCCGTATTTATAGAGAGTTTGACAGCCATTTTTTTCACACACATTTTACGTTCAAGATTCCGAATTTTATACACGTAATCTAGTTAGTGTGTTTGCTGGGGGACAGACAGACAGACAAAGAACTTTATTAATGGTCCTGAGGAACCGGCGTTAGGGTACCTCCCTTTTCAGGGAGTCCCCGTAGCCGTCGCGGGCCGCACCCACGTCGGGGTCGGAAGATCGTGGTCCTCCGCCCTGTCGCAGGCCCTCTGGACAGCCCGTAGTTGCTCTGAGAGGTCGCCGCTCTTAAGGGCTGCCTCCCAGTCGGTTAGAGTGGTTAGCGATGAGCTGCGTAACGCAGGGCATTGCCAGAGCATATGGGACAAGGAGCAGTACGCCTCCCCACAGTCTGGACAGTGGGGTTCTACATTAGGCGCGAAGTGACTGAATCTGCCCCTGGAGGGAAATGACCCCGTTTGAAGCATGCGAAACGCCGACGATTGTGCTCTATTAAGTTTAGGGTGTGGTAGCGGAAAGGCCCGCCGAGCAAGTTGATAATGTTTCAAGATTTCATGGAAGGTGAGAAGCGAATCTCTGTACAGCCCTAAGTCGCCGCCCGTGAGTCCACCTGAACCGCCGCGGTGTGTAAGACCTCGCGCACAGTCATGGGCCAACTCATTGGCGTTAACAAGCTCAGAGTGTACATTGATTCCCATATGGGCCGGGAACCATTTGATGCTATGAAAACCAGCAGCCCCCTCAATGCCGAGGATGGCCGCCGCCTCCTTTGAGATCGAGCCGGAGGCGAAGGCTCGGGCTGCCGATCTGGAGTCTGTATAGATATTGGAACGTAGAGGGTCCTTCAGTGCTATAGCTATAGCAACCTGCTCGGCTACTGTTGAAGAAACCTTCCGCACGGATGCTGAATTAATCAGAGTGCCATTGAAGTCAACCGAAACTACGGCATAGTGATCAGAGCACTCGTACTGGGCGGCGTCAACGAAACATGCCAGATTCGGAGTGGCAGCAGCCGCTTTTAACAGGGAACGAGCCCTGGCTACCCGGCGCCCTACATTGTATTGAGGGTGGACGTTACGTGGCATGGGATCTACCTTGAACGTATCTCGGACCATGGGTGATAGGGTCACGTTGCGCTCCGTGATTTCCTGGTGACCGCATCCAACGGATTCGAGAATGCGTCTCCCCGCTCGCGATGATGATAGTCGAATTATTTGAGCCACTCGTTGGGCCTCGATCACCTCTGATAGGGTGTTGTGCATGCCTAGTTGCATGAGACGCGCGGTGCTGGTAGTGAGTGGTAAACCCAGCACGCGCTTGATGCTTTTGCGCATGAGGGCGTCGATTTTGGCCTCATCCCG
This sequence comes from Dermacentor andersoni, assembly GCF_023375885.2. Classification (NCBI taxonomy): domain Eukaryota; kingdom Metazoa; phylum Arthropoda; class Arachnida; order Ixodida; family Ixodidae; genus Dermacentor; species Dermacentor andersoni. Next base: position 115,861,531 of record NC_092817.1, read on the forward strand.
TTTAGACCAGCGCAACGCGGAGGCTACATAGTTAACGTGGCTCATCAGGATTTTGCAGGATTTTGTAAATACTGGTTGACTTAAATATGTTCGACTGTTGAATATGTGAATATGGGAATAAAACTTTTTTTGTAAGATGACGAACGCATTGGAATTTGTCATCATTATCATGCGACATTTTAATATGCCTCATCTTAATTAAGGATGTACAAATGCATAGTACAAAACATATTTTATCCATATGGTGATAAGCTATTCTATCCTATATACTTGTATCCTTCGAATCTTTATGCAGTTCAGCTTTTTGTTTATTAACACGAGCGGACCATGAAACTCCCTGAAATTTAATCTTTGTTATCAGCTCAACTTGAGTGCCCTGAGAAACTATCTTGATTCGGTGTGAGTCACGTGTATTTGGAGCTTTCATATTTACTTTGTCTAAATTGTTCACATTTAGGCTCACCGATTTTTTTGCAATCATTTTCTGAAGAGCTTTATCAAGTGAACGCTAACACAATTCTGTCAAGGCTTACTGTGTCTGCATCAGCAAATAAAACGTTCGTACCATCCGCATACATATTGAGGGCAGAAGAATTCAGCATGCGAGTTATATCATTAATTTATATCAGGAACAACAATGGGCTCAATAAATGTTCCTGGACAACGCCATGCTGCTATGACTTTCCTTCACTCAGACATTGAGTGCATCATGGTATATGCTTTTTTCTTCTCTCTCCTCGAAGATCGCTGCCTTCTATACACGAAACCAGTCCTCCAAACTTTTAGTTTTCAAGTGAAGTTTTGAAGCTTTCAAGTGAAGTTTTCAGTAGAGCAAATTACCAGTTATTGTTCTTTCAGAAAAGAAAAACATAATGTGACGCTCTTACGTGCATAGTGGGTTCACGCCTCAACAAACAGTATGCGGGGGCACCGAAGGGTGGTGAACGAGGAAGACGAGGTGTGGCTGGCTAGCTGAATATCGACAGGCGCTCAGCTGATCAAGGCCATAGAATCGTTCTTCTGAAATAATGATTTTTGGTAATATATTTCGGGTTCTTGCTTTGCGTGTATGTTTGTTTAAACTTTAAACGAATGAAAACAATCGGTATATCTGTGCCGTTAATGTAGCAAGTGATTGGTAGCGAAAGGGGATAATGGACAGTAGTTAACACCCGATACATCGCAACAATTTTGCAAGCGTTTTGAATTAGCGGCTATGGGAATGGAGCGAAGCCATTGTTCGAATAATTGTACCGGTCCAGCGCCGAGGTTTGCCAAACGGGCATCACCGAGGAGTTCGCCTTCTTATTAAAATAGCCGTGTCTATGCGGAATAATGCATTTTATCCGTATGATGTCCTCCAGACTAGGCGGGCAGAGTATAGCGACTTGTCGGAACACGCGCAGTTATCGCATGTGTTTCGCTAAATCAGCCTTCGTCAGTATAAGCTCTGGTACATCACGTCGTCTGTACTCTCTGAATCTCGTCGCATATAAGTTACACTGAGCGGAAACCTCTGTGGAACAAGATTAAGGTGTTCAATTTGATGAAGCTTATGTGGAGCGACGTTGTCGCATTCTGAATTAATGGAGTCTGATTAAGGTCACAGTCTGTAAGAGTGACATACAGGATGAGAGCCGACGCTCGAGGGAGTTTGTTTCTCATAGACTCCACTCACTAAGTGAGGCATGTTTGCAAGTGTATTCCAGTTATTTGAATGGGACTTGTGTACTACTATATCAAGCGTGTATAACGCATAGAAGTGCGGGAGAGCGCCATTGTCCGTTCACACGCTCGAGCGACTTTACCTTTACACACAGTACATGTGTATGGCGAGACAAGAATAAAGAAGGAAGATAACGGCACCCCAACTCCGTGTGTACGCGGACTTTGCCGATAGCAATCCACGTGACGGGGCAGCTTGGGCAAGGCTCTTTTTTGCGGTGGCCGGTGGCTGTTTGCATTTCACGTTGCCAGTTGTATGCGGTATCACCATGCATGCGACCGCCGAGCAGAAGCGGAACGTTCCCAGTGCATGGTTTGAAATCCTCTGCATCCTTTATGCACCAGAAGATAGCATATGCACTCTAAGAGAAATTGTCAACTTTTGGGGTTTATCTCGTCCGCCTACAACAATAATCTATACAATTCTCTACAATGTATACAAATCCTTACAACAATTTCCTATACTTATGGCGCTGCGCCCCCTGTACTTTCACGAAACAAACAAGTACGCACGCATCAGTGCGACATACACTTACAAACTGGGGGTTGGGGGACGGGGGGGAGTATCTCAGGAATTAAGTAGCCGAGTTGTTTTCAAAAGCACTGTTTTACTATCCTGAAACGTCGGATGGAGTGAAATGCATTGTTCACCCCGTAAGGAACGAGAGAGTGAAATTTCCGATATACTCCGTCCTTCTGAGAGAAAGAGAGCTGAATGCACGTTGTTTAGTGTTTCTGACAGGCAGTCAGCGAGTGCAGAGTGTTAAAGGCATAAGTGCGATGCCCGCAGAGGTTGTAGGCTGCAAACTCAGTACGCATAAGCACTTTGGAGGGCGGCAGAAGTCCACCCCCGCACAACTATGCACAAATAAAATTGCACAATAAACTTTTACAAATAAACTATGCACAATAAACTTTTGGTGGAAAACAAGCTGCCAGAGCGAAGTTATTTAGCAGCAAAGAAAATAGGACTAGATTTGCGTACAATGCCCCTGATAAGACAACCAGCAAAGGTACTGAAGCCAGCACGCTCAACAGGGCCACTTTGACCTGTTACATGTTGTGAACAAAGCAAATGAGGAAACATTATCGCACCCACATTTTGCCCGACATTAGCGGACTTCCGTAAAAAATTTTCTCCAAAAATCGGAGCCGGAGTGTTTATTATTTTATTTTTGAAAATATATTTTTGGAAAACGTGCAACCTATTTCTAATATTTCACGTAGGAAGATAAAAATTTGCATAAACGTTGCAGAGAACGTTCTCTATTTGATACTTTCTTAAAGTTTCTGCGTGGAATAGAACACCTACCAAGACACATCAAAGAAAATTTTTCTGATTTGGGCCATCATTGGGTTCTTTTTTTTGCATTTCTTTCCTATGTGGACGCCATAGCAAACGCATGGAAATAATTTACTGTGAGGCACATTAAAATGAGCAGAAACATGTTTCTACACAATGTTTTTAGGTTGCAGTTAATTCGGCCGTGATATCGGAAAATATTGTGCTAAGCAAAAGGAGGACGCTTCGCTGCCACCTTCAAGTATTTTTTTGGATTGCTTGGATCGCTTTTTTGGAATAAGATTTTTGGATCCGTGCAGTCTGGATACATGACATATAAAAAAGAAAAAAAACCAGACAAAACAAAAATATCAAGCGGACATGCATGTTTCATTTCTCGTGGAATCGCCTAGAACACTCATACTGGCGAGAACTGGCAGCAATAAATGGGACTGACGCTATAAACATTTGCTGTGACGACACCGATGGATTATCTCGAGGAAAAGGTGTTTGAGATGTGAAAATGTCAGATGCTTGGATGCTGTGCACATGCATCATTGGACATGTTTGCTATATCCATGAAAATTCATGCGCTTGAGCATGCTATAGCTCACTGCCTAACATTCGGACGAGTGACGAAGCGTGGGTCGTTGTCGTTAGCAATAACACCTCATTGCCATCACATCGCGAGCGGCCGCTGAGGCGACACTGGATTGATAAATGTAAATGCCATAGCATCCTCCAGCCGGTACAAGGTGCATATACAGAAATTATATACTGTTACCTCGATGTTAAGTTTCATTTTACAGCAAATTTCGCTTCCAACGAAATTGGTTTTTCGCCACACGCTAGCAAAGATATCACGGGTGAACAAACTTACCTTGATTATTTGTAGTTAATTCCATGCCTGAATGTCCTTACTGTGAATGCACTCACGGAGTAGGAACAGCATTGTTGAGAACACCCAGTTTATTGGCACGGAATAATATAATGAGAAGCAGAAGCACTCGTATATGAACATTGTATATATTACAGATGAGTTCGGGTGCGCACAAGCGAAATGAGCTGTTCGAGATGTATTTACATGACGGGACGAAGGCAGCTGCATGCATTTCTAGATGGGCACAACCCTGACGTTCACTCCTCTCTTGATCCGCAACACCAGAGGGTTCATTTCGATCTCTGCAGGGTCCTGCGGAAAGAGTTAACGAGACGATGTTGATTGAAGTATGTGCCCTTTGCACATTTTCTAAGCTTAATACACTGCGCGTACGTTGCATGGCTGTGGCCAAGTTACGAAACCTGCCGCGGTTACAAAATACATAATTTGCAGCAACAACGCTTGCGGTGACATCTTGTGACACTTTATTCGACCACAACGTGTTAGACACATGTTCCTGTTACACAGGTGTTCTTGAGGAAGGAACAAAGGCTGCACGTTAACTAATATGTCGCTGCTGAAAATTTACATAATATACTTGGTTAGCGCAATTATAGGTATGTGGCGCCTCTGGTTAAACTGCACCACCAGATGGCAACCTGATGGTAACTTAACCTGGTGTTCAGCAAACGGCGCTACCCATGGATGGATGGATGGATACAACTTTCTTGTACGTCCGGCAAGGTTTAACGCGACCCTGGCTCAGGTCTCCCACGGGAGAACGTCAAGGCCCTGCCTCAACGCAGCCTCACGGGCTTGCTGGACTGCCCACGTCTGGATTCCGCGGTCTGAGCTGCGCAGAGCGGCAGCCCACCTCGACGACAGGGTCTCCGGAGTAACTGCCATCCCTCCTATAACTACATTGCACTCCCACAGCATGTGTTTGAGTGTTGCTGGTCCTTCCTGGCAGAATTTGCACGTGTCGTCCTGATGCTTATCTGGGAAGATACGTTTCAGACGGAATGGATTAGGGAAGGTGTTCGTCTGGAGTTGCTTCCAGACGACGGCCTGCCTCCTGTTCAATTTGGGACTCGGCGGTGGCTATATCCTTCTGGCGTTCAAATATGCACTGGTTATGTCGTTGTATCTGGTGAGCCTGTCCCGTTCTGCTCGAGAAGCGTTCGCTATCGTGTGAGAGGCGTTGCCCTGTTCGGCGTGGCGGGTCATGTCTCGCGCCGTCCGGTGCGCCGTCTCGGGAGCGCGTCGCCTTCCGTGGTGACGTGCGCGGGGAACCATATGATCCTCGAGCTCGCGGTTTTGGATCTGCCCGCTTTGGCCAGAATGGACAGGGCTTCCTTGGAAATTCGACCTTTGGCATAATTCTGTACAGCCGTTTGCGAGTCACTTAGTACTACTTCGCATTCCTGTTCTGTGAGGGCCAGCGCAATCGCTACTTCCTCCGCTATTTCCGAGTGTTTGGTGTATACACTGCATGTGGTTCTGATTTTTGACTCTGCGTCTATGACTACGGCGGCGTATGTTTGGCCGTTCGCATATTCGGCTGCGTCGACAAAGCGCGAGTTTCTCTCCCTGCCGAATGAACGGAGCAGAGCCTCGGCTCTTGCCTTTCTTCTACCTCGGTTGTATACGGGGTGCACGTTTCTTGGGATGGTTGCCACCGTAATGGTGTCTCTGATTTTGTTGGGGATTTGCATTTTCTGGCCGTGCTGGTTGTGTTACGTTATGCCGAGCGTGTTCATAATGTACCTTCCCGTAGTGGTGGTCGACAGGCGTTCGAGCTGCGAGATGTGTTGGGCTTCGGCTATTTGTTCTAGGGTGTTGTATATGCCCAGCTGAGCCAGGAGCTCGGTGCTCGTCGATTCCGGGAGGCCCAGGGCTATCTTGTACGTTTTCCTTATGAGCGTGTTGATCTTGTTCTTTTCCGTGACGTACCAGTTGTGGTAGGCGGCTACGTACGCGATGTGGCTGACAACGAACGAGTGCATCAGTCGAATGACGTTTTCTTAGTTCATGCCCGCGTGTCTATTGGTTATTCTCTTTATTAGTCTCGTGGCGCCGGTGACTTTGCCTTCGATCTTTCTCACGGTTTCGCCGTTAGCTCCGTTGGCCTCAATGATCATTCCGAGGATATTGATCTTGTTTACTTTGGGGATTGTGTTTCTGTCTTGGGTGTACAGGCCGATTTCCTCGTACTCCCGGGGTTCTGTGTAGCTCTTTGGTGGCATGCCTCTGCGCGTGGGCCAGTAAAGGAGTAGTTCGGACTTGCTCGGGGAGCATTTGAGGCCCGTTCCTTGGAGGTACTCTTCGACCTTGTGAATGGCCGTTTGTAGTGCGTGTTCAATTTGGTCGTCACTGCCGCGGCGCATGGCACAAACATACCGAAACAACGCTCTTAGCGTCATCTGGTGACGCAGTGTCTAACGAGGGAGAATGCAGAACTAACACTGCAGTTGCCTAAATATTCTCCTTTACTGCTGTGGTAAAGCGTTGCATAACGACGTTATATAATCGGTAATGTGCCGTGCTTCTACGGCGTTTTTTTTTCGACAAGAACGCTGACGCGACAAAATGAATGTAACGTAATTGTACAAAATGCGACAAAAATGCCGCTACTAGCTGTGCTACTGGCCTCCATGGCTCCGGTAATTTGCAAACCTTAATAAGATTACGGACAAACTAAGACTCTCTAATGCCGCGAGTACCGATATGAGGTGAAATGGAAACATTCCTTGTCGCATCACCCATTCCCTGGTACGCTTAATCGAGGTCACTGCAAAGGATTTTGCCGCATGCCCCAGCGGGCGTTGACCGTCGCAGCATCTGATGAGCTTCTCTAACTTCAGACTGTGATCATGGATGGGATACGTTGCCCTCCGCGGTGCAAGTGGCCATCGCGTTCTGATGCTGAGCACAAGGTGTCGGGTTCGATTCCCGACAGGGGCGACACACGACAGGGGCGAAAAAAGAATTGCTTGCTATACTTTTATTTGTGCGCACGATAAAGAACGCCAGACTAGCCATCTGCTATACGGTGTAGCTAGTGTGATGCTTTGGGACGCTAAACGGCACGATTTGTTGTGAAGTTTGGAAGACCGGAAGGTAGCCCCAATTATCACTCGCGTTACGTGCAGGTTGGGCTCCCACCAGCGGCAATTCCCTTTCCCACATTAATTCATCCGTATCAGCCTATATTTATGTCCTCTGCAGCACGGAGGGGTCTCCCAGCGATCTCCAATTACTTCTGTCTTGCGCTAGCCGATTCCAGCTTGCGCCTGCAAGTTTGCTAATTTCACCACCCCACCTAATTTTCTGCCGTCATCGACTGCGCTCCTCCTTTCTTGGGACCCATTCTGCAACTCTAATGGCCCACCGGTGATCTGCCCTACGCACTACATAGGCTACCAACTCCATTTTAAAAGCGAAGCTTTTACTTGCGAACCTCAATGAGCTTCGTGACCGTGCCTCGTGCGACCTGGCTGTTCCCTCGCAGAATAGACCAACCAGTCACAGCGGAGTACGGTCGACACTGGGCTCCTTGCACCACCATCAGATGGCAATGCCTCCACGGTGACGGTCGTGCGGCGGAAAGAAAACCAGAAAGCTCGTCTTCGCGCATCCGCGGTGGCGACATTGCATTGGCCTCTCTACAATGCCTGAATATAGCCTTCCGTGTCACTTTGTGCGGATATTCGGTAACACAAACTCGTGTTTCGACTCTTTGTGCCCTCGCACAAAGCTTCGTTGCATATACATTCCAAATGCTGCATTTTTTCTTAAAGAGACCCTCGCTTCGTCTGGCCACATTGAGCTGACAAGCGCAGGGCAAGTACAATGCGCACTTACGATCGTGTCTGCTAAGTATTACATCCTTATATACGCGGCGCGGAAAGAGCTTAAATTTCGAACCAAACGCCATGTTCCATCCGGATAGTAAACGTCAATGGCACTAGCGCGCCTACGTAGTACGCATCAGTGCTGTGACGTCACTCACTGCAGTGACACGTAACTCTGAACCTCTGGTTCCGATGTGCCATAACGCAGGGATGGAATTTCGTTTGCGGAGGCTAGACGGGGGTAAGTAGAGAGATTGTCTCCCCGATGACAAAGGTACCTCACGGTACCGAGCTCTGCAATCGCCTCAACCTTCTCCCTATCTTTTTTTCTTTCGTCTTTATACCCCCCTCCCCTTCCCCTAGGCGCTGAGTCGTGCTCCCTAAAGGGCTGAAGAAAATGGCGCCTATTTTTCTTCACAGTCACACTCTCTCTCATGGGTTTGCGACACCTCAAATCTTTCCATCTCTGCTATTAATGAACTAATTTGAAAAATTCTTGTGGTAGAACACTCCACATAGGGCACATAACAACTTTCAGCATATAACCAAAATTTTTATGTGTGGCCTGGTGAGGGCACCTTTAATGTAATCTAGAATATGGGCTATCCCCGCTGCTCTCTTAATTATACACAGATAATTTCTTACGCTTTCCCCTGCTTCATTATGCGTTGGCTTCATTTGTTCGTAAAAAAAAAAAATTGAGCATCTCGGTTTCTCTTAGTCTTCTGGCGAGCTGCATAGCGATAGTTTCGGTTATGGTAGTCTTGATTCTTTTAAGTAGCATCGGAGAGTTCAACGAGTAAGTGTCTCGTGACTTCACATAATACGTGGCGCCTGCGGTTGAAAGGATGTGCAACAATCTCAGTCATGGACTCAAGGGGCGCTGGCTAACACTCCCAGCGCTATAGTTCTAGTAGACATAGGTACAACAAACGCACAAGAAAGTGGACAGGGGACGAGCGGAGCGCTCGTCATAGCTCAATTGGTAAAGCGTGGCAAAGGCAGGCGGAGGTAGTTCGTTCGTGTCTGACCGGAATCACATTGCCTTGTCTTCCACTTCCAGTTTTTTTTAGTTTATTAATTGCACATTTCCATATCAGTAAATCAGTAATAAAAGAAAAACAGTTAATTTCAGCTATGCCTTTTTTTTTGCTTCATCGTCTGTTTGTTTTCCTGTGGTCTTTAACAAGTCGAGTGTTTCGGTTCCTCCATTATTATTTCTTTCGCTTTTTGATTAGAGAAGTGTTCTGATGGTTACTTAAGTTTTCGTTTTTCTTGTGCGTGTGTCACGTGATTCCGTCGCTTGCCGCATAAAGCATAGTCACAAGTTCGTGCTTGTCATTGTCTATGTCGCTTTGGTGTCTCCTAAAGCTTGCGAGATGTCAATGTCTACACCATACCTTGTCGCTGTTGGGCGTGGCCTCGAGTCGGTACTTGCGCAGTACGTGTGCGAGCGTGAGGCGCATCTCCATCTGTGCGAACCGCATTCCGATGCAGTTGCGCGGCCCCGCGCCGAACGCCTGGAAAGCGAGCGGGTTCTTGCCCTTGCGCCGCTCAGGAAGGAACCTGCGCAGTCAGCAAAGTCAGCCCGTTATTAGTAGGACTTGGCCCGTCGTGGTTCGTCTTAGGAAGGAAGTTGTGACTTTGTTGTGCCAGACACAGGCGACCTCCATGCCGCGCAGGTGGAGTTGCAGGTACTGCGTGTCCTTGCTACGACACTCTGATTATCAAAACAGTAGATTAGAGACTGCGCTCATGCGAGGTTGTACAGCCATATTACTGGGTACAAACAGACCATCGGTACAGGCGGTTGCGGGAAATAGACTGCAACGGGGCTTTTGGCCTCGCGGCTAAAGTCAAGCGGCACCAAGCAAGAGTGCTTCGCCGGATTCAGCTGGGCGTCGCCTTCACTCGACGCTGTGCACATCTTATCGGCCGCGCGAAAAGCCCGAACTGTGAACGCTGCCAAGTGTCTGAGACTCTTCAATATTGTTTTGCGACTGCCCTCTCTACGCATCGCATCGGAAGTCGCTGGCTTCGGCGCTAGTAGGCATTGGCAGGCAAACATTGTTCGAAAGTACTCATGTGTCCGCACTGTGTGACCGTTGTTAAGAATGGCCATCTGCGGTGCAAGATTGCCACCCACTTACGACTATGACGGCAACATCCCAGCGCTGTTAAGAATGGCCAGCTGCAGTGCAAGATTGCCGCCCACTTACGACTATGACGGCAACATTCCGGGAGCGTCGCCGCCAACTTCTAGCCACAGCGTGACTAAATCGACTTTGTGACGGAATGAGTTCGGCGGGCCAACTATTGTTCCCAAACTCCCCAACGCGCTACCCGGAACGGCTCCGAGTTCTACGGGGCCCCTCTGACGTCGGCTCCGCACATTCGAACGTGTGTGCATTTGTGTGCGTAGACCGTCCTGCGGGGAGGCGGCTAGTTTGTGATGACTAAACGAACGTTCGCATCACCTTGTTCGGGGGGGGACCGAGTGTTTAAAAACTGCTGTTGTGTGGATGCTCGACAGACTCTCTCTCAAGCAGTCATGTTAGACTGATGTACTTTCTCAAACAGACATGTTAGACTGATCTAAATACTGTAAATAAACCCATATACCTCGTTCTCGATGAGAAGCAGTCCTTCCCTTCATCAACGTCCTCAGCGTGGATAAGTTGGACGTCGGCATGGGCCAGCTACCTTCTAATTCATGCCCGACTCCAATCTTGACAACGGATCACGAGCGATGGGATTGAGCCCCCAATCGTGACACCGTACAGTATAGCATCAAATGCTACGAGGGCTGCTCTGACCTACTTGAAGGTCACCGGACTAGACGCAAGGCTTTAAGGAACCTACTGCGTAATTAGTGTATATATGCATCCTTTCTTCTTGTCCTCATTATCTTTCATCACTCATTTCGGTCCCCTTTCTTTTTTCCCCTGTGCAGAGTAACAGGCCAGAGCATGCTAGCTCAGGCCAACCTGTTGGCCTTTCTAATAAATCATCCCTCCCTCTCTCTCTCGAGACAAAATGGCATTCTTTTTACTCATGTCAGAATTTCCGCGATGATCGCAAACCCAATTGTTAATTGACGAAGTTTGACCAAATAACAATTTAAATGATTTAAGTTACAATTTATCGTAATTGCATCATTGATTACGTCTAGCACTCAAAGCTTAGCCTTATTTTATAATCTGAGCCTTGCACCAGTTTTGGGAAACGCGGAGTCGAGACTCGCGAAATGCATCAATGTTCTGATTAACAGCTTACCGCGGTGAATTTTTCCACGTGTGTGGAAGGGAGTCTACAGACACTGCATTACGCTTTCCGTTGGCCTGGCCAACTCCGCGAAACCACTCATGCCCAACTAAATGGCGATTGCAGGGAGCATCGAGTGGTGATCACCTCTCGGGGTCGAACGTGTTCGGCTTTTCCCAGTTGCAGGGGTCACGGTGGATGTACTCGGTAGCGGCCATCACCGCCGTGCCGGCAGGAATCTTCAGCTTCCCGTACTGCTTGTCTACCACCGCCTCTCTCGTGACGAACCTGCGAGTGCGAACGCAGTGAGGTTCATTTCGAGGTGAGTAATGCAGAAGTTCAACAACAACAACAACAGCAACAACAACAACAACAACAACAACAACAACAACAACAACAACAACAATAATAATAATAATATTGATAATAAGGATAATACAAACCACTCCTCCTTCACCATGTTGTCCCTCAGAGTTCCAGTTTGCTTTGGAACGGTGAGCCCAATAAATAAGTCAATACATCAGATGAGTTCGAGTGCGGCTGGCGTACGAGCTGGCGAGATATGCATATTCTTTCTGGTGTATTGCCGGTAGAGCCAGTGTTTCCCTGTGAGCGTTTGAAGAGGATCGTACGAAGACTCAATTGAAAAAAAAAAAAAAAAAAAAAGATAAAGTAAGACTTGCGCTTCTGCACATTCGCGCAAATTTTATTTTCTGCCTCTTCCTCTTCGCCTTTCGTCGGCAATCCGCTGCGCAACGCCGGTATGTATATTTTTGATAAATTAGCCCAGTAACGCGGTTTGAGTTGGCTGCTTCAGCTGGGATACCTGTCCGTGGATTAGCCAAGAATAGTTTCGGGGAGTAGTGTTTCAATGCGCCTTCTACATTAGATGCACGCATAGGTATTGACATTATAAGAATTCCAGAAAGTGTTTGGGCTCCGGCCACGCGCCCCCATTCCTTTATGCGCGTTTTGAGAGAGAGGTAAATTAAAGGGTCTCTCACCAGCCCCCATAGCAACTTTTGGTCATACGCTAGAAGTTGTACGAACTCTCTAAGGAGCGTTCTGCCGCAAAAAATTTTCAAACCGACTCATTAATAGCCGAGATAGGAATATTTCACTGCCGCGAACCCATGATTTCAGCAGGCGGGCTGCAATGCCAAGCGAGATACTCTCCCCAATCGCTCCGTCTAGCCTCCACAAGCGAAATTCCTTCCCTGCGTTCTTCCACACTGGACCTCGAGGATCACGTGACGCATACGTCACGGGACCCGCCTTCATCTTTTCTCCTAGGTTTTTTTTTTCGGCGCTGCGTACTTCCGCTGACGGCGTTGCGCGCTAGCTGTTGTGATTGTCTCGTTTTGCGCAGCGCACGATTTTGCGCGCTGTGCACAAGGACACATGATTAGCAGTATAATTCAGTGCTATACGAATACTGAGGCCGAACAAGCGGATCGCAGAGTATGATCACGCGCTGGAACACGGTAGAAAATGGCATAGTTTCGGTACGTGGGCACGTGACTGCACGAACGTGGGAGCAAGCGGACGAAGCGGAAGTACATCTCTCTTGCTTCGGTGCGAAGTAAAACAAAAAGCATGAAGACATTCCGTTTGTGGGTTTTATTATTTCTCTAAACTTCAATTCGTCAATTCAAGCAGCAGATCACACAAATGGTAGAGGGTGCCTTGAATAATTCTCGAAGTCACGTGTCAGCGCAAGCGACGTCATACTGCGGACACTAGTACGTAGGCGTAGGGACACGAGTACGTCACCGTCCGGCTTGGAGCGCAGTCGCCGCGAGGGAAAGGGAAAACGGCGTTCGGATTGAAATTCCAGACCTTTTTGCGGCGTGTAGCGATGTAATTCTTTGCAAACACGATCGTTGGCGCGCATTGTATGATCTGCGCTTGTCAGGTCGAAATGGCCAGGCCTTGTGAGGGGCCCTTTAAGTGGACGCTAGAGGTGAGCGTGATATGAGGTGTGCAAGTAGACTTGGCAAAAATCTTTATCTCCAGGTCTCCTATCTCAATAAGTGGGGAAGGAGAAATCCTTTCTCTCGGCAACTACTACACCGAACTGTGATGGGATTTGCTGTACTTAAAAGAAGTTAAAATCCAGCATCCGTGGGTAGCGGGGTTTTCATTGAGGCCGCCGATTGTTAAAAGATTACTGTAGAAAATTTCAAAATCTCAAATTACGAAACTATGAAGTTTACAACTCCATAACTCGGCATGGAAAAACGGCTTTTGTAACGTACAGCTAAGACTACAGCTAAAGTGGACAGAATTGATCTTTCATGCATCACTCCGAAATATAGCGCTATTATGTGAATGAGACTGTTGCAAACCCTTTGGAAACATGAGCACAAACTCAGGTAAGTTGCAATTTCATATATCAAATTTGTCCGCTTTAGATAATCTTAGGGGCACAATTAGCAAAACTGTGATATCTGTTTTTGGTGCACAGACACGAATTTGTAAACTTGTGGCTTCTACGTTTGAATCGTTAATTTTTGACACTTTTGTACTTACAGAGACTAATATTTAACTTTCTAAATTGTAACAAACTTCATTCAAATAGGTCCAGCGGTTACCTTAGAAAAGCATTTCTTCACTGTACTAGTTTATGAATAGGCTGCATTAGAGTTGGCCCGAGCAAAAGCTTCCTCCTAAATAGAAAAAAAAAAAAAAGAATCTTGTTGACGCGTATTGCTTATCGGGAAGCTAGTCAAAAAATGGCTCATCGTTTGAATTGCGCAGACGTAGGTATTGCTTTATAGATTGCTGGAACAACGCTACGCGTATAACATCAGCACCCGCTCAGTACCGCTAACCTGTATTGTACGCTGTACGCAATGCGCGATAGCGACTAAGCTCAACATTATTGAATATATTCATTATTTTTCAGAAAAAGAGAGAAAAGAACCGTGGCAGAACGTCAAATACAAACAAAGAAACTTTTACTAGACTAAACTAACTTAGTGTTATTACTCTGTAAAGTTCCTTTAAACGTCCGTCTCGAAGGATATGAGTGCAATATACAGACCTTGCTCCCCGAGTGACGTTGCATAGTTTTTGCATTCCGATAACTCTTGTGGACATGATAATATGATGTGCTTCTGTTTCGCCGCTACAACGCTTTTTGTTTGTACGTGCTCTTCACCATCGGCTGGCCGCTTTCGCTAATAAAAATGTCCAGCGGCAGGATTGGCTGCAATTTTATCTGACGAACAATTCTATATCGTAAGAGCTTTTTTTTTGTGTGAATACGGGAACTGCTGTTCTTTCTATCGACACTCGTCGGTTTATCTGATGAAGCCACTGGCCGATTTTAGGCACGACTTCATTTACGCTAAGATAACAAAAGCCTTAGCGTAGCAAAAAGAAGGAATGGTGACAAATGATACGGCGTGTGTCCTGTTGACTTCTCCCCTCCTCCGCTATTTCTTTTTTTTTTCCGCGGTAAAGTTCTAACTCGCCTAAAGGTACAACTGATTAAGCTAATTTGGACATTTTCTCTATACGGGCGGTCTTATTATTTAATGGTTAACGCGGGGGCACCCACAACAGAAAGTACACAGCACGCAGAATGCTTGACAACAAACGCATGACATTTTTTTTACAATGCTTCGAGCAGCTGCGCTGTCATTATTTTTCACGCTGCCTCGTAAAGAAGCGCTAATTTTAGTGCTGTTTTAAAGCCTAAGCGGCGTTTGGTGCAACTTCACCTTTGAAATAGCCACGGCGCGGGCTTTTGCAATGCATGAAAGAAAGCCCGCACTCGTACTCACCCGAATATGGGTGGGTACAGCCGCATGGTTTCCTGGATGACGCAGTCGAGGTAGGTCAGTTTCTGTATCGTGTTGTAACTGATCTCCTCCTGTTCAGGGCAAACAAAAGACAGCGAAGAAGCGAGAACATGTCAGGACAGCATGCGGGAACACTGCGCAATATCGACAAATAAATAAATAAATAAATAAATAAATAAATAAATAAATAAATAAATAAATAAATAAATAAATTCGCAGTTTTGACCGAAGGCGAACCATTGATTGCGATAGTGAATTATTAAAACGGATAGGTTTGGCCGGGCATGTCTGGTGACCATGTTTATAGTCTCGATAAAAATATATATTGCTGCCTATAAGTGCCAAGAACGACGAAAATTAATATTTGCTAGGACGATGCACGTTTTTAAGCGTTTCCAATTTAGCGTGTCAGCGACCTAACGAAATAATTTGATACTGATTTGCACCCGACGCTAATGATCGGCCACCTTTTCTTGAAGTTCAAAACAAAAGAGAAAAAATAACGGAGAAGCATCGCACTTCAAAGGTGAACGGTGGTGAAGGTGCTTCCTGTGATTGCGTCACACGACGGCACATGCATGAGCCATTTTCCTTCAGTTCGTGAAGTCTACAAGCGGCCTTTGATGAACTTCGAGAATGAACCTGGATTATGCGTACCTTCTGCGTTCCTTGTTGGCCTCTCCTCTCTCTCTAAATATCCCGTTACCCCTTTGCTTTCTCCGCACAAGTTAGCCAACCAGTACTACTGGTTAACGTCCCTGCTTTTCTGCGCATCTTTTCGCTTCATCTTGGCCGCCATGTAGCACGTGCGTCTTATAAAATTGCAGCTAGCCAATGTGACGCAATTACAGCCTTTTACTATCGGTCGCAATAATAACTGGAAACCGATGAACTCGGTGATCATGCAACGGTTTGGTCAGCAGGCAGGACTCAGTGGAAAAAAAAAGGAAGAAGCAAATGCCTTTCTCTATCTGCGAAAAGACTGTACTCGTTTATCTTGTGCGCGTTATTTGCACAGGGACCTGTTAAGCCCTTCAAAAGAGCGGGGAGAATCTGAAAATCGCTTCTACATTCGTGCTCGAGCAGACACATAATACGAAACCGGATCACCATCTCATCGTAACAGCTATGGCTATAGTCATAGAACCTGCAAGACTGTTGCGGTTGCTACAGGCCGTTTATCTGTGATGTAAGGTCAGTTCAATCGACAAAAGCTGGCGAATAGATAGGAAAGGCCGTAGTATCTCACGCGGGTACACACACAGTCGGCAGCATACCAATATCGCAAGTCGCAGTGCAAGCGTGCGTAAGTGACTTACGTCCGGCCCTAGTGCAGCCAGCAGTTCCTGTCGCACTTTCTCTTGGACCTCGGGGTAGTTCACCAGCATGTGGGATACGAGCGTGAGCGTGTTGCTCGTTGTCTCGTACCTGATGAGGAGCAAGGAAAGTGATACATGGCAATCAATTGCGCCATACCGTACTTACGTAAAACCCGCCAGATTGTCATAGCATTGGGCTGCATCGCAATCACCGCAAAGTGGAGCCAGTGCTATCTACTGTGCAGCAGAGATTCTGTGTCCACAACTCGGGCGAACGCACTGGCCCGACCACACCTACAGTGCTCCAATAAATTACGTCACTGCAAATGACTGTCTTCCAGAATCGTGTACGTTTCGGATTTCTTGTTAAAAAACCGTTTGTTATACTGTATCGCCGGTGACCTAACTTCCTTCGTCAAATGTCCATGCCAAGCCGACTGCCCCTGCCTCTTCATTCATATTATCTTAAACAGATGGAAAGGTAAAGCTGGTCAGTTACGATTCAGCAGCGGATCTCGGGCGCCCTCTTGTCGCGGGCACTGGAGAATAGGATCCTGACGAACCTTTTTCCGGATGTTCGTATGGTATGTCTATACTAACCTAATTCTGGCCTCCCATTCCACGAATGAAAGGTCGTCGAACCTTTCTCTATTGCAGTGTGCCCATAGACACTATCGTGAGGCAGTGGATTGTTAGGCAAGAACCACCACAAATCTGCGCTGATGAGAAAACGTCCTCACTTGAGTAGCACATATATTTTTGCCATTAAGAAAGGGAGAAAGAAGAGGGAGAAGCCGCGGTCATCGCACAAGTGTCTCGCCTTTGCGTGAGCGAGAAAAAAGCGGGACAGATGGGCTGAATTTCTGTGTTAGACACAACCACACGACTCCAGCCGACAGCCAATCCAAGGATATAGCGCACGGGAAATTGCCCGTCGGTTCTAGTAGGCTGTACAAATGATAAGGTCAAGCGAAATAAAAGTGGACGAAAATACAACTGTAGGAGCCGGTGGGAGCCGAACCCACGTCTTTCGCATTAAGCGAGCGATACTCTGCAGATTGAGCTACGGAGACGGCTGTTCTGCCGTCCCTTTTCTTGGGCACTTGTGTATGTGTATACAATGACTGACCCAGGAAGTGGTAGTGAGCGCCATTAAGTGCAGGTTTTACTCTTATACTTGCTGTTTACAAACAGCCGGACATGTTCACGTTTTGGTGCCCCCGCAGAAGCGAGCTGCGATCGCTCGGCGAATCGGCGCATTCACTGCTGCTTATCGCGCGTACGTCTGTGTCGTGCCATGCTTACTTTTCTTTCCACTTTTGTTTAAGGCCGGTATTGCGATTTGATAAGACTGTCAGTACAGTCAAACGTCTCTACAACGAACACCTCTACAACGAAATGACCTGCATAACGAAGTAATAATTCTGCACAAAATTCTACAGATTCCACGCACTGTGTGAATCGATGTTATGCAAAGCATTTTGCAGGTACCTGGCTATCTATCCACCATTGTTTGGGGTTCCGCAAACCCCTAACGGATGAACCAACGTGCTTGTGTAAATTTAGTAGTTGTGTGTGCGTGGACAGCAGCACAACGTCGACTGCGTCGAAAACGTTCGTGTGGTAGCAAGGGCAGTTCTACGCCGGCCGTTCGACGGGAGATTACGACGTGACGATTGTTGGATTCCACATGGGTAGTGAGAGAAATACGGGTTTCGGTGTCATCAGCACAACTGCGTGTTATACATTCGTACGTACGTATACAAACGGGCGCCACATGACATAGTTCTATAGGGCTATGCCATGTGGTGCATGTTAAAATGACAATGGCATTTGTACTGCAGCGAATAATTGTTAAAAACGCGATTAACTGGGATGATCATAAAGTTGGTACAACGTCGCACAGTTTGTGTGTAAACTACTACGAGGAGACTGCAGGGGGGGGGGGGGGGGAGAGGCCCAATCCCGGAGATAGTGCAGTCTAGCACGGTGGCTCAAAGCGCCAGCTGTCACACGAGTGAAGAAGACCAGAAAGTGGCACATGGCGCACGCGCCGAGTAAGAGCTGGCTGCCTCCGGGACGAGAGGAGTATGCGTGCGATCGTGGCCCAAAGTTGCTAGTACACCGGGCTGTTGTGCTCGAGGACATAGGTTCGATTCGACTGCACTTTCGGTCACACATTATTTGCTTTTTTTTTTTAATGAAAGCTAGGCGAGGCAGGAACCACTGCCTTCTGCAAAGTGCCGAAAATGGAGCAAAGAACGTTTCACAATAATAACAGTGCAGTAACGTAGAGTAGACATTGCATAAAAATTCGCGACCTCTGCTAGACTCACCCTCCGACGAGGACAAGAAAAGCGTTCTGCGTGATGTCGTCGTCGTCCAGGACCGTCCTGCTCGAGTACGAGAGACCGTTCGGCGAGGGTGCTGCACACGAGAAAGAGAACTGTGTACCACCACTACGTCATCTTACAAGTGAATATTGTAAAATAGATGCAATGGAACAACTCCGACGCTATTGCCTGCGTAGGTCAATAAATTGAAACAGGAGCGACGGATACGAAGTACGAAGGTGAACATTCGTCTGTAATCAGTATGGTATAGGGGAACACTTAAAATTAGACAAACTAATCAATCAACAACTGAGAAGGTTTACTGGAAATTAATCCAACGTTTCGGAGTAATTCCGACTCCTCCAGGTGTGGCTTCAGGAAGCTTCAAAACATTTTACACTGATGGTAACAAACAGAACTCAGCGCTCAGGCAAATGACAAAGAAAGAGGTGCTCGTGTCGTACTCTCCTTTCTTTGTGATTTGACTTAGCGCTGAACTTTGTTACCATGAATCCAATCCACCTGTAGCCCCTTTTGCAGCTTTTTATATAACCGGCTTGCGGCCCGAGTGTAGGCTTTGTATGTATGTTGGAGGCGAAGCTTCTACGAGTGGTTCATTGCCCAGGTGGTGGCTTGGATGTGCCATGGGTAAAGGTATGCAGCCGCTTCCGTAGGTGCTGGTGAGTCTTAAGGACGACGGCGCCATCAATACCAATTCTGTGATTTAACGTCTGGCAGAGTTCGGCGACGGCACTACGGTGGGTGTCCAAGCGACGGAAGCCGTTTCTGTGTAGCCGCACGTTGTTTTCGGGTAGGTTTTGAGTCTCCCCTACGTAAGACGCCGGGCGAACATTGGTGGAGCTTTGTCAACGAAGCGCCCTGCTACTCGAATCGGCAGTCTTTCGGCCTAGGGAGATGCCGAAGCGTATGTGCGATTTGAATGCTCTTCCCCATCGTTGACAGTGGAGCCCTTCCTTTCTTTGTCTGCTAAGGGACGGGACGACAACAGACTCTAACGGAGTCGACACCTCCGAGGCGTTTTTGTTTCTTGCATCAAGCTTCTTTGTAGGGTGACCTGCCACTGATTGTTTAGTTATGTGGCTGTGATTCCTTTGAATTTCTTTTTGGCTCAGGTAAGGGCTCATTGTTTTCACACGCTGAAGCGATGCACGCTACTGACTCTCAAGACCTCACGCAGAGGACGCACATGACACTTGAAGAAGCGGCAACTCATCAAAGTCACTATAGCGACTCACATGCACTCTGCTTGAGTTCGTGTTCGTTGTCGTCGGCGGCCGTGAGCTGGTCCGAGGTGACGCTTCCGACGTCGACGTTGGATGACTTGGCGTCGATCATCAGCTGCAGCAAGTCCTTTTGTGGGGCCTGCATCAAAGCGACAGGATGAACCACTGACTGAAGTGGCGTCACGATATACTCGCGCCGAGAGGGGAAACAGGACGATAACGTTGGATCGATCCCTTATCCTACGTCACGGGAACCGCGGACAGTCGAGCCTGGTTTTCATCAGCACTTCGGCCTGCATGTACGCGGCGGTTGTATAGTGTTGCTTGGCGCGTGATAATACAAAATAAGATGCGCTACAAATATGTCGCCATCAGGCCTGTCGGCGAAGCAGCGTGAAAACTTCGAGGAAGGCCAAGGCATCGAACTATATGAGTCCCGTTGTGTTCCATTTTTAGCGGTGAATAAACCTCCCTGATGATACCTACAATTAACCAATGACCCTCAGTCCTCAGCAGCTGCGGAGCACCTGACCAAGGTGACGGACGGACCTGAAACGCAGCAGAGGGTGCTAAGAATCTCTTGGTCCGGACAGGCCGCCAATGGAAACTGACTTTTGCAGCGTTTAACACCCGAACCCTCTCGAGTGAGGCTAGCTTAGCAGGACTTTGAGGAACTATCAGACATTGTTTGAGATATCATTGTTCTTAACGAGATTAGAAGAACTGGTGAGGCTTATACAGTGCTGACTAATGGCCATGTCCTCTGATATAGATGTTTCCCAAATAAGAAGCAATACGGGGTAGGATTCCTAGTTTATAAGGACACAGCAGATAACATTGACGAACTAATCACAGGGAACCCTGACCATGAGAAGGAAATTCACGGAAGAATAAAAGAAGGTTGGATTGCATGCGGCAGACATCGCGAGCTCCTGACTGGAAGCTTACCGTTATCATTGAAAAGGAAGATGGACAATCAGTGAATTTTACCTGTGCTGACATATGGGGCAGAGACTTGGAGACTGACAAAGAAGCTTGAGAACAAGTTAAGGACCGCGCAAAGAGCGATGGAACGAAGAATGCTAGGCATGAATTTAAGAGACAGAAAGAGAATGGTTTCGATCAGAGAGAGAACGGGTATAGACGATATTCTAATAGACATTAAGAGAAAAAAATGGGGCTGGGCAGGTCATGTAATACGCAAATTAGATAATCGTTGGACCATTAGGGTGACAGAATGGGTACCAAGAGAAGTGAAGCGCAGTAGAGGACGGTAGAAGACTAGGTGGTGCGACGAAATTAGCAAATTTGCGCGTGGTAGTTGGAATCGGTTGGCGCAGGACAGGGGAGAGTAGAGATCGCAGGTAGAGGCCTTCGTCCTGCAGTGGATATAAAGTAAACTGATGATGATGATCATGATGATGATGATAATAATGATGATGATGAAATGGTGAAACGTGTCAAATTTTAAGCTGGAGCTGCATGGTAAGTACTTGCCCGTAATTGTAAGTAAATGCCACTTAAGAACTGTGAAGTAGTGAGCGGAAATATCCCCAGTGGTCACAAATTTACGGGAAATTGTTTACCGAGTTGTTGATCTGGCGCTGCTTGACGATGTTTCCGCATTTTTTCTGGACTTCCTCGAAGGGATTAACGCCGTTGTTGATTCTGGTGAGCCACCACTCGAAGAGGTATTTCAGTATGGAATCCATCTCGGGAAATGAGGCTGAATGGTGCACAAAAGAACGGAAGAACGATTAGCTGAATATTATATAATGTTGCTGGTGCTCTGTTGGGTGCTGTCCCAGACAAAGAAAAGCCAGAGCTATACGCTGTCCATTTATCTGAGAAGGATCAGTTCTTGCCATCCGCTCAGCACGAGGCATGCTAAGCCTGTTGCGGCGACATCTGCTCATTTGGTTTCTGCAGGTTTTATGATCGCACATTTCAAAGCTAGGTCGGTAAGCAATGGGCGTAAAGAACACTTGTGCATTTGTACACAAATGTCCGCGGACTCATGGTGACTACTGGTGACTATTTTAGTCAAAAGACGATGATGATTTAGCGGCATCCCCTTTGGAACGAGGCGTTGACAAAGAGTCACCTAGCCTGCTAAAGCTTATCAGGTAATTTAAACATGGTTATAAAAGTAGTCTTCTGCCTTGATCTTAATATTTTGTCTCCTAAAATCTATATGGTTAACTTGTACTGCTACCTAAACATGCAACGGATCCGGTCTTATCAATTTCGTCCTTGTTTTCTGTTTTCACCAGTTCTCTAAACGTCTCTTCCTTATTATCTTAACTGCCCGACCGGTTAATGATTCCATGCACTTTGAATACCAGCGTACACGTAACCTACAGCGTCGGCGGACATATCTAGGGGCGGGAAAATCAATTTTGAAGACACAAATACATTTTGTACCCACAGAGAGGTCTCTTCCGCCACGGTACCACAGGAGAGCGTCCAAATACTCTCGGTGCGTTCCGTTCTCTACTTGGGTGCCTTAAAGACGCGGCCTAAAGTTCATCGACCTTGTCACTGATTTCTTCTTTTCCTGCGTTTCCACATGCTTCGTGAATTCCTAAGAGCTCGGCCTAGTATTCTCTACGTTTACTAACAAGATGCCACCGCTAGCGAGACTCCACAATGCCAAACACATAAAGCTCATCACAGCTTGTCTAGTTCCATCTACAGCTCGGCTGGCCTATACGCGCTCCAAATCGCACTCACCGAGCAGCACGGCGGGCCACGAGAAGGTGCCGCTGAAGAGGATGCGGCTGCTGATCAGCAGGCTGTGCTTGGGGTTCTGCTGGATGTTGTACTCGATGCCCATGGCACTGCGGCAGATCACGTCCAACGTCATCGCCTGGTACAGGTCGCCGATCTCGAACTCCTCGCCGGAGCGTGCATAGTCCGCGATCTTGTCCTCGAACTCCTTTACGCTGCACACCATGCCAGGAGCCAACTGCAAACCGCGAAGAAGTACATGCCACTGTGGTCCCAGGGTCACTTTTGTGTGGGCTGTTATCAGTAAGTCTAGAGTGCTGAATACATGCATCAGCTACACGAACACGAGTGTTTCACTGCGAGAAACACATGGTGGTCGTCCGCTGAGAACATAAGTGGGCAAGTGTTTTGAGGAACTTCGTCAATGCTGCTGTTTTGCTCGCATTTCTTCCTGTCGGTGCCCTGTATATGCGAGCCACATCTATTTATCGCAGAAGCAGCAGAACACTAGAGACGGGTTGTCGTTGTTGCTTTGTACATTCGATCGCACCAAGATAGCGCGCAGAATTGCATACGATATAAATTCCAGCACCGTCCTGACTGAACAAAACTCAGCCGGGACAACAACGCATGGAGACTTTACGTGGAGTGGAATATAAGACCAAGTTAGTACATTCATATTCAAACCCTCCTTGAATCCATTCCGCAGTGTCATTATTAGTTCTAATAGTATACTGACTGTTGCCTATCAGACGAAGTGAACTAATATAGTGGGCTATTCGCCATGAGTTTCTTTATTGCGAAGTAGGTTGCTCTGGCAAAATATCTTTATGAAGGCATGAAGTTGGCATGGACATCTTTATTGCGGCAATCTTGCTGTGTAACCCGCCGTGGTTGCTCACATGGCTATGGTGTTGGGCTGCTGAGCACGAGGTCGCGGGATGGAATCCCGACCACGGCGGCCGCATTTCGATGGGGGCGATATGCGAAAACACCCGTGTACTTAGATTTAGGTGTACGTTAAAGAACCCCATGTGGTCAAAGTTTCCGGAGTCCTCCACAACGGCGTGCCTCATAATCAGAAAGTGGTTTTGGCACGTAAAATCCCATAATTTATTTTTTTTAAATCTTGTTATGTAACTCAGATTACCAAATGTGTTCAAACAATTTATGAACAAGGCGTGAATTGGAGACGTAGTACAGTGGGCGTGGGAAGGAACCAATGAAGTTTTTTTTTTTAAGAACTTTTTTCTGAGTGGTTTATTTTCTTCTCATTAAGGGGACCTCGCGAGTAAATTGGACGTGGTGTGCATAAGCTTTCTAAGGCTTTTACGTTCCCGGTCAGAATACATAAAGAACAGAGATATTAATGAAGCATAAACATCGCAATAGTTATTCTGTCAGTAAACACATCACTTAAACGCTTCTTACCGCATTGGACAACTATTACGGTTGAAGCATCACTCGTTAGATAAACGAGAGTAAATTAGGCAGCATTTGAACAGTTAGTGCTGCCTGCATTTCACTATGGCTGTTTGCTCGAATAAAGTTTCAGTCGCGAGTAAACGCTTTTGATAACTTCCTTCTTGGGCCTCGTCGGTCGCGCCATGCTTCAGTTACAAGAAGTCAGGCTAATCTATAACAGATTAGTAACGAACTGTACACGCTGGTAACGGACCGTGGGCATGCCCAGGGCGCGCATATATTTTAGCGTGATAGCGTTAAAGGCCCCGTGTCGCAGGAAATCCGGCTCCGGTGTGCAGCGTCGGACGTCGTTTCGGCAAGCACGAAGATTTTAAAACCACCCATACCCAGGCCGTCCATGCAGCGCAAGGAACTTACTGAACTAACTGAATTTCTCAAGCTAAATACGTAGAAAAACCGTAAAGTACGACTTACACACAAGCTACAGACATGATAGCGTCGGATTGTAATTTGAATAGCCGAGAAAACCTAATCCTGTCACGCGGAAACTCAGACTCCTTTTCCAGTATTTCAACCATACATAGACTGGCCAGGGCGTCCGCCGCTCGCGCGCGCCGGGGCGCGACTATCTCGGAAGCCACGGAACGGCGCGCCCGTTTCCTTGAAACACTTCCAGATGGCGCTCGCCTCCGCCGCATCGCGGCCAACGCAGGTGGCTGCATTTCTACCAGAAAGCCCGCCTTCGTGCATAGCGTTCGTCGTGAGCGTTTACCGGGAAAACATTACGGTTACATACGCTGCAGTTGCCGGGAAGCGCGAAAGGCAGTCAGGGATCTTTGAATGCTGTCGCGTTCCACTCTTAAAGGCGAAGCTTAAGCGTGCTCCAAATCTTACGCTCACCATCTTGAGCTTGTTGGTGGTGAAGGAGGGAGTGAGCACGCTGCGTACTTCCTTCCAGCGCTTGCCCGTTAGTTGGATCAGAGACTTGTTGTGAGGACTCGGTGGCCGTTTGGATTGGAAGAGAAGCTGACGGGGGAAGGAAGAAAAAAAAAATATGGAAACGTCAAATTGCTAGGCATGGTAGAAATTGTTTCCCGCGAGACCCATCGTGCATTATAACTCACATTGCTTTCAATCCCCTTTACAAAGTAACTATGAGGCTATTACAAAAACATATTCATCCCGGATATAAAGACGGATACATCCGGTACTGCATGGAAGTGGTTTGTACATATACGTATCGTCAGCCTTCGTAAAAATTGACGCTAGTATACACTTTGCTTATACCCGTTGGTTAATTGTCCTGCCTGTCTTCTTGTCCACGTACTGTCGCGTTTTCGCGATCTTAAGATAGGATGTGCCAGACGTAATAATTACTGGTTATTACGTAATGCGTAATAACCAGCAGTGCAGATCACTTCCACTTTTTTTTTGCTTACGCATATATGCGTGTACGTTCGACAAGATGTCTTGTGGCTCATTATAACCCGTTTCGCATTGACGGCAATGAAATTTGTCGCATAATTAAACGACTCAACTGAGTTGAAAGCTGGGATATAGATGCTATGGCATTTCAAAAGCATCAGACGTCCAAGAGCAGCTAGAAGGTGCCTTTGCTCGATGGGGATTGAGAATTATTGTAGGCGAGCACATCTAGGCATCTAAAGAAAAAGAAAAAAAACCTAATACGTACACTTCTGTCAATGAAATCTTGAAAGTCCTTCACTTGAACCATCTTGAGCAAATCCAGGTCAGCGACGAGCAGCACAGGACGGTAGCCGTTGAAGTACCTGCCCGAAGAAACAATTCTTTATCAAATATAGCGTCAGGGCGTAAATCATGTTTATGGTTAGACAGAGACTAAGCCATATATGATTCGTCATAAAAAAATTAAGAAAAGCGTTAACAAGTATTCTCAAGGTTAAACAGTAACCGTGTACTCACCCCACTACTTTACCGTACTTCTCTATCCATTCCCTATAGGCCATGGTAGGTGTCTGCAATAATGGTGACAAAAAGTTTTAGTGTGAGTCGAGCGCAACGGCGAATGAGGGTAGTTAGCGTAATTTCTCATAGGCAATGTCGCAGTTTACAAGACAGGGTACTAATTTTGCACACAAGCCGCAAACATCGCGTAATCAGATGGTTGAAAAAGAGACTACACGTGGAACGATTTCGGCGCGGTGCTGTAGAATCTTGCACGAAGCCTTGTTTTCTCATCAACCTCTCCATTCTGCTACGCTCCTCCGCCCTTCTCTTTCCTACTTTCTTCTCCTCTTGCCGCAGGGCAACTGAGGTGTGCGTGGAAAGGTGAAACAGTTACGATGGTCTCAGCCACTTTCTTCAATTTTATTAAAAACGAATGTCTGAATGAATGAATGAATGAATGAATGAATGAATGAATGAATGAATGAATGAATTTTGATTTGGGAGGGACCGCTACGTGCCTATGATGAGGCGTGTGGAGATTCAAAGGGATGTCCCTAAGCAATAAAATACTAATAAAAAAATTTTTTTAGGAACTCGCTTTTCCGCTGTCCAAGGCACATCTCTGCTTTTTGCGAGAACTAAACTCGCCGGATTGACACCTCCCACTCACACTCTAGAGGTCTTTATACCTTTCTTTTTATTCATCCCCGCTACGTCGTTGAAACAGCTGCAGCGCCCTTTCCACCCTATTTACTATCATAACTAATCCCGCCTTTTCCACACTTCCAGCTGTATCACCTACTTACTCTTTTGCAAGTAATGATCATGATAATTCATTGCATCTCCTTTCGAACGGGACGGTGACAAATGGTCACCTAGCCTGCTTAAGTTACCGGATTATGTTACTGCGGCTTGTCACTGCTGCGGCTTAGTAACCAGTGCTGTTGGTTAGTTACTGCGGTTTGAGTAGCCGGTTATTCTCCTCGCCTTTTGAGACTGCGTTAAGAGCTGCGTTAACACTTCACGAGAAATTGCTGCCGCCTCTATAGCCCGAGGCTTCTTTCGGTCACTGTTAATTAACGCTTCGTTCAATGTCATTAAAATCTCCACTGCTATAATTTATGTTTCTATGCTTGCGCTGCTGATTGTAAAGCAAGGCACCTTCATCCGCAACGAGATAAATGCCAGATGTGGATGAGGCGCCCACGCCGTATGCCTACCTTCTTTCGCAGTTCGCTCATGTTGCCGGTGATGATGCTTGGCTCCGGCCCTGGAATGCCGAGATCCTTGAAGTAGTTGAAATGCTGTTTCCTCTTCCTGTTTCAGAGCGGAGACAAGAAGTTTCGGGCGAATCAGTGGCAGCGATGTATGCCGCATGCGGTGAAGTACTACTTCGTTATCTTGATGATGATCGTCATTGCCACGGTAATAATCACTGAAGGATGAAGAGCTCCCCTTGCAAAACCGATTCGCACCGTATTCCGTTAGCCGACAACGCGCCGCGTCGGCGACTTTCCCGATTTTACCGCATCGCCTATTATCCCGTCACCCTCGATTGCGCCTAGTTTTCTCTTGGTATTGTTCTTTCACTCTTATAGACCACCATTTATATTTACCGTTCGGCATAGCACATGCCGCCGAACACCACTACTCCTACTTCTCTGCTGAATTATTAGCTAGCCTCGTGTTCGGCCTTTATTTACACTTCTCTTATCGTTGGCTCTAGCACTATGCTTCCAGTCGGTTGTCGCGCGATTCTCAGCTTCCTTTTTAAACGTCTTCGCTAGCATGCGGGTTTCGGCCGTGTATGTGAACTTTGGTGAGAAAAGAACGCCAATTCTTTTTCTTTTTTCTTTCTTCGTGAGGATATGGGTAATTAGAAGTTACTGGCTTGGGAGTGTCCGCCAAACACGCGCAAACCCATTTTCATCCTCCTTCGGGTTTCCTGCGCATACGACAGCGCGCTGTTGTTAGTGAGCATTGATGCGCGTTACTCACATGTACCAGTGAACCAGGTAAAGCAGGATGGAAGCAGCAACCAGCTGCCACAGGGCATTCGCGGGGTCCATGCTGCCGCAGGAACTCTCTTCCTCTGCAAAAGAGCCAGGGCGAGTGAATCAGTTTCGCGTACAACGGGCCTTTAACCGGGCTTTGCATAATCAAGCGTACTCTCATTTCTTCGCTTTGCAATCGACTTTGTAATTGACTTAATTTGACACATCTCCCATAGTGGGCATGAGGCAAATTTGGATGAGCATCAACGTTTCACCATCCAACGTTTCGACAAGAGGACAACCAGCGTCAGAAACTCAAGATATATGAATAAAAAAATATGGTAAAACCAGGACAGACGCGTAGAAATTTCTCGCCTCGATTGTCACTTCAATAAGCAAAGCACCGGATGAAGGCGTACATGCGTAGTAATTTCATACAAGCCGGCACCTGCGTTTAGGTCGACACGAAACGAATATTTTCAAGAGAGGCACACGTCATTACAGACATTCAAGAACCACTATGTAGTCCTTTCTGTACAAAAAAAATAATGAATTATGGGGTTTAACGGGCCAAAACCACTTTCTGATTATGAGGCACGCCGTAGTAGAGGACTCCGGAAATTTCGACCACCTTGGGTTCTTTAACATGCACCTAAATCTAAGTACACGGGTGTTTTCGCATTTGGCCCCCATCGAAATGCGGCCGCCGCGGCCGGGATTCGATCCCACGACCTCGTGCTCAGCAGCCCGACACCACAGCCACTGGGCAACCACGGCGGGTGTTAAAAAAAATGACTTTGGGGTTTGCATTCCATGCTACGCACCCATTCTGGGTACTCGAATAATTGAGGCAATAGCTAAACCATTGGTAATTGAGTGGCGTGCTCGATACAGTTCCGATCCCATCGACCTTTGCTTTCGCCGACAAGCGTGCCAATAACGCATCAATTAAAGAAATTACGCAGGTCCGGTACCCGTGTTGTGATATATGCCGGAAGCGATTAATCAAATGCCACAAATGAGCTCATTTCGTTCCTGCGTTTTTTCTGTCGCGCGCGTGCATGTGTTCACGAGCACCCGTGCTACGCATTGCGACACTCGCGGCGATCGTCTCACAACGGGCTGGTTGGCGTTGACACGACAGACGCGATGCGTGCGATTGTGGCCTAATGGCCCAACATCGAAAAAAAAAGAAAGGGAAATGCGGCCTGAGGATGAGAACGTCGGGCTGCTATGCTGGGGACTGAAGTTCGATCCCACCATTGAGCACGCAATTAGTTTTTTTTTTTCTCGATGTATGGTCTATTCGGCCAGACAGCAGGAGCACCTAGCAGCCAGGGTCAGGTAAATCCCGGGAGGGTCCGCCCAGAAAGCTTCGCTGTAACGTGGGACTACACTTTACTGCCACACTTTCCCTGGCCCGCTCGCTTGACGGAGCCGCCTGATCTTCTCGCCGGAGAGCAGCACGTTGTGATCGATGAGCGATCAGTAGGTGACGGACGCGGCTGTTTGTCTGCAGAGCCGAGCTTTGGAGCGAATGTGTACAGTCACGCTGGCCGGATGCGTCAGCCGCCACTGGCAATACGCTTGTGTGCAGTACAAGAAAACACCGGCTAAAACGCGCGTAGGTTTTTTTTTTTTTTTCAGCATGCGATGCCCTTGTTTTGATTGGAGATAGACGGATATGCGCAATGAATCGCTTGGTGCGTTCAAAGGCGTTAGCCAGTGCATCGCGATAAACTCTTTACTCGGGGCAATCGCTGTGGTGGAACAGGGTGCAATCGGCAGAGCTTTTGTTGT
Source organism: Dermacentor andersoni (assembly GCF_023375885.2). Taxonomy (NCBI): domain Eukaryota; kingdom Metazoa; phylum Arthropoda; class Arachnida; order Ixodida; family Ixodidae; genus Dermacentor; species Dermacentor andersoni. The sequence continues at coordinate 115,891,119 of NC_092817.1, forward strand.
TTTCGATGCGCACGTCAGATATGTCACGGGAGCGAGTGTAGTATACTCGCGGCCTCAAACTCGCTATACGGAGCACTCGGCTAACTGTTCTTCCTTTGCTAACTGTGCTGCTTTGCCGCGCTATATATACTATATAATGCAATTGCCTCAGCCAGGTGCAATTGTATCTGGTTCAGGGAATAATATGCCACGATATTCTCGTTCACTCTACGCATGGTCACTCGATGTTGAAGCGGAAGCTCAATGTACGATGTGGTCCGCTCTTAAATAGAATATACAATTAGTATTCCACTATCATCTGTAGCTGAGATGTGGGGTGAAGGTCTCCGGACTCTTTCTTCGTGCAAGGTTGTCTGTTTAATGTTTCATGTCACCCTATCTCTTTAGTCTGTTTAAGAGTCGATTAGGTTTAAGTATTGGGTCTTTCTTTGTTATTAATCAGACGTTCCTGATAATAATATATAGCACTGTACTAAGGCGCACCTTTCGCGTGTACAGCCGAGTAGCTGCGCGCACTACATTTGTCGCGCGGTGTTATCGTCGAGGCTGCTAGAAGCAGGATCATTTGGGCGATGTTTGATAATGCTTTGTTGCTCCCATTTCCCGAAGAATCCACCGAGTGTCTTCGTCATACGCGTCGCCGTCCACATTAGCAAACAACCGTTACCAGCTCGTCCAAATTTCCGTGCCTCCAAAAGTAATTTTTAAATCGTTGGTCGGACGTTTTAAACAAAGTTCCCTCCTTTTTCCCCACAATGCTTCCGCCCTTAGCCTTGCGTTCGCGTCAGTAATAGGATCCATAGCTTCTGAAACTGATAATGATGGGGCCACTATAGTATGAGCTTCTCTACGGTGCTCGTAAGCGCTTCAACCGCTTTGCTTTCTTTCGCAATGTCTTGCCGGTACCGCCTCCAGAGGTGCTGTTCAGGGAATTGCCAACTTCTGCCTAATTGTTGAATTCGCCATCTTGCCAGGTCTGATTGGCCCATAGGGCTGCTACGGCGTCTCTGAGTGGCTCAAAACGCCGCCATTGCATAAGTTAACAATATGGCGGAATTTGACAATGTCATGAGTGGCACGCCGGTTCCACTTGCTCCAGCTTCTGACTGCGTTTTCTCTTTTTGATTACTACAGATGCAGACAGATTGCTTAGGTCTCGCGCGAGAATTCACCATCCAATGTGCAGATCATGTGCTGGTTTCTCCTATCCTTTTTTCTTTAGTTAGCTTGTCATATAGAATGGAAAAATGAGTTACACATGATCGCTAAGCCCTATCTTCTCCAGCATGAAGTTGGAGAAAGAGTAGTGGTGTTTCATGGTGAACTCTTTTTTTAGAGTCTGTCCAAAAAAAAACCTATATACTATTGACGCTGTAAAAGCTGTTGCGGAAATAAAGAAGGAGGTGATCAGACGTGAAAAATGAGCCAAAATGTGATTGGGGGACAAGCGCACATTTCGGCCCATGTGCATCACCACCATTGGCTGGTGTCGACACACTCGTCAGAGTGTCGTGTGAATGCAATATATGATGCTTGCAGGTTGGCTGCAACACCCTGCGCTGATCGCTGCAGTTAGAGAACGTTTGTGCGAGCGTTCAGCTGACGGCCGTAATGCGATGGTTTCTCGAAATCGCCTGCACCTTTGCTTCGCCTCTGTGCCGTTGTGCATGCAGTGAAGAAAGCGTCGCAGACAGAGCAGTGGCTTTCGCTGTTGTGTTCGTGACAACAGTAAAGTTACCGTGGTTGCCGCAGGTTAAGGTAAAGCAGCTGAGATATTTTTTGGCTTAAATAAATAAAATTATTTACCGAAATGTAGCATGAACTCGCTGATCAAGACAGATGTCTGAAATACGAGAAACACTTCGGATACCAGAAGCATTTCCCACCCTACTTCTGTGCTTAAGGGAATATGGGATTGGCTGAATGACAGAGTTGATATCTTAAACTTGACCCTGGACTAAAGAGGCTACTGCTTAGTATCGATCAATCGGAATTATTTAACATCCAACAAAGTACCAGCACATGGCGTGCTTTGTGCACCACGCCTCGATCGCAACGTGGTCACTACGGTTGGTGATAGGACCTACGATCCCGTCCCCATTCAGGAGCCAAACGTCATGTGCGTTGTGAAACCACCGAGTTTAAGTCCGATGAAATATAGTGTTTGAGGGGCTTGATGTAAACGTGACGTGGTGTCAGAGTGCTTTGCAAAGAACATCACATTAGCGATGAGTTTCAAAGTATACCAGCAGCATGGGCTGCATATTTTAACATGGCAAATAACTCGGAGGGAAACGAGTAATGAATGGAAAATTTTTTTTCAGGGGTGAAGTGTTTACATACAGATTAAGAAGGACGGGAAAGACGTCGGGATTACAATTGAGTGTTACTGAATACAGTGAAACTGTGGACTAAGGAAAGAAGGCTGGACCTTATCTGATACAATATGCCGCCCACTTCGAGATATCCTATGACAGAATTCTGATGCGATTATCCCTGTATCTTTGTACCATGGGAATTTCATAGATTACTCTTTTAGGATCTATAGTCACCGAAGGTACGTGTGGGGACGAAAAGCAGGCAGTGGAGCGAAACGTGCGTGAGCTACTTCTCAGCGCTAACAATTTACGCTATGATGCAGTGATCCCAACTGCTTTCGTCTCCAGCATAATCCATGCACTGAGTTGTACTGGAATCTCCACTAGCCATTTTTTTACGAGAAAACAGTCTCAATCGAGAATGCCGCCAGCCATGATGAGAAGAGAAAGCTTAAGGTAAAATAAGGAGACAGCGTTCCGCATCGGCTGCGCCGGCGTGCCACTTCTGTGCAATTCCTCCTCCCGGTGGAGAGACCCGGAAAGAAATATTAGATGGGGTACAGTCGCCGATACTTGGACGTGTGCTTGGTCCGTAAATATGGGTGCCTAGGTAACGCAGATTGCGCTCCGGGTTCTCAGAAAAAAAAAGGTAGTCTTTATTACGGTGACATGGGCAATTATTTGAGGACGGCTGAGTCCCCGTAAACTATAGCCTATCAATTGAACTGAACTGAAACAAACGCGAGATCCGAACTCGGTCACTCACTTGCCAGAGTTTAACGAAAGGTACTTTTCACTTCCTACGTTGAGCTGCACTTTACTTTTCGGGTGGACTACTCGCCCAGCAACTAGTGCTTTCGTGCAGCCTGCAGGGCTATTTCCGCTTGCCGTCACTCCTCGCTTCACGCTCAAAGAAAGTAAGAACTTCTAGAACAAACAAAACATCCCGCGGTTTTAGACAACGTTAACTGATTAGGTTGATGCTGCAGCCGCTTTCGATGGAGGTCGCTGGGCGAACCAGAAAACCGAAGAACTGGCGGGACCAGGTTTAACACGCGGGCGCCGAGCTCTTTGCATCGAATGTTCTCGGATGTCGCATCTCGGTGGAGCGTGGGAAACCGGTTAATATATAGGTGCGCCGCTATCGGCTGTCACTCACAATATCTATCATGTGCTCGCGACCCGCTATCATTTTCCCATCTGTGAGCACACAAGGTGCCTGCATCATCAACGGGGTGATTGCGGACCCCTGTGCGACGCGCCCACTCGACGCACGGCCTCCCGGGTACACAACGAAAACAATCGAGTCCGCCTGTACGCGGATGCACTGGATGAGGGGGCAGGCAACCCTCCCCTCCCCCCCCCCCCTCTGACTCTCGCTCTCTTCCCATCGTCTATCTCTCCATCTTTAGAATATTAACATGCAGCATTGAAGAACCCACACTTTTGTCACCACGATTACCCGTACACAATCGCAGTCTGGTTCTTTCTTCATTTAGCTACCCAAAATGCCCGTCTCGGAGCTGTTGCCTGCAGAAGTGAAAAATACGCACTAAAATCTCACCGTGCATAGGGTGCGTACTTGAGGCGCACATTTTCATATTTTTCGTGCGTCTTCGAATTAGAGGTTACGCGCAACACTTTGTTGCTGTTATTTATTTCTAATAGGAATGGCCCCTAGGCTTAAGGAAAGAGAAATAAGGATTAAAACAGGGCGGGTACGTCGGTGGCATGTACGAAGTGCAAGAGCGGGGCACCCGCAGTTGTGTCACTGTCGCAGCCGACTGACCAAACCAGAGAGTTGTGTGTTTAGTTCAGAGGCCATCGCTCTGTAACGTGGAAACGAACCATGCCCCCATGGCTAGTATGATTACCGTGCGTTTGTGCGCCCAAATTCTCATGTAACTGTACTGCTTCGCTACGCATACACCTTTTCGCAAATCCTTCGCGTTTCCAGTTGACTGGGGCGATCACGTATGGCTTCCTTCAAGCGCCACGCATCATTGTACAAACTGGCCCAGACATTATTACTATAGAATAGCACTGAAGAAGCCTTTCATTATAAATATTGTAACTGGCGTCTGAAAAAAAAAAGAAGAGAAAGCCAAGCCATCGAATATATCCCAGAAAGTAACAACACAAAGCGACGCTGAACACACATATATACGTACACACACACGCATACGACATATGATGCCATCTATTCTATGAAGCAGTGGGCTTCAATGTATGCATGTACAAATTGCGGAGCGCACGCGGGAAAACACGGTATTTCATGACGTCTGTCCGCCCGCTCTGCGACCTTGCTGCTGTGGAACACAAGCCAAGAGCTACGTGCGCCGTGCATGTTGCACGCTGTCCGGTACGTGCCGATAAAACTTGCAAACAAACTCTCGGCCTCGCGCTCGACGGTAGTGTTGCCAGAGCACTTGTGAATATCGGGAATTGCAACGCCGCGTAATCATTGGAACAAATAATAAAAATGGTTTGCCTACATGTGCTTCGGGCAGTCCATGACGAAATACTTTTCTTTTACGGAATAATGGGAGATTGAAGTGTGTGGTAGGGGGGCTGTGTGTAAGTATAATCATTTGGTTATAACATAACCAGGTGCCTTTGATTAAAGGTTCCTAACGCCACGCTAGCTCAGTGGCTACGTACTACATTCTGCTGCCGCGGTCACGCAATTAATTAAATTATGGGGTTTTACGTGCCAACACCACTTTCTGATTATGAGGAACGCCGTAGTGGAGGACTCCGGAAATTTCGGCCACTTGGGGTTCTTTAACGTGCACGTAAATGCACACGGGTGTTTTCGCATTTCGCCCCATTCGAAAGGTGGCCGCCGTGGCCGGCATTCGATCCCGCGACCTCGTGCTCAGCAGCCCAACACCATAGCCACTGAGCAACCACGGCGGGTAGGTCGCGCAATCGACTCCTGACGGAGGCGGCCTTACTTGAATTGGGTAGAATGGAAAAGACGCTCACGTGCCAAGCTTTTGGTTTAGGTTAAGAAAAGTATCAAGTGGCGAAGATAAATGCGGAGCCGTGCATTCAACCACGATATCTGTCATATGTAGTCCCCGTGTTACTCAATCGTAACCGAAAACATTCGATTGTTGGCGTATTTCGCCATTGACTTGTACCACAAGCTGGGTTTGTAGCGCTGCGTCCTATTTGTACCCACAGCGGCCTATTTGTACAACAACGGCCTATTTACGCCTGCTTTTAGATCATAGAGCGCCAGCATCCGCGAGCCTGAACAAATGCTAGTTCTGTACATTTATCATGTTAGGAAATGAATTCTTCGAAAGTGCAGTAAATGAGTCCGAAACAATATTGAATAAAAAAGAATTGTTACGACGGCGGTACTTTACTGTTCAGCTTTCTTGTCTACACAACTTCGTCTACCTCAATTGCCATTTGATCTACGTGTGTGTGTGTGTGTGTGTGCGCGCTTGCTTGCTTTCTTTTTTGTTTTTGCGCTCTTCCCTGAGCTAATGACGAGGTGACACCTGCCCTGTAGAAACAATGCTATCGGTTGCGACAGCGACGGCAGTCGCGTGCCGTCGTTGCGTTTCCCTCTTTCTCTCGCCACCGGACGTCCTCCTCTCCATCTGTACTCGCGATGAGATTACCGGCTGTTGTGGCGCGTGCCGTGTGTCGTCCGCGTCATCCGTTATCTGTAATCGGCGCCGCTCGACAATCCATGTACGTACGTACTTGCGCGGGACCAGTGTAGATTTTTTTCGCCTTCTATCTCCAGTCTATCTCTCTTCCTGCTTTGGTCTCAGACCGGGGAGAAAAAATAGGATATTTTGTGTGGTTGCGTACATGCGCAATGAATGACATTGCTATCAGTTATTACTTCTTCGATAATACATAACCCACCGCGGCAGCTCATCGTCTCTGGTGTTGCCCTGCTGAGCTCGTGGTCGCGGGTTCGATCGCGATGGCGCCGGCGGCCGCATACGGATGGAGGCCGAATGCAAAAAAAAAAAAAACCCGATTCTGTACCGTACGTGTACGGTGCACGTTAAAAACATTCAGGCCGTCATAAGTCTACCAGGAGAGTGCCAGCAAACTGGAAGAAGGAAAAAAAAAAAGCGAGAAGCAGACATAAAGCGATAAGAAAGTGGCTGCACTGAAGTTCGAGTTTGCTGGCATTCTCCAAGTATGACCACGTACCGACTAGCTCAACAAGCCACTCTTACGAAGTCCAAAATAATCTGAAATCGCCCGCTACGGCGTGAGCAGATCGATGATGAGGTAGTGCTTCTGGCTCGTAAAACAGCAGAAATTAGTTTTGAATTTTAATATTACTTAGCGCTGAGCACTGTTGGATCCCACGAATAAGCATGCGAACTACGGACTACTGTGCCGATAAATCCGTGACGATGCCACTAGTAAATACGAAGTTTCAACGCGGCGTTACCATGCAATAACGAAGCCGTTACCGGCCCAATGATGTGCCATGTATACTGTGCAGAAAAAAAAAATAGGGGTTATTCGAAATTCCATAGCCAGGAATTCCCGCTCATTTAGGTTGTCACGGCCAAGGTGGCCGCCCTCCCTCTTAAAAGGTGAAGCGGAAGCGTGTCAGTTGTACTGAACTGCTATCCTTCCGGTGACTGTTTACCTGTGACGGTGACAGTCCTGGCGACAGCAGTTCAGGCGAACTGCTGTCGCTTACGGTGCTACGATGCGCTATGAAAGCTGTGATGCGCTCCGAAAGCTGAGAAGCGTTGGGCGCATTCTGTTGTGCGGGTCCCTTATTTGTCAACGCATTATTTCATTTTTGTGAGTACCCTTACAAAAATGACTTTAGACTGTCTATAGAAAGTCTATAGGCTTTTCATAGACGACCTTTCCTTTCTATAGATTTGGACTTTTGTTGATACAAAGTCTATAGACTGTCTGTAGACGAAAGTCGATAAAGTTTCTATTTCTTTTTGTCTATTCGCAGTCTATAGACGGTCTATAGAAAAAGTTGATAAGGTGTTTGTTTCCTTTTTGTCTACTTCCCCTCTATAGAATACCTACAGACGAAAGTCGACACAGTCTCTATCTATTTTTTTCCATACTTTGTCTATAGACTTTCTATAGACGAAAGTCGATAGGGTTTCTATTTCTTTTTGTCTACTCGCAGTCTATAGACGGTCTATAGAAAAAAGTTGATAAGGTGTTTGTTTCCTTTTTGTCTACTTCCCCTCTATAGAATACCTACAGACGAAAGTCGACACAGTCTCTATCTATATTTTCCATACTTTGTCTATAGACTTTCTATAGACGAAAGTCGATAGGCTTTCTATTTCTTTGTGTCTACTCGTAGTCTACAGACGGTCTATAGAAAAAAGTCGCTAAGGTGTTTGTTTCCTTTCTGTCTACTTCCCCTCTATGGACTACCTATAGACGAAAGTCGATACTGTTTCTATCCATTTTGTCCATACTTTGTCTATAGACTTTCTATAGACGAAAGTCGATAAGGTTTCTATTTCTTTTTGTCTACTCACAGTCTATAGACGGTCTATAGAAAAAAGTCGATAAGGTGTTTGTTTCTTTTGCCTACTTCCCCTCTATGGACTACCTATAGGCGAAAGTCGATACAGTTTCTATCCATTTTGTCCATACTTTGTCTATAGACTTTGTATAGACGAAAGTCGATAAGGTTTCTATTTGTTTTTGTCTACTCGCAGTCTATAGACGGTCTATAGGAAAAAGTCGATAACGTGTTTGTTTCTTTTTTGCCTACTTCCCCTCTATGGACTACCTATAGACGAAAGTGGATACAGTCTCTATCTATTTTTGTCCATACTTTGTTTATAGACTTTCTATAGACGAAAGTCGATAAGGTTTCGATTTCTTTTTGTCTACTCGCTGTCTATAGACGGTCTATAGAAAAAATCGATAAGGTGTTTGTTTCTTTTTGTCTATTTCCCCTCTATGGGCTACTTTTAGACCAAAGTCGATACAGTGTCTATCTATTTTTGTCCATATACTTTGTATATAGACTTTCTATAGACGAAAGTCGATAAGATTTCAATTTCTTTTTATCTACTTGCAGTCTATAGAAAAAATTCGATAAGGTGTTTGTTTCTTCTTTGTCTATTTCCCCTCTATATGGTCTACCTGTAGACGAAAGCCGATACAGTTTCTATTTATTTTTGTCCATACTTTGTCTATAGACTCTCTATATTATGGACAATATAGTCGACAAGGTTTCTATTTCTTTTTCTCTACTCCCGGTGTATTGAATATGTATAGAAGAAAGTCGATAATTTGTAATTCCGAGTTCCCATACCCCTCGCCCTCTGCGAACGCGATGATATGGCACTGGTTCATGCACGACGGCACCGCAACTCCGGCGCGGCGGGCAAACCGTGCAGACTGCTAGTCTGCGTTCGGTGAAGCTGCTCCGAACGAGGATCGCGGCGGAGCAGGCACCGTCCGAGTCACCAAGGTCTTCCAGGCACCCGAAGGCCCTAAACCTGGCTGCTTCCCGGACGTACACTTCGCGAAGACCAGGTGGTGAAGGTCAGATGGTGATGATGTGGCAAAGGTGGTGAATAAGTGGCGAAAGCCGGCAGACCAGGTGGTGAATTCACCACCTGGTCTTCCTCTGAGTTGTCGTGGTCTTGCATGTCTATAGATTAACAATAGACAAACATCGTTAATCTGGGCCCAACCCGTGTACGCTGTAACCAAGCGCAGGTACCGGTGGATAATACTTAGCTGCGTTTGATATAAGCCACTGAAGTTGTATACTGCTGAGATTGCTGTAGAGCCTATTTGTAGACATTAGTATACACATAGTGTATACCTCCGCATTTGTTGACCACATGATATCATCTACGTAGCCGCTCTCGGCAATCCCAAGACAGTCTTCACAGTTGTCGCATCACTTTTGCGGCAGTAGAATAAAGTAAGCAAAACGCCGATCCAATTGTTATAATAGATGTTATGAACGCCAGCTTCAGCTACAAGTGGATTCCAAACAGGCATCAAGCTAACAGCAAATACACTCGTAATGTTTGTAGCTGACAACGCGGACTTTGTGAGTGTGCGATGAACCGATGTCGCGCATGTGGTCTTCGCGTTGTGTGTCGTCCGATTCTCGGATACATTTCACATTGTCTTCATATCTCGGCTGCGTCACTAACATCGGGCGGTTTTTTGTTGACTGATATCCTGCGCTATAAACCTATCAAAGTTTCTCATTCACTTAAAATAGGTGCCAAATTCTCTGAGCCCACCCAGTATTTCGCCGGCGGTATGCCTGCGCAGCCACGCATATGAGTACCTCAATGCTGTACTGATTGCTTTGACCTATCATCGGAACAGAAAATTAGCACTAACATACGTGCGGGCATCACATTTGGCGGTACGCTGGAAGATATGCTACAAGTACGCTGTATTACTAATCGACGCTGGCAATAATGCGTCTGAAACGTCTGAAGGGCCCTGTAACGGCTTTTACAAACAGCGCATTCATGTTAGCGTTCCAGTCTCATACGATAGCCCACAGCGTTTGTCATACAACCTACCAGCGCATTTCCTTCGTCCATGAAAAAAGATGAATAGTGGTGTTAAAGATGAATAAGGCACCCGTTCCGGCGCGCATGGCGCGCAGAGAGAGAGAGAGAGAGAGAGAAAGAGACAAAAAAAATGAAGGAGGAAAAGGCGCTCACACTCCTCCGAGCGCGCACGCCCTCGCGCGCGGAGCTCCTGCGCATGCTCGGAGCTCTTGCGCATGCGCGGCGGTGCGCCGTCTCAACGAGTGCGCCAGGCACGTAAACGGTTGTACCGGTGTGCGGTGTATGCCTGAACGTCGGTGTCTGTGTATGCGTGTCATCTTTGTGGCATCACACGTCAACTACACTGAACGGTAAGCTTTAGCAAAGACGTTTTGCGTCAATAGCTCATGATTATGTGAGCGCATCTCTTAGCGCGAAGCGGCTGCATGTAGCGCAGGCGACTCGGGTATAGTGTCGGTTTGTCGTTGACATGGTTTGATAACGCGCTCTTGTTCTGGCTTCTACTATACGGAATGTTTTACGGCGAGCGATCGCTCGGGCTTGTTGATTTTAGCATTATAGTTTACGTGCGTAAAGAAGGACGTACACCATGTTTTAACTTGATACTGTATGTTGTGTATGTTGTGTATGTTGTGTATGTTGTGCATTGTGTATGTTGGGCAGCCAGTGCGGTAGATCTAATTTCGTGGCGCTTGATCCGGCCGCGATGAATGCTGCGCCGCATGTCTAGTGAAATTCTCGTGACACGCTTTACGTATATATCTCGAAATTGTGTTAGCATCAAGAATGTTCAGACAGACACGTATAGTTGAATAACTGCTAACGTACTCGAATGAAAGGCCGTGTTTGCGGGGCATGCATCAGCAGTGTGTGCGCTGCCGTTTTCGCATCGTTTGGGAACTTACCGCAAGTTAATTTTGGGAAGTTACCGCAAGCAAAACACGAGACTTGAAGAAATATCAAGCAAAAATCTCTAATTCACCCAATCTATTTATATGCAACCACAAACGCTTTGGAGCATCAAACCTGCGATAAGCTCAGTCACTTGCAGCTTCGCAACTTAGCCGAAAAAATTGGAGAACACTAAATTAGTCGTTCCGGGAAGCACCTTTACACGTTTCAAACTGAAGGCATTGCGTTTGACGGTAGTTGGAAGATTTTTTTTGTCTCTTTTTTTAAACAGTTTAGCAGCAGAAGTTATCTTTCGAGCTATATGAAAAGCGTTAAGCGCCTTTCGATGCTTCGGCGTTATGCAGTTTGCGTGCTCTTAATCACTAGGCAGCTGCTGGCGCAGATTCGCATTGTGCCAGTCGTGCATGGTATGAAGCCCTTGTCGTGTGTAATAAGTGTTCCGGTTTTCATTACTGTTGCATGTAGTGCCGTCGTCTTGGACAGACTGCATACTATATGCGCTGTACAAAAGAAAAAAGAGCCAGATTATCAATTTGGTGGTCTTTTCTTAGTAGATAACGCACAGATTATTCAAATAATTCAGTGGACATTGCATTTGTTCTACCCTTATCACCACGCCTAAGAGATTGTAACATGTTTTAGTTGGTAAGTAACCTGATCAGTACGCCCCCATTCATGTGCATTCTACTGAAAGTGTGGCAAATGTATTCATCTCGAAGTATGAGAAAAGAGACATTGCAGACTGTTCTAAACGGAAATAAATTGCAAATGTTAACGTGATTGTTCAAAAGTGCAGTCAGTATGCTGAGCATGTTCGTTCGGCACGGGCATATTGCATTAACACCTGAAAAATGTGCACAGTCCAGCCGGGTATCTTTGTTTCAACAATTATTATTATAGGAATCGTTTGGGATTCTCGCATTTATTTTATTTTTATAAGTACACTGTGTGTCACATGAACCTGTCTTGAAACGAAACGTACCGTTGCTGGCACCGGCGACCATTACGGTTGTCTAACTGCTTATCACACTGTAATATAACGAAACATCATAATGGTACTGATTAATATTGCCATGTAGTCTTTAGTCAGAGAAACAAAGTTAAACTAGAGGCATAAGTGATGAGAGCAAATTATATAAAAAACTACTATTGAACCGTAAAAATATCTCATTGTATAGTTTTCGCTCACATTGTTGCATTTGTTTTACGTGTGTCTCTGTGTCTTCCGTGCTGTACTCGTGTGGCCATCAATTAGGAACTTGCCGAAGCCCTTGTCAGCTTTATTAAACAAGGGATTCAAGTCAGTTGCATCTAATACTACATATCAAGTGACCGACGTGTTATTCGTTTTATCTAAATATTATGGACTGGCAGTACTTGGCAAGCATTAAACCACAATATTTTTTTTATTGCACTTAAGCTGCAGGCGTCATAGATTGCCAGAAAATTTTCATGAAAACAGCCAGGGAAGGCTTGGAAAAAGATCGGGAAATCTTAAAATGGCCACATAGGTATGCTGTCTTGTCATATGTCATACAACGTTACCAGAGAATCTCTGTGTTAAATATATTTTTAAAACCTTTCACTTCATAAAAATTGAGGGAAATTGGTCCTATTTATTGAAAAAAAAAAGAAAGTCAAGCATACTGACAAGGCATTTCTTACTCAATATGTTTTTTTTTGCGTTAACGTCCTGAACCTCGATAGCCTAGAAAAAAATTTCATCTTTCAAAGCACCTTAAATAATTTACTGTGATAGAATTCATTCGAACTATCTTATCAGTTCTGTTTCCTAGGAGGTGCATATCTGTCGTGCCATGACACAAAGTGCTCCTGTGGTATTTCGGGTGCTCATGTGGTATACCTAACTTGGAAACCTGTTAGCATGCCCAAGAGGCCTCATTACCTGTAAGAAATTAAGTGACCATATCAATACAATCAACCCATCTGCCTTCTGTTGAAGTTATGGCCAATGACCATTCATTTAAAAGTATGAGAAAGACATTTAAATGTGTATTAAGCAAAATAAATTACAATCTTAGGCATGATACTGTGAATATTCCAGTCACGTCTTCTGAAAATATCCCTCTGCACGGGCATACTTAACTACCAGCCAAAAAATTGTACAGACAGCACAACTGGGTAACGTTTCAGCAATAAATATAGAGACCATTTGGGATAAGTACATTAATGCATCATATATGAACTTGTCATAAAAGGGAACATACTGTTGCTGGCACGAGCAGCAGTTGTGACTGTTTAATTGTTCACCATACTATGCAATAAAACATTGTATAAAGGTACTGATTTGTATTGACAAGCAGCCCTTAGTCATAGTTAAACCGCATTAAGTATTGACTTAGATGGTTTGAGCAAATATATTAAGCTGCTTAATGAACATACAAAGAATACACACTTGTTATTTTTGCCTCATATTGCTGCATCTACTTATTTGCAGCATACACCTGCAGCACCTTTGGGACTAATGACACAAAGGTCAAGGCCAGCCTGGCGACCATGCTTGCCAAGGAGTAGTGTAAATATGTAATCTGTTTCCATAATTAGCATAAGACATGAATTTAAGGAATTCATATATTATATCGAGCAATAAAAACGGTTAATGCATTGCCGGTGCATTTGTTTTATTTTTTTTGCACTGCATGATTCAACACTATATAAATTCTTTCTGTTTATGCAACATATATGAAAGTACAGCTGGTTCAGGAGCATTATTAATCTGCTAACGGTAATGCATAAGTGCAGATGAAAAGGAACAGGTGCACATGCATAAATACATTCAAAACGTTTTGCTACCGCATGTAAAGAAAAATGTAAACTAACTTGTAAAAAAAAAAAACTAGTAGGTAGCCGCTATGGAGTTATGGCCTTATACACTCTTTGTAGACTTGTCTATAAAATGTCTGTGTCTATAGAGTGTCTGTAGATTAATGAAAATGCATGTTTGTTGACAAATGTCTGCAGAATGTCATAGAAGAAAGTGTATCGGATTATAAAGTTCTGTTTTTGTAGACTGAAGTCTATAGAATGTCTATAGACTATCTATATACATTTGTCTATAGACATTCCATAGACTTCAGTCTGCAAAAGTAGAAGTGTATATATAGTTCTACTTTTGTAGACTGAAGTGTATAAAATGTATACAGACAAATGACATCTATAGACATTCTATAGACTTCAGTTTACAAAAGTAGAACTGTAAGCCTATACACTTGTCCATCGACATTCTGCAGACAACTGTCTACAAACATGAATTTTAATTAATCCATAGGCACTCTATAGACTCAGACTTTTTATAGACTAGTCCATAAAAAGTGTATGGCCATAAGTCTATTGACAGTCTATAGGCTCAGACTTCTTTTAGACTAGTCTATAAAATGTGTATGGCCATAAGTCTATAGATAGTCTAAAGACTCAGACTTTTTATAGACTAGTCTGTAAAAAGTATGGCCATCTGACTATAGACTGTCTATATGTAGTGTATAGACAGTCTATAGACTCAGACTTTTTATAGACTAGTCTGTAAAAAGTATGGCCATAAGTCTTTAGACTGTCTATATGTAGTGTATAGACAGTCTATAGACTCAGACTTTTTATAGACTATTCTATAAAAAGTGTATGGCCATAAGTCTATAAGCGGTCTATAGGCAGTCTATAGACTCAGACTTTTTATAGACTAGTCTATAAAAAGTGTATGGCCATAAGTCTATAGACCGTCTATAGACAGTCTATAGACTCAGACTTCTTATAGACTAGTCTATAAGAAGTGTATGGCCATAAGTCTATAGACAGTCTATAGACAATCTATAGACTCAGACTTTTTATAGACTAGTCTATAAAAAGTATGGCTATAAGTCTATAGACTGTCTATAGACAGTGTATAGACTGTCTATAGACTCAGACTTTTTATAGACTAGTCTATAAAAAGTGTATGGCCATAAGTCCATAGACTGTCTATAGACTAGTCTAAAGAAATGTCTATAGACAGTCTATAGACTCCATAGACAAATGTCTATAGACTGTCTATGGACTTTCTATAAAAATTTTTGTAAGGGTAGCGCTGCCCATAGTTTCGAAATCAGAGTAAGAATCGGCTTAATTATGACAAGAACATAAGTTTTATCGAATATTTATGTATAGGCGTAGGTCCTGATATCAAAGAATGCAATGGAACCTCCTAATAAATAAACCAACTCGCCCACACAAAAGACTTACAGCAATGGAGGGCGGCAGGGATGGTGTTACCAGTACGCGCACTAACGCCTTATTGCCGATTCCGGTGCAAAATCCGGCGTCCTGGTTTTGACAGGCAAAATATGCGGTAATGCGCCCTTGCGAAATTTCATATATAGCCTATATTTCACTCCTCGGAAAGGAAGAGGGACGACGACGAAGTGTCTTCTTGGTAGAGCGCTTCTGTCTGGTGTTCTCTGGTTTCTGGCGAAATTTTCGGAATTTCCTGGCGCCTCGGCTCCCTGTCTTGTGGCCATGGACGTGGAGCCTTCCAGAGGCCCTCCTGGCCAGAGGTCGTCCAGAGGCCGTCCTTCGCGAGGAAGGGAGGAAGCGTGCTCAATGACACCGAGGACACTGAGCTATACTCCGTGTCGGGTGAAGACTCATCGGATGATAGCTTCATCTCTGTCCACGGAAAGAGGACCAAAAGGAGCATTGTCAACGCGAATACATAAACGGAAGCGAGCACGGCGACTCTGAAGTCAAGGCCTGAACGCGGCCTCACGCCATTGTGTTCGTGCCCGAGAAACCCTCAAGCAAGCTCCGCTGAACAGGCAAGAACTATCTGTTTTCTTGGAAGGGGTCGTGCCGAATGAAATTAAGGACATTCGGATAAATGCATAGAGAAACATCCTCGCAATCGATGTTTCCAATGGCAGCGGGCTCGAAAAACTGAAGCAAATCTCTGAGCTAGGACGCATCAAAATGCGTTCCTATATCCCTATGGATGATGCATCCACAGCAGGCGTAATTTATGACATTGATGCCACCATTCCCAACGCGGACTTGCCTGTGCTCGTCAAAATAGCAAGTGAAGGTGTCGTCATCACGCATGTGAGCCGCCTTGGAACGTCGCGCTGTGTCTAACTGATTTTCATGGGAGATTGCATACCATATCACATAGAAGTCGATCACTTCCGACACCCTGTTTGACCATTCGTACAGAAGCCTCTTCAATGCCATCAGTGCTTTAGGCTTGGACATATCAAGGGGGTCTGTCCAAACTCGTTACTGTGTCCCTGGTGTGCTGAACTTCACGCGGAGGGCACTTGCCGGGCTACTGTACTAAAGTGCAGCAACTGTAATGGTTGCCATGCTGCCTCGTCTAGGGACTGCCCTTGCATCAAGAAAGAGGTCGCACTTCTCAAGCAGATGGTTCGGGACAATTCGTCACACAGGAAGGCTGATGAAACGATCCAGCATCGGCGTCGGCGTCACCGAACCTCCTAAAAAAGTCAGACACGAAATGAGAGGGGCCCTTCCATTGTCACCCCCACATTCTCCAGTCAGGCCACAAACGGGCTGAACAGCACAAGACAGTCAGCTGTAAGGAATCTTTCTCAAGAATAATGGCCTGTGCTTCACAGCCAGCAACTCCACAAAGAACCACAGATTGTCAAGCCCGCTCGGAAGCCTACTCTTGCCGCTGATGACACGCTCTAAGCAGATCGTCAAGTTATTTCGATGCTGCGTCCCCTCATAGATGCCATTCGTGTGATTTTGTCGAGCCTTGGAACCACATCTGCTCGAAGTGCACTGAAAGTACTGGACGCCTTAAGCCCAGTGCTTGTATCTCTCGATAGAGACATGGCCAACCATCGCCCATCCTTTCGAGAAGTCAAGGCAGCGCCACTCATCGAGTGGAACGACGCAAGAGCACTCAAGTCACGCCTTTCAGACTTTCGTTGGTATATATATATATATATCCGCAACAACTGATGCACGTAGCAAAGTCATCGTTTTTATTAGTCGAGAACTGACCTATGTTCGCCAGCCGATTCCGCCTCACGATGACAATCAATATGTTTGCCTAACAATAAAAAGGGCAAACTCATGTTTACACTTCTAGGCGTTTATATATCGCCTTCAAGTAATTTTGATTCCAAAAGATTAACGAACATCTTGTCGGTGTTTCCTATTCCATATGTCATCATGGAATATTTTAATGCGCACCATATGGCATGGGGAAGCACAAGGACAAGCAAACTTCGCCTCCAACCATGGCATTTCACTTGTGAATGACGGCAGCCCAACGTTTATACGAGGCGTGAATTATGGCAGCTGTCTTGACCTAGCTTTTGTCACCAGCTCTTTCACAAGATGCGTTAAATGGTTTTTGGACATCGAGACACACGGGAGTGATCACATTGCCACGTACCTTATCATCAAAGGGATGTGCAGGTCCTCCCCACGGAACACCATTCGATTAATTGACTGGACTAATTTTACTTCTGCCATGGAAGATGCTTGTCGAGAGGGTTTGCACTCTGGATTAGAGGAAACAAGTCGGAAATGCGAGACGCCACGCGGACGGTCACGGTTTCGTCGAAGCACACGGATTTGGATACAGAGTTGGAGCGGTTTTGTGCACTACGTCGTCGTCGGCGTACAAAATCCATCGATGACCTTAGGACAGCCAACTGATTACAAAAGAAAATTCAACGTCTCATGAATAGATTGGCATCTCGACGCTGGACAAAGTTTTGCCAGTCACGAGACCCCTGAAAGCCACTTTCCCACATCTGGAAAACAATACTTGGTTTGCGTTCCCTTTCAGAACAACGCTTCCTATTCAAAGCGCTGGCGCTCTTCCAGAGGTGACCGGATGGTGATGTTGCAGGGACTTGTGCAAGGTTCGCTGGCCAAGAAACCGGTCCAGGCTGTCCAGCCCACAGTGAGATCCCTGTTTCGCGTGACTACCGCATGGATCTTCCGTTCACAATGGAGGAACTTGAAGCGGCTCTTGCTCTATGCAGGCGGTCTTCATCCCCGGGACCAGATGAAATATCCTACCGTGCCTTGTAAAACCTGTGTGAAGGCGCACGGAGAGAACTGTTAGATCTCTACAACGTATCCTAGCAAGATGGCATGTTTCCCGACGAATTGAAGACAAGCCGCTTGGTCCCTCTCCTGAAGCAAGCAAGTCCTTACTTGAACTCACCTCATACCGCCCAATAGCGCTGGCCAGCTGTGTGGGAAAGATAATGGAAAAGATGATCCTTGCCCGCTTAGAGTGGTACCTGGAACACTACAGCATGTTCCCAAATTGCTTGGCTGGTTTTCGTCGAGATCGCCCATCAGTAGACGGTGTTGTTGATCTCGCTACGTATGTCCAGCATCAAAAGTCATGCAAAAGATTTCTGCAGCTTTGTTCTTGGATGTCAATGGGGCATATGATAACGCATCTCCCGAGACTATCCTCGATGCTCTAGAGATGGTTGGCCTTGGTGGTCGAGTTTTTCAATGGATTTCTCATTACTTTTTTTTGAGATCGTTCTGTGTGTACCTGCGATGGTCAAACCGCAAGACACTACACCTACCAAGGCGTTCCTCAAGGCGGTGTATCAAGCCCCACCCTATTCAACCTCACACTCATTGGTCTTGTTGAACATCTGCCAGCAACGATCAAGATATCAGTGTACGCAGGTGACATATGTACATGTACTTCAGGGGTGACCCGTCCTCAGATACGTGCAAGACTTCAGAAAGCTGCTACTCTGACAGTAAATATACCTCCGCAACCAAGGTCTTGAAATCTCGTCACACAAATGTGCACTGGTGGCATTCGCTCGCAAACCAATGACGCCTTACACCATCTCAATAAATGGCCAGATAATTTCTTAAGAAGACCCACAGATTCCTTGGCATAATTATTGATAGAGATCTCTCATGAAGCTCCCACGTGACCTACTTGAAACGGCGTCTGACAGCAATCTCCCAGCTTTTCAAGTTTCTGGCCAGAAATACTTGGGAAATGCCAGTTCATTTAATGTTGGAGTTGTACAGGGCTCTTTTTCTGTGATTCTTGAGATACAGTTTGCCCGTACTGACCAACACTTGCCAGACAAATATTCGTGCTCTACAGGCTATACAAGTTCGGGCTTCAGGGTTTGTCTTGGTTTGCCAAAATACACATGGACAATGGCGACTATTGTAATCGCCCGGGACCAACCCATACAAACACACATTGCGGTGGAAGTGTGGAATGCGCTGCCTTCAATTTTGATCGGCGCCGTGTCTCATGTGACTGCATCGTGCAAATCCGCCGTAGTAGGCGCACCTCGCCAGCGCAGAAGCGAGCTGCTGCAGAAATGTGAACTGCTTTTGATGTATGTCTGCAACTAAAAGTCCGTATGTACCATGCATGGGAGACCAGTTTTTTAATAATCAATGTGGACTGATAACATGTAATCCTCTAGTGAAATTTAGCGAAAATAAAGCTGCAGTAGACACTTTCTTTATTAAAATTGTTGGAATAGCAACGGAGGCCACTGTAACTTTTCTCTGTTCATGCAAGCAGCTGCGAGTGTGATATAGATGAAAATAGAACCTAAATGTGTGTGACACCATGGCCAGCAACACATAGCTAAACCAGTAAAGACGTCCTTTTTTGCACGTGCTAAAAATAATTTCTATAGATTACTGCTGGTGATATCGTCGCGAGTAATCAATTCGGCAAAATGAACGGACCACAGATAAACGTTGTAACAGCGATGACGGCACCGAGAAGTCGGCGTACGGTGAACGTGTTCACGAGAGGCGGATGGCACGTCGCATTGACTTCCGCGTGTCGTTTCTGCTGACGCGACCTCTCCGTTGGTTTTTTTCGACGTTGTCATCGCGTGCTCCAACGTGGTGACAACGTCCTCTTTGCGACGCTTATGCAAACACTGGCTCGAACCAACGGGGCAGCATCCTAATCAACCGAGAGCACTCCGGATGTGCTGATCGTTTGAAAGAGTTGCGATATTCCAGGGACACAGTGTGCCTTGCACAAGCAACTCGATCCTTCGTGAAGGCGGTGCCTATCTTGGCACCTGCGCGTCGCGTGGAGGGGAGCCAGATTTGGCAGGCGACAAACTTCGGCGCAGTAAGACCAGCCAACCGGTCAGGTTTTTTT
Source organism: Dermacentor andersoni (assembly GCF_023375885.2). Lineage (NCBI taxonomy): Eukaryota > Metazoa > Arthropoda > Arachnida > Ixodida > Ixodidae > Dermacentor > Dermacentor andersoni. Next base: position 115,911,035 of record NC_092817.1, read on the forward strand.
CCGATGTCGGCGTCGACAGCTATGAACTGCCGTTGCTTTCTCATTGCTTATCGCTTGGCAAACGGGAAGACAACAACTCCAAGGCGCGTGCCTAAAGTTTACATTGTCACGTTGTTGACCGCGGCACCCAGGCCGGACTCAATAATGATAGATATGGCCAAACGCGTCGCAGTGCCTGAGCGGAGGCAGATGGCAAGTGTCATTGTTCACAAGGTGAAATTAAATCCTTTCGATTTGACTCGCCGAAATGATCAAGGGTGAGGGTTGGACTCACGATAAAGTACTCGTATTCATAACCTGAGCACCAGTGTGTATGTGACGTCGCAGATTTCGAAGCATTTTTCTCAAATTGGGGCCATTTCTGAGCCGGTGAGGTTCAGCGGCCCGACTCACAAAACTTTTCGTTCGTAAGTGCTCATTGGCACTGGGCGGCTATCTTCGATAATCACGTGTCCAGCACCAGTATTGACTCAAATATTCTATAACGAGCAGTTCTAGAGTAAAATGTTTTCGTGAATACGGGCCCTGGAAATCTGCTAGAAAGGTTGAACATCTGGCCAATTCCGAATAGAATGCATCCTTCAATCCTTATTTACCAGTAAATTATTAGCTAGGCGAGTGCAGACACTGTCTCGCACAGTCATGACGAGCTGGTTCGAGGACTTAGGGGCGGCATCGCCACAGGTTTGCTGCTGTCCTTTCCGGCATGAGAAGCCTATACTGTGACACTGGCCGTGTCGCTGTTTCAGAAGAGTGAGTTACCAATCCGCGCAACTTAGTATGCATCCTTAAAGTTTCGTTTGTGAATCTTCCACACCCCCGCTATGCCCATGATGGGCGATAGGCTAACATTCCCAAGGTACGAGGTACAAACATATGTATGCACGTAATAAGTATCCAGTAAGGTGTATATTGTGTGGCGGTGTTGTACGCTGCTGCAGAAACGAAAGCGCTGCCTCTCATTGCGCGTGGCTCCGCTCTCAACATGCGCTGGTCATGTTAATCGAAGTATCATTCTCTGCCAGCCACAGCTGCATCGGCTCTGCCGTGACGCAGTGTTTCATCATTTGTTTCGAATGCGACAAAAAAGATAGCACCGATACTTGAAGCACATGTTATACAATCAACGCTCGTTGTAGCTGCCCTGGAGTTTTTCCACTCTTCACACTGGCAACTTTTCTTTCCAGAGAAAGAGATAGATAAAGAAAGAAAGAAAGAACGAAAGAAAGAAAGAAAGAAAGGAAGGAAGAAAGAAAGAAGAAAGAAAGAAAGAAAGAAAGAAAGAAAGAAAGAAAGATGGATGTGGGTGACTAGCATGATCGCCTAGGTCAACATGGCAGTGTTTTCCACTCGATAGGCTGAGTGTACTTTCCTTCAGAAAGAGTTCTGCCAGAAGACAATGCAGCAGTGATGCTTCGTTTACATGGAGGGATATTGCGCGTCGATTGTGCCTCCTCACGGAAAACAACCGCGGTTGCAATGTGCACTCTATATATATATATATATATATATATATATTTATTTCCTTGCACAATCACGGTGGAAAGGGAGGGGAGGTGAAAGCAAGCAATGGCCTCAGAGAGTCTCGGTACTCTTTACAGAATTGAACGAAAATTTAGCAATTCGCACTCTGAAACAGATTTTGTCGATACAGAATAAAACGCGAGTATGCAGACTTGGAACAGCTGGTAACAGTTCAGCGGGAACGAAATAAGTTGTAATATAGAAGGAAGAGCTGTCTACTGTAGATTTTGCAGCAGTATACCTAAAATGACTAAATACATATGACACAATTATAATAATTTGCTTCATCGCTTGCTTGATTCACGCACGCGAAAGCTAAGTGCTCGTCATTGCATGTATATGTGTGCGCATGTTTCCGTTGGCTCATTTTTTCGTGTCAATTCTCCAAGTTCATTAGACTGGCAAATGTTGTGGAAAAACCAGTGAAGAAGCCTGCCAGCATTTCGATTCATCACATCACACAAATCAAGCCAATCAATGTACTTCACAGCAAAGAAAAGAGACAGGAATGGGCGCAAAGTGACACACGCTTGTCACACGATGATGCATACTTTGGACATGACTCATGAGCCCACATATCAAGACGGATGCGCAAATGACAAGAACACTTCATTGTACTGGAAAGACCGGAGAGATTAGAAATGCTACACGTGATTCTCTAATGTGTGAGTGCCTTATGTGAGCGCCAAGGGCAATCATATGTTGCACCAAGTGCCTCTTGCATTTACTTTTGAGTCATTGAAATGATCATAAGGAGAATTTTTTTCCCCCTGAATATTTTTTCCGTATTGATAGAGAGTTTGAGAGCCATTATTTCGACAGGCATTTTACGCTCAAGATTTCGAATTTTATACACGTAATCTAGTTAGTGTGTTTGTAGGGGGAGAAAGTTAGTGATTATATTTGAGAGTCGTTGCAGTTGAATTGATTGTGTCCAGTCGCTTTCTTTTGCAGTATTTTATAAATATTGGTTGACTTAAATATACTCGACGCTTGAATATGTGGATATGGGATTAAGCCTTTTTTTTTGTAACATAACGAATACATTGGAATTTGTCATCATCATCATGTGACATTTTATTAGGCCTCATCTTAATTAAGGCTATACAAATGCTTTGTACAAAACTTATTTTTATCCATGTGGCGATAAGCTATTGTATCTTATATACTTGCATCCTTCCAATCTTTACGCAATTAAAGATTTTGTTTATTAACACGAGTGGACCATGAAAATCCCCAAATTTGAACTTTGTTATCAGCTCAACTTGAGTGCTCTGAGAAACTACTTTGATGCGGTGTGAGTATTTACTTTGTCTAAATTGTTCACATTTAGGCTCACCGATTTGTGTGCCACCATTTTCTGAAGAGCTTTATCAAGTAAACGCTAACACAATTCTTTCAAAGCTTACTGTGTCTGCATCAGTAAATAAAACCTTCGTACCATCCGCATACATATTGAGGGCAGAAGATTTCAGCATGCGCGTTATACCATTAATTTATATCAGGAACAACAATGGCCTCAATAAATGTTCCTGGCCAACGCCATGCTGCAATTACTTTCCTTCACCCAGACATTGAGTGCATCATGGTACATGCTTTTTTCCCTCTCTCCTCGAAGATCGCTGCCTTCTATGCATGAAACCAGTCCTTCAAACTTTTAAAGTTTTCAAGTGAAGTTTTCAGTAGAGCAAACTACCAGTTATTGTTCTTTCAGAAAAGAAAAACATATTTTTAGAATAGTTCCTCAGAAATAATGATTTTTGGTAATATATTTCGGGCCCTTGCTTTGCGTGTATGTTTGTTTAAACTTTAAACGAACGAAAACAATCGGTATATCTGTGCCATTAATGCATCAAGTGAGCGGTAGCGAAAGTGATAATGGACAGTAGTTAACACCCGATACATCGCAACAATTTGTGCAAGCGTGTTGAATTAGCGGCTATGGGAATGGAGCGAAGTCATTGGTAGATTAATTGCACCGGTCCAGCGCCGAGGGTTGCCAAACGGGCACCACCGAGGAGTTCGCCTTCTTATTAAAATAGCCGTGTCTATGCGGAATAATGCATTTTATCCGTGTTATGTCCTCCAGACTAGCTGGGCACAGTAGATCTACTTGTCGGAACACGCGCAGTTATCGCATGCGTTTCGCTAAATCAGCCTTCGTCAAACTAAGCTCTGGTACATCACGTCGTCTACACTGTCTGAATATCTTGCATATAAGTTACGCTAAGTAGAAACCTCTGTGGAACAAGATTACGGGGTTACATTTAATGAAGCTTAAGTGGAACGACATTGTCGCATTCTGCATTAGGAGAGTCTGATTAATGTCGCAGTCTGTAAGAGTGACATACAGGATGAGAGCCGACGCTCGAGGGACTTTGTTCCTCTGAGGCTCCGCTCACTAAATGAAACATGTTTGCAAATGTACTCGGCTTATTTAATGGGACTTGTGCTAGTATATCAAGTGTGTAGTATGGATCGAAGCGCGGGAAAGCCCCATTGTCCGTTCACACGGTCGAGCCGCTTTACCTTTACGCGCTGTACATGTGTATGGTGAGACAGAAGGAAGATAACGGCACCCCAACTCCGTGTGTACGCGGACTTTGCCGCTGGCAATCCGCGTGACGTGGCAGCTTGGGCAAGGTTCTTTCGACCGATTGTCGGTGGCTGTTTGCATTTGACGTTGCCAGTTGTGTGCGGTATCACCGTGCGTGCGACCGCCGAGCAGAAGCGGAACGCGCCCAGTGCATAGTTGGAAACCCTCTGCACCCTTCATGCACCAGAAGATAGCATATGCACTCTAAGGAAAATTGTCAACTTTTGGGGTTCATCTCTTCCGCCTGCAACAATAACCTTGCGTGTATTTCCTATACTTGCGACGTTGCGCCCCCGCTACTTTCACGAAACAAACGACAAGTACGTACGCATCAGTGCAACATACACTCTAAAAACTGGGGGTAGGGAGACGGTTGGTGGTGGTGGTGGGGGGGGGGGGGGGGGGGGAGTATCTCAGGAATTAAGTAGCCGAGTTGCTTTCAAAAGCACTGTTTTACTATCCCAAAACCTTGGATGGATTGAAATACAATGTTCACTCTGTAAGGAACGAGAGAGTGAAATGTCCTGTACCTGAGAGAAAGGGAGTTGAATGCCCATTCTGCAGTGTTTCTGACAGGCAGCCAGCGAGTGCGGAGTGCTAAATAAAAGTATGCTCGAGACTGATGACAGTTATCATCGGGGGAAAAGATTAGCGTCAAAGGCAGTAACATCTTTTTTATGGGGAGTACAGAAGAGATCAACTTCTGCTCATCTGGGGAGCTGTGTTTGGTGTATTTGTTGATAGGGAAAAAAAAAAGGATTACCCTGATACGAATATCGTAAATGGCCCACCCTAGGAGGCGATTCAGAGTCCGCATTCACAAAGCTTCTCATCTATAAGCTCATTTCCTGACTGGCGGCTCGTTCTGACGCCTGCCACTCAAGATAACAATTGGACTTATAACGAGAAGCTCGCAGTGGACGCGGCCAATCGCGCGCAGAACGAACGAAAGTGGAGTACTGTGAATATGGCCACTGGATCTGCTTGCTGTGGCCAAGTAAAGAAAAAAAAATACAGTGAATTAACGAGTACTGTAACGTGTCTTTGCTGAGGAGCGCGCAGGCTTCTGGTTACTTCCAGACATATGTAAGCCAAGTGGAAAGAAGGTGAACGTGTGGTGCGTGACCGCGTATAATTGTGTGGAGATTCTAAATATATATATATATATATATATTAAAATTCGGTCGACGCAGGCCCAATTCGCCGCCGCGCTACATCAATCTACACGATTGTCTGATTAGCCACTAGATGGACACCTGCACTGCACGTGATCGCTTTCTGGTGGTGGTTGTGACCGCAACACGGGGTGTCTTGAAAGGTATTTAGAAATAAAGAGATAAAGACGGTGGCTACTCCTTTTCCTATTAAAAAGAACGAAAACGAAAAAAAAACACTGCAACATACGAAGAAACGTCACAGATTCGCAGACTCAGTGGTGGACTAGAGAAGAAATGAAATCCGCATGTAGTCCTACATACCGGAAGTTGCGGGCACAAAAGGCGAGAACTAGTTGCACCACACATTATACCGAGTTTCAAAAGCGTACACGAAGGCGCGATGAGGTCCCAGATGAACGAGAGCACAGATTGATGAGCAAGATATGCACGTAACGTGATACAAACGGAAACCCACAACAGTCAAAAGCGGGAATCGTCACGCAGTATACACAAAGATGAACATGACACTTATATTAAACAGGCGCACGTAAATACTAATTATGAAGATGGTTGCGGTTGCACACCTATATATCCCAGTCTAGCACGTATTACAGTTTAAATATGTCTATGTGTGTAAATAAATAAATAAATAAATAAATAAATAAATAAATAAATAAATAAATAAATAAATAAATATTCAAGTACGTTCAATGATTTTGGCTGCACTGCTTTCGATGGCTTAGGGCCGAGCTCCTTTACGAGTACGAAAAGTGGGCGATCCAACTGTTATCTATGTACAGCGTGGCTTTGGCGATCGATACGTCGTTGACGAACATCTTCGTGAGGACGAACATCCTCATCGTCGTCTGCGAAGCGGAAAACACGACACGAAGTTAATAACTTGTAAAGTGTATCTACAGCTGCGGCTAGAAAGCGAGTGAAACCGCCATCGCAATTCAGAGCCTACACGGCGGACAGAACGAGGGCCGCTAAAGGTAATGTTCGTCTTGCCTTGGCGAGGATGGAACGAACATTTCATAACGTAAACGAAAGCGGACAGAAAGAGTGAAATTAGTTGGCAGCTGGGGGGTAGACAGCGTCGGCAATCAATGTTTGCATTGCTGAGCCCTGTAGTTCATTCAAAGTTCGTTCATCTTAAACTTCTTTGGGTAAATTACAACGATGTGATTGCCTTACGAAGTCGTCGTTCACATCAGTAAAGGTAAAAATGAATGAATGTGGATATAGCTGAAAAAATGTTCAAACAGTTATTGCACTTGAGAAGTGCAAAAGAAACTTTCTTCTATTCTAATATTTTTTTCCTAAGTTAGTGAGCGAAAGAAAAGAAACTTACAAGAAAGGGCGACTCTCCGACTCCGTAGCCGGGTACAACGTAAGAAGGCAGGAGGGGCCCCGCCCAGATGACCGACGCGCGGCAGCCGGTTGCCTCGGCGACTAAAGAAACAGTCCCGCTGACGCGACTCGGCCCAGTTCGAAGCACGGACTGGCATGTTCTCCGTCGGCGGGGTCACCGGCCGTCGGGCTCATGACGTCAGTCCAGAGCGCGCGCCTATTGGTGGAGACTCGTGCGCACCCGCCTTTGAGGGGCAAATGCCTTCTAAAGCCTTCTAAAGTTGTACCCGACTACAGAAATGTCCGAGACTAATTGACCTGCCCGCACAAAGCGACTAACAGAGCGCGCGCAGCGCATGACGTCAGTACTCGTTGGCGGGAAGCACGGCCCATCGTCCAAGATGTCGCAACAGTCGGTGCCTAGAGTTCATGCAGTAGTTCTCTCTGTTCAGCAGATCGGTTAGGTTGCGTGCGCACGAATCCGACCGCCCCGCACCGTCGGAAGGAATCCAGAAGCGGGAGCTGTTGGGGCAACCGGCTTACTGGTGTCGATCTCCGCGCGTAAATCATGTTCCCGATAGCTGAGGGAAACGGAAATGGCTACTGAAGACCACTTTCCGCAAAGATCTTCTCATCTTCCGGCGAATGATAGTAAGGAATCATGCGATCAATGCAAAATGTGCGCAGACGTACCGGAATCCGGCGGTGGTCGTGCGGAGAGATAGCACCGACAAGCATGTCGACGCCGCTTCTAGTTCACAAAGCTTGTCGTCGTCCGTACATGAGCGCGGGCTCTCAGCCAGAATAAAGAGGAAATGCCGAATGGTGCTGCTCGCAAAGCGAGATCACTCTTCTCAGCCGCCGCACGTGCCCCAAAGCGACTTGCATGCAAATTAGCGGGCGATAAAATGTAAACGTTGCGTTAAGAACAGTCACAAATAACTCTGTCGGAAACCGTTCTTGCGCCACACCTTTATCTAAGCACCACGAACTAAGGCCCCGAGAAAGGTGATGCTTGCGATGCTTGAGAGATGGCCTTCGTCGCACAATTATAGTGTTTTGGTGCAACTAGATGGCAATAGGCTATCGTTGTGGTCAGGTTGTATTGGAGGATGATGAAGCTTTAGCGATTCTTTAACTCTGGTTGCCAAGTGGTTATCGTAATGTTTTTGTTTGAGCGCTTACAATTGGCAGTTTAAGTAACTGTGGGCGTAGCAGGTGTTTTGTTAACGCCATGCTTTTGGCAACGCAATGAAATGAGACACTATAGGCCATACCTTAAGGTAACTCTGGCATACACGGTCTGATCTGATCAACCGAACAATGTGAAAGTGCAATAAATCTAGGTTAAATGTTTGTGCCAAAGTTTCATCAACCGCTGAATAAGGCGTGAAACTCTTCTCGCTGTGGTAACTCAAGTTTAAGTTCTCTCCAGCGCACTTTTATTATCACAGGGCACTTCCCTTATTGCGTCTGAAAGCAGAACGCCCTACGTATGGCCGGGAAAAAACAGCTTTACGCGCAGCTATCTAAATCGCCTTGAGCGAAAACAATTTCACATAGTTCGATGGCAAACGTCGGACTCCATGCAAGGTATAACTCCACGCAATATTTGAAAATCCGATCTCTCTGAGCCGATACAGCCCTTCCTTGAGGGATGAGATGGCTTTAGGCGCACCGGCCTTTATAAGTGTTTCATTCCCGTAGGGTAACCAACAGGACTCTTGACTGTTTAACATCCCTGCTTACCGTTCATCTTTCTCTCTCTCTTTCATTCTCGCTATAGTGAAAGGCGGACGGCCAACTTGCTCATGTCACCCTAACTACTTTACACATACGACAGCATAACAGTGGCTATCAAAAAAGTAAAGATACATTTTACATGGCAGACAAAATACTTACATGGTTATACAACTGGATGGTTTATACAACCAAGAAATGCGATAAACAGCAACCAAAAAGAAAGGTAAGCATGCGAAAGTGAGTATAGGCAACAATTAGCTTATGCTAATAATGTATTTGCCAGTAATACACTTTGCAGCTCTTTCAATGAAATTTGTGTGATATCAAAAAGCTGTTGCCTGCTATTTGCATTCCCTACTGATCACCATCTTTGCATCCTTATAAAACTATAAGCTATTCCTACAAACTATGTGCCGTGCGATAGTATTCCACTTGGCTGCTTCGCCCAAAACGGCATTCTACGTGAATGCTATAGTGCCCGTTCAATTATTCGTACTGTCATGGTACACCAGACAAGTGAAAGCAGTTCATAATTTATTAGCTTCTCAGGTCACGGGATGTCCAGTTGCGAAAGGAATGTCATGCAATTATTAGATAATGTAAATTAAGCCTCAGTTTTACCCAGGGGGATTTCCCACAACGTTTATGTTTCAGCTTGCTGAGAAATTGAAAAAAAATATAAATAAATAAAACATTCAATGTTCGATACGGTACCCGAAGTTTGGTTCTCTCCAATTTTTGTATTCGATTCGACCCGCCGCTGTTACCCAGTGGCTATGGCGCTGCGCTGCCGAGCTCGAGGTAGTGGGTTCGATCCCGGCCGCGGCGGTAGCATTTCGATGGGGGCGAAGCGCAAAAACACCCGTGTGTTTAGATTTAGCTGCACGCTAAAGAAAAAGACGTGGTCTACAATTTTCCACTAGAGATAGATAGATAGATAGATAGATAGATAGATAGATAGATAGATAGAGAGAGAGAGAGAGAGAGAGAGAGAGAGAGAGAGGGGATATAAGGAATGCAGGGATGTTAACCAGTCAAGAGTCTGGTAGACTACCCTACGTTGGGGGAAGGGCCAAGGGGAAGAGGGAGAAGGGAGAGAGAGAGAGGGTATAGAGACGTGCACGGCCAGTACTTGAGTCAAAGCCACTCGTGCAAATCAGATGTTTTCAGAAAGCACAAAAGTGCCCTTACTGCCTTCTGAGCCGACGATCAGTGGGGATGGGGCTCTAGTACTGTCTATTGTCTGTTCACTCAGAGGACGATCATCTAATTTCCTCAATGTGTTGGACAAAGATTGTCGTTGTGCTTCAAACTGAGGACAATGACACAATAAGTGGTCCAAGTTCTGCCTCGCACCCGCAAACATCACATGCAGGAATATATCAGCCCTTTCAATTAGTGCTGAGTAGGCATTCGTGAAGGCATCTCCAAGCCACAACCGACACTTCCGATCTCCGAGCCACAACCGACACAAAGACGCTTCGCGTCGGTGCAGTCCGGCCGGAGGTCTGAGTTGCAGTGAAGGGTTTAGTCTGTGCAGATTTGTGCGCATTGTATGTGCGGTATTCCACTCTGCTAAGGAGATCGTGCGTGCTAGAATGCGAAGTTGTCTCGCAGCGTCGGTCCTTGAGAAAGGAGTGGGGATTCCTCATAATCAGATGGTGGTCTTTGCGTGCAAAACTTCAAAATTAAAATATATATATATATATATATATATATATATATTATATATATATTATTATATATTTTATATTTTATATATATATATATATATATATATATATATATATATATATATATATTATTACGATATGATTCCTTGAGAGACGAGCAGCCGCGAGAACGACGAAGAAGTTGGTCGGTGCCCTCGGCACGAGCGAGTGTCAGCCTGGCTGCCTGGCTCCAGTGTAAATAGCGTGTAAATAGCATCTCTCGTCTGTGTCTTTCCACACGTAACATTTCTGGTGGAGGTCAGCGATCCCCGTCCTCACCACGGAACTCCGAAGTGGTCGGCACACCGAGCTTGTCACCATGCCTCCCGATGACGAACCCGCCTCCGCAACGGCTTCGGCTTGTCCGACTGCTCCAGTCGTCACGGTTGCCCCACATCGTGACCCAGGTGTGTTCTCTGGCCTGGAGGGACAGGATGTCGACGACTGGATCAAGCTCTATGAACATGCCAGCGCTAATAACAGGTGGGACCCAACGATTATGCTCGCCAATGTCATCTTTTATCTCGGCGGCACCCCACGCGTGTGGCACCAAACACATGATGACGAAATAACCAGTTGGGACAGTTTCAAAGAAAAACTGCGGGAACTGTTCGGCGACCCCATTGCGCGCAAGGCTGCCGCGAGAAAGGCTCTTGCATCTCGTGTTCAGTCGCCTACAGAGCCATACGTTTCCTACATCCTCGACGTCTTGGCTCTATGCCGTAAAGCTGACGATCATATGTCCGAAGGAGATAAAGTGGCACATGTGCTAAAAAGCATCGCCGACGACGCTTTCAATTTGCTTGTTTTCGGCAACGTGTCGACTATCGATGCCATTATAAAAGAATGCCGTCGCCTTGAACAGGCTAAGAGCCGCCGTATCTCAAACCACATTGCGCGCCTACCCAACACTGCTGCTACGTCGACATGTGAGGGTCGACCACGTCAGACCACCACCTGTGACGACGTCACCCGCATTGTTCGCCGCGAACTCGAGGCCGCCTCTTTGCCAGCCTTCTCCACGCCGCATCCCGATCCGCCAGCAACCACCATTGCGATGATTCAGGCTGTCGTCAGACAGGAATTTGAAAACATGGGTCTGAACACCGTGTGTTCCACGTCTCGACCCAGCGTTCCCCAGTTATCTAGCGGCCCTCCTCGTCCCCGGCAGTCCTTTTCTGCCGCATCTCGCCGCAACCCGTCCGAATGGCGTACACCTGATGACAGGCCGATCTGCTTCCACTGCTGTCGCATCGGCCATGTCGCTCGTCACTGCCGCAACCGATGGCCACCACCTCCTCGGACGCCCCCACTTATTCCCGCACCTTTGGACCTTCTGTACCCTATGCCACCCGCCATGAACCTACTACTGCTGATGTCCCTGCTCCGAACCTTCGCTACAGCCGCTCGCCCTCACCTCGACGCCACCAGTCTCGTTCGCCCCAACCCCGCCGCTTTTCTTCGCCGCCTATCGCCTCCCGCACCCAGCCGGAAAACTAGGCACTGCAGCTTCTGGAGGTGAAGCTGCGTTGTCGACCATGCCCTCAAATCCTCTGCTCACGTTACCTACTAACCGAAACCTTCTTGACGTTGACGTTGACGGCTATCCTGTCACGGCACTCATCGATACAGGAGCACATCTTTCTATTATGAGTGCTGCCTTCCGACGACGACTGAACAAGCTCCTCACCCCAGCGTCGGCACGCGTCGTCCGCGTTGCGGATGGCGGTACTGTGCCTATCATCGGCATGTGTACGGCACGTGTCAGCATCGCCGGCCGCCACACTCCTGTACTCTTCACTGTAATTGCTCATTGCCCCCACGACCTTATTCTCGGCCTCGATTTTCTCTCCGCCCATTCTGCCCTAATTGACTGCTCTTCCAGTACCCTTCGCCTCGAGTTGCCGATGCTCGCAGAACCTTCTGACGCACCCCACTGCCGCTTACGCTCCACCGGCTTTCTTCGCCTGCCGCCAAAGTCCATAGCCTACATTGAACTGTTGTCTTTCCCACCAGTTCCTGATGGCGAGTACCTCGTCACTCCTCTGCCCGACATCCCAATACAGTATGACGTCACCGTGCCTCACAGTATAGTTACTATTACTGCGAACCACACTCGCATGCCTGTCAGTAAATTTGGATTGGCAAAGCAAATTCTACCGCAAGGTATTTGCCTTGCCACCATTGATTGTCTCGGCGACCAATACGTGGCAGCGTTATCAACCGATGGTTCTCGCGACCTTAGCATGCCCATCGCGCCAGCCCCGGGCGTCGATCCCAACATAAAGAAAATGGTTGCGACGGACCTGTCCTCTACGCAGGCTGAAGACCTTTGCGAAGTATTATCGTCCTACCGCGATATTTTCGACTTTGACGATCGCCCTTTAGGCCAGACGCTCGCGGTCAAGCATCGCATTCTTACTGGCGATGCTGTGCCTATTCACCGACGACCGTATCGAGTTTCTGTGTCGGAACGCCGAGTAATTCAAGATGAGGTGAACAAAATGCTCGATAAACACATCATTGAGCCTTCATCGAGTCCCTGGGCGTCACCTGTGGTGTTGGTTAAGAAGAAGGACGGCACGTGGCGCTTCTGTGTTGATTACCGTCACCTGAACAGCATTACAAAAAAGGACGTCTACCCGCTCCCACGTATAGACGACGCCCTTGACTGCCTGCACGGTTCCAGATATTTCTCGTCTATTGATCTTCGTTCGGGATATTGGCAGATTGCTGTTGACGATATGGACAAAGAAAAAACCGCGTTCATCACACCTGATGGCCTATACCAATTTAAAGTAATGCCGTTTTGATTATGCAACGCTCCTGCCACCTTTGAGCGTATGATGGACTCCTTGCTCCAAGGTTTCAAATGGTCCACATGCCTCTGCTACCTCGACGACGTCATCGTCTTCTCGCCAACGTTCGACACTCACCTTGAGCGTCTCACAACTATACTTGATGTATTTCGAAAGGCGAAGCTGCAACTTAACTCATCGAAATGTCGTTTGGGCCACCGACAAATTACTCTTCTGGGCCATCTAGTTGACGCTTCCGGAGTACAGCCTGACCCCGACAAAACTCGCGCTGTCCGAGAGTTTCCGGTTCCGAAGACAGCCGCAGACGTTCGAAGTTTTGTAGGGCTGTGCTCGTACTTTCGTCGTTTTGTTCCAGATTTTGCGACAATTGCTAGGCCCCTAACTAATCTTTTGAAGAAAGGCGTACAATTCTCGTGGGGTACTGCAGAAGCCGCCGCCTTCTCTCGTCTCGTCACTCTTCTCACCTCACCACCCATTCTCGCCCACTTCGACCCTGATGCCCCTACAGAATTACGTACAGATGCCAGCGGTCATGGCGTAGGTGCCGTCTTAGCCCAGCGTCAGCGTGGCAAGGATCGCGTTATTGCTTATGCGAGCCGCCTCCTAGCACCATCGGAGCGCAACTATTCCATTACGGAACGCGAATGCCTTGCTGTTGTCTGGGCGGTTGCAAAGTTCCGTCCTTACCTTTACGGTCGCCCTTTTTCCGTAGTCACTGACCATCATGCTCTTTGCTGGCTCTCATCGCTCAAAGATCCTACAGGCCGGCTTGGTCCATGGGCTTTGAGGCTACAGGAATTTTCATATTCCGTGGTGTACAAGTCTGGCCGCCTGCACCAAGACGCTGACAGTTTGTCGCGTTACCCTGTTGACGACTCTGACTCCTCCAATATTGCCAGTGCTTCTTGCGTATTCTCGGTATCCCAGCTGCTTCATTTCGCCGACGAGCAACGCCGTGACGCCTACATCAGAGCACTCATCGACCGTTTTGAACACTCTCCGGCTGATGCTACTCTACGCCTCTTCGTCCTCCGCGACGGTACTCTGTACCGTCGTAACCTTCATCCAGACGGCTCTGAGTTCCTGCTTGTAGTACCTAAACACCTCCGCTCCACCGTTCTAGAAGAGCTTCACGACGCACCAACGGCAGGACACCTCGGCGTATCTCGAACCTATGACCGTGTACGTCGCCGTTTTTTCTGGCCGGGCCTTGCCCGTTCCGTACGACGTTACGTCGCCGCTTGTGAACTTTGCCAACGACGCAAGAAGCCTTCCCAGCTCCCCGCTGGTTACCTGCAGCCGCTCGACATCCCTGCCGAGCCCTTCCATCGTGTCGGCTTGGACCTTCTAGGCCCATTTCCGGAATCTACATCAGAAAACAAGTGGGTTGCAGTCGCGGTGGACTACGCGACCCGCTACGCCGTAACCTGTGCTCTTCCGACCAGTTGTGCAACTGATGTTACGGACTTCCTGCTACATGATATTATATTGATGCATGGTGCTCCGCGTCAATTGCTTACAGACCGCGGCCGCACCTTTTTGGCCAAATTCATTGACGACATCATGCGTGCCTGCTCAATACAGCATAAATTTACCACCTCCTACCACCCCCAAACGAACGGCCTCAGTGAGCGTTTGAACCGCACCCTTACAGACATGCTATCCAAATACGTTTCAGACGACCACCGTGACTGGGACCTGGCTCTACCTTACATCACCTTTGCATATAACTCTTCCCGTCTCGAAACTGCTGGCTTTTCCCCGTTTTACCTCTTGTATGGCCGCGAACCGACGCTACCACTGGACACTCTGCTTCCGTCCGCCACAGCTTCAACTAGCGATTATGCCCGTGATGCAATCGCCCATGCTGACCATGCTCGCCAACTTGCGCGCGCTCGTCTACAAGTGTCACAAGACAAGCAGAAACAACGCTACGACCTCCGTCACCGTGATGTCCATTTTGTGCCCGGAGCCCTCGTGTTGCTTTGGTCACCATCGCGTAAAGTCGGCCTTTGTGAAAAACTGCTTTTCTGTTACACAGGCGCATATCGCGTGATACGCAAAGTGACCGATGTCACCTATGAAATCGTTCTAGCCACGTCCACGACGTCCTCCGCTGTGACAACCAGAGACATTGTCCACGTTGCCCGCCTCAAGCCCTACAACTCTCCATGCCCCTTGGATATTTAACAGCACCGTGACGGTGCTTTTGCCGCCGGGGGGTAATATTACGATATGATTCCGCGAGAGACGAGCAGCCGCGAGAACGACGAAGAAGTTGGTCGGTGCCCTCGGCACGAGCGAGTGTCAGCCTGGCTGCCTGGCTCCAGTGTAAATAGCGTGTAAATAGCATCTCTCGTCTGTGTCTTTCCACACGTAACAATATATATATATATATATATATATATATAAGAAATTCATTAGGTACGTTTATTATTCGAACACCCACGCAAACACCTTTGGTAAAAAAAAAAAAAAGGAATCTGATAACACGAGTTGTACGAACGCGTTGATCGCGACGGCGCCATCGTCTTGGAGTGGAAAAAAAAAGAAAATTATCAGTGGCGGCTCCTTTTTTGGAGTCATGGCACACTGAAAGGACGACATCAAGGGCTCTTCAGAAAACTCTCCCGAGAATTTAATTTCGGGCGTCCGAGCGAAGTCCCTGCATGCCCGCCTGTCGCCAGGAGCGAGCACGAAACGTTTATAAACCACAGGTTGCACCTGTCGCAACCTGAAACCTCGAGAAGGAGCCGGAGGGTCTCCGAAACGGTGGGGTTTTCGATAAATCTTGCTTGAAGTATTATCCGTTTTCATTCAGCTACCTATTTGACACTGCGTCTTGTTACACCGAGGGTGACGGTCACGACCATTTACCGAACGTGTTGTTTAGACGCTGTGCGACATACGTGAGTATGGAGGGTGCTTTGCACACAAGAACTCAATACTAACAGGACAAGAACACGTGCAATACACGAAAGAAAACAAAAAAGAACGAGGAGTTGTGTGCATGTGTGTTTTTGTGAAAGTGTTGCCCGCATTGTTGCTGTCATTATATGAGTTCTGGAAAAGCTTATTCTGAGTAAAAAGGACATTTCCGTTTTTGCATGTTCAATTGTATGGTATATTGTTCTGCATTTGCAATTGATACTTGTTCTTAGGTTGTGCATTTGTGCGCACAATGTACAACGCCTTCTGACGTCCACTACACTGGTCATCAATTTGAGTGCGTTGACGATAACTACGCGCGCCACCTTGAGTAATTAATTAATAGATCAATCATCTGCGACATCAGAGATATTCGCAACAAAAAATTTTGCCGGCTTCTCTGCAGTGCTAAAATTTTGCGTGAGAACGAAATGGGTGATGTCTGTGTTTGAGGGGGTACACCCTTACAGCTATCTAAAGCTAACCATCACAAGCAGAACAGCCACTAGCAAAAAGAAATAACAAAACAGGAAAAAGAAAAGAAAGAGGCACAGAAGATCAATGTATAGCATGTTGCGCGTTATCTGACACAGGGAGCAGAAGAAAGCCTTGCGTGCGTGTGTTTTCTTATTTCATTATTTTCCTTTTGTCTGTTAATTTTTGGCAGCGTCGAGGGCGATGAAAGTTGACGTTTTTTTTTCCACTATCATCCACAAAATTACATATAGACACTTGAAACTTGATACTAAATCCTTTTTCTTTTTTCATTTTTTCGTATTCACTGCGAATGCACTCCAGTCTAAGGCCATCCACGAGGCGCTCCTGGTACTGAGCAGGTTTCGCCTGTACTTAGCCTGCTTTTTCCCGTCACTGACCTAAAAAAAAAGTGTCTCGAAAGCGTGGCTCGGGCATTCAAAGTGCATCGTTGCGGCGTTATTAGGCGGTTGCGTTTCCCGTGGCCAATCTTGGCCAGCGCCGTTCGCATGGATCGTCTAAATAACGCGCGTGCATATTGGCTTTCTGCCAGCGCGTAATTAAAAGAGGAACGGCTGGCTGAGAACACATCGAACAATAACCTTCTCTCTCTCTTTCTCTCGCACACACACGCACGCTTCCTGACGATTACAGCATACGTTAGACTCCGTTCTCACTTGCGACGACGACTAGAAATAAACGTATATACGTCGCGTATATATATATATATATATATATATATATATATATATATATATATATATATATATATATATATATAGATTTGCGTAACACCGGCGCTCGTGAAACAGTCGCGCTCTCAACTTTGGAGAAAACGTTCGCAGATAATTATGTTTTTGCATTTTATCCTCGTACAAGCCGCGTCGCTAATCACTTATCACTTGAGTTGAAAAGAGCAACATTCCTGTAAAAAGAAAGAAAGTTAAGAAAACCATCGGGGAAGGTAAGTCTATCTCGCGCCGGTATGTGATTGTACGTGCGTAGTTTTACAATGGTAATGTTTCTGCTAGCTGGCATTTCTCATCTCAGCCTTTCCTAGTGCAATGGTCTCAAGTGTCGTTAAGAAGTCATCACAAATAAATAAATTTTCATTGCTTCTTCACGAAGAACTCTTGCGCGGTATCTAAGAAGAATAAAAAAGTGCGGCTATTAGACGTCTCTGCACGGTATTTTAACATAGCAGCTATCTTTCAAATTTATTCAGCCTTTATTACTATGGGACACGTAAAGCAAGCAAAACAACAACAGCTATGCTGCGATTTTCGTCGTTCCCAAAGTGCGATTTCTATCACATGCGACAAGAATGGCAATTGCACTCTTCGCACGCTCCCTGCGCCGTGCAACTATCAAATCGACCGCATGTCGCACCAATCGGTGAGATATTTGTTAGCAAAAAAAAAAAAAGAACAAAAAAAGAAGAAGCGAGTGAGAAACAAAGGAGGGAACAAGATCCGCCGAAATTGCACCGGAAAGTATTTCGCGGTTTGTTTTCTTTATGGCTGTTGTTGAAAAATATGGAAAATGCCTGTCCTTCAGCAAATCTGTAAAACTGCGTGGATTGCGCAATCCGGTCCGTACCACCAGCCCCGCCACGCGAATACGGCAGTTAAAAACTCGCAGTGCACTCGGTTCTGCGATTTGCATGCGTTTCATGACATGCCACAAACGAACCGCCCTTTTTTTTTTCACTCACGACGACCCTCCCTCTGGTAACTTGAGGACGACGCGAACACGTCATCGCACCAAAGAACGATTTTACTGGCCTTAATTGCGCAGAAGGACTGAGATCTATGTGACCAGTCGGATCCAGTGTCGACCCATGTATGCTTCAGTCGGTCACTCACAGCCACTCAGGCTTCCCAGTTGCCCTTTTGAAGAAGTCGGCATAGACCTCCCAGGACCGTTCCCGCGTTCTTCAAAAGGCAACCCTTGGATAATCGTACGCGCCGCAAACCCTGACCCGCTACTGCGAGACTGCAGCCCTGACGTCCGCAATCGGGCCCCGGGTTTCTCACCTTCAATCATGTTCCGACGCAGGGCGACTCGTATGATTACAAGTAGACCGTGGTCGCCAATTCACAACCGATGTTGTGTAAGAACTACTTCGTGTGTGTGTGCCTCCGACTTTCTGCACTCCAACAGCTTATCGCCCTCGAATTATTGGCCTGATCGAACGCACGAACCGAACATTAGTCAACGCGCTATCAATGCACGTAGCCTCGTACCACAGCAACTGGGACAAAGTATACGTATGACCGTTCGAACGTACGCTTTCAACGCCGCGAAACGCTATAGACACCACTGGCTACAGCCCTTTCTCCCTCCTTTACGCTCGCCTGTATCGTTATTCGCTGGACACTATCTTTTCTTTTACCATCCATGACGACTGGTTTGTATCGACTCTGTATCATGCAGAGGATGCCCATCGGCTTGCCCATTTACGTACGCTGGCCTCACAAGACGACTCCAGGGCACCCCATTATAATAGACTCGGACGCGTTACTGTTCCCATCGACCTCGTGTTGTTGTGGGCTTCAGTACGCAAACGTGGCTTGTTATCAAACGCCGCTCGCAAAATATACCGGACCGTTCGTTGTCCTTGGTCGTCTGAGCCAGGAGAACTACAAAGTATCCCGCCTCCCTTCAAGTGGCCGACGCTCATGGAAGACCGAAGTGGCGCTTCTTGCCCGCCTGAAGCCCTTTACCCAAAGGCAAACCGGTGTGAATCGCCCGGGAGTCTTCGCCTGGGAGAGGAGAAATGTCTCAGCGCGTCGAAGGCGATGAAAAGAGAGCAAGCGACAAGAAGTAAGGAAGGCGACGTAGTTTTTGGGTTCGTCACGCTATTTGCGTTTCGGTTCTCGCGGTCTCATTAAAATATCGTAAACCTCACTAAAGCACGTAACAATATGTTTCAGGAGCATAAGTCACGACTTCCACGATCGGCTTTTTGCCACTATAAACTGTGATGCGTTCCATGGCTTCTGCACGTGCCCCGAAAATACCCCCCCCCCCCCCCCCCCCCCCGAAAGATCCCCTACTTGTGCCGAAGGTCAGTCCCCATTAGCAGCAATACCGTTTACATTACATCTACTATTTGACAAGTATCGGGACTGTATTCACGTCTTCACGGGCGGTTCCGTTAACAAAGACAGTGGGACATGAGCTTAAGTGATAACCACCTGTACAGGTGATGCACGCTTGTCGGCTAGAACACACGTCGCCTCCGACAACAGCGGAATTAGTGGCAACTCTGCAAGCCACAAATTTTATGGAAATGTACGACACACACACAAAAAAAAGTGCGTGAGTTGTAGGGACTCCTTATCGGCTCCAGCTTGTCTCGAAAATATGGATGACAGCCAACCGCAGGCACGAATAACGTATGCAATACTAAACACTCAGGATTCTGAAAGAAAAAAAAGTAGCAAGCGCCGGCTTAGTCGACTCGCTGTCAAAATCGGCCCATAAATATGCGGAAATTCGCCTGATCCCTTTATCATCAATTAGTACGCGATGCCTATTAAAAGTACTAAAGAAGGAATCGTGTATGTCCACCTGGTTTACAGAAAATACTACCATAATCCAAAATACCAAGTCAGTAGCACACTTTTCCAGAAGTTGCGAGACACTAATGCATCGACTGCTCCTTGGAACAGCAAACCCAAAACATTTCCCATATCGCATGAAATGGGTGTCGTCTACGGCTTGCTCCTGTGGAAATGATGGTGTTCGCCCGATGACCGCCCCAGACACATAGACGGCAGCTAGCACAAGAGTTACGCTCAACTGTTCCTCATCGACCTTTCGCGCTGGCAACATTGCCGGGCCCGTGGCCATGGAAATCAACACAGCGAAAAGCATCGGACGCACTCGAACATTTACTCGAAGACACAGGCATATACTTACCGTGCCCTCACTGGATGGAGTAATGTACTCACAACGCGCTTGCATTATTTGAATGTATGTGTGCATGCATGTTATGCGCGCCATACTTTCTAAAGCGATGCTTGTCTTTTATTGCCTATCGTTCCATGGATTCGCCTGAGCCGGTCGGTCGGTCGGTGGGATTCGAACCGCGCACATACAAGAACACAATGGGGGATCGGTCAAGCAGCGTGTACGCGTGTTGATTGTGATGACGATTTTCATACTATGCCACATACCTCCCAACGGGAGATTGGCCAAGAAGCGGCCGGTACAGTTAAAATGAATAAGAAGAATGAAGTAATACAAGCCTATGTAAGATTTCATATCACGGCTTTATAGGCGAGAGCACATGCGCGCGCCAATTTCCATTACGCCAGATACACGAGAACGAAACTAGCGAAATCGTAGGATTTCGTTATACCGATTCGCAAAAGCTTCGCTTCAGGTGTATTTAAAATAATAATTAAAAATAAATCTTTTTTCCAATGAATCTCGCGTTCGAATTTCGTATATCCGTGCATGCATCATTTCGTATGCGTCATCTTGCTCACGCGTGCTCCTCCTCCTCGCAGACTACGTCGCAGCTTCGCGTACGTGTTTGGGACTTTGTATACGCGCGTGCGTGGTGTGGTGCAACTTGTCCTCGCCTTTTTATCTCTGAGTATGCGCGTGTGTGCATAGGACTGTATGGTGCAGATTTTACGAACCTGTCATGTTGTTTTTTCTCATCTGATTGTATTAATTTATTATTGTTACTGTAATGCGGAAAAGAGTAACTGTCCCCATTATAGAATGACTACATGCCATTCCTGCATTTTCATTTCAGCGGGAAAAAGAAAGAAAAGCAAGCAAGCGCGCAGTGTTTTCTTTAAATTTTGTACCAAAACTAAAAACGTCGCTGCCTGTCCGAACGAACTATGCATTCTTAAACTGAACGCACGATACACATACTTAGCTCCACAAAGGCCAAGGTATCATTTTCCCTATACGCTGACGTCCTAATACCGCACAATTCTGATCCAAGCGCTGGAATTAACCTCCACGGAATGCCCATAGTTGTGAATAGTTCGGGAAACCAACTACTGAATAAGTAGTTGGTATACTAACTAACTATACTCTAACAGCATTCCGTTTGTTTTCGTGCTTTTCAGAAATAAAGGTGAACAAGCTATCCTAATTTCCGTGAAACTTGAATGCGGCGGTTTAAGTATACGATGTACAAAAAAAGACGTTCTTCGATGCACGATTCTATAGACACCAACGATACGCTGGCACCTGGCCACTACGCCGCTTCGCCTCCTCAATTACGACTGCGACACCACCTACGCAGTCCTAACTGCACGCGCGAACTCACCTCTTTCTTTCTTTTTTTGACGACGCCCGAGAAATGATTAAAGGGTCACCGTATCCGTGACACGGCACTCACCCAGACGGTATCAGCGAGTCTTCGACGCGATATGCACCAAGTCGAGCTTCACTTCGTCGGGCCCTTTGCTTGCGCTCGCCTGCTCGATATGGGATACTCGTGCTGCGAGCGAGACGCGAGCGAAATGAGAGAGTCGAAGCTTAAAACTACACTGTCGAGACCGCGGCGCTTTTTTACCTACGCGCTCGCGACGTCTGATCTTTTTCCGAGATTACGCACAACCACCTCTCGCGCTCGCCGCATCACATCTCAATGACAAATCACGAGGTGGCTGGCCAGGCGCGGGTGCTAGGAATGTACGCACTGCATCTGCTTAATAGGCAGACGGTCAAAAAGAAAAAAGAAAGAAAAAAAAAACGAAAGGAGAGGTCTTCTTTCCACAAATATCCCGCCGCTCTGTGGTTCTTCTTTCGGATCGCTTACCTCACCTAAGCGGCCCGCAACCTTCGTTAAAACCGGCCTTGACACTGGAGTGTCGGCGTCATAGAGCTTCATCATCTTGTACGGAACTCGATGGTCTGCGTTAAAGCGAGTGACGATACAGAGAGGGAGAGAGAGAAATGAAAGAATGCAAACAGCCGTGACGACAACCGGCACAGCGGTAGCAAGCGCGTTCGAGAGCCGCGCCGATAAATTGGACCGAGGAATCAAACATGCAAACCTGCGGCCTCAACGTGACGG
The DNA here is from genome assembly GCF_023375885.2 of Dermacentor andersoni. Taxonomy (NCBI): domain Eukaryota; kingdom Metazoa; phylum Arthropoda; class Arachnida; order Ixodida; family Ixodidae; genus Dermacentor; species Dermacentor andersoni. The sequence goes on from NC_092817.1 coordinate 115,933,396, forward strand.
CGCGCCCTTTGATTCGTTGATGGAGGTACTTACACTGACGCCGGCATGCGTGGAAAGAGGCACGTGACGTCCAAACGCCCCCTCCTCCTCCCAAAGTGGCAAGGCATCCCTCCACCCTCTGTCGAAGCCGATCGAAGTCACCGGAGAATATTCGGCGAAGACCGGTGCGCCTGATTGAGGAAAATTTTGAATCACCGCGGGTTCTACGGCCCTCTTTTGCTTAAATCTGCATTCTTTTTCTTTCTCTGTTTACGTCACATTTGGCAAAGCTCCTGACGGCATTATTAGAGCTCAGCCGAATGTGCCGTTGCGACCTGCACTCTGGCCTTCGCACGAACATGATATACGTAAACAAGGCGTGTCCGCTCACTTTGCGTCACGCATGTTATGTGTACATAGGCACTGTGCGGGGGAAATCGTCGTTCCGCGTTGCCGAACCCGCGGGCTTCACGCGTTGGTACGCATGTGGTGGAACGTACATATATATTTCTTTTCGTAAATGACAGACAGAGTTTACTGTTAAACGGCGAATCGAGTGCAAAAGCAAACAAAAGCAGAGAACTCTCGGAACTACCACTCTCATTCGAAAGCGATCGCTCGCACGTAAAGACAGGAGACGCGCTGCACATTTGAGTGACAAAAAACGCGTCCCCGGTACACCTTAATTGACAAGCTTGCGCAGAAAGCCGCGCTTTTATTCAGCATTGAAACCTGTCGAGTAGCAAGACACGACGCGCTTGACACTGCGGAAACGCGCCACAGCGCTGATGTGTACGTAGACGCGTCTAGAGAGGCGCAGCGAATTTCGAGAACGAAGGCCCGTCCTGCAACTTCTTTCTCCATCATCTTCCTATTCACAATCACTCTCTCTGGGGCCGCGGCTTCGTTTGCGCCGAGCACCGGAGATATATTCAAGGACCATTTTGTTTTTTGTCATTGAAGAGCATGCAGTTTCACACACCCACCACTGACCCCAAGTGAGCGTCAGAGAGGTTCATTGAAGAGTAGTGCGTGCGCTGTGGCGCGCTCCATGTCATGCAAGTTGATTCGACGGTTGGTTTTGAACCCTGTTCCCTCAAGCACAGCAGAGAGATGCTGTGCCCATTAGACCATGGACTACCCGGCGACCTATGCAAGTTGGCGGGAGAATGGTTAGCGAAACAAATAGATAGACAACTAGTCAGACCACTGAGAGTTGGTCAGGTGCCCTAAGATTTCTAATCGCACTAATCACAAAGGCCGCAATTCGAAAAGAACAAAGGGCTCCCCATATGAATAGCGTACGCATCCGATTCGCACACAGTGAGCGGAAAGAACAAGAGAAAAGAGAGGCTTAAGCTTTCATTTGTCCCAACCATAAAAAAACAAACAAGGAATGAAGCCAGCAAAAGCACAGGGGTAATAATTTTGCTCTTTAATTGAAATGTCGAAGTAATAAGAAGAAGGGAAATGGATGTGGAGGAAAGCATAACTGGCGCAAGGGAGAACCGAATCCAGTTGTCTTTTCGTCCACTTTCATTTCCCCGCACCTTACTGCTTCAGCATTTCCAACAAACAGTACAGCCAGTTTTCCCTATGCTTTTTCTAGCGTCCTTGTTCGCTTCTTATTATGGTTGTGATTTGCACACAGTTTCTACCACGTGCAATATCAGGCTTGTCACGTAGCGCCGTGACGCATTTCGTCAACCGCAAGGGGAAAGGCCCAATCGCTGCATAAACTTTGCTGGCTGCGACAAGGACGTAGTGTATTGAAACGTGACGCTACAAGTGGTCAGCCTTCGCCTCTCGCACGCGTGTCCAATTGGCAACTGGCCACGTCTTGAAAGCTTCGTTTTCTGAACTTTCCAGTTTCGACCGAAAACACGTAAATATAATGAGAGGGCATATTTGAAGGTTACTGCTGCAAGAAAATGAGACGGATACGAAAAGATGCCAATAAATAAACAACATGAACAAAGTATCATTCATCACTTGATAAAGGAAATAAAAAGAAAATGCCTCGAGGTTTCTCAGAGTTCGCGCAGATCAGTGGCGAGTACGTGACAGCTATGTAAAACTTGACTCTTTATTACTGCCATAATATTTCGCTGTTCGTCCACTACCGTCTGCATTGCGCATCTAAAATTAAAGACCTAAGGAAAGGTATACACTACATTACAGGTACGACCACCCCAACCTGCGTTTCGGCTTCTGTTTTGTTATTCTTTCGGTAGAACATCTGGGGGCTTCGCTTAGTGGAGCGTCATTTTCCATTTCAAGCAAAGTTTTATCGCCTTCCCCCCCCCCCCCCCCCCCCCACGCGCCCTGTCCTTTCTAGGCCGAGGCATATAAAAATGGAGACGTAGACAAATATAAGCATAAAAAAAAAAGAAAGAGCGTGGACAGCAGTTTGAGGAGTGCCGCTGTAATGTTGTTTACCAGATTCCTATTTCCTTCGAATGTTTTATGTTTCGGGGCAGTGCACTCAGTTGAATGCGGTTGTAAAACACATTTTAAAGATTGCACCGCTGTGTCAAATTACCACGATGAACGCGCACGACTTGCAGTCGAAGCATTCCAAATTCCGAAAGATGGCGATGCATACTGAGCTCTTTCCGTGCCATGAGGAAAATAGGTGTTCTTTGTAGGTTACGCGAGATCTTCTTTTTTTCTGAAGGAACTACTGCGCTCAGTATTTTATATAATGCATAAACAAAATGCAGAATGACTTCACTTTTCACGCATAACAGTTTTATGAACGAGCTGTATTTCATAAAAACGATAGAATTTGGCCATAATCAAGATTGTGGGATAAAATTGAACAAACTTTGTAAAGACACGCTTGTATCTATTAAGAAAAAAAAAATGTAGTAAAAATTAAGAAACATACAAAATGTATTGCACCCGCCGTGGTTGCTCAGTGGCTATGGTGTTGGGTTGCTGAGCACGAGGTCACGGGATCGAATCCCGGCCACGGCGTTCGCATTTCGACGGGGGCGAAATGCGAAAATTAAAGAACCCCATGTGGTCGAAATTTCCGGAGTCCTCCACTAGGGCGTGCCTCATAATCAAAAATTGGTTTTGGCACGTAAAACCCCATAATTTAATTAATAAAAATGTATTGTCGTCTAATAGGCACCATATCCGAAAAAAATCATAATTTTTCATTGAACATGTATTGCACTACAAGAATTTAAGTGCAAGCATTACAGTTTGGCATGCGGGGCAGCGGGCGCCGATGTTCCAGGCTGACTTGTGTCGTCGTAGCTCTCAGAGTTCGACGAAGAGACCACATCCTCGGGCTCGCTGCTGCTCGATCCATCGACAAGACCAGCTGCAAACGCAGCGCAATCGCTAGATCTGCGATCTTTCGAAGCGCGTGCGCCACTGCCAGAGGCGGCCATTTTTGATTTCTACTTTGACGGTCGCGAAAATTCGGAGCGCGTTAAGAAATAGACGCCTTGTGGCGAAAAAGCGAACTGCATAGAAAAAAAAATAGTTGCTCTCCTTCACGTCCTATGCGCAGTGTGTCAGTCGGCGGCGCGGAAGGTCTCGAAAGCGGCGTTTAAAATCGTCGATAGCGGGCGGCCATTATTGCTTTCTGCTTTGACGATCGCAAAAACTTTGGCGCGCGTTTAAAAATCACCGCCTGGGGGGAAAAACGAAATGATTAGAAAATGAAAGAATAGTACTCCTATTTCACGTCCAATAGCGCAGTGTCTCCGTGGAAGGCGCGGGAAGTCTCGAAACGGGCGTTTCAAACCATCGTTAGCGGGCTGACGATGCCCAATCGGCGCGGTACTGAGAGAGTTAAGCTACCCATCCATTTCCCTCCGTCCGAAGGTGCTACCATTGCTTTCATTGCTACACGAGTGAATTCGTCCCATTTCTTCCAGGCATGCTTCTGTTCTGTCCTTACCTTTTTTCCTTGTTCAGTGGACGCACTACACATGTTGCTTGAAAGAATAATTTGGTTACTTAGCACAATTGTCTGCAGCTTCGTTAAGAGGAAGCTTTAGCTCGGGAATTGCTGTCTAAATACACGGGAACAAAAGATCGGTTTACTAGACAACCGCAGCGCCGAGGTTGATGAAGATCTTTGCATTTAAATGAGAAAGTGAAATTTTAGTGACTTCGAGAAGTGGATATTTGATCTAGGCCGTGAATATTTTTTACAAAAACAGCTGAAAATTGCAATATTGAAACCCACCCACCCACCCACCCACCCACCCAACCACACACACACACACACACGCACACACGCGCACACGCGCACACGCGCACGCGCACGCGCGCGCACGCGCACACACACACACACACACACACACACACACACACACACACACACACACACACACACACACACACACACACACACACACACACACACACACACACACACACACACTCACACTCCCCGCAAGTTTTAGGTTTCTGTTGCAACTCTGCAACTCAGTAATGAAAGAAAAACCTATATTCAATTCTGTCAACTGCACCTAATAATAAATATAAAGCGGAAAAAATAATGTTTGATACACTGCTTCAAAATAGATGGCTAGTTTGTGAGTAGGACTTTTGCAAAACCGTTGTGAATATTGTAACTATTTCACCTAAGTGGTAAATTCACGTATCCAATCTGTCCGTTCTAGATGTTCCAACAGATGCAGTTTACATAACTGTGACATGTGTTTTTGGTGTATAGTTACAGATTTGTAAACTGCGTGCTTTCATTTTTTAAAATCTTACCAGCCTGCGGGAATTATTGTCAAAAATTTCAGGTGCTGAATAAAAACTGGTTCCTACAGTAAGTAAAATTATTTAAATTTATCTCTCAGGAGGAGGAGGAATAAACTTTTAATGTGGAACCAGCATTTTATGATGGCCGGGCCTAAGCCTCCCACGAAGGGACGTCGAGGGCTTGCCTCGCCGCCTTTCAAATGCATCACATTTCATTCAAATTGGCCCAGCTATTATCTCAAAAGTATTTTTGCGTTTTTCATGTATGTCTGAACAGGGAACTCGAAGTTGGACCCAAGCTAATGCACCAGTGCAATCGTTTATTTACCGGTGTATTACCATTCATGAAACGATTGTGTGCCCGCCAACGGAATTACCTCTTTAAGACCTCTATTGTGTGTCCCCTATAAAAATTAATTCTTCTGGGGTTTTAAGTGCGATTGAGGCATGTGCGATTAAATGCGATAGGAGGCATGCCGTGGGGGAGGGGGAAGGGGACTTCGGATTAAATTGACTACGTGGGGATGTACAACGTGCGCCTAAAGAAGGGTACACGAACTTTTTTTGTATTCCGCTCGTATCGGAATGCGGCCACCATAGTCGGGATCGAACCCGCTACCTCGAGCATAGCAGTGCAACGTCAAAGCCGCGGTCGTGGTGGGTCGCCAAAAGAGCAAACGGTACGTCCACTCTCAACAATGAATGTCTCCCGCAGCTTGGTCTAATCCGTGAGGCGAGCAGTGCCTATCCTGGCTTTGTATTCGAGCCCATGGAGAGTGGTGGCTAGCAGCGCGTGGTCGCTGCTTAGCTACTCCTGCAGATTGGCCCAGCAAGCTTGGGGGATGCTTATGGTGAGGGTGAAGTCGGGGTTTGTGTCTCTTTGAACACTTGTGCCGAGCCTCGTGCTATTCCTGGGATCGTTCACGAGTGCGAGATCAATGTCCTCAATAACTTTGTGAAGCAGGTTTCCCCTGGGTTTGGTGTACGTATAACCCCAGAGGGGGTGGGCTGAATTAAAGTCGCCCACTATTGGAAGCGGATGGTTGCCTGCTGCGTGCGTGGCTTGCTCCAAAACTTGTTTGAGGACCGATGGCGCGCTTTTCGGCCGACAGTAGACGTTTAGAACATGGCACCCTCCTTCTTTGTTGCCTGTGGGATAATTTCGAGCAGAATGGCAAGGGGTTCGGATTGTTGGAGATGGTGTTGAATGGCCACTAGCTTCTTACTGACCAGGTTGTGAAGGCTGTCACCTGTATCGGTGCCATACGTGACGTTTCCTATACACACGAAGTCGGGGAGATTGGTCGTAGGTTCTCAATGGCTGGTGGCTTGCCTGGCTTCGGTATCAGACGAACCTCGGCGGACGTGTGTGTTCGTTTCTTGCAGTGTGATGATTTCAGGTGGTCTTGCTGATGTAGCGATCTATTGTTTCAGTGGTACATACTTGTCCATGCAGCCCCGGCAATTCCGCTGCCACACCGTGGTTTAGCCTGGGGAGCCCCCGCGCTTATTGCATATATGTTGAGGAGGAGCCATCTTGGTTATTAAGGGGTGGTGATGCGTGCGCAAGATGGGGTTCTGGGGAGCCTAGAGAATCTGGCAAATCTGGTAGGGTCTGATGAGCTGTTTTCTTGGGAAGCCGGCTTTGACGAGTTTCCAATGCTTGTATGCGTTCCTCTAGTCTCATGATGCGTTCCGCCAACTGAGTGATAGAGTGTTGTTGTTGAGTTGCGAATTGTTGTGCCCCTGACTCTTGTATAGCTGTGAGCTGTTGCTGCGTAGTAGCTTGTAGGGATATCTGAAGGCTCTGAATGGCCTTTGCTGCTACCTCCTCCACCTTCTGGAGAGTGGCATATTGGACGGGTATGACTCCCTGCGGTGCAGTGGGCTGCGCCGTTGCTCGTTGCGGTGTGAAGTGATTGCGATTGCGCCGTTGCTCGTTGCGATTTGAAGTGACTGTGGGCACTGGCTGCCCGTCCCGTTTCCGCTTCTCCGGGGGTGGGGTTGAAGTGTTTTGTGTAGGGTAGTGGTATTTATTCCAAGCAATTCATCTTTAAGTGCTACGAATTCTGCGTGTACGCTAGTGATTTCTGCTTTGAGTGTTGCGTTCTCTTCAGTGAGACGCCTAATGTGGGCGTGTGCCTGTGCCAGCTCTGTGTCAACAGGGGGGGACGAGCTTTGGGAGAAACAACCTGTGCTCAGTCCACCAGCTGCGTGACCTGCGCTGCTCCCTTGCGGAACGACCATGGCTCGAGGTCCCGCCATGGGATGGCGTCCGTCGTCGCGATGAGGTCCTGCCCCTGCAACCGGAACCGGAACACGGCCTGGAACTGCTCCTCTCCAGGACAGCTCCGCATCGTCTCGGGGACCGTGACTTGCGGTATGCTGAGCGCTCGCCACGTGGCCTTGGAGACGAGGAGCCTGCTCTCAGGGCCTGCTGCGGTTTCCGGTGGTTGATGGGCGGCAGGAACCTGTTGGGGCAGGTTTTGGCTGCCGTCGCGTGATTTCCGCCACACAGAGAGCACCGAGGGTGGCACTCGTGCTGCTCCGTTGATAGTGAAGTGCCGCAGTCCCTGCAATTCGGTGTGGCGGGGGTCCACGGGCAGACGTCCTCTCTGTGGCCTGTCTCGTTGCAGGCTTGGCAATGTGGCACGGTTCTCTTGTAGAAGTAGCACCGCAGAAGAAGGCCGGAAAATTCGATGTAATATGGTACTGTTTTTCCCAGGAATGTGATCACCATGGTTGTTGTTTCGCAGTCTTCTACATGTTAGCGCCTCGTATTCGGGAGATTCAATGCGTTTAAGTAACATTTCGGGCGTGGTGTCGTGATCGATGTTGTACATCACCCCTTTGCAAGAGTTATCGGGGGAAATTCCGTATGATGCAATATCATATGTTGTTGCACCAATTGTAATTTTCTGCATCTTGTTTAGTGCTGAGGCCGTAGCTTCTGAGGCAGTGCTCAGAACGAGTATGTTTTGGTCTTCGTCGATGCGTATTTTGAATCCGGTGGAGCCGATTTGTAGCTTTGCCTCATTTGTGATGGCGTCTACTAACTTCCCTGGGCTCACCGTGTTGAGCTGCAGGCCGTTCCGTGGACGAACCGCCAACTTGTAATCATCGGCAGGAATTGGGGGTTGTCGGGGCTTGCGCATCGCCGGTCGGCTTTGGCGGAGAACGGGCTTCGGTGGCGTTGGGGATAGTTGGGGCGTGGTCGAGCGTGTCTGCAGCCGACGACGACAGGCACGACTGGTAACATTGATCCAAGGCTCATGGCCTTCTTCGTTCGCCTCTGCGGCCGGAAGAAGTCCTTGCGATTCGCGAACTTCTATGTCCTCGTCCTCCAGGGCCCCGGTGGACGACTGGTGGGCTTTGTCGGCGTCGGTATTGAGCAGCGCGTTCGCCATCTGCAGCGGTGCGGTGGCCGAAGCCTTTGCTAGGCCTCGCCACTAGCGTAGTGGGTTCAGCGGGGCGGCCCGCTTCGAAACTTGATGTGACCGTAAAATGCAAATTATAGCACTTACACCCTCAAGTTCGGTGTTGACATGCTCTGGCTGACTTCAGACACGTGATGATTACGTAGAATCTGGATGCCGAGGTGATTTCGCCGAAAATGTAGCTTCTGTGCGGAGCAGATGTGGAGTCCATCCGACACGTCGCCACACTTCGTCGTCTTCGCTGACAAGTGCTAGAGCCTATCGCACTGGGATAGTATTGTACGTTGCCAACAGCATGCACATCGTGAATATTACGCCGATCACTTGCGTGATCATTTCAATACTCGAACTGCAGCAGCATTCGAGAAGGATATTAAAATGTGTATATTTTAGCCACAGTTCTTAGAAGTAATGCGTTGCTATGAAGCAGACTTCTTGTACACGTTACAAAAAGAAAAAAAAGAAAAAGAAAAGGGTAATCGATTGCGGTTACAATTACTGCTTTGAAAAATGTAATTGACTACAGTTACCAATTACTGCTCCGCAAGAGTAACTGAACAATTACTAAAATGTAATCGATTACTTTAGCCTTACTTTCCGCCTTACTTTTATTAACATTGCTGAAATGCAGTAAAGAAAACGAGCTGGCCTGGCTCTTTCACTGTGTCACCTTGGCAAAGATGGCTTAAAATATATTTTTTTAAATTTAGCTCTTCCTTCGTTTTCTTGTGAAGACATAAGGGCATGTAGCGATATTGAAAGCTCCTTCGATGTGAGCGCTGGAGAGGAGAGCTGTGTTGTAACGTACGAACACCTTGCTCACAAAATAGTGCATGAGCTACTCAGTTCCGCGGTGTTCGAGTAGGGGGGTCCCGTATGAAACGCAGCGCTTCAGTGATGCTCGGATTAGGAGAAGGCGCTCCCAAAGAGATCAGTGAACAACCGAAATGGCGAACATATGGGATTCCCTGGCATCTGCGTCCGAAGTGGCTGTCGCCATAGAGGCGCAGGAGTGCCGTTTCAATTTGGTGGCTGGCCCTATGGTGGACCTCCACTTAGCGCCCTTCACTCGTTGGCCATTCGGACTTAAACGACTAATTGAAACGGACGCCAGCAAACGTTCACGTTCCTTGAAAGGGTGGCCAAATCTGTAGTGTAACTTAACATAAAGCTATTTGTATTTCAGCTCTAATACTACTGTTCGTGCTTTACAATAGCAAAAATAGGTGCACGTGACTCACGCACACCATGTGTACCAGCGAACACTACAGTACTGTTAAAGGACAACAGCAAAAGACACTATTAAGGAAATACGGTGCAATATACAATTATTAAACCTACGTTGTTTGGTTGTCAGATGTCTGACGACCGAACACTGTATGTTGTATAGTTGTAAATTGCACCCTATCTTTATTATTGTTATTTTGCTGGACAGCTAGGATAACGTTAGCTCAAACGAATACTGAGGGTTTACGGGCCGAAACCACGATTTGATTATGAGGCACGTCGTATTGGGGAACCCGGCATTAATTTTGATCGCCATGAGATCTTTAACGTGCCCCCAATGCACGGGACACGGACGTTTTTGCATTTCGCCCCCATCGAAATGCGGCCGCCGCGGCCAGGGTTTGATCCTGCGACCTCATGCAGCGCAATACCATAGCCTCTACGCTACCGCGGCGGGTAACGTTAGGTGGGACAGCCTGTAATATCCAACAAATAGAAACCTATGCGTGTAACGGCGAAAACAGGTTCTGTCTATATCAGGTAAGTTATATCAAAGAAGACTTCGCTAAGCGAAGAACTAAGAAGCAGCTCTTAGCGCCTAAAAAGGCCGCCTAGTGCTTCCAGGGCAGAGAGAGAGAGAGAGAGAGAGAGAGAGAGAGAGAGAAAGAGAGAACAATTTGTTATAGGAGAAATGCTCAGAGAGTATTTATGCCCTTCTAAGGGGAGTGTGCAAATCTGCAAGCCTCTAATGTTCATTCAAGTGATCAAGGCGTAGCTGCCGCACGCTGATTGTGGGAAGAAGATAGCCCATGCACGTGTTTTAATTCCTTTGGACGCTGTAGTTACCGCCAAATTAACATGCTAACAACTACGTCGCCTGTGATAGCTTGTTCCGTCAAAAATGCAACGGATTACTTGTAATTGGTTACTAAGAAGAGTAATTCAATGATGTGAGCTTTACCAAGTAGAAAAAAATAATAGTTACAATATAATATTGCGGGAAAAACGTAACTGATCACATGTAATTAATTACATGGAATTCGTTACGCAGAAGTGTGCTATAAAGTCAATGATTTGACGGAAAGTCGCTTGGTTGGCATCAATCATGGTCAAAAGTCGAATTGACGCCGACCACAAACATGAATAATAACAAGACGCTTCGTCACCCGTACGGGAGCCTTGTTCACTATGAAAGGGAAAAAATCGGAGGACGATTTGCGTACGCGTGAACTGATGACGCAGGCAGCGCGTATAAACAGAAGAAAGGCTGCCGTCATTGCGGCTCAGCGTTGGCCCTGTACTTTGGAATAGTAACGAGTCGAGATGAAAACGCGAGATAAGATTTCACAACGGAGTTGTTATACGCTAGGTCCTGGTGGTTCACTGCGTGTGTAGAACGATCGCGTAGACCGAGCGTGTAGATGAGAAACTGCTGCAGCCTCTATATAGATATACACACACAAAGGATATCGCCGTATGTACTGTGATATAAAAATATAGTAATAGAAAGCAAAATCGGAGTAGGCACGGTTTAGTGCGGATTTCGGCTTGACGTCACGGGCTCGGTAGGCAAACAAAGTAAACTTATCTGAGTTACCTTCCACCCCTGCAATTTGCAGGCCGTGTGCGGTGAGGACTGCGGAAGGTCAGCGCGCCTACGAAGAGCGCCGTCGTGCAAAGAAGCGGAGTTGTGCGTGGCGATGGCGGGCGGCACGTAACACGAACGAAGATCGTGCTACGAGTGCCAAGCGTATGCACCTTTGGTTGCATCAGCGCCTACCGACACCACTCCCATGTCAATTGTTGGTGATTTCAACATAGACGTGTCTCGGCCAGACGGAAAAGTGGTTCGTGGCGTTTCTCTTGGAAAGATTCGGCATTCAATGTTACACAAACATCAGTGTGCCCACGACACGTCATCGGTCGTGTGTAGATCTCACATTGGCCAAGAACCTTTATAGTGTCGCCACAGCGCTTTTGGCCGTATATCATAGCGGTCATAAAGCGACAGTCACTTTGGTGACCAAATAATAAATCCAACAGAGCAAGCAACAGAAAGTTAAGAATAAAGAAAGCATTGAGTATGCAATAAAAATAACATGAAATAACGAAATTCATTGTGGTATGTGTCTTTTAATTTCAATCAAGGTACACATTATCAACATATTTATCACCATATATACAGTTTCGCTGGTCATCCACCTTCACAGAGTGGAATGTCTCTCAATTTTCTTTCAGTAGCTATCACGTGTCCACCACCACAGTCAATATCATCTTTTGACACAGAATGGTAGGCGATAGCACTCGAAGGCACTTGCTTTTTTACATCGTGGCATTGTTCTTTGAGGCGCCTTTCAAGATTTTCAGTCTCGCCGATGTATCCTTGATTGCAGTTCGCACAGGGAATATTGTAATGCAACGCCCGGATAAATTTGCTTGTCTTTCACATTCACAATCGCGTGTCGAAGCTTCCTTGCCGGCATAATGTGCCACGTCGAAAGAACGAAGAACGAGTGCTATAGGCCTCGCGGGTACCGGGAGCATACCGGTACCAGCGAGGTGCTGGTATGAGCATACCGGGAGCATGTTTCCAAGGAACAGCAATGGCGGAAGGAACACTCAGTGGTGGGCGGGATAGCTTGCGCGTCACTGAAGCTACAAACAAAGTGGGATAGTCATTACGCCAAAGTTCGAGGCCAGCATATAGGTCAGTCGCTGGGAGAGCTGCAGGTTCGCTGGAAAGGCTGCTTGAGTGTTGCTACGAGGGAACGCTTGTGACTGGCAGGATTAACTGATTTGAATTGTGAAGTGGCGTCCCAGTGTGCGTCGGCTTCCCGAACACGTCGAAACACAGTCCCGCCCACCCACGTTGTACCGTCATATTCTAAATGCTAAAGCTTGTAGCTTCTTCCATTGAATTCACGTGTGACAAGAAAGCGTTCAAAGTAGCCTTCTTTATCACGCAAGAATAGTCGTCTTCCTACGTCGGAAAGATTCTGCTGTGGTTACTGAAAAGCAGGTGCCCATTGGCGTTCGTTGAAGTTGCTTGTAGAAGCAGGCTTGGGATACGAAGTGTTTTGCAGGCAGAGGTGCAAGAGCTTGCGCAGGTCAGTAACTTCGAACGGGGTCTTCTGCGAGAGCGAAGCGTCACCTTCGAGGACAGCGGAACACGCATGGACGGCGAGATCAGTCGGCACACCGAGTAAGCAACGCCTTATTATTTATTTCTTTATTTACCCTCAAGGCCAATGGCATTACAGAGGGGAGTGGGAACAAAATACAATCATAAAGAGAACAACAAGGTACAGTGAGTTACAATAACAATTACAAACAGGCAGAGTGGGAACAAAATACAATGATAAAGAGAACAACAAGGTACAGTGAGTTACAATAACAATTTCAAACAGGCAAGAACTTAAACAATGGGGGTTAGTGCCTCGCGAGAACGTTTGTGTTATGTTTGTGGTTGGCGCTGCTATGCGCTACTATGACTTTGGAAAGGGATATTCGATAATTAATCACATCCATGTCACGTTTTTTATTACCCGAACCTGCCCTGCTAGCGGCGTAATTCACATAGAAATTTAAAGACTTCGTTCCTGGATGAGATCTAGGGGCGGCGGGTACAAAGGTGACGTGTCGAAAGTCAGGTGGACGGCCGGGGCGTTGACCCAAGCTTCGTAGGTGGTGGGCACGGGCCATGCGTAGGGCCAGACAGCTTTTGAGGAGGTCGTCTAGGGCTGCCTCCATGTCATCACAGTCGGGTTATATATATGTCTTCCCTAAAGTATACAAATGCATTCGATTCAGTAGAGATATACGAGCGGTCATGGAGGTATCGCGTACCAGCCTGTTACTGGTATTGGTTTGCTTTACTTTAGTTCCTTCTGGTGTGTTCGTTAAGGCAATGCTTTATAAAACGGTCGCATGGTTCTTTGTTCTTAATTTCTCTGTTGACTGAGGCCCATGCATTATTACATAGTTTGCTTCCATTGCAATATATCTTGAATTATTGTTCGTATAATGGCACTGTAAGTCAGAGGAGGTGCCGCCGACTGTTGTGGCTACGGAGCCTCCTCTTGTGGTGGTATACCGGCATGGTATCGATGTATAAACCAGGTCTCAATCTTGTGTGAACGAAGTCGTGCACTAAGGGTTTCGTCGACACGGATCACGCGGCTCGTTTCGTACGCGAGAAGTGTGGGGAGGAGGGCGGGAGGGGAGGAGGAGAAGGAAGAGCGAGAACGAGAAGGAGAGACAAGAAGGCGTAAACACACGGTGCAGGCAACATCGTCCCTTTTCTGGGTCGATCGACGCGTAATCTTTGCACCGGCATGGAACGTGAGATAAGCGGGTGCATCACCGACCGTCCTTCGTCGGTGCAACCGCCCTCTTAATTGGCGACGCGGTCAAAACATTCGCCGTTTTGCGTCAAGCACCGACGTGGCGAAAACAAGCAATTGAGGGTGCAGTTGACGCTTCAGGAAGCGCGCTCTTCGGTTCCGCATTATCCAAGGTAGTCTATCCGCAAATAACAAAAAAAAAAGGAAAAGGAAAAATATGCGGATACCACTCACTGTGGGAGTCGATCTAAGCGAAGTTTCCTGTGCTGTTTGCTTTGATTGACGATAATAGGTGGCGATGTTGACCGCGAATGTGTAATTTCTTCAGCGTTTAGGCCAATACGAGAGCTGGGAGTTGATGTTAAACGTTTCCTTATGTGCACCACATGCTGTTTTGTCTGCGTAGTACACAGACCACACAGGGGGACTTGTTTGTCTGAGGCGTTCTCGTGCGCCATTGTTCATAATCTCTTTGAGGGTTGAGCATTATCATGGCCTCACATGGCATATCGCATCGTGGCAGAAGTGTTCAATTTTAATTAATCTATGGGCCTGTACGTGCCAAAACCAGGATCGGACTGTGAGGCCCGCCATAGCGGCAGACTCCGGATTGATTTTGACACACTGGGGTTCTTTATAGCGTGCACCTAAATGTAAGTGCACTAGCCTTTTTTATTTAGCTTCCGTCAAAATGCGGCTGCCACGGTCGGGATTGAACCGGCAGCTTCGAGCAATTCCATAGCCGTGAAGCTACCGCGGCGGGCGCAGAGGTGTTTATTAGACGTGCGATCGCTTCTGTAGTGTCGCCTAGATCCTACAGTGCTTTAATGTGGCTTTGCCTCTGCACGCCCTGCGTCAGTTGTTCGGTTGACAAATTTGCATGGTGTTTATTTTTCAGAAATAGCACAAGCATGCCGCACCATACCTTCAGTTTGCCCGCAACCGGTGTTTTACTTGCCTTCATTTTTTTCTTTTACGCGCAGAGATGGCCGCGGAGGTGGAATTGCTATTTTTATCGAAGACTTCTGGATTTCGAGTCCTCTCACTATAACCTTTACAACTGCTGACTCGCTAGCGCTTCGTATTCACACACATCTTGCCATCACTTTGCTCGCTATCTATATAAGCCTCCGAACCAAATCGTAAGAAAGTTTATGGATGAGTTGCGTCCACTTACTTTTCCATCTGGTCAAATATGCATGATAGGTGACGTTAACATTGGCATACTGAAGCTTGAACACGCTTGCTGACGTTGTGATAGAAACCGTTATCAGCCTTCCGACACGTGTCGAAGTTTTTGGCGCATCAGTCGTGTCTTCATGTCTAGATCGCGTTAATGTTCGTACCAAGAACGACCAGGTCTTTCCGTTTATTCTTGAGAAAAAGCTGTCCCATTACTTCTTTGTGGGGTGTTACAGTCTAGAAACTGATATTATAAATAGAGGTTGTTGATAACCAAAAGCTTGACTTCTCGTTACAGCATTACGATTGGCGATCTTGCGGAACTTCCCGCAAGTGAACTGTATGAATCTTTTATTGGTGTCTACGCACAGATGACGCACACATGTAAAAGGGTGGTCCTCATAAAACAAGGAAAACCGGGTTGCTCATGGATAAATGGAAATGTTTTCTCCGTGATAGCAGAAAAAGAATCAGCTTAGGTGCGTTATTGTCGTTCCCTTAAAGGTAAGTTTCTTTGTGCAGCTTATAAGATGCCTCGTAATAAAGTTACTGTGGTGCTTATAGCTGGAGGACAAAAACACTTACAAAACAAATTTTCTGAATCTGGGAATAACCCATATAAGGTTTGGTCTGTTGTTAACAAATTAAGGGACCGTATACCGTAAAGGTGTGTATGAAACAAGTGCTAAAAATTTTGGACCTCCGTCCATTCTGCTAGCGGACCAATTTGAACATTTTGTCTCGTCTGCTGCAACAAAGTTGTCTCGTAATACGCCCAGTCATCTTGCGCCGCAGTAGGTGGCTGAGTCTACCTTTCTGTCAGAGTGCACTGAAGACGACATTAGTTATGTCATAATAAACTTAAAACAGTGCTGGTCAGTTGGATTAGATGGCATGTCTGCGGGCATTCTTCACAGAAACTTTGAGACCCTGAAGAGCGTTCTATTAGCAATCATAAACGACATTATAGTAACACAAATCATTCCACCTGGCCTCAAGGAAGCTCTTGTAGTTCCCCTTCTCAAAAGCGGACAGCTTAATACTGTCACAAACATAGACCTATTTCGATACTTTCATGCATTGCTCTGGTACTTAAAAAGTATATTTTTATTCTAATGCAAAGCTTCATTGATGCACATAGCCTGCTATCGCCCAACCAATATGGACTTACCTCCGGGTGTGGCACTAGGGTAGCGTTAGATGAACTAACTGGTTTCCTAAATAATGCTCTTGAAAACAGCGAATTTGCTTCTGCATTATGTTTAGATGTGTCAAAAGCTTTTGATTCCCTGAAACGTGATGTTTCACTTTGTAAACTTCATAGCTATGGCTCTTGAGGGCCTTTCATATCTTTCCTTGAGGATTATTTCCATGGTGGTACTCAAGTTGTAGTAATCGGAAGTATTAAAAGTAGGCCCACACATTTGTCCAGTAGAGTTCATCAGGGATCGATTTTAGCACTCCTTACTTTTATTTATTTATATGTTAGCGATCTCACTCAATCCATTCTTCATTGCCGAGCTTTTCAGTACGCTGACGACACGCTTCTAGTATCCCGTCATGCTAATTATGATCAAGCCGTGGCCGAATTACAAATTGACTCTGTAAATGTGATGAGTTGTTACTGTAAGAACTCAATTTTTATCAATCAAAATAAAACTCTTATGTTTCCAGAATCCCCTGAAACGTATTCCTGTCCATCATTCCCTCGTTTCTTCATTCTACTGAGTGTAATAATTGCGCCTGCTTTCATATTCCATACCTTTCAAGTGTTAATTGTGGGGGTGTTCATTTTAATTCCAGCATGCCTTGGGATAGTCATTTGGCTAACTCTTCAGCAACCAGCAGCAGCCAGCAGCAGCCGCCGCTCTGCCCCACTTTTACCTCGTCCTTTAAGTTCACCTGGTAAAACGGCCTTTAAGCTCCCGCTTGTAATTTATGAGCTCTTGAAACATTCATTTGCAATATGCGAGGGCAGAAAATGCCTCCACCAGTGCAAAATGACCATCACCACACTTCATCGATTCCTGCATACACTCACTTGCTGCGACAGCAGCAGTAGGTTGCTGTAATCTCAAGAGCAACTACTTCTTTACGATGCACACAACGTAATACCCGTCGTATGTAGTATGTATAGCCGGTCGCGGCCGCCTAAATGCGTGCATTGACGTCACCCTTTCCATAACACAGAATTTTAGATTAGGGGACGCAAGCGGTTTGCGTCCCCTACTCTAAATTTAAATATTCGCACAGTACAACGTCGACAGCAGCAGAACTTGCGGCTCTTCAAGGTGCACTCAAGTACGTGCTCCAACAGCCACCAAATAGCTGCGCCATTTTCTGCGATTCCAAAGCAGCCCTACAAACTCTGCAGTTTGCCTTACGTCATGGGTTACACGAGCAGCTAGTGTACGAAATGAGGCACGCTCATAATCACGCGGTCGAGAAAGGCCACGACACTGCATTTCATTGGTTTCCAAGCTGTTGCGTAATTGTCAGCAACGACAGTGCAGATGAAGCTGCGCGTTCGGCTTTCCAAAAACATCAACGGGTTTCTATGCCACTTTCAAGAACTGATGCTGCGCGACAACTTCACTCACTTGCACGCCACATCACGCGTCTACAATAGAATTAACCGAGTTTCACCAACTCACGCTTGCACTCTCTTGAACCTAACTTGCGACTTCGCCTGCCACCTAGACTCTCCCGTCGAGAAACAACTTACTGTATCGCATGTGCTTGTGCGTCGCATTTACAAATTCCTATTCGTTCCTGATGGGAATAGCCAGCAGTGCAGCGTGTAATTTGTGCAGGTGCAATTACACTATAGAGAACCTTCTGTGTCACTGCCCATCATTTGACACTCAGCGACGTACTTCACAAGTGAAACTAACCTGCTAGGCAATAGAGCGCTCTCGGAAGAAAAGATCCTTGGACCATGGCCTATGTGTTCTTGCATGCAGAAGGCCACAGAAGCTTTTCTGCGTTTCTTGAAGGACACTGGATTGCATGAACGCTTGTGACAGTGGAGATGTCTCCGCGACTTACTGTCAGTCACTAAATATTATTTTTCTTTTCTCTCCTTATCTGTTCTTCCCTTTTCCCCTTCCCCCAGTGTAGGGTAGCCGACCGGGCGCGTCCTTGGTTAACCTCCCTACATTTCCTTCTTTGTTTCACTCTCTCTAATCTAAAACTCCCCAATGTCTGTGGCGCATGAAAGCTAGCCAAAATTACGAAGCGCCATCACGCCGGAGATAACGCGTTCCAGGGGTTACTGTCGCAGTTGCGTGAGTGCTGTGCCCAGCGGTCGTGGGGGTAGGTGAGGTTTAGTTTTTGTGCGCCCTGCACCGAAGGTGAAGCTGAGAAAGTGCCTTTACGGCGACGACGAACTGAAGATGAAGACGACGGACAGCGTAACGGAAAAGAGGGACCAGTCGAGCAAACTCAGTTCCTAGACTTTGACTGCTGTCGCAGTGAATTGTACATAATAACTGAGAGCGTGTATTTCGCGTTCTTTCAGCGTTGAGCCAGTAGGGTGCGGGTGGTTACTGTCTTACCCTAGATCATATTTCGACGATCGCAGACTGTGTTCGCCGGTGTAGTAGTAGTAGTAGTAGTGGTAGTAGTAGTAGTAGTAGAAGTAGTAGTAGTAGTAGTAGTAGCAGTAGTGGTATCAGTAGCAGTAGTAGTAGAGTGGTAGGAGTAGCAGTAGTAGTAGTAGTAGTAGTAGTAGTAGTAGTAGTAGTAGTAGTAGTAGTAGTAGTAGTAGTAGTAGTAGTAGAAAGTTTATTTAAGCAAGATTTTCTGCGTGGTTCAATCCCGCGGAGAATATTGTACCAATAATATCGTTGTGCTTTAAGCGACATTTGTTTTTCTCTGCCGAAGTTCGCCCAGTTAAGGGTTAGTGTTGTGGTTCATAGTTGTTGCTACTGTATGGTTCTTCGCCGTTTCTGTGCAACGTGACAATATCATCAAACTCCATTGGTCTTCCCAGTTCAGAGATATCTTTATATATGCAGAATGGGCTCTACCTTTCGAGGAGATCTTGCAAAAGAAGACTGAAAGTTTGTCGTAGGGCAGCATTCAATGCGGGCCCACTGACATAGAACGCGAGTTTAGCATAGCTGAAATGTTCGCTGGTACGAGAAAGCATGCATACGGTTCAAACACAAGCGACACTTTAGCAAGTGGGGCCTCTCCAGCAGGGCTTGCTGTGCGGGACAGATATCAAGACCACTGCAACATGGTGATCAAGATATTCTCCCATACAAAGCAACCACGTCGAGCTTCAAAAGGCATTGAAAAAAAATAAAGCTAAACAGATATCTATATATATATAGGTAAATAGATAGATAGATAGATAGATAGATAGATAGATAGATAGATAGATAGATAGATAGATAGAGAGAGAGAGAAGAAATGCCGTTGATTGATAGGTCCAGCCACATTGTCACAGTCATATTTCGATTGCGGTTGGTTGCTTAATTATCTTCTTTGTTGCGTTTTCACCTTGTTAAAATTTAGATTAAAGTTTAAATGTCGTTCGACACCCTTTCCCACTCGTCCTTGCTTGTATTTGGCATCCCGCGACGCTGACATAGTGTGAACAGGACAGTTTTCGTTCACGTAGCTTTAGCCATGTCACGGTTAATTTGTCCCTGATGGGCATCGACATCCGTGGAGCTAATGGCGTTCAAAAAATGCCGTGTATTCCCGAGTGCAGCGATTCCATTATTTCATGTCCAAAGGGTGTTTTGATTCGAAGTATAAGAAACAACATCCGAGACTCTGATGAATAAATATAATTATCGTAAAGAGAAAGTTAAAATGTCTGAAATAATTTCAAATAAGTTAAAGGCTGTTCGCCTTCGGTAAATCGCTCTTTCCTGTCACAAAACTACTTCAAGCTACCCATTTATGCTTTAACATTGAAAGTCTTTCAGTCCACAGCTCGACCGACTATTCCTGTTTGAGTTGATGTCGGTGCTGAGTCATTGGCCCACACATTTGAGACATTATATGAAGTTAATTAAATGAAACATTGAATTACGCGAAAATAAATGAAATAAATAAATAAATATATAAATAACAAGACAATAACCCCATTTAATGAAAAAGTACAGTAAAATTTTGAAAAATTGGGATAGAAAGAACATGTAACGACGCCTTAACAGAGAGATAGAACCCCTAGTAACGTATCCGGCTCGACGCATCTGTCAACTTCAGGAATGCATTGCAAGTTTCCCTGCGGCTGCGGCCAAACTGCGTAGTTCCAAATGAGAATAAATTTGGAGCAGTCATGGAGAACACAAGACGATTAAGAGGGGGGTCTAAGAAAAAAAATTGTGCAAGGCTGTGAAACGGCGCCCAGAAGAAGGAAACGATCAACGGTTTCGTCTTAATTGCAACAGACGCCAAGTTTGGGATTGGTGAGTCCAGGCCGATAACTGTAAAAATTTAGGGACCGCACTGTGCATCGGACGGATTGACGTAAGAGAGCATTGACGCGAGGAGCGTTATCCGTGGCATCAGCGTGCCATGGGCAATGTAAAAATGCGGGAAGTCGACCGTCGATAAAAGGGTGGATGTCCCAACGCACTTCAACGATATAGTAAGTGCCTGAAGCGGGCGTTCGTAAGTAGCGAACAAAAAAACCTGTATGCATGAAAAAAAAAAAGAACGTCTCGTATACCGTATTCTTATCCTCTAAACCTGTAGCTCATACCAACTATAACGAATTGCCCAAAGCTCAGAAGGATGATGCTTCCTGAATGTAGAAATTAAAATTTATCTAGCTGGGCTTCATCGCAAATTTATCTAGATGACTTCATCGCAACCTCGGCCCGTACAGAGACGTCCCGAATTCGACAAGGCCGATTTGTTTTTTTTTTGCTGCCTCTTCTTTCTCGTGAAATGTGCCTCTTAAGTAATGAGAAACCCGCGGTAAACGCTAGGCGTATCGTACTTCGAACGCGTGCGGTATTGGTAATATTGGTATAAGTGCGTCCACTCTCAAAGCCGGAGCAAACTCTCGACTCGACGTGGACGACGACGACGTCGAAAAATATAAGCCCTCGTGCGAGCTATCAAGCTACAGATCGGTTGTAATCCGTAAATGCACACCTTGTAAACGTACTCTTCTGGGCAATTATTTCTCCATTCGCGCAACAATGTTTCGAAAGCGGTAGCGAGAATCCGCGCTGCGGTAAATGTGTGCAGCGGACAGTTGCGCTCGGACCTTTTTTTTTTTCTTTTCACGCGGAGATAAACTTACCGTGTTTGGTAGCGTAAACTTGAAGTGCGGGCCGTTCTGTAGGCGTGTCGCAAGCGATGCCGGTGAACTCCGAGGTGCGCTTCTATGGATGTGCCCGCGGGGAAGGCGACGCATAAATGAAGAAAAGCTTGCCGCCGCTTTATCGACACCATCGCCAACCGTACGTGTGGGCCACTTTACATATTGTGCGCCGAAAAGAAAATCCCCGCCACGGCTCCGGGAACGGCGGCACGTGGCAGGACAGGGCAATATCTATTTGCAGCAAGCGACGAACTTCGACTAACCGCGATGTCGACCATCCGTATGGCTACACGCCTCTGTCGTACTGGGCAGAAACCGCATTGACCGAAGTGCTGGCATGGAATGCCTGTCCACTGCACAGCTAGTCCAGGCGCCTGCAAAATGAATCTGCATGTATAACTTTTTTACAAGTATTTGTAGCGCTCAGCGTTTTAAACAACGAAAAAATAGAAAATAAGAGAAGGTATATGGTGGACTTGTTTTATGTTTTGTTGTGTTCAACTAAAGTCGGCAGTCAAGGGAAGCAGAGCACAGCGAAATAGGTTGCGTCAGTTATTGGAACCTGCTGCAAAGCACTCAAAATATCGATAATATATTATGCTACAGTGCATAAAAGAGGACAGTTACCTGGCAGTTTAGAATATTAGGAACCAATTTCACTTATTGCTTCATCACGTCCCGATCGACTTCATGAGCAACGGATTGATTGATTGATTGATTGATTCATTCGTCAGAGTACAAAAATACTCAATAAGGGCTTGTATGCGCACAAATAGTTTACATACGTGGTGATTGGTTTCATTCTATTGTAATTTCGCGAAAAGACGAATAAAGTTCTGCGAGACGTCAAGCATTTCCTTCAAGACATACTGAAATTAAACCAAGAGTCTGATCTGCGAACTATGGGGCTGTACCCGCCGCGGTTGCTTAGGGCCTGTGGTGTTGCTCTCCTAAGCACGAGGTCGTGGGATCGAAGCCCTGCCGAGGCGGAGGTGTTTCGATGGGGTCGAAGTGCAAAACCGCCCATGTCCCGTCCATTGGGGTCACGTTAAAGATTCCCTGGTGGTCAATATAAATCTGGAGTACCCCACTACGGCGGGGCTCAGAATCAAATCGTGGTTTTGGCGCGTTAATTCAACTATGGGGTGTATTTTATAAACCTTATTTTCCTTCGATTTCATTTATTTCTTGTCATCCGTCTCGCCGAGTGGCCCATCGCTGCAACAACGGAAGCGCTGCTTCGTGCGAGTCAATGCCGAAAAAAAATTAACAAAAAATAAAACGAGTTGCAAAACCACATCAACGTATTACAAGGCGTCTGGCTAGCTTACAGTGTCCCAATGATTAACGAGCGCCTAGGTTACGTTCCATTGAAACCTTCATTAACCTAGATGCTGCAGAGCTTCTCAAGCGTAATTTCGTGGAATAAGTGCAATCACGTTACCAGATCAAATTTTTTCAATGCAGTCCAGCGAGAAACTTGTCATTGTCATCGGCTGCCACTATAGGGCGTGTAAGCGGTGCTACCAGTCCATGTGACCCTCACGAGCGGAGTACATGACAACACTCACATGAATGAATGAATGAATGAATGAATGAATGAATGAATGAATGAATGAATGTTTAACGCAATTCTAACGTGCCTACTCCAGCACAATCGGGCTAGACATTTTGCAAGAACCATGCAAATTAACCTAGCTTTGTTGTTATATAGACGTAATGTTTCGAACAGTGTGAATGGAGCAAAAGAATACCCTAGCCGACCTACGCGATTTTACAGAACGATTATTCAAGGACCAGCATAACTGTCACAGTCTCCTGTCAAAGTCGCTGGCGTCACTGTATCGCACTGCGCTCGGCTAGTCAACATTAAAAAATATAAATTAAATTCTGGGGCATTATATACGTGTCAAAACCACGACCTGATTATGAGACGCGCTGTTGTGGGAAGACTCCGGATTAATTTTGACCACCAGGGGTTATTTGAGGTGCACCCAATGCACGGTACACGGGCGTTTTATTGCATTTCGCTCCCATCGAAACGCGGCCCGCCGCTGCCGGGATACGACCCCACGACCTCGTGCTTGGCAACGCGACGCCAAAGCCACTAAGCAACCACGATGAGTGAGCCAACGTTTCATATACTGTACAGCAATTTTCTCCCCCCACAACCGACTCGGACAAGAATTCAGCTACACTGGCGCAAAATTAGAACTCCTAGGTTTATTAGTCTGCCTTATCGCCGACCAGCGTCCAATATTGCTTTCAACACTTTTCAAGGCGTTTTGGAGGCCGTCTGTATTGCTTTCTTTATTATCTTCTGCCACTCGTAACTTACCTGTGCACCTGAAGATGTTTCGCTTTTTCTTCATGAGTGCTGTACAATGACTCCCGCATTTCCGCAAAATTTTATTCATATTTGACGTGACATTTTTTTTATACTGTCATTGTTTCAGTCCTCCGCGATTTGTGCGGTGCGACCCTACGTTTGCAACTACTTTCTCGTGCAACCAAAAACAAACCGATCTGCACACTTAAAGGAAACGATCACCTTAGAGGGTGAAACCTCGCCATAGAAAAATAATCTTCTAAATCGTGTCTGCGTTACCTCTCTTTGTTGCTACGCGGCCTACGCGTTCATGTCGAGAACGTCGTGTGAGCCTCAGCGTCACATAGGGTTCAGTAGAGGAAAATGGTGGCGCGCAGAACTTAATCATGCAGAGGCAGACATGATTGCAGTTTCGTGCCGTAAGTGCACCCAAAGTGGTATGTAATTTTCCAGCTTAGATATACCTCGTGACCACACCGCGTTATTCCTAGTGCAAAATTAACACTTACATAGTGGTTTTCCCGATGAAAAAGAAAAGGAAAATAGGAATAAAAAGAAAAAAGAAAAGAGCGAGGAGTGAAACGATAACAGGGTACTCTTACCGTGAGTACAGCAATGTCCAGAAAAACTAACCAGACTTTGTCGAATAGTCCTGGAAAAAAAAGAAGAAAGACGAAGCTGCTAAGGCTCCAAGTGTAAAAGAATAAGTCGCACGAGATGAAAGAAAATAAATATGGAGAAAAAGGAAAGTTGAATTTCTTCATAAAGTAAACAAGGGTTTTCCTTTCGTGAATCTCCCTCGACCTTGTTGCCTTTCGCAGAACCGATTTGCCAAAACAACCTGAACGACAAACCCATTGAAAGCATTGCGGCCTTTTCCCCTCTTTTCCGCAGACTCTTGTCTTCAAGCCTCAGCCATATACAGTTGCAAAAGTTTCGAGCGATTGGTCACGTTAGGCAAAACCACCATTTGCATTTTTTTTCGTTCAGCTCCCCGCTTGCAGCGGGCACCCGAGCAGGAGCCTGATGAAAAAAAAAAAAAGAGAGAAAGAGCACGACATCACACTGGACGCGTCAATTCTGCGGCGGTGATACCAACTTGAAGTGCACAGCGCGCAATGACGATCGAGCATATCAGGTTTTTTTCTTTGCGTGCTAGTTGTGAGAGGGCGACGGGTAAAGGCGGTGTAACGCAACAATTCATTTCGCTCGTTTCGACTGCTCTGTTGTCGAACACGATTTTCTTATAGACAGATCACGTAGTGCACAGCAGCGCGGCGTCGCTCGGATACATTCACGAAGCCTGCAAAGGCGTGGACTTGGAATAACCCGTCGCAGTGCGTCAGCGGCCGTGACGCTTGTCTCCTGCCGAGCGCAAGGCCGCAGGAGAGGAGCAGCATTCTGATAGAATGGAATGCAATAACACTCCCGTGCTTGGATTTACACGTGCATGTCAAACAATGTCCGTCTTGTAATTCTGACCGGTGTCGAGTTCGCCGTCATGTCAGTCCTTATGGGGTCTGTGGATTGGCTCGAGCGCTCTGATTAACTCAATTAAAACGCCAACACGGCGGAATTAGACAGTGTCCCGAACGGGCGCCTGCTCTCGGAGGGCGAGGGTGCAGCTAGTGTGCTATAGCGATGGCGAGTCATCATAGCCGTCTTAAGACGAATTGTCTGAGGCTCAAATAACGCACGCTTAGATGTGCCCGCACACAAAGACACACACAAACACACAGGCGAGCCGGAACCACACGAACGTGGTATGACGACGTAGTGAAGAGAGGCGTCAGATGATGCATGCCAATGGATTTGTGGCTTTCGGACGAAGTGTACTTTTCCTCGTGTTGTAGATAAAACGAGTCGGTCCCTTAGTGCATACTTAAAGGGACACTGAAGAGAAAAATGATTTCTTCTGCATCAGTAAGTTACCCTTCTACGACACCAAAAACACCGCTCTTACCAGGATAAAACGCTTGGTAAGCCAGAAAAAGCGCAAGAACGAAAGACGGGTGGTGACGCCTCCTTGAAGTTCCCGCACCTGGTCGCTGCGACGTCATGGATTCTGATAGCAAATTTCTAGGGCCTACTTAAGTATATAGCGCTACAGATTGACTACATTGTGTTCTAAAGGAACCAAATATTAAACATGGGAAGTTTCGGGAACCTTTGCTTAGCCAACGCGGCCCAAATGCGAAAATACAGTTTGGAATCCCTGTCGTCACACTGGTGCACCGGCGTTGGGATTCGATGCGAAATTCGACCTGATAATTCGACCTTCATTTTCTCATCTAATTATCAAACTATTATTTTGAAATGACTGCCTGCAGAGTTCTCAAACAATGCTTCATTAGTCTAGACCGATTTATTGTTTCGCTTTAGTGTCCCCTTAAATGAGCACATCTATCCGTTGAGAGCCCTTAGGGTACACAAAATAAATAAATAAATAAATAAATAAATAAATAAATAAATAAATAAATAAATAAATAAATAAACAGCAGACCCTTGTGTTGCAAGGATAATCTAATGCGGGTACTTGGACTGCGCGAAATTACTTTATTGATTCCAGAATATAGACTAGTCCGGTGGGAGTAGCGTATGGTAGACGTGCACTCTAACTTCATGGAAAAAAAGAAGTCAGGTACGTCAGCTAAATAAGACGGGGCTCATTTAAGCATTGCACAGTAGCTAGCTAAGGTTGCAGTTGCTTTCGCTATGGCGACGTTCGTCGTATTCCTTGCTTCCGGCTGTGGCCAGTTCCCCTTGCGTGTACGCGCCGTGCATTGAGGACACTAAACACGAGAAAGTCCATAATCATTTCGGTAGTGCAAGCGCGTGGGATCAGGCCCGGTGAAAAGCACGTGTGCGGCTGGCGCGATTACTCGAGGGGTCACGCGCAACAACACGGTGTAACCTTTTGTTTCCTTTCTTATTTTCCCCTCCTATTCTTTCTTTATTTCTTTGTACTTTCGTTCTCTCTCTTTCTTCTTTCTGGCTTTCTTTTCTCTTCCTTTCTGTTGTTTCTTCTCTCTTCCTTTCTCCTTTATTTTTTCCCCTTTCATAATTTTGCCTACGAGCAGGCGGGGTACTTCAATTAAACACTCGAAACAAACTCGCCTGTGTCAGCTTTCGTAACTGGGGAACGGGACGGACACCGTAGGGACACACGAATAACGAAAGCCCACGGAAAAGAAATCGAAACGCGGCAAAAAGGGCGGACGCACGTATTGCAGTGCGCCTATAAACAACGCCGAGTGTTGCATCGCTCTCGCGAGCCCCCCAGCAATAGCGCGCAACGACATTTCGCCGAGAAAAAAAAAAAAAGAAAAGAAAACAGCTCTTGATGTCACCGCACGCCTGGCGCGGCGAGTGAACGCTCCGTGTACCGTATACGCGATGCGGTCGCCAGTTCCTCGAAGCGAGGCCGTTAGTTCGAGCGACTTCAAGCCGGCGCAATGCGAGACGTGACTCAGTGACGTCACGTGTGGGGGGGCAGACTGATGGGCTTTCGAAGCCCTGTGGTGGGTGTGTGCGTCTCGGTAACAATGCTGCCAGAATCGATGAGACGCTAACGGGAAGGAGGCCTCGTCGCACCGCCCGTTATCGGGGAGTGCGCGCTTAATCGAGGACACGCTAAACGACTTGGACACGCGTCCCAGAGGGCGTCAATCTCGCACTACGTTACGAGTGGGAACCGTTGTATGTACGTAAACCCCGTTCCGCTGCTCACATGTTTGGATCGTGTAATCGAGGTAATCGGTAGAGCGCAACAAATACGAGGACGATAAAAGGGCAGACACCCTCACACCAGCCATCACTTGTACGTGGGTTCGACCATATGAAGACAATGTAAAATGTGTGAAGCGTTTGTAGCGCGTGCCCGCCATCTACTTTGGACGTGCCCCGATACAAAGACGGACGCGAATGTGTTGGTAGGGGTGTGAAGTTGAGAAGTGTCCAACCAGAAGACTATGAGTGATGGCTCATTGTCACTGTTTCAGTACATGCATATAACGAGCCCCCCCCGCCCCCCCCCCCCCAACCCATGGTAATATGAAGTTTTAATTTTCAATTCTCAGTATTTCAATGTTTATTTTACGACATACATACGCGTGTTGGACATCTCCTTGGCAAGAAAGCTACGTGACACAGATTAACATGGCCAAGGAGCCTCTGGCAGGCGACAAAACAGATGGAATAACACGATAATTGTGCTGGCAAAGTATAATGATATGAAACTTGATTCAACTATCGCAATGAAATTCATCCACGGAACAGAATTTCTGCACAACAATGTGACAATCAAATAGAATGTACAAACATTTGGTCAGGTGAGAACATGTGCATATACAAGTTAGACAAAGAAAATACAGTGAATAGAAGAAAAGAAATTCCTAAAGCGTATGCGTAGAAGTTAAGTAAACACTTCTGACTTTCCCTTCTGACATTATGCCACGTGGAAACACAAGCGAATAGTAATAATTAAAAAAAAAAAAAAACGAAAGGCAGCCCGAGCGGTGCTGTCTTGTGGTCCTTGTGCTTCAGAGTTCGCACGCATTCATTACAGAGAAAACGTGCCCCGTCGCTAAACTTTCCATCTTTGCTTCGGCCTTCCATCATACGTTTGGCACCTTATTTAGACGCACTACACAATTAGAGACGCGGCCTATAAGTGGATAAAATGTAAATATATTTTGGCGAGTGTTTCCTTCGACGTCCAAGCTAATGACACCTGGGTGCGGGGGCTGCGCAAACTTGCACAGCCGATTTATTCTTAATTCTAACCACCTCCATATGCAAGCACTGTGTAATATGTATAAGCGACAACTGAATATATGATCACCAAAGAGAGAGAGAGAGAGAGAGAGAGAGAGAGAGAGAGAGAGAGAGAGAGAGAGTACGTGTTGTCGCACGGTGTGTTCGCAGCACGCCGTTCTACTTGCAATGACGCGCTGGCGAGAAGCCAAATGCAATGAGGTTGGTGAAGGTGCCCTCGCGAAACGCAACCGCTTCCCGCAGGGGCTGCACGAAACGTGGGTCAATCGAATACGCGCTTTCGTGAAGCTCCTGAGATGTGCAATGAGACGAAACAAAGGCCAAGCAAAACCTTCCCGCGCGCGGCTCATGACCTTCGAGACCGGAATGCCTCGCACCGTGCATATATAGAAGGTTCACGTTAAGAGGAAGCTCTGCCTCAAGATATCCTACCTGAATGCATGCGAACAGAGAAATCTGTTTTCTCAGCTGTATGTGTCTGTCTGTCTGTCTGTCTTCATTTCTTTCTTTCTTTCTTTCTTTCTTTCTTTCTTTCTTTCTTTCTTTCTTTCTTTCTTTCTTTCTTTCTTTCTTTCATTATTTATTTCTTTCTTTCTTTCCTTCTTTCTTTCTCAAGCTCTCTCTTTCTTTTTTTGTTGACGTGATGGAAGGATATGTCAGATCCTAAATAAGGCACCGGTTTAACGGGTAGTACATGCAGCATGCAGTCACGTCATTACATACAAACCAAAATAAGCCCGCGAACATTAAAAGAAACTTTCAAAGCTATAACGCGAACAATGTCACATAATACAGCGACGTCAGAAAGAAACGCTCAAGCAACAAGGCGAATCAGAAAAATAGGACAAATATATTATACAGCGACAGTGTAAATATATGCGCGAAATGTTTTTTTTTTTGCATGCCTTCACTGTACCGAATTTGATGACGTTTGTTGCATTTAGAGGGTAAAAAAAAAAAGAAACATACAATGTATTACCGCCTGCCAGGAGTAGCTTTCTGATTCATGCAAATAAATTGTTTAAGAAGGTCATATTGGTGAAAACTTCCACGTTTAGAAAAAAAAAAGAAGTATGAAGCTTACAACTCGGCAATAAGAAATGACATCACAATCATGTAAACTGAGCCTATTGAGGTAACTAAAACAGACAAAATGTATGTATATTACCCCGCTCTGAAATACACCACAACTTTGTCAGTGTGGGGACTCGCGCAAAAGTGCCGCAAGTGTTGTAAGCATTTCACGTAAGCTCTGTAGGATGTCTCAGCTAACTGTCGCAAATAGAACGTTTCCAACACTTGCTCACGGTCGAGTTTTGCCTCGTCGCGCTGGATAGAGCACAACTAATTAAGCTAAGGGTTGGCTTTGTGAGCTTGTGTGAACGTTGATAACGACAAGGACGCGAGCGCAGTCTATCGCGTACGTATTTCAATTGCAGCGAGACACTGCAGCACCTGATATTGGAGTGTGCCGCTTTCACTGGACAACTCACGTCGCTGGTGAAGGACTGTCACGTCCTTTCTTGGCCTGCGGTGTACGACACTCGACGAACGTCTCTACGGCAGTGGTTTTGCGTATCGACGCGACCAAGCTCATCACGCCATCCTTACTTCTAAAGAAGTAACTGAGTTAGGTTGAAGTTTGTAGCTTATTATTTTTGTTTCCGAGTGACACGACCTCAGACATTAGTTCTCCTATTTTTAACATTCTTTTAGTAGCGTAACCTGCAGTGACTGGCCCTATACTGTGCGTGGCCTGTTATGTGTGTGTCGTCGGCTTTATTCCCGGAGACTTTTATATTACTCTCTCTTTTTCCTCTTTCTTTCCCGTCTTCCTATCTTCCATTTCTATGTTTCTCTCTGCTCCTTCTTTCTGAAGAATAGGCAGGCGTTGTGCCTTTTCCGGTGGCAGATGCCAGCCTGCTTCTCGCTTTCCATTTTCTGGCAAGTGTAAATACGTTTTCACAACAAGAAAGAAGAAATGCAACTTATGTCATTGAAATTGGTCACCGATATTTGCTTGAATTCTTTGGTTAGCGAGCTCATCGCCAGATTGAATAGCATCGGCGAAATGACGGAGCCTTCCAGCGTTCCCTTCCGTGGTACTTAGAATTTCTCGGAGCGTAAGTTGCCTATTCCCACCTTGTCTGTACTTCCTTTAAGAAAAGCTCTGGTGTAATCATATATCTTTTCTCCGGAGTTAAAGAATTTGAGGTTTTACAGTATGGCTTCCTGTGACAGGTTGTCGAAAGCCCCTTTGACGTCCAGTGCGAGACTGGCTCTCTTGCTGTGCGTGTCCATTTGTCTATCACTTTTTATTTGATCTGCAATAACACGTCTTGCGTGGACAGGTGAGCTCTAAATCTGAGCATGGTGTTTGGAACGTGTCCGTTGTCTTCTATATGTTTGATCATGCGGTTGTACACCATGAGCTCATAGAGTTTTCCAGCACACGAGGTGAGGGATATAGGTCTCAGGTTCTGAACGCTCATGGACTTGTTGGGTTTAGGAATCGTGGTTACCTCGGCATGGTTCCATTCCGGTGGTAATTTACCCTCTTTGCTGCACTCGTTGATGTATTTCTTAGGGTAAATACTGAATTTCAGCCGTAATTGTTCATTGTTATGTAAGCATACTGGCAAAGTAAAGGCCCATTACACACTGCTCGTAAACTCACAATGTATTTCCGACTCACATGGACTGTAGCAAAATGTGAGACTTTTCGGTAAATGATTTACGCCATGCTAGCGTATGTTACAGGGCTAGAAATGACCCCTACGTCACCTAAAGTTTAATCACAAGCTTTGGCGACAATATCAGCGACTTTATAGCAAAAGCTTAGCAGAAAGCTAGCGAATCTTACGCCTCACTTTAGTGACACACTTCGTAATATTATGGCAACACTGGCACAAGACCCTTGGCAAGCCAGAAAAGGCGCAGGAAGACAAGTTGTGGCGTCGCCACATTAACGGTCCCGCGCAATTGTGCCATGACGTGAATTTTCGATGAGGTTTGCTCGAGCCCAGTTAACTATTTATTGGTTAAAATGAACTTCATTGTTTTCTAATAGAGCCAAAGCTCGTACTTAGAAAGATTTAATAACTTTTATTAGGCCACATAATCCCATATACGAAAAAAAAATACTTCGAACTCCGTGACGTCACAATTACGCGTATCGGCATTGCAATTTTGGCGTGAAAAAAAGAAAAGGAATAGTACTTTCATTATTATTTTGTGCTTTAATTAACATATCGCCGCTAAATAAATGAAAACAGATTATCAAGAACGGTTTATCGGTCGAAGCTGATTTTTAGTGATTCTATTTATTGTTCCTATAAAGGTCAGGGCAGCAGGTTCCCCACTGCAGAAGGCTTTTTGTTTGCTGTTGAAAACCACCGGCAAGGTTGATGGGATCAAGGACGAAAAAAAAAAAAAAGCAAGAAAACGATAAATCCGGTTGTTTGCTTTCTTCTAGCGTACGTGTTTCGAAACCTGCCTCCGTATTTATTCAAAGCGACCGTTTCAGCAGCTAACTTCCCCTTATCGTACGTTTTGGCAGCCCGCGCCCGCTAACGGGTATTCCCGAGGGCTCGCACTGGACGAGAAACAGGTCTCAGCGCACTAGCTGCTGTTACACGCAGACAGGCTATTTTTGAGTCGTCTGCTTTACGTATATGGACGCGTATGACGTCTATGGTAATTGGCAGGGGGGTGGCCTTTCAGACGCTGGTCACGATTACTAAATAAAAATACAGACACACACCGCAACTCACCATTGGGCGTAGGATCGAAATGGGGCTCCGGGTTTCTTATAGTGGCTAATATTAGCCCCCTACATCGCTGCCGTAACTTATTCACCGGGCTTCGCTGACTTTCAAAACATACCGCACAACTCACCTCGCTATGACTGCAGTGCGATTAGTGTTCTAGCAGTTTCGGTAACATCCTGGACATCGCCGTGTTCATTTGCGTGTGTGCGCGCGAGCACGCCCCATCATGCGGTGCTGTGGTGTGTTGGAGGAAATAAATTAAATGCTGAGCGTTATGGTACGTGGTATACGCATACCTGAGTACTGGCTGTAACTATTTGCTAAAAAAGCGGAGTTCAGTGTACAGGGCTTTATTATCTTGGTTAAAGCAAATAGCCTTCCTTGGCAATTTCGGCCGCTTTCGTGGTCGGTAGTAAATGGTCGGTCGATGGTCACCGTTGGGATTCTTCAAGTTCTTTTGCTATCTCTCGTACGTTCGTTCATTCATTTGTTCGTTCGTTCGTTCGTTCGTTGGTTGGTTGGTTCGTTGGTTCGTTGGTTGGTTGGTTGGTTGGTTGGTTGGTTGGTTGGTTGGTTGGTTGGTTGGTTCGTTGGTTGGTTGGTTGGTTGGTTGGTTGGTTGGTTGGTTGGTTCGTTCGTTCGTTCGTTCGTTCGCTCGTTCGCTCGTTCGTTCGTTCGTTCGTTCGTTCGTTCGTTCGTTCGTTCGTTCGTTCGTTCGTTCGTTCGTTCGTTCGTTCGCTTGCTCGCTCGCTCGCTCGCTCGTGCTATTCGCTTATATTGGCAATCATCGTCGATGGTTTATGCACAATTTTTATAGTTTCAACAGATTGAACCGAAAATGCACGGAGCGCACATTGCACTATCCGCACCCTGTTCGGGCGATTTAATTGAAGAAGAAGACATTATTTGCACGAAAAATCGCAGTGCCCAGCTGACCCATCTCCTAATTATTCGAGCTAGGGCGCATGTCGCAATTGCGAGGTTTAGTGGAACAGTAATCAGGTCACGTCTGTTTAGCAGACATCCTAAGACAAGCAGTACTTTCGAAATATTCGTTGTTAAACTGTGCCACAATAAATGCACTTCACGGTAAAGATACCAGTTTCTCAAAAGCCTCTTTTAGCAGTTATAGAAGGTCTGAACTTGAGAGCAAGTGCATTTTTGTAGAATGTTTCGGGGGTGGTTATAACTAGAAAGTCATGTCAGTCTTAGGATTTCTGTTAAGCCGGCATGACTTTGCTGCAGATCGGATTTCACACTCGAAACATGC